>NC_143484.1:36364794-37039794 GCF_027475165.1 Benincasa hispida | reverse complement strand
TAATGGAGTAAAAGATTTAATCATCAATTTTTATTATGTTAATCTCTTTTTTAAAAAATTAGGATAAATATCATTTATACTCTTAAACTTCGGAAGTTGTATCAATTTAAACCTTAAACTAAGAATTGTATCAATTTAAACCCTAATATTTGAGGGTTGTATCAATTTAAACCTTAAACTTTGGAAGTTGTATCAATTTAAACTCTAAACTTTCATAAGTGTATCAATTTAAACCCCGAACTGTCATAAATATATCAATTTAAACCCTGAACTTTAAACTTTCACAAGTGTATCAAAATATAACATAATGGAGGATTTAAATTGATATAATTATGAAGGTTTAAGATTTAAATTTATACACTTATAATAGTTTAAAGTTTAAATTGATACAATTATTAATTTATTGTTTAATTTGATATGATATCTAAAATTAAGAGATATAAATTGATATTTTTATATTAATTTGTATCTTTATTACTAAGCAATGTCGTATTAATTTAAAATCCTCCTCCATCAAATTCAGATGAAATCATTAAATCTTTTATTTATATTTATATATATAAAGTTGACACGTGAATGGAAATTTTATTTGGGACTTAAATTTGTAAAGGTAGATAGAGTCAAAATTAGCAAAAGGGGTCTGACTCAGACATTTGTACTTTTATGGTATTAAAAAATACTTTATTTTAATTTAAGAGGTGAAATAAAATAATCTTTCTAAAATTTCTTTGGATATGTTAGAAAATTCCTACAAAATTTCTTGTAAGTTCATATGAATATTTTAAAAAGTAGTTCGCAGATTTTTTTTTTATTAAAAAAAGTAGTAAAAATAAAGTGAAGAGGTTTAAAGAAGATTCTTATTAGATTCTTTTTCTTTTTCTTTTAATTTTTTTTCCACAGTTAGCCTGTTAGGTAAAGTAACTAAAGTTGATCAAGCCACGTCAACAAGAATTTTGTTAATAACTTTTTTTTAGAGAGAATTTTGTAAATAGATTATTTGACAATATAGCGTCATCCATTTATCACCATCAATAACGTTGTGACACAGAAAATATCTAGTATTATGATAGTATTACTAACATATTTCATGATTTAAATTATATATTAAGTTATTTTGTGAACTCTACATTATTCGTAGATTCTACCATCATGGCAGATAAATAATGTAAAATTTTCTAATACTACTAAAATACCATATTCTCTTTGTTCACATAAAAAATTTATCTTCATAAATATATTTTTAATCTAATTGGACCCTAAACTATTTTAAAAGTATGATGTGATAAATAATAAATGGAAGGAATATGATTTTTTTTTTCATATTATTATAGTACTAAAACATTTTTTCGTGGTAGTATGAAATTTTTTTGAAAAAATTCCTATACTACTATATTAGGGAGATTTTTTTGTACTACTTTTATTTATTATTTGTCCTGATGGTAGCATTTATTTAAGATTAATGTGAGATACATGAAATAAATTAATATATCATTTAATGATTGTGAAGGAGAATAACAAACACTACGGTAGTATATAAATTATCTCAAGAATTCTCTAAAAAAAAATTCATTTTTCTAATAATATGTAGATTAGGAAAATCAAATATCTAACTTCGAAATCGATAAGTTTGAGTAAATAAAAATTTCTTTGTGGCATTGGAAAAATTTCTAAATATAGTGTAATATAATTTTTTTTTGTATGATTTTATTTATTTATTTATTTTTTTAAAAAAGATAGATCTACTACTAAGTTATATACGAAGAAAAAAAGTATCTACAAATTTTTCTAGTGGCACACTTTGATCCAATTATCAAAAAAATCTGTTATTGACACGTAAGCGCTGTGACGGTCTTATTTGTCGACACATGTGACAGTAGCATTCCCCTTGTGGGAGTCGACTTTTACCGGACATTTCTGTATATATTTTCTTCTCTTTCCAGCTCGTTTTTGAGATTATTTAATTTTTTTCCCTTCCGAAGAAACCGTAACCCTAACTCTTCGAACTTCATAATTCTCCTCCCAATTCAATTCTAATCTCAAATCTGAAAATTTTCAGTTTCAATTCAAAACCCTAAATTCTATCATTTGCTTGATTAATGGGTCGAGATTCTGCTACTTCCTTAGCACCTGGCTTCCGATTTCACCCAACTGATGAAGAACTCGTCAGTTACTACTTGAAGCGCAAAGTTTCTGGAAAACCCTTTCGTTTTGATCCTATTTCTGTCATAGACATCTACAAATCCGAACCTTGGGATCTCCCTGGTCAACCCCATCTTCTTTTTCTTCTCTTATTGAGATTTTTGTTTGATTTTTGTCATTTATTTTCTCCTTCCCTTTGGATTCTTGTGGAATTGAAGTTGTATTCTTGGATTTGTCAGGGAAATCGAAGCTGAAGAGTAGAGATTTGGAGTGGTACTTCTTCAGTGCTTTGGATAAGAAATATGGCAATAGTTCGAGGACCAATAGGGCTACGGAGAAAGGGTACTGGAAGACGACGGGAAAGGACCGGCCGGTCCGCCATAGCGCGAGGACTGTTGGAATGAAGAAGACCCTTGTGTATCATATTGGGCGAGCTCCTCGTGGTGCACGAACCAATTGGGTGATGCATGAATACAAACTCACTGACGAAGAGATGGGAAAGATTGCAATTGTGCAGGTAAGAATAGGGCGAAATTTTTAGTCTCTCTCTCTGTTTTTTGTCTCTTTGATTTGTGATTTATGTTTTATTGGAAAGTGTTTTTGTAATTGTTTTTGGATCTGTTGGTTTCTTTGTTGGGTTGGAAGGATGCATTTGTGCTGTGTAGGATATTCCAGAAGAGTGGTACTGGACCAAAAAATGGAGAACAGTATGGTGCCCCTTTTATTGAGGAGGAATGGGAAGAAAATGAAGAGCTGGCTGTGGTACCTGGTGATGATCAAGTGGCCGAAGAATTGCTAGGGGGTGGAGGTGTTTGTGTTGAAGGCGATGACTTCAGCGAGGTATGTACATTACCATATCATAACCTATAAATTACTTGCAGCATTAAGTGAAATGGTTGTGTACTATATCTGCCTTTAAATAATGTTTAGTTTAGTGTTTCCGAAATATGATATAGAATGCGTTGAAAGAGATCATGGGCAGATCTATATGAGAGAGGGTGAAGATTTGAAAGAAACCTAGACTGTTGAATGTGTAGAATGATTGCTAAGAAGTCGCCCGAGGCAATTAGGAACATATGCCCCCAAGTGTTGAGTAAATAATACGTGGTTGAGCATGAATTGTGATATACAATGATTGAACGATTTACCAGGGAGGGGTTGTAAATATATTTTGTAACAACTCACTAAGAGGGGAAAATACCCAAAAACCATAGAGGAATGAGGGATAACTTCCAGAATCTCTTAGGTTTGGAGCAAAGCACCCTTTCTAACCCAAGACGATTCTACCCTACACCTAGAGTTAATGCATTTATTTAAGAGTTGAAACTAGTTGCATTTTGGTTTTTGGATTGAAATTTAAATGAGCAACTGGCTCTATGATCAAGTTGTGATGTGATAGGATTAATTTTCAAATTAGTTGCTTGTTGGTGTCATAGAGATAGCTATACCAGGTGGAAAAATGTAGTGAGAAACTAGACGGATTTGTGAAATTCATGAGTGGAAAATACACATTAGGGGGAAAATGGGACGAAAAGAATGTGGGACAGTGGGTGAAAGAGTAACAACTGACTGCGACATATTAAAACAATTTTTCAGAAGCATGCTAAATTGAGATGGACCATGGCTGTGTTAAAAGTGTTGGCTGCTCTTTTGGAAGTCACAAGGCTGGTAGCAATTAATTAATTAATATGGCAAAAGCAGTATATTTTCTTATTGAAGAAGAATGATAAATATTTCAGTTCACTATTTGACATTCTTTTTACTGGCTTATGTTGTACAAGTCTACATTATCGTCAAAACTGGGAAATGAAAGAGAGAGACTGATGATATGGGATCTTAATACCCAATGTTCCTTCGTCCTTGAAATCTAGAGTATTTGTCCATGAATTCTGTTTGTGGAAGTCGATGGGTTGTGATTGTTTCCTGTTTGATAAATCACTTTTTAATTAGTTGGGAGATATCAAAATCTTGTTAAATTCTTTTCCCCAGAATGTTGATGAAGGTATTCTGTCTGAAAGTGCTCCACCTCCACCATTTAACTTCTATTATGGTGAGACCAGCAACTCTATTGAGCAATCGGACAACTTCATTGAAGATGATCAAAAGCCTGCAGTAGGCATATGCGAGACATCAGAGCTTCCTGACGGACGGAAGTTCTTTGTTTTACCAGACGAGTGTGGGTTACATGACAGATTGGTCAAACATGAGTATCTTGCTGAGCCAAGCAATGATGCTGATACTAATGTGGCTGATGAAGTCGATGCTGGTGATGTGGATGGTCGTTACATATTGCATGAGGCATTCTTTAGTACTTCTGATAATCTTTCTTTTAGTGATGAACTACTTTTGGAATCCAATGAGCTCTCAAACCATACTGAAAGTGATCCTGCTGCTTTTGACGTGCTTGAAGAGTATCTTACCTTCTTCGACGCAGATGGTGATAATGCAGATATGTCATTTAATCCTTCTGAAATTCTCGGAAGTGGAAGTCCTGTTCCTGATCAAGCAGAGGTTAAGATTGCTTCATGACAAAACTTATTTTTATTGTCTTAGTACGTGGAATTTACTTTTCACTAATGTATCATATTTCATCAGGTCGCTGGTGGTGCCACCGAATATGCATCTGCCAGCAAACACACTGCAGATTTACGTCATGACAATGAGGCCTCCTCCTCCTCCTCTATGCAAAAACCCGAGGATCCAAAAGCAGAATCAGGTGAGTCGAATCAGTTGTTATTTTTGTCCACTTCATTTAGATACTTGAAAGGTTTTTGGTTCACTCTTTCTTACCATTTTATTTTCTGATACCAGATATCAAGTATCCATTCCTCAAACATACAAGTCATATGCTCGGCAGCATTCCTGCTCCATTTGCTTCACAGTTTACTTCAAAAGATGCTGCTATCCATCTTAATTCAGCTCCACAAGCTTCGAGTTCTGTTCGTGTCACTGCAGGCATGATTGTCATAAGAAATATGGCACTAAATGGAGACGATGTGAACAACTTGTATGGCAAGAATTCAGATCTCAACTTAATCTATTTGTACGGGATCATCGAAGGCAACATTGATTCCTCCCAGTTGCCAACTGCTGGTGTAAATTCCAGCAAGTCAGGACCGCTGATATCTCGCTACTTCTTGTACTTCTTCATCTTGTTTTGGGTTATAATCCTATCAGTAAGTTTCAAAGTTGGAAGGTGCATCCATTCCAGGTGACTTGTTGAAACTTTGTAGTAGTATTTTAGCGGTAGTTTAGAAACTTTCTATGCTGCCAAATACAACAGGTTGTTGCAGATCCATCTGCAGTCTTTATTCAAATATATCAATAGATACTAGACTAACTGCCAACGAATTGGTGGCTCACTTTTAAATCCCTCTTTCTTCTTTTGTATTTTCATTTTATAACTTTTCTAGAGTTTATAGTTGCATTGCAGGGCTTTCCTGTACTTAACCAGTTTATGAGAGCAAAGGAGCCTTCTCATTCCATCATGTTCATGTAATTCATTGGATGAACCATCGTAATCTTTCAATTAAGCAAAATTTGCCTACAAAGGTTGGCTCTCATTTCATTGACATAGAAAATGTCATGTTCAATAGTAACTATTTTCACATATAAATTCGTTTATTTTGTTCTTCATTTCCTATCAATGTTTGAGTAAAGTTAGTTTTTGTTTTATTTTATTTTTTGAATTTAACTTAAGAATCCTAATCTTCTTAGAGATATATAGTGAAAAAACCAACATAAATTTATAAACCATTTTTTTTTTAAATAAAAAAAAAAAACGAACTTGTTTGATGTCGGGCATAAATGTTTGTGTTCTTAACTAGATGTTCAATATCTTCACAAACTTTATAGGCTCTTATGAAAATATCTTGAAATAGATTGTTTTATGTGCTAAAATTGTCCTATTCTTTCACATGCTAATTTAACATATACGTTAATTCAGTGTATTAATTTAGTAGCATCGATCTTATTATTTTTGATGAAGACAACTTCCATTTCAGTATAAATGAGTTTAATTATGATCATGTTTGGAAATCATCTGGTTTTTTAAAGTTAAGTCTACACATTTTACTTTCATCTAATAGTTTTCAAGTTTTGTTAGTTACATTTTGAATCAGATTTTGGAAATTTAAAAAAAAAAAATAGTTATTAAAAACTCGTTTTTATTCTTGAAATTTAGTTAAAAACTTAACTTTTTTACTTAAGAATGATGTAAATTATTGTAAGAAAATTAGAGGAAATATGTCTAATTTTAAAAATTAAAAACAAAAATTGAAATGTTTACTAAACGAGATCTTAATTTGACAATTGATTTCAAAAGTGGACTTCAATAAAATATATACTGAAATCGCTAATGTTACCTCAAAATTTAAAATAATCATATAGAATACCGTGGCAAGTATATTTGTATTCCAATTCGAATACATAAATTTTTAATATCAAAATAAAATCAGCAAGTGCTAAGTTTCTAATCATGAATTGATGAAATTTTAATGCTTTATAATCCCTAAACATCAAAGATCCATCAAATAATCGATTAAAAAAAATTTAATCACAAAAATAAACTGCATCGTTTTAAATAACCTAAATCAAAATATTGTATATAAGATTTGTATGGTCCATGGAGATGATCATCTTTTGTATTTGAAGAACAAAGTAATATATATATATATATATACACATACATATAATGGCATCAAAAAGAATTAAACATCAAACTTAGTCCATAAACTTTTGTTAAAGCAATGATTCAATCCCCACACTTTAGATTTTAACAATTTAGTTCCTGAATTTTCAATTTTGTAACGATTTAGTCAATGAATTTTAGTATATAACAATTTAATCATTGTATTTTAAAATTTGTAACATTTTTAGTTCCTATTATATAGATTAGTGTTAAGAATATCAAGTCTACACCATAAAATAATAAAAATTGACATTAAATATTGACATTGACTAAATTGTTATAAATTTGAAAGTATAAGGACTAAGTTGTTACATACTAAAATTCAAAAACTAAATTATTACATACTAAAGTTCGAAGACTAAATTGTTATAAAACTAAACATACAGAAACTAAATCGTCGTAAACAAAGTTTAGAGAACAAAGGTGTTTTTTTTTTTTAAAATAAAAAATAAAAATAAAAAAAATAAAAAAAATAGATCCCCATGACATATTTTTCAAGCAGAATGGGAACCGGTAATCAACCAAACTTAAACCAATATTTTATTGCCGTCGATTCATTTCAGGAAAATTCAGATAAGACAAATATATTACTATTAATTTTACTATCATTTCCCGCAACTTACATGCAATATTCACATATAATATGTGGTTTAATTCAAATACGAAAGTAGAAAAAGCAGCTCAAATATGAAATTTTGAGGCTCAGAGCCATGTGATTGATAAGCCTTACATTTCTCCAGGAAGCATTGTGTCTTCTGGTAGATCACATACAGCAATACCCTAAGAAAAGATGGAAGAAATGATCCATTGTTAATAGATCAATAACAGAAATATGTGAAGTTACCTTGGAAAAAAGAAAAGGAAAAAGTTAAATCTGACCTCTCCTGTGAGGTGAGCCACACATCTCTTCTCAGCTAGCAACTCAGCTTCAGTCTGTAAAGCAAAAGAGTGCAAAATAAAATGAATTTAGACAGTTCGACGAAAGCTAAAATCCGGTAGCAAGACGATAACCAAAATCAGCTTTGTTGTGTTGTATAATTTCATCAGACAAGAAACCAAAAAAAAGGGGGATGCATCATAATATTTGTTTAAGAGGGAAAAGAAAAGGAGGAGAAATTGTTTCATGAGTGTAGGACGCTTAGTTCATCTGTTCTTGTTGAAGTATTAATGTAACCAAATTTAACGTAACCTATTAACTTAAGTTTTTGGGTTGATTGGTAATTTAACATGGTATAAGTACATGAAGCCCGGAAGATCTAACATTTACTGAATTAGAAATGAAAAATAGCAGACCTTGGCAATTCGCTTGCGGAGATAGTCATCAAATATAACATCTTTCACAAGTTCATAGTCACCATCTCCCTGTAAAAGCGATATATTACTGATTAAAGACACTATGAAAGTAAAGTAGGAGTGGAAAGTTGGGAACAAAATTACCTTTGATCTGCATGGCATGCTGAAAACAATATCCTCTGCTATGCCATAAGGATTTCCAGTGGTATATACCTGCAAATCGATCAGTATTTATGAGTTCGAGGTTCTTAATATGCATTCGGTTATGTTAAGAATCATAGTGGATTTACTTAACACTCTACAACCTAGGCCTAAGCTTATAAACACTATGGTTTTCTTTTTTTTGTTATCTACTTTTAATAAATGTTTCTAAATACAAACCAAAATTTGAAAACTTAAAAGAAATGGTTTTCAAAAATTTGTTTTTATTTTTGAACTTTGACTAAGAAATCAAAATTTTCCTTCAATAAAGATGAAAACAAGTAATGATGCAAAACAAACATAATTTTCAAAAACCAAAAACCAAATGGATATCAAATGAATCCTTAGCTACACCCCGTTTTCAACCATTTTTCCGAGCCAACACTCTCTTCTGTCCTTTCGTTTCCTTGAAGAAGTATACTGAATTAGAGGCCTATCAGCTTATAAAACAATGTAATAGTACACAATTAATACATAAGTATCAAGTGATGCTACAAAAAATATATGCTTACCCCAGATGAAAACCAATCGCCTTCAGGAGTTGGAGTAATTAAAGACCTTATAGCATCAACAATTGATACAGCAGTTGAAGCAGCTGAAGATCTTCCCCATTTCTCAATCAGCACGCCACCCCTCTGAAAATCCAGACAACTCATTGACCAGTGAGTAAACATGTCAATCAAGATATTTCAATCAATATGTGTGTATAACTCCTTTTCCAGTAATATTACCTTCTGTACTTTTTCAGTGAATTCCTCTTCCAGCCATCTGTGGTCCTTGATAACCTCTTTAACGGGTAAGCCGTTAATTCTTGCGTTCAAGAAATCTGGAACCTGGATTGAAGACGGCGAAATAAGCATACAATTGAGGGGATTCAAAGAAGCCAGCTAAGCTTCTAGAGCATGAACTATGTGATGACCTGAGTTGTTGAGTGGTTGCCCCAAATGGTCATGTTTGACACTTTATCATAGAAGACACCCGCTTTCAGAGCCAGCTGAATAAGTCATGAAAGTAAGGAAGTTTTATCTATTCCAAAACATACTACATGTGAGGAAAGCAAGTAGCATCAAGCACGTTAGTGATATAGTACCTGACATTTTGCTCGATTCTCGTCTAATCGAGTTAAAGCGTGGAAGTTCTTTGCAGGAATTTTTGGAGCATTTTTCAAACAAATTAATGCACTGCATGGAATGAAAAGAAACAGAGAAGTTATATCTTGCACATACTAAAAGAAACTCATGCTGAATAAAACATGAACTCACTTGGTATTGCAGGGATTGCCCACAACTATGACTTTGACATTTGGGGATGCAACAGCATTTAGAGCTTTGCCCTTTATTTATTGTTAAATGATAACATCAAAACATAAATGTAACAAATTTCCTATATTTATTGGAGGGGCAGAAAAAATGAATCTAAAAAATAATTAATAAACGTACTTGTTCAGCAAATATCTGCCCATTTATATCTAATAAACCAGCACGTTCCATTCCTGGCCCTCGAGGCTTTGCTCCTATCAAAAGCGCCCATTCTGCATCTTGGAATACTTCATATGGATCAATGCTTATCACCACCTCCCTCAATAAAGGGAAAAGGGAGTCCTCCAATTCCATAGCAACACCTGCATATATGGAGATGTCAATGTTAACTTGGAGATTGTTTGTAGGATAGTTGGAAGATTGCAGTTCAATCATAAAGTTCGGTGGTTTAAAACATTATAGACTTGCGAGTCCTTATGTTAACTGTTCTCAAGACATCATGGGAAAAAATGCCGATACAGGCTAAACTTCATAGAGGAATCAAAAGAAACTTTTGTCACATGCATTTCATCTTCACTGCTCAAGAGTTTTAAAAAGAGTGACTATAGAAATCCCATGCAATCAAATGATCTTCAAAGCAATACTGAATATCTTTAAAGTGTGCCAAACTTGCCTTCAAGCGCTTGTAATGACCTTTCTGATCCCAATAGCTTCAATGCAATAGGTTGATCAGGACCAAAAACTTCGCCAGAAGCAAGCTAGTGAAACAAGCAAAATAAGATTTCATCCAAACCATCAAAATATAATGAGAGAAAAGTTTGAGTTTTCTCCTAAGATTTCATCCAAACCACCAGAACCATTGTTCCTCTTTATTGAATGTATAAAATATCAGGACATGAAATACAACAAAGAAAACTAGATACTCACTCCATTTCTCCCTAGCACTCAAGTAACTAAGAAAACAAGCTGTCAATAGAAACCAGGAAGCTTTAGACCCTGATTTTTAAAAAGTGTTTAATAGGTCCCCAAAATTTACGATTATTTGATTGGTCTTTGGACTTTCAATTCTGTGTCTAAAAAGATCTTGATCTATATACATTCTGTAAAATTCTTCAACTTATTAAACACTAAATTAAAAGTTAAGGATCCTATTAGTTTACTTCCTAGAATTTTGAAATTCAATTTCAATGCAACTATGAAATTGGTAAAGGTTAAGATTTTTACTTCTTTTATAGTGAATAAAATTTTGGTTCAATTCTGTGAACTGGCTGGGGATTGAATTCTCACCTTGAAAAGAAGATGATTGGATATCATTCCAGCAGCACCAGAGACTGCAACATTAATCAGTTTCTTCCATGATGTTGTCTCTTCCTCCTGTGATGAGTACAAAATATGTCAGGGCCAAAGAAAAGTTTTGTCCAATCTCACTGAACTAGCTGCAAAAGAATTAGGATGAAATAATATACACATGAATGGAATATATTTTTTCAAAGTTGACATATTATCTCATTCATATGAAATAATTTCGTTGTCTCAAAAATAACACCAGAATTAAGAGTAACTCTCTATCTCTAATGGAAAAAAAAAAAAGTCAAATCACCCCAAAAACCAAGGGTGTAGCTTTTGTTAGGTGCCAAAAGAAGAGGGATACAGAAATTTTCATTCTTTTAAAGAAACAGTGTTGTATTCTATCTTATGAAGATTGTTAGGTCTTTTCATCTTTCCGACGTGGGTTCCTCAACATCATACTTCAGCCAATTAGCTATTTTCTGATATTAAAATTTACAGATCCAGACGAAGTTAAGGCAGGGTAAAATTTATAAGGAGCTTATTTTAGAATTAGAAAGTAGATCTTATGTACCTTGAAATCTCACATAACCTCAATAAACACATTAAAATTTCAACTAATGAACAATGGTTAGAAAATGTTGAATAGAGTAAATGATAGATAATCTCAGAAAAGCGACAAAGAACACTAGATTCCTTCAACTATTGAAGCTCTATACTATTAAGAAGAGATGGGATGAAAGAAAAAACAAATTACTTTCGAAATAACCCCTCATACATTCAAACAATCACGACACAATTTTACATATTTGTAGTTTTATAACGAGCATGAACTTAATGGCAGTGCCACTAGTTTGATAATTAGATCATAACTCAGAATGAACAAACAAAACAACCAAGCACTGTAAGTACTAAGTAATGGAAGATTACAGAAAAAAGTCATAGGATACAATTGGTTATTGAGACACAATGCAAATATACTTTTTCAATAAACCAAAAAAATTCCCCATGAGAATTGAAGAACTTACAGCTTTTAAATCATAGGTGAGGCAAAAAACACCAAAACACTCGCTTTTACTCTTAGGGTCCTCTGTTTTCGCCGCAACTGGAGCTGCTTCAACCTGACTGAAAAAAAAATTGAACAGGGAAAACAATTCGTCTGTAATTCCTCGAAAATAAACACATAAAAAAAACTTCCAAACTTACAATCACACAGATAATCAAAAATTTACATATAGTTATAAGATTTCAAACAAAGGAAGCTCACTTGGGCGCAATAGAGCAAGTGACTCGGGGACTTCGGGATCGATAAAACGGCCGGAAAGAGGAGCGACGGTGGTTGGAGAAACGATTCGACTGAAAAACAGTCTTGGATGAGAAGTTGAGTTCAGTTTTTAAAGAGGAGGATAACTCTGCTACAGCCATTGCAGCAGAGGGAGATGGGAGGTGAAAGAGAGGAAAGAAATGGAGAAACGGCGGATTTGAAGAGGGGGGGAAAGGAAATTTTATTCAGAGGGATTGGGGATTGAGAGAAGAAAGAAGAAGAGGCAAAGCTTTCTGGCTATGGAGGTGGGAGAGAGCGGGAGAGATGGGATAAAGATTGAGAAAAATGAAAGAAGAGAGAAAGAAATGGATTATTTGAAATGATTTTCTAAGGCTTTGCGAGTGACACGTGTCGAATGTAGATTGAGAATTTGGGCTTTTAACTGTTTTCTAGCTGAGCAAATGTTGCTGTCTTCCCGAAGGAATTTAGGCACTATTACAACTATTATAATAAAAATAGATGTCTATCGGTACACAAAGCTTAGTATCTTAAAAACAACAAAGATCTATTCTCTCATTGTTCACATCTCTTAAAAAAAACAAATATTTCATTCTCTAAGGATATGTTTGAAGGACTATAATATAATCAAGATTATTGAAAATCAGATTACGGAGGCATTTGTTATCTGAAATCTGGATTACTGAGAATCTGATTATAATGTTTAGAGTGCAAAGTCGGGTTTGTTATATTTCTGATTATTGTATTTTGATTGCAGGGCTAGATAAGTTGAATTTGATTTTTTTTTAATCATTATTTTGATTTTTTTTATTATTCTTTTGAATGTTTTTTTTTTATTATTATTCTTTTGATTGTTTCTTTATATCATAGTCTACATTATATTACATAAGTTTGTGATATTGTTCAAATCTTAATTTCTTGAACTTTAACTACTTTATACAAAAAATAAATAAATAAATTATACGAAATTAAATTGAAATTTCATATATCATTAAATGGCTTAGTGCATTTTACCCATGCGTCTTATAATTATACATTATTAATGTCCGAATAAGCTCGCTTTCTACTGCCAAATTACCTATAAATAATAGCATTTGTTGAGTTTGAATAGAGATGTTGTTTAGGAGGGAAATAGTGAGATATTCCACCTCTCATAATTTCATAATTTTTACTTTGATTTTCTAATTTTCTTTTATTGGATTTATTTATTTATTTATTTATTTATTTATATTATTATTATTATTATTATTATTATTATTATTATTATTTCTCAATATTCGTTCTTCTGTGGTGTCTCATTTCGTTCATCAATTTTAAACACGCTATCAACACAAGTTTCTGATGTTTTTCCCGTTGAAGGTAGGTCCTAAAGATAGTAATTAATAAATTAAAATTTTATTTTGCAGGCTTATATATTAAATTTTTAATATAAATAAAATATTTTGTGATAGTGTTACCATGGCAAATCTTACAAAACTAGAATTTGTAGTCGTTGACATTAATGATAATAATTATTTATCATGAGTACTTGATACCAAAATACACTTAGATGTCATACAGATACGATCTTTGAAGAACATTTATTCTTCATAAAGCTCGTTATGAATGGTAGCACTTGAGGCTCCAAGATTTCAAATCAGTAAGTGGTTACAACTCCACACTAATTAAAATTAGCTCAAAATTGTAATTACACGGAGAGAAAGTTACTGATGCTAATATGAAAAAGAAGAAACTTCCTACAATTCTTGTTGAATAGCATTATCGAGAGAAATATTTTTAAAAATATTCTGAACTCATTTCATGTCTTCTCGATGCTGAAGAAAATAACAAGTTATTGATAAGAAAATCATGAATATTGGCTAACTAGAGCAACATCATTCCCTAAAGTGAATGTTGTGAATTTTGACAATTGTGATCGAGGTTGTGACCGCGGTAGATGAAGAAATAGTTATCTTTTATGATTGGTCATTATAATCATCCAAAGTTCGAAGCAACCATGCGAAATTATTATAAAGAAAAAGCTCCACAAGAAAAATGTAAAAATGTGGAAGAAAAAATTGCCTACCAAGATAATGACAAGTAAATTTGCTTACCAGAATAATGATATATTTGACCCATGACAAATTTGGATGTGACAAACTTCTTTGAATCTCCTGAAAAGAAAAATAACACAATTGATGGGATAGCGGGGCTTCTTTTGATTTTGAGAATATTTAGAATTCAATGTTACTATTTTTATTTATCTTTCATTTTTTAAGGTTAAACTTTTATATTTCAAAATTTGTTTCTCTTATTATAATTATTTTTTTTTTAATGAAAAAGCATTGACCATTTTCATATATTAATTAACTAAAAAAGGAACAATGAAGATATATGTCTGGCAGACTGTGCAACTACACATACAATGCAAGTAGAAAATATTTTTCAAAACTGACAATGTTGAAAGTAAAAGTCAATATAATATCAAGTTCTACAAACTTAATTGAAGAATTTGGAAAAACAAATATTATTTTGCCTAAAGGAACAAAATTTACAATTAATAATGCATTGTTCTCTAGTCAATCAAAGAGAAATCTACTGAGTTTTAAAGATATATGTTGCAATGGTTATCATATTGAGATTGATAGAAAGAATAAGCTAGAATATCTTTATATTATATCTAGTGTCTCACATAAAAAACATATACTGAAAAAGTTGTCTGCTTTATCTTCTGAATTATATTATACTCACATAAGAGTAATTGAAACATATGCAATAATGAACTTGAAGTTCGTGAATCCAAACATATTTACAATTTGGCATGACTGATTGGGTCATCAAGGTCTATAATGATGAGAAAAATTATTGAAAACTCACATGGACATCCATTAAAAAGTCAGAAGATTCTTCAATCTAATGAATTATCATGCGATACTTGCTTTCAAGGCAAATTAATAATTAGACCATCACTATCTAAAGTAGGGATCGAATCATTTGTAATTTTAGAACGAATTCATGACAATATATGTGGACCTATAAACCTACCAAGTAGACCATTTAAATATTTTATAGTATTAATAGACATTTCCAGCATATGGTCACACATGTGCTTATTATCAAGTCAAAACCTTGAATTTGCAAGATTACTTGCTTAAATAATTAAGTTAAGAGCATAATTTCTCGATTATACATTAAGACCATTTGTCTTAATAATGCTGGTGAATTTACATCCCAAGCTTTTGATAATTATTGTATGTCAATTGGGAGAAGTGTTGAACATCATGTAGCTCATTTCATACACAAAACGGTTTAGCTGAATCATTTATAAAAAGTATGTAGTTAATTGCTAGACCATTGCTTATGAAAGCTAAGCTTCCTATAGCTGTATGAGGTCATGCTATTTTGCATGTTGATTCACTTGTACGCATTAAGCAGTAACTTATCAAAAGTACTTAGCCATTAAAATTAGCTTATGGCCATGAGACAAATATTTTCCATTTGGGATTTTTTAATATACAGTATACGTTCCAATTGCTCCACTACTACATACTAAGATGAGTCCTCAAAAGAGGTTAGGAATATATATTGGATATGACTCCCTATCAATTATTAAATATCATGAACCCCTTGAAGGGTGATGTATTTATTGCACGATTTGTAGATTGTCATTTTAATGAGACAAAATTTTTAATATTAGACGGAGGAATTAAGAAGTTGGAAAAAGAAATTACATGGAATGCATTGTTATTATCTTATTTAGATTCCTGTACAGATCAATATGAACTTGAAGTTCAGAAAATAATTCCTTTGCAAAATATAACAAATAAATTACCATATGCATTTATAGATACTACAAATGTTCCATAGAAAATTGATATTCTAACACAACAAGATGTTGCTAATGAGTCTGGAGTATGCCAGAAGCATGGTAGACCAATAGATTCTAAAGATAAAAATATTTGAAAAAGAAAAAACAATAGTGACAAAGACTTTGTAGAGGATATAAATACCCATGAAAAAATCATTGACATAACTAGAGAAGAAGGTGAAATATCTAAACATAATAATGAGATTTTAATAAAATATGTCTTGACATGTTAAATATGAAATCGAACTAATGTAGTTATTGATATCATTTTTGTATATAATGTTGCTTTTGATATTATATCTGAAAATGAGGATCTTGAACCAAAATCAGTTGAAGGATGTCGACATAGAAAAAATGGTTTTCGTGGAAAGAAGCAATCGAAGCAGAATTAAACTCACTTTCAAAACGTCAAGTTTTTTTGTCAGTAGTTCAAACACTAGAAGATGTCAGACTTGTGGGATACAAATGAGTATTTGTAAGAAAAAAAAATGAAATAATTGTTGGAGTTAATAACCTAAAGCCTCGAGTCCTGAAATTTGTAAACAGTTTGTACGAACACTTGGAGTTGTAAGAAAATCATGAATCTTTGTTGTATAATATATGATATTTACTTGACATCTTGTATTTTGCTCACAAACCAATAAACATAAAATCCCTGTTTATATGTATGTAACTTAAGCATGTATGTGGTGACATACAAGTGGATCATGTCTTGAGTGATAACCAAAATGGTCTGTAGTATATGGATAAAGGAGGGAAACCTTATCCTGATAACGCTATGGATGTGCGACCCGCTTTGTGGAATGATCACAAGTATTGTGACTTGTCACAGATGGTCTGATCCTGATCATTCGTATTAGTGACATGCGAGCAGGAGCGTCGTATACAAAGAGTTTTTATAAGACCTGACCACGAAGTGTTAACGCCTCGTTATATAGCACCGTTTATGACAGAGACTTCACTTCACTAAGATGACTATAGGTAACATGACCTCAATCCTGAGTGAGTTAGGAACTTCTGCCATTGAGGACGGTCCTTTGATTTGTATGGGTGCGAGTGGCCAGGTCGCCGATTCAAACCTACTTTTTTGGGGATTCGTCTGATTTGGGAGCTGAGAACTCAGCTACACAAGATGGAATTCACTCCTTCCCCGAAGCAGAGGTAAGTAGATAGATAACTCCCTTAAGGGCTGATTCCGGGGCTTGAACGATGTGGCACCACACACCTTCTCTTGGCCCGAGAGGTGTTCATACATAGTTGGACTATGTTGTATTGTTCATTAAAGGAATCAGTGATACTTAAGAAGTGAGATGTAACTACAAGTACAAAACGGTAAATTGGCCCAGCTGTACTTACGAGCATCTGTAAAGGGTCATCGTACTCATGATTGGTTATATCTAATGGACATAGAAATATATCTGTGGTAAGAAGAATTTAGTTGTTGGTCTTTAGTAAATGTCTGACAGTTAACGGATGGTGGATCTCGTGGCTAAAGAGTTTAGTCAGCTATTCATGTACCGTTGGAGCTTCAAGCCACAGGTCCATTCGGTCCCATGGGTAGCTTGGATAAAGTCGAGAATTAGTGTTTGGGTCAGTTTGAAATGTTCAAATTGACAAGAGAGAGTTCGATTATATATGATATAATTGGACTAGTTAATTATATATGATATAATTGACTAAATGTATGAGATACATTATTTTGGAGGAAATTAGATATAAATATGATTTATATCATGTGGAGGAGAAATTACTATAGTAGATATGTGATATCAAACTATAGGGTTATAATATGATTATATTTATTAATTATTAATTGGTTAATAATATGATGGCCTAAAATTTCTCTCGGACGTGCGTTAGTGGAAGCAGCTGCTTCGGTTATGGTAACCAAAGAATAAAATGAAAATTAGTTTCATTTTACAAAAGGTTCGGAAAAATTTGGCATCGGTGTGGAAACGTAAACGATCACATAGTTAAGAGCCTATACGATAGTCTCTCAGTACCTAAACGATCGCACACTTCGCCCCTAAACGATCGCACTCTAGTCCCTAAACGATCGCTTAGCTTTCCTAAACGATTGCATAGTGTGTTGTGTTTTCTAAACGATCGTCTACCTCTTTCTAAACGATCGCTTAGTAAAACCTACACGATCGTGTAACTTCTTCTAAACGATAAGCATTTAGCTATATGATAGCTTCTTTTTCTCTCCCACTTGCTTATCGTCTACACGATTACTTCCTTCTCCAACCTCTACCAAACTCACCAAAGTCCACACTTTGGATTCTCACTCCGAGAATACCAAGGGCTCCTGTTGGTGGTGTAGTCCCCGCTGCATTAACTTGTTCGTGGCTGATCGTGCTACTGCAGCCGACGCATTTGCTGGGCGATAGAGTACGGGTGGAGGTTCTTCCACTGTACCTAAGTTCCAAAGCTTGAAGAGCGTCTTCAATTGGTATTAGAACTCTTTCCTTGTATTTTTATTGTTCAAAGCATGCCTTTAATTAGTGTTAATTTGAATAACTGTATGTTAGAATGTATATGTTGTATTTCGGTCACCGTAAAATCGGAAAGATCTGAACGTGCTCATGGATGCTCTTTGTTAAGAGATCCTTCAATAATGAGGTCGTAAGGTATAAAGTAAGATTAGTTGCACAAGATTTTTCACAAAGACCTAATATTGATTATAATGAGACATATTCTTAGTAATGGATGCAATTACACTAAGATTTTTAATTGTCTGACTGTGTATGAAATTTTGGACATACATCTTATTGATGTATCACAACATATTTATATAGATCTTTTGATAATGATATTTATATGAGAATTCCATAAACATTTAAGATACCTGAAACATATAAATCAAGTTCTCGGGAATTGTATTTAATAAAGTTACAAAGATGGATTGAAACAATCAAGATGGATGTAGTATAATCGCCTGAGTGGATATTTGTTGAAATAATGATATCAAAATAATCCAATATGTCCATGTATTTTATAAAGAAATTACAGTAAGGATTTGTTATTACAACTATGTATGTTGATGATTTAAATATAATTGGAACTCCTGAAAAAATCAATAGAATATCTTAAGAAAGCATTTGAAATGAAAGACCTAAAAATAAATAAAATTTCGTCTTGGCTTGGAAATTGAGTATTTAGCAGATGAGATATTTGTTTATCAGTCAAATATAGGAAAAAATTTTAAAATATTTTATATGGACAAAACACACCCATTGAATATTATTCCAATGGAAGTTCATTCACTAGATGTGAAGAAAGCTATATTTCAACCTTGAGATGATATTGAAGAAATACTTGGTCCTGAAATACCAAATCTTAGTGCAATTGATGCATTTATGTATCTTGCTAATAATAATACAAGACTAGATATTGCATTTTCAGTAAATTTATTAGCTAAATATAGTTCTTCTCTAACAAAAAAAACATTGGAATGGAATTAAGCATATATACCCCATTATCTCCGATGAACAATTGATATGGGTTTATTTTATTTAAATAAAACAAAAATTGATTTAGTTGGTTATGCAGATTTTGGATATTTATTTGATCCACTCACAACTATATCTCAAACAGATTATTTTTTACATGTGGGGGAACTGCTACATCATGACGATCATTGAAACAGACCATAACAACTATTTTCTCAAATCATGTTGAAATTCTTGCAATTCACGAGGCAAGTCGAGAATATGTGTAGCTAAGATCAATGAATTAGCACATTTGTGAAACATGTAGTTTGTCTTCTAATATATGAATACAATACAACATGCATAGTCCAAACCAAAGGAGGATATATTAAATGAGATGGAACAAAGCACATTTCACCAAAAGCTCCTCTACACTCATGATTTTGAAGAAAATGACGACATCATTGTATAACAAATTTGTTCAAAGGATAACCTGACAAACTTATATACAAAATCTTTACCAACCGCAACCTTTGAAAAATTTGTGCACAACATTGGAATGCGATGACTCAAAAATCTCAAGTTATGTTTTTAAGAGGAGGAGCAAACATACTGCATTCTTTTAGGAGTATAAATTATATAAATATGTACTCTTTTTTCATAATTAAGATTTTTTCCTATTGGGTTTTTTTCTTAGTAAGGTTTTAACGAGACATATTCATATATATAATGGAGCATTTAAGTAGGAATATTATAAATATTATAATAAAAATAGATGTCATTAGTACCTAAACTTAGTGTCTTAAAAACAACAAATGGCCTATTCTTCCATTGCCCATGTGTCCTAGAAAAACAAATGTTTCATCCCCCATTACTCCATATGGCTTAGTACATTTTATCCACATGTCTTGTAATTACACATTATTGGTGTCCGAATAAGTCCACCCCCAACTTGCAAATTGTCTGTAAATAGTAACATTTGGTGAGTTTAAATAGAGATGTGATTCGAGAGGAAAATAGAGAGGTATTCCACTTTTCATGATTTGCTAATTTTCACTTTGATTTTCTAATTTTCTTTTATTAGATTTATATATTTTATTATTTTATTATTATTATTATTATTATTATTCCTCGATATTCGTTCTCTTCTCTTACCTCATTTTGCTCGTCAATTTCAAAACAACCAATTTTTTTCCTCTCTCTAACATAGATTTTTTTGGGGGGTTAAATTATGGAAAACTTTCCTCACAATAAGGGTACTATCAAAATTTAGGGGAAAAAGAATTATTATTCGATGGAGCTACTACAATGTTTATGAGAGAAAAACTATAAAAGTATCTTGGATTTATATCTAATGGTTTTTTTTTTTTTTTTAGTATAACAACCGAGCAACTAAAAGGTGGAAGATTGAACTCTCAATCTTTTAGAATGGAGGTCATGTCAATACTACTTAACCACACTCATTTTGGCTTGTATCTAATAGTTATTAGGTACATGTAAATTTTAATATTCATGTTCACAAGGTATTTATGAGACAGACACATTGTGATGATTCATTGAATATATATATATATATATTGTTTGTTTATTTTAAATCACTTCAACATATTTAAGAATGATACAGAGTCTAGTGACATTAACACGTTATTTAATAAATAAAAATTTATAGCGTAAATTGAGCGAGTATGTATTACAAGAGTATGGAATTTTTTTCATAAAATTACAAATAAAGATCTGAACGTTAATATTGATGGAAATGTTGATATTTCAATTTTATGGTAATGTCAATGAAATGTCGATAAAATGTTGATGATAAAGGGTATTTTTTTTTCTTTTTTTAAAAAAAAAAAAAGAAGAAGAAGAGAAGAATATAATAATTAAAAAATTCATTAAAAATTTTTATTTATTGTTAAAAAGTTACTATTTTTTATTTTTAAATATGCTAAAAATATTCTTGCCATCAATATTGTGTTTAGTTTGATACAATAGAAAATGTCGACCCCTCATATGTTGATGTTGAATCTTTCGAAATTTCAATGAAATTAAATATCATGATTAAAGTTTGATAATTGAAATTTTAAAATTATGTCTATTCATTCTATATACAACACTTAATACCATTATGGAAAAACACTTCTGCTCTATGTCAAACGTGTTGAAATAAAATTCTTCCTCACGTTTGTAGAACTTAAAAACAATAAGTCCATGTACTTTAAGAAGTTTCAATATAATAAGCTTAATTTTCAAAGATCCTGAAGCTACGTGGAAGGGTCAAAATTCTTTGTGGAAGTTGAATCAAATTTACTTGAAGTCGTGAAGCTTTTGAATCATTCAAAATCTAATCTTTCTGAAGTTATACTTTTATGGATGAGGTCTTTTCATATCGTTGATTTTGTTATTATTTGTTGTTTTGTAAGATCAATAGAGAGGAGAACAGAGTTGTTCATGATTTAATAGATTTGACATCTTCTTCTATGTTCTATTTGATCTAAAACGATGACTTTCATGCTTCTATTTCCTCTCTCATTCTCGAGAAGGAGTGTTGAGTGTTGTTGTTTTTTTATGCATCCGTAAGTTTTTTTTTAAAAGAGTTTCAAATAGGTCATTGAGATATCAAAGGTTGTATTTGATCCTTTTATTTTGAAATACATCATTGAACTTAAAAACATGACATTCAAAAGTTTATAAATCTATTCACACAACTTTTGAAAAATATAAGAACTTACAATATAATATTAACCTATTTATATATAGTCCGAATATTTTATTTTGTGAAGTACAATATGAATATATTCATCTGTTAGATTCAAATGATTTTAAATCAATTGCAATATAAGAATATCATTGACTTAAATAATGTAGTTTCATTACCTGATCTTTTATCTTGTCAATGGGTTGGTATTAAAGTTTTATAAGTATTATGTTAGATATAATATTAAATTTATCTTCATCCACGAGCTTAAATTTTTGGGTCAATTGATGATTTAAGATGGTGTCAGAACAGATGGTTCCGAAGTTCCTATTTCAGTCCCCTACAATGTTGTTTTCTCCCCGATTAATATTGATTTCCACTAGTCTGGCTCAAATTTTAATATGTTATAAATTTATCCTTTCCGTGAATTTGGGAGTTAAAGATTGTCAAAATGAACTTAGCTCAATGATAATTGGTATGACTTTTTTTTAAGGTTCAAACTTCCATCTCCATAGTTATTGTATTAAAAAAAAACTTGGAGTTAATAATAATAATAATATTTTTTGTCATTTCATTCGATGGTACTTTTATTCTTCCAAAAGTTTGCAATACTGTCATATTAATCTTTTATAAAATGTTTCCAAACTATCGTTTTAAGATAGAAATCTTGGACGAAAATTGGGACTTGAAACATTAAAAAGCAGTAACCCAAAATGAAAATCGAGACTTAAACAATATCGCATTATTCAAAATCACCACTACACTCGTTTCAAGTCTCGATTTCTTATCAAATATTTTAACAATACAGTATTTTATATTGTTAAAATGTTGGATACTCAATTGTATTATAATTTTTATTGGTATATGAATTAAATTTTAACAAATTTGAAAACAAAAAATTGTTACATATGCTAAGATTTAATGATTAATGCTCTATTAGATAATTATTTAGTTTTTGTTGTCTACTTTTTAATAGTATTTTCAAACACACAAGCTAAATTTTAAAATTAAAATAAAATAAACAGTACATTTTTTTTTTACTAAAAATTAAAATATTTGATTAAAAAATATGAAAATGATTAAAAGGTGGATAAGAAAACAAACATAATTTTCAAAAACTAAAATTTTAGTAATTAAAATTCAGCAACTAAGTTATTTTCATGAAAATTTATGTAAGAATTAGCTTAATTTAACATATCAATTTTTATTATTCTTTACAGCACATTTAATTTCTTTAATATTCGATATAATAAAATCATATATTTTAAAAAGATAGTAAACTTATTTAAATAATTGAAAATCAGGATAGTTTACCAATTAAGACATTTCGAAGATCAGTGGTTAGATCAAAGTAAACTAAAAATCAAATGCTTTTTAATATTTTAAAATAGGGGTATACATTAATTGGGTTTGGTTGGATTGTGATATTTTTTTTGGACCAATCCAAAAATTTGGGTGGGTCAAGTTGGCAATCCAAATGACCCATATATGGTCTCCAATCTAACTCAACCCAACCCAATCTAACCTCAAATTTTGGAGGGTTAGGTTTGATTGTCGGATTTTTTTTTTCTTATTTTAAAATAATTAAATTTATTTACAACAGATATCTAATAACTAAAATTTCATAAAACTAAATTCATACATACCAAGTATCTATAATATCTATTACAAACTTTATAAAAAAAAGAAAAAACATTCTTAAAAGAAAAACATAAAAATATCACAAATTAATCGATTCTAAAAGAAATATATGTAGTTCTTTTTTATTAATCTATATGTAATTCGGATTGGGTTGGATCAACCTAAATTTTTTTTTTTTGGACCTTAAAATAGGGGCTATATTACAATAATGTTTTGAATGTTTCATTTTTTACAACAAAAAAAAAAAAGAAAAAAAAGAAAGAAAAAAAACCTATTGGATTTTGTTTTCCATTGATGTTAAGGCTATTTACAATTGGTCTTAGTCCCACACACGATATATATATATATATATATATATAACTGTGATTCTCTTTTCCATGCAAGTCTTCATGCTCATCAATGTTTCTTTTTTTAAAAAAGAAAAATCATTGACTCCTCCATTTCCTCTTTCTTCCTCATCCCTCTCTTTTCTCCTTCCTCTTCCATCTCTTTTCTCCTTCCCGTCAAATTTGACAACCATCGCCACCATGGATCACCAGTCCGCCGTTTGTCGCCATCATTCGGCTAACTGTCACTGTCGTCATTCGCTTGTTGGATTCGATCGTCGAATTCAGCACACCACCAACTATACTTTCGTCGTCTGTGGTCACTTTCTCATCTTTCCATCGCTACCTCTCTCCCTCCATCCATCTTGCCACCATCCTGCCAAGATCCAGTCGCTGCCTCCCTCCGTTTGGGCTACTAACCAGCTGTCGTCGCCTTCTTCCTTGGATCCGGTGCGTGGAGAGAATCTTACGACGCGAGGCAAGCAAACCCGACGCATCTTTTCGATGTGGGGCAAGCAGATCCAACGCGGGATGAACCGTCTGCGTGGGATTCTGAATGATGACGGTCGACGGTGATATATAGGGTGGTTTTTTTTATATATACTATGATATATATTGTCATATGGAAGGTTTTTTTTTTTAATATATATACTGTCGTATGGTGATTTTTCGATTTTGATATATAGGGTGATTTTTTTATATATATTGTGATATATATATATATATATATATATATCTTTGATATATAAGGTGATTTTTCAATATATACTATGATATATATGGTGATTTTTTTTTATACATACTATGATTTATTACTACAAGAAATCACACTTCTCCCGACGCCACAATTCGCCGGGATGTGGGATTATACTAGCACGCAACAGAAGCGACGAGAATCGATAAGCACTCTAATTGATTGATTTTGGCAGAAACAAAAGCATGCTAAAATAAAAATTAATGAGTTTCAAGTCATACCTTTGAAGAACCTTTGAAATCTCGATTTCCAGCTGCAAATTCCTCCAAATCTTTGTGTAGACCACCACAAGATATTCCGTACTATTCTTTTGGTGTTCTAGATTGAGTTGTGGGACTCAAAATAAGTTGGAATTAAGGGAACTTGGAGAATGCTCACAGCAGCAACCCAATGAAGAACTCCTTCTTCAACCGAATTTTCAACAAAATTTTTTTTATTGCATTACCTCAAAATCACTCCAATCTCTTCAATATATTACAGACGATCATATAAAGAGAATAGTTGCATAAGATGCAGCTCATGCTTGAAGTAATTGAAACTTGAAGATGGTGGGTTTAGTGTGAGCTACTTCAAGATAAAGATGGAAAATTCCATGTTTCCATTTTGTGTTTTTCTATTTCCAAAAATGCAAATTTGATTTTAAAATCACATTTGATTTAAAAATCAAAATTAATTTCATAAATTAATTTTCTAATAAAATTAATAAATAATTATTTAAACAATTTAAATAATTCTAATTAATTTAATGTCCAACATTAAATTAATTTTACACAAATCCATCTTCATATATTTAAATTATATTTAAATATATATTCTCCAATTCTGTTTAATTCTAATTTGAACGTTTCAAATTAACTTAACACGCTACTCTAGAGCTAATCCATTTTCGAGCTAGTAGGGGGATCTCATGGACCTACAGATCATGGGCTCCAACGATCCGAGATTAAACGACTAAATTCAATAGACCGAACTAACCCCCATTCTTTAACTAATGGGTCACTCCACTAAAGCCCATAGTTGAATCCCCTCACTGTAGATATATTATGTCCACTCGATATAACCATGATTAGTAAGTTAACCCTTCACAGGTTGTTTGTAATAACGGTTGGGTCAAATCTCTGTTTTACCTCTGAAATTACCTCTTGTTCTTTAAGTCCCACTGATCCTCTAATGAACAATTGTTTTGTGACCCAATCAATAAAACCGAGTCCTTCTCGAGCTAGTGAGAGGGCGGGGTCCCTTGTTCAAGACCCAGAATCAGCACTTAAGAGAACAACCTCTCTACTATCCCTAAAAGCGGGTATGAGTGAATTTCATCTTGCACCTTATGTCCTCAGTTATCTATCTGGTCTTACCCTTAAAATGGGAGGTTATTGAGCCGGTGCTGTTGAGCCAACCCTCACCTATGTAAATCTAAGGATAATCTCAAATAAATGGGAGTTCATAGTTAGCTTAGGATTAAGGTCAAGTTACCTAGGTCATCATTTTGAAATAGTTAGTCTTAAACAGTAAAAAGCGTTATAAAGTAAGAGTGACTGATTTCGTGGTCCGATCTTGTACAAACCCTTTTGCACAAGGACACCCCCACTCCTCATGTCCTAACATGAACGAATTAGGATCACTTCGTTTGTAGCACTTTACAACTCTTTGTAACCATTACAATGTAGGCCGCATCCAATAGTGTTACCAGAATAAGGTCCCAATCTTATTCATATACTATAGATCATTTTGACTATTTACTCGAACCTGATCTACTTGTATTTCTCCACATAAAGTTCAAGTACTCATCTAATAGTCAAGGGACTTTTAGGTATATTGGATTTCTATTAAGCAAAACATCTATTCAATAACACCTTATTGAATTTTCATAATAAGTTCGATTGTTTACAAACCACGATTTTTAGGACATAAAACTCAACAAACTCCCACTTGGACTAAAACTCCAGTGGTAAATTATATATCTAATATATAAGACTGAGTTTCTGAGTTTTATAGAGAAATCTAATAAACTAGGGCATCCCATACCGATCGTTTACCATTCGGTATCCCCATACCCGATATTTCTCCTACTTGTCCTTGGTTATTAATTTGGTATCCCTAGTTCTACTAGGTGATTCTCAAACACTTTAGTCGAGATAACTAATGTAAACTATTAGTATACAATAGGCTTTTAATTAAACTATATGGGGATGCATCTTATTCTCAATAATGGCCAGGAAACACATTTTCCTCCCACTACATTGAGGTACTCTCAATTCTTTGAGTAAGACGCGTCTGACTTGTCTTAACAACTCTTGTTAATAGTCAGATCTAGAAATCTTTAAACTTTCTATACTTTGATCTAGCCGTTTAAATATCTGAATATTTACAAATGGCTTTTAACAGTTTCATTCTTAACAGAAGTTGCTTTGATAGAATAAACATAATTTTTTGAAAATGAATATTTCATTCACAACAAAAATATATACAATTTATTCTTTACAAGATTTACAAAAAATAGTAAAATTAAGCAGCAACTTCTCCAATTGGTTGAGCTGAGCAAACGGTCCCCAGGAACTAGTTTGCCTGTTTATCTTTCTCTGCCCTCTTCTCGACAAGATACTGATGGTAGTTTCTCTTCCAGTGCCCTTCTTTGTTGTCACACCCCGTCCCAGACTACCCTCTGAGCCTAGGAAAGGATGTGACTGCAACAGTTATCAATCCTTTTGTTGACACTTACTGCCTAATAACTCTTGCAGAAATAACTCTGATACCAATGAACAAGTTCAACAACAAACTGATTAAGTCAAGGAGGAAAACAACAACTGATTTAATAGGCCCATTTTATATTACAACAATGTAACGTTTATATAACTCCAAGACTTAACTGCAAAGTTTACAACAACAACTGTAAAACCCTCCGGAAGTGTAACTGTGGCATGTGGCAGACCTTGACCTTAGCAGCACACTGGAACTTCTTACCTTCCGCTACCGGGGGGGGGGGGGGGAGAGTAAAAATAAAACATGGAAAACATGAGCTATAAAGCCCAGTGAATGGTACCTTTAGATAAAAAAATAACTTTGATTTCTAAAATATACCTTTTGTTGGAAATCAATTAATAGTCAACAAGAACATTACCACAAGTTCAATATTATTTTTTCAGCCAGACCACTAGATTATCCCCAGTTCAATCGTTGGTTAAAACAATCAACCCCAGCTTGACCGCTGGTTATTACATAATATGAACATCCCCAACTTTACCGCTGATTATCCCTGACATGACCCTACATTTTCCCCAGCACTTTCACATGTATACTAAGGCAACAACAATTCCTGTGGAAACTTTCCCTGTACCCTATTATCCCGCCAATGTGCACATCAACTATTTTTCCGCTAGCTATGCTTAGGTAACTTGACTATATATTTTCCTCCGGTCATCACCGACTATAATTTTCCGCCGACCGAAGCCGACTATATTTTCTCGCCAAGTACCTTTTCAAGAATGCTATACATCCCGGGTACAATTTCAGTTTCCAAAACAAACATACAAGCAATATCTTAACAAACATAGTAATAAGATAAACATATATCCCTGATCATGCCAATTTACATTATCCCCTATATATATTAAACTATATATAGAAATTACATTAACAATACAACAACACAATAACTACTCACCTTGGTTGGTTAGGAACTTTCCTTTCCAAAGTTCCTTAGGTTTCCTTGGTTTCCCTTTTGAACCCTAAATTCCAGATTCAATTATCAGCTTAGATTATTCAGAGTTCCAGAATTATGTTAAGATACTTCCTTTTGAAAACATGTTCTAAAATGTCTCAAGAAGCTATCATAAAATCTTAGCTCAGAACTCCTTGTGGTTTGACCGGAATCATCAAAACATCAAGACTGGCCCAGCTTACCCGATAGCTCGACCCCTCTGTCTTTTCCTCATTCTCCAGCCCGAATCCTTGGAACTTCTTCTCTGGTAACCCTACCCTGAAAACTAGACTCTTTTAGCTTTTAGATGGATTTAAAATCACATCAAACGCACGAGTATTATGGGAGAACTTCTCGTCCCAAGTTGATGTTACTTCCTGTCCTTTCTGTCCAATATTATTTCCCCTCTTGGAACCTCTTGACCGACGCATGGTCTTGCTACCAACGCATAGTCTCCTCTCAATACACTCTTCTTTATGTCCTTTGATGAGAATTTGAGTTCCCAACTGAAGTCCTTGGCCCTATTTATAGGCGTCCAAGATTTCTCTAAGGTCGACACCTTCTACTTGGCCGCATGTCCAAGTGTCTTTTCCTTACACTATTAACGTAATCTTGCGTCAGCGCAACCCAAGGTGTCTTGCTCTCCTTTTACCAACGCATAACCCTCAACTTTGCATGTCTTATCATGCATCCACTTCATTTTCTTAAGGCTTAAGATTTTTTCCCAACAAGCCACATGTCCGGATGACGTCCTTGAATGTGTCCATCTTTCATATGCGTTCATCCTTCCTATGCGTTCATCCAACTTCATATGCGTTCAACTAGGATAATGACCAACACTCTTTCAACGCATACTACTAGCTTGTCCTATGCGCCCACGTGCCTTCGAATGTCCAACGCATAGCACATGTCCAACGCATAGCACATTACCAACGCATACCAACCTTTGGGTTGACTTGGTTCTCGACTTAACACCTCAAGGCATAGCTCACCATCACCTAGGTTCTTGCTAACGCATCCCTTATGACCAACGCAACTCACTTCATTAACCTTGTTACCGTAAGCCTTAATAACACAAGGACAAATCACCATGCGTCCACCTTAGCTCGTTCCATCGCCTAGCTCATACCTTAGCAAGGCCGCCTCATCCATCGTATCCATCGCATGCCATCACATACTTCCAACGCATTCCTTCGGCTGCATGCTTACAACGCATTCCTTTGGCCGTATGCCTCCATCACATACTATCAATGCATTACTTCGGCCGCATGCCTCCATCGCATACTACCAACGCATTCCTTCGGCCGCATGCCTCCATTGCATACTACCAACGCATTCCTTCGGCCGTATATACGCATACCATCGGCCATATCACCGCATGCCCTCGGCCGCACACTATCGCGTAGCAAGGCCGCCGCATGCCACCAACGCATAGCACTGTCGCATGACATCAACGTATAGCACCGTCGCATGTCATCAACGCATAGCGTTGCAGCATAGCATTGACGCATAGCATCACCGTGTGACACCAACGCATAGTGCTGCCATATACCATCGACGCATACCCCCATTGCCGCATGCCATCCATCAGCGCATGCTACCAACGCAACCATCGCATCCATCGCAGCCGTCGCACCCCATGTGTTGATCTAACCTCCAAAAATAGTGGCTACCGCATGCGCTGCTCTTGGCCATACTTCAACCTCTCTCCATGCCCAAGTAACCTCCCAATACTTCATAGCCAACGCATGGCACCACACCAACGCATTATCCAACACTTAGTCATTTTTCTCATTGGCTTCCAAACATGGTTACTTTTGGCAATGCCTCTTGCCAATATTTTGGCCAACCATGCGTCCAACCTTACAAATGCATGGTTGCCTTTCAACTTATGCGTTAATGTCTCCTAACTCTTAACGCATGGGTCCTTTTGACATTACACTTAGCCAAATTTCATCAATTAAAGCTTAACTCAAAACTACTCAAGGAAAATCTATTCAAAACTTAGAAATTTCCTTCACTTCAACATAGGATACCCCCATTCCTCATGTCCCAACATGAGCGAATTAGGGTCACTTCTTTTGTAGCACTTTACAACTCCTTGTAACAATTATAGAGTAGGCCGCATCCAATAGTGTTACCAGAATAAGGTACGCAATCTTATTCATATACTATAGATCATTTTGACTATTTACTCAAACCTGATCCACTTTTATGTCTCCACATAAAGTTCAAGTACTCATCTAATAGTTAAGGGACTTTTAGGTTTATTGGATTTCAATTGAGCAAAATATCTATTCAATAACACCTTATTGAATTTTCAGAATAAGTTCGATTGTTTACAAATCACGAGTTTTAGGACATAAAACCCAACACGGGAAAGGGTGAAAAATGCGTCGGGAGATCCTCTCCCGACGAAAGATGGATTGTCGGGATTTTGATCGAGAAAAATCTGTCGGGAGAAGAACTCCCAACGCATAAAACAAGGCGTCGGGAGTATGTCGAGGAACTCCCGATGCCCGATGCCTTATACATGCGTTGGGAGTTCTTTGACCAACTCCCGATGCCTTGTTTTATGCGTCGGGAGTTCTTGAACTCACAACGGTTTGTTTCATGCGTTGGGAGTTCTCGAACTCCCGACGATTTGTTACAGGAACTCCTGACACACTAAAACATGCGTGGGGAGTTCCTTCATTAGTTGAATATTGGATTTTTAATTTTTTTTAATTTATAATTTGTAATTTTTTTAAAAAAATTTGATCTAAATAACTTGTAAAACATAAAACCAACTCAAACAAATTCACATAATAAATAAAACAAAGAAAACGAATCCATACTATAACAAATAAATGAAAAGTTACAATATCCTACAATAAAACAAAGTCAATATTAAATAAAATATTTTTTTTTTAAAGAAATACATGGAAGAAATAAAATGAAAACAACGTCAATAAATACAAAAAAGAAAACAATGTCTGAAACACAGCATCTTGAACAATCGTCCAACCTCATCTCCGAACAGCATCTTACAATAAAACAATAACATTCAAATGTCATAATCTTTAAATATCCACAACACGTTCAAACTTCATAAACAAAACATCTACAAATGTCATAATCACCCAACCAAACTTCATAAATAAACAATCTAAACCAAACTTCATAAACAAGAACGAACACACATAAAACTCAAATTTTCTCCCCAAAACAATCTAAACCAATCTTGACCTACCCCCTACAACACATTCGAACTTCATAAATATTCAAACACACAAAAACTCCAAGACAAAACGAGTATAATAAAACTCTACCCACCCCCCACGACAAACCTGAAACTTCTCATAAACAAAAAACACACAAAAACTTACAAATTCAACTCCAAAACGATTACAACCGAACTCTATGCACCCCTACAACATATTCAAACTTCATAAACAAGAACGAACAAACATAAAACTCAAACTTTCTCCCCAAAACAATCTAAATCAATCTTGACCCACCCTCCCACAACACATTTGAACTTCATAAACATTCATAAACACACAAAAACTCCAAGTTCAATGATAAAACGAGTATAATCAAACTCTATCCACCCCCCACGACGAACATGAAACTTCTCATAAACATAAAAAAACACACAAAAACATACAAATTCAACTCCAAAACGATTACAACCAAACTTTACGCACCCCTGCAACATATTCAAATTTCATAAACAAGAACGAATACACATAAAACTCAAACTCTATCATTACCAATATGCTAGAAATTAAACATTACCAATATTACCAATATTACCAATATGCTAAAAATTAAAAACAACAAATGAGATAGATGCTAGAAACATTACATTTAATTTAAGGAACAAAAAATGAGATAGATGCTAAATGACAATAAATCAAAGCAATAGTAATCGGATTTCAAAGACTAATCGAATTTCAAATTCATGAGAAATTAAACAATGGCTTAAATTAATTCAAAAAATAAGAGAAAGGAAATGAAAGGGATGTGAGCGAACCTTGTTGAAAGCTTGTAAAGAACAACAAATTCGCAAGCAATGAAGGGGGAAGGCGGCAGTGCGAAGGGGGAAGGGAAAGGCGACGACGAAGCAACAAAGGGAAGAGGAAGGGGCGGCAGCAAAAGGGGAAATAGAAGGAATAGGCGGCTGCGCAAGGGGGAAGGGGTAGCGGCGACGGCGTAAAGGAGAAGGGAAAAGGGAAGGGGGAGCGGCGGCGAGTGCAAGGGGAAGGGAAGAGGAAAAAGGGCGGGCGACTAGGGTTGATAATGAGAAGAAGGGGAAATTGAAGAAGAAATGATCTAGTTTTTACCAGATCCAATCTCCCAACGTCGCCCGACGGGTTTCTTTAGGTTATAAACTCCTGACGGGTTTTTACGTCGTCGGGAGTTCCTTAGGAACTCTCGATAGTCCATTACGGCGTCGGGAGAGACCCTGTCTCCCGACGATCGATTTAGGCGTCAGGGGAGCTCATTTTTCTTGTAGTGTATATATATTTGTTTCCAATCTTAATAGTATATTTTATATATTGTAATATTTGCAAACATTTAAAAAAAATGTTCTAACGTATATTTAAAAATAACAATGAATCTAAACTATGGTGTATGTATATATAAAAATCATTTTACTAGTATATTTAAAAATATGTTGAAATATTTAAAAACGTTTTACCATTTTACTAGTATATTTTATATATTGGTTTGAATATTTGCAAACATCTAACATAATGTTCTAAGGTACAGAGACGTACATATCAAAGCAACGGAATATTGATACCTAATTAGAAGTGCATATATATCATAATACTTGGGATATATACATCAAATAAACAATGAAATGTATTGACATACATATCAAAACATATTTGAGTAGATATCAAATATATTTACTAGTATATGTCATATATTTTTTAGAATATTTTCAAATAAGCAATTAAATATATTACATGCACAAATGAACAAACAATGAAATATTTCACATAATATCAAAAATCAATATGAAAAACGAAATGGTGATTTATATCAAGAATCGAATAAATCTCTAATTCATATACTGTGGTATATTTCATATATTTGTTAGAATATTTTCAAATACTTAACAAAATGTTCTGAGGTATATTTTAAATAACCATGAATTCGGAAAAAAAAATACGTGAAACCAACAAAAATAGAAAATAAAATTTCATTAAATGCATTTTCTCTTTCCAATTAAATTAAATAAAGGAAAAAATCTCAAAATTTATCTCTCCATTTGAAAATGTTAGAAAATCATATTAAATGCATTTTCTCTCTCCATCATTAAAAAAACTTCCTAAATAAGGAAATATATATAAAAATCGAAAATAAAAATAATAAAAAAAGACAAATTTGTCAAAATAATACTAAAAGCCTTTTTTGAAAAAAATTCAAACTTGAAAGACATTTTTGAAAAATATGATCCAAAGATGATAACTTATGTAAATATATATATTTTTTAAACTCTTGACCCAATTCAACCCAAGAAAAATAGAAAAATTCAATCCAACTCATCTCAAAATCCAATCCAACTCTTATAATTCGGATGGAATAATCCAAATTATTCGAATTGTCGGGTTATTTGAACACCATTCTTCCAAAGTTTCAATTATTGTCTAGGGGTTGAATTACAAAAGTGCATAGTATAATAAGTCAAGTAATGCAAACAAAAGCACAATTCCAATGGAAGGTCTCCATCATATCCTATCATTTATTTTCTCAAAAGTGACATTTGATTTCATTTCATCCTCAAAGTAATGACCAAAAAAATATCAATTTACAAGATAAAATATGGGTGTCACCCTCCATTTCAAGGCCCATGATGTATATGGTATATTCTCAATTCTCATTATACTCCTTGTCTCACCCATGCTAACTTCTTAATTTAAAGTCTTTTTCTCTCTCTTTTACAAATTCTCATATGATAATATATAAAATATTGAAATATCATTTTGATCTTCATATTTTGAAATTTATTCAATTTTAGTCTCTGTATTTTATATTATTCATTTCTAATCCTTATATACTTTCAATAAATCTTAATTTTGATTCTTCAGAGTTAAATTTTACCAAAATTTATTAAATAGTAGCAACAATTTTCATGAAAGAAAATACAACATGTGAATATATTTTTCAAATTTATAGTAAAAATATAATTAAATAATATAAAATTTTGAGAAAAAAAACAAAACAAAAAATAAACTAGCATTAGGAATGAAATTACGATTTATTGAAAGTACAATGACTAAAATTGGACAAATAAAAGTATAGAGACTAAAATTAAACAATTTTCAAACTATTGGAACTAAAATAACATTTTAACCTATATAAAATCATTGTGTTTTAATTATTTTGACGAGTTCTCACTACTTTACCTATTAAGATTACAATTCATTTCTATATATATAATATTGTAAATTGGATAAATATCAATTTATATCCCTAAACTTTGGGGATTGTATCAATTTAAACTCTCTATTATATTTTATTTATTTGGATACACTTATGAATGTTTATGATTTAAATTGATATATTTATGAATGTTCAGGGTTTAAATTGATATATTTATGAATGTTCAGGGTTTAAATTGATATACTTATGAAAGTTTAAGGTTTAAATTGATATAATTATTAATTTGAAGTTTAAATTGATACAATTCCCAAAGTTCAGAGTTTAAATTGATACAATTGTTAGTTTAGGATTTAAATTGATATAACACCCAAAGTTCAAGGATATAAATTAATATTTTCCCTTGTAAATTTTTTGACATGAATTCTTCGTAGTAGCTCGTTTGAGCATAATTCGATGAGGCAATTATTATCATTTATATTAGGGGTGGCCATTCAAATCGCAAAAATCGAATCATATCTAGAAATCGAATCGAACCAAACCGAAAACTCAGTGAAACCAAAAATGCGGTTCGGTTAGGTTTGAAGAAATTTTGAAACCGAATTAATTCAATTCGGTTCGGTTTCAATTTTGAAAACCAAATTTGAAACCGAACCGAACCCTTTTTAACTATAATATATATATATATATATATATATATTAAAAAAAAAGAGTAAAACAGAACCATTTTTAATTTAAAGAACAAAACCAAATTTAAAATCAAACCGAACCGAATCATTTTTTAATTAAAAAAATATAACATAGATTTTTTAAAAATACCAAAACCGAATTTAAAATCGAACTGAACCGCATTCGATTCGGTTTGAACCAATAAATCGATTTGATTTTACATATAAAAAATTCGATTTGACCACTAAACCGAACCAAACTATTTCCGCCCTAATTTATATCATATTTATTGAATTGAAAACAGTAACATTGAAAAAAATATTTGTAGTGGTCAATGAAAGGAGATTGAGGTTTCGAAGACATTATTACAATTAACAACCGTCATTAAACACTTTATACATTTTTTTCAAATCCTGTTTATTACCATTGAATTATATACTCTTATTAAACAATACAAATTTATTAGTGAGCGTACAAAAGTTTGACCATAGACAATAGAGACATCAACCTAAAGTTTTGATACAAAGTTGATAGATGTTCCTTAGGAGATCTAAATAATTGAATATAACTTTTTATTTTATCTAAAAAATAATCTTGAATTTCGAAAAAATTTGATAATATATTAAAAAAAATAAAAAATATTTTTATGATTTGTGTGAAAAATATTTCTAAAATTTCAAAAGTACATGACTTAATATATAATTCAATTTTAATATACGTATAATTTTTTTCATCGTTGCCATCCACTTTTAACTGTAAAGATATTTTAGCATCTTTTACAGACATTGTTCGCATAACATTTTTCTAGTACCACATAACTATTTTTTTACATTTTTTTTTTTAAAGTTTACATTATTGATTGTCACATCAAATAATATTATAAATAATGGCACTATGTTTTTTTTTTTTTTTTTTTTTACATCAATTACCTCCACAATCATTTATCAATGTTCACACTAGTTATTTTTTTAATTAAAGTTCAAGGTCCCACACTTTTCAAACTACATCAACATTATTATAATGAACCCATTATTTAGTGGATTTCTTTTAATTTATCCATATATTTTTTTAAAATAATAAAAACCGATTGAAAATACTTTCAATTCTATCCATATTTACTAGATGTAATCTACTCTAATGTTTTATCATATTTATAAATAATTTAGTTCGTTTTTTTATATTTAAAAGCAGACACTTTTTTAAGCAATTTATCCACGATTTTTAGCCGGCCAAATTAGATCCAATTTTGTGTTAAAAAAAAAAAAAAAAAGTTTTTAAGAAAAAATCAAGTAAAGACGAAAAACAACATCGATTATGTCGCCTAAAAGCCAAATGGAGTCTTAAAAATAATAAAATAGTAACAACTATTTTTTGTATATATTAAAATAATAATAACTTTAATTTCACGCAAATTGCACGGTTTAAAAACACAAATTTATCGTCCCGATTCCCGCCCGTTTCTGATCCCCTTTCACCAACGAACCGATTCTTGATCATTCAGTCATCAACGCAAGAACATGTCCGGTGAAGAATCCTGCACTGCGCCGGCCGCCGTGGAATTTCAGCCGCAGAACTCTCCTGGCGGTTACAATGTGAAAACGGCGGTTTATCATTCACTCATACAGCTTGATGAAGCTCCTATAATCTCCACCAGACAAGACCTTAACACGGCCACTTTCGTTTTATCACAGTTTCCGACGGCCGAATCGCGAGTTGCTCTCATTGACTCAGTCACGAGCTCGCGAGTTACTTATGGACAACTCAGTGTGTCGATTCGCTCCCTTGCTTGCGGACTTTATCACGCACTCGGAGTTCGAAAAGGCGATGTGGTGTTCGTTTTATCGGCGAATTCTGTTCTGTATCCAGTGATCTGTTTGGCTGTGATGTCGATTGGTGCGGTGATAACGACAGCCAATCCAATCAATACCGCATCGGAAATCGGAAAGCAAGTGCGTGATTCAGGTGCGAAACTCGCTGTTTCGGCACCGGAGGAGCTTCACAAATTGAGTCCAACTGGAATTCCGACAATTCTAACTACTCGGTCTTCCTATGGCGACACTTTATCAGTGGAAGAGTTGATCGAATCCTGTAGCGAATCGTTTGAGCCATTGCCGAAAATAGAAGTAACTCAGTCGGATCCGGCGGCGATCTTGTACTCGTCAGGAACGACCGGGACGAGTAAAGGAGTAGTTCTAACTCATTCAAATATCATCTCTGTTATCGAACTTCTGACCTGGTGCGTCGACTCAACTTCCTCTCAACACGACGTGTTTTTGTGCTTCATTCCGATGTTTCACATCTATGGCCTCGTCTTCTTCGGGCTCGGACTGTTCTGTAGAGGAATCACCACAGTTTTGATGCAGAGATTCAATTTCCAGTCCATGATCGCCGCAATTGAAAAGCACAAAATCAATAACATACCGGCAGTACCTCCAGTGATTTTAGGGCTGGTGAAATCGGGCGACGGTTCTGATTTTTCATCGCTAAGACGTGTTGGATCTGGTGCTGCACCGCTCGGAAAAGACGTAGAAGAAGCTTTCCGAGAGAAATTTCCATGGGTGGAGCTTCGTCCAGGATATGGCTTAACGGAGAGTACCGGTGCAGCGACATGGATGATCACAGACAAAGACGCCAAAGCTCATCCAGGTACTACAATTCATATTAATTCGTAATCTTCTTTCATTTGTGGATCTGAAAATTAGTATTAGCCGTATAGATCGAACAAATTGTGGTATATTATATCTAACCATTGATATTCACATTGCTAATTACAAGGTTCGTGTGGAATGTTGATGCCGAGTTTTTTTGCAAAGATTGTGGACGTTGAAACAGGAGAGGGAGTGGCGCCGATGAAGGAAGGCGAGTTGTGGTTGAAGAGTCCAACGATTATGAAAGGATATCTTGGAAACAAGGAAGCAACAGAAGCCACCATTGATGAAGAAGGATGGTTGAAAACAGGAGATCTCGGGTACATAGATGAAGATGGCTTCCTTTACATAGTTGATCGAATCAAAGAACTGATCAAACACAATGGATATCAGGTACAAACAAACACATCAATTTCAATCCTGTAAAATTAAGTCAAATTATGAGTATAGCATCAAGTTTCACGTTTGTGTTTATTGAGTTTCAAACTTTTAAAAGTGTTTATTAAGTTACAAATTCTTAATTTCGTGTTTTATGTATTTAAACCCTCAATTGTCTAAAATTGGAATCCTAATTCATAACCATTTACGCTGCATTCGATAAGATTTGATTTTTTGTTTGTTTGTTTTTTTTAATAAATTAAGTAAACACTATTTTCACTTCTAAATTTATTTTTTTATCAATAATTTAAAAAATCAAGCCAAAATTTAAAAACTAAAAAAAAATAGATTTTAAAATTTTATTTTTATTTTTAGAATTTGGCTAAGAATTCTAATATTGTACTCAAAATGTAAATCATTGTAAAGAGGAAATAGACTAAATTTTTAAAAACTAAAAACAAAAAATAAAATACCAAATAGGACCTTAGTTTATTTATTTTTAGTTTTAAAAAATCAAGTCTATAAACACTCTTTTCACCATTAAATTATCTAATTTCTATCAATGTTTTTAAAAAACCAAGTTAAGTTTTAAAAAATTAAACAAAATAGTTTTAAATTTAGATAAGAATTCAACTCTTTTATTTAAAAATTGAAAATCATGGTAAGAAATTTAGAAAAAATAGATTTAATTTTTAAAATAAAAAAATTAAGAAAACTACACTGTTTACTAAACACTATTTTCACACATTAACTTTTTTTTATTATCTATTTTTTTATAAGAGTATTTTTAATAATAAGCTTAATTTTGAAAACCACAAAATAAAATAAAAAATAAAAAATAAAAAATTGGATTAAGTTAAGTGTTTAATCCGGACAGATAAAAATTATGACAAATAAGTAAAAATCAAATATAATTTTAAAAAACTAAATAGTTATCAAACGTGATTTAAATTTTTAATTTTGTTTTAGGTAGATACGTGATTTAAAAATTTTTAAATTGAAGGACTAGATTTGTAGTTTTAACTGAGAGACGAGTCACATGACTGAATTTATAATTTTATAAAATTATCCTATCATAATCTGATTAAGGGCAAGAACTTTTGAATTTCAGGTTGCTCCAGCAGAACTTGAAACAATTCTTTTGAGCCATACAGAAATTCTAGATGCTGCCGTTATACCGTGAGTTGTTTAGTCTGTTTCTCTTAATTCTCTCTTTAAACCTCAAAGGGATCCAGCATTGAACGTTGAGAATGGACTGTGTTTGCAGAATGGAGGATGAAGCCGCCGGACAGATTCCGGTGGCTTGTGTGGTGAAAGCACCCACTTCTAAGCTCACAGAAGAACAAGTCATTCAATTTGTCGCTTCTCAGGTACTTTCTCTTTGCACCCGCCTCCTAATTTTTCATGGGCCCTTAATGGGTCCAGATGGGCCTGCCTTAGCCCACGCAACCGTCCAAATATCTGTCATATTCATTTTCTCAAGAGACGGTTAGCGTAATATGAAATGTGAATTATATCTTGGAAATAATAGTAGTACAAAAAAAAAAAAAAAAAAAAAAAAAAAAAAAAAAAAAAACTGACAAACAAGTAAGAGGTTTGAATCACGATCTCTAGATCTCATTTGCTAATCATTTCATTTTTTTCTTTTTAGTTTCTGAAAGTTAAGTATATTCCATTTCTACTTTTTATAATGATTTGCCACTTTCTTTAGTACAATTGCTGAATTTTTAGCCAAATTCCAAAAACAAATATGAGTTTTTAAAAGCTATTTTTTTAGTTTTCAAATTTTGAATTAGTTTTTTAAACCACAGTAGATAATAAAAGAAGAAATATGGAGGTGAAAGTAGTATCTTTAAGCTTAATTTTCAAAAATAAAAAACAAAAAACTAAGGTTCCGATTAGTAACCATTTGGTTTTTTAATTTCGCTTTTGAAAATTAAGTATATGTCATCCATATTTCTTACAATGAAATGCATCTTTCTTAAATACAATGGTTGAATTTTTAGTCAAATTCCAAAAATAAAAACAACTTTTTGAAAACTATTTTTTTAGTTCTCAAAATTTGGCTTGGTTTTTTAAATCATTGGTGAAAAGTAGATAACAAATGAAGAAATTTGGAGTTGGAAGTAGTGTACAAAGCTTAATTTTCAAAAAAAAAAAAAAAAAAAAACAAAACAAAATGGTTACCAAACAAAGCCTTGACTTTTATAGAAATAACAATTTAATTATAATTTGTAACGATATAATCATTTATGATAATAAATCTCATCAAAATTAAGTGTTAATTTTTAAAATTATCAACTTAATTTTTATCCTAACGTGAGTATAGCTCAATTGACGTGAAGTTGTAGGAGTGTTCAAATAACTCGACAATCCGAACAACTCGGACTACCTAACCCAAAATGTATAGGTTGAGTTCGGTTAGTTTTGTTCGGCTTGAGTTAGGCTAAACTTTTTCTATTTTTGTTTAGTTGGGTTAGGTTATGGGTCGGCTAAAAAAATTGGGTTGACCCAACCCTGTATGTATGTATGTATGTATGTATGTATGTATGGCTCAATTGACATGAAATTGTAAGGATGTTCAAATAACTCGGACTATCCAACCCAAAATGTAATGGTTGGGTTGGGTTAGTTTTGGTTTTGGATTGGGTTAAACTTTTTCTATTTTTATTGGGTTGGGTTGGGTTGGGTCATGGATCAACTAACAAAAATTGGGTTGAGCGAACCCAACTTGAATTATATATGTGTGAAGAAGTAGGTGAATACTCGCAGTGGAAAAGATCGTGTCCCAATTTAGATTTTATCGAACAATAATTAAAGGACAGAAACACAAGGTAAACAAAGCCTATTAAGCATGCTTCTACCGTGCAATTAGAGAGGAAGGGATTCACATATCCTTGAAGATCAATTCTTCGTGTTCCTCTCCAATTCGTGTCATCTTCTCCCGATCTCACGAATACCGCAATCGGACACGACCAGGGGGTCTTCCTCATTATTCTCAAGGACGAGAATTGTGCAGAGGTGTGGACTTGCACTCAATTTTGGCTTGAGGGAAGAAAAAGATTGTGAGAGTTTTAAACATTTTGCAAAACTTAGAGAGAAGGTGAATTAGAGAGAGAATGACATTTCTCTCTCCTCCTACCATTTGTTACGTGAGAGAGGGAGATAAATAAGGGGTAGGGAAGTAATAAATTCTTCCTCTTTAATAATAATTAAATTCAAATTCAAATATTTGAATTTATATATATATATATATATATATATATATATATATATATATATAAACCACTTAATATATACAAACTATATGTTATATCACATATATAACATAGATAACCTATAGTTAATGTTATATCACATATAACATAAAACTATAGTTTTAACTTATAGTTAATAATTCTCTCAAATAACCTAAGCTATTAATATGGTTTACATTCATATTAATCTTAACTTATAGTTTTTATATGAATCACAATCATATAAACTAATATTCAAATCACATTCAAATAATAATCTCTCTCAACCAATTATATAAATTTAATATGAATCATATTCATATTAATTATAACATATAGTTTCTACGTGAATCATATTCACATATGTAATATTTGAATCATATTCAAATATTTATTTCTCTCATGAAACTATATATATTTAATATGAATCGTATTCACATTAAATTTTAACATATATATTTAATATGAATCGTATTCACATTAAATTTTATATGAATCATATTCATATAATTAATATTCGAATCATATTCAAATACTTATTTTCTCATAAAAATATATAAATTTAATATGAATTATATTCATACAATTAATATTTGAATCATATTCAAATATTTATTTATCTCATAAAATTATATAATGTATCAATATACATTATTTAATTAATTTGAACAATTCAAATTAAACCAAAATTAATTTGAGTCTCATCAGTCTTCATTAAGCTAACGATGGGAGCTTATGAACCTACAGATTGAAGTTCTAATGATACGAGATTAATTGATTAATATTCATTAATTAAATTAATCAACATTCATTAATTGTTGATCACTCCACTAAAGATTGGCAGCTGAACTCTTCGCACTATAGATATATTTCCATATCCATTGGATATAACCAATCAACAGTGTGCTGACCTTTCAAAAATTGCTTGTAAGTACAACTGTGTCAAATTACCGTTTTATCATTGATCCCTCTAATGAACAATTAATCATAGTCCAATTATAACTGAATCTCTCTCGGGTCAGGAGAAGATGAGGCGTCTCATTGTTCAAGTCCCGGAATCAGCCCTTAAGGGATCAATTTATCTTCTTACCCTAACTATAGGGAATGAGTGAATTTATTCTTGTGTAGTTGTGTTTCCAGCTCCTTAATTAGATGAATCCCCAAAATGGTAGGTTTATTGAGTTGACAAATCTGACCACCCTCACTTATACAAATCAAAGGAACGCCCTTATAAGCAAGAGTTCACAACTCATTCAGGATTAAGATCAAATCACCTATGATCGTCCTGGTGAAATGTAAGTCTCTTCCAACAATGACGTATAAAAAGAGACTTAACATTTTGTAGTCCGATCTTTATACAAACTCTTTTGTATAAGATACCCCGCTTACACGTCTCCACAAGAATGAACATGATCAGATCATTTGTAGTACTTTACAACAATTGTAACAACTACAAAGCGGGTCATATCAGTAGTGTTACCTGGATAAGATACACAATTTTATCTATATACTAAACCATTTAGGTTATCACTTAAACATGATCCACCTGTATGTCTCCACATACATGTTTAAGTTAGATCAGATAACCTTGGATCTTAAGTTAATGGATTATTGCACAAATAAAATAAAATTAATCAACCATTGATTCAACTAACATAAAACTATGAGACTTTAGGGCATACACCCCAACAATATATATATATATCTTCGTTTAAAGTTTGCAATAAATGTCATAGATATTTGGTATTTAGCATTTGAATTTTATGAGATTTCAGTTATTAGTCATGTGTCGTATATAAGCTATAACTCGACAACCCAACCCGAATTTTAAGAGTTGGGTTGGAGACTTTATTTAAGTCATTTGGGTTGCCAACTCAATCAACCCGAATTTTCGGGTTGGTCCAAAAAATACCATCAACCCAACCCAACCCATGTACCCCTATGAAGTTGTACTATCAACTTCAAGATCCTAAGATTCGATCTCTCCCCTCCCACATATTGTCAAAAGAAAAAAAAAATAGTTTTTGTAGTTTAGAAAGTTGATCCTTAATCAGTCATCTTCATCATATTTTTCACGATATGGACTAAATTGTTACAGTTTGTAAAGTACATACTAAATTGTTATAAATTTTAATAGAATATAAAATAAAGTTTAGAAGATTAATTATCGTTTTTATAAAAGTTTGGATCAAAAGTATTTTTTAACCTTGAAAAATTATCAAATATTTTATAGGTTAAATTTCAAATTTGGTCCTTATAATTTGTAGACATTTTAAATGTAATCCTTATAATTTGATAAATTCCTCCTAAATAGTTCTAGTATGGACTATGTTTTTCTAGTTTATCAAACCATATATAGAAATTAAATTCTAAGTTTTAAAATAATAGGAATTAAATTTTAACTTTTAGGATCAAATTTGAAAATTAGTTTATTTATTCATGTGTAAGGACATATATCTTCAATTACTATATTAGTTATTAGCGAATTGTCAAGACTTATTAAGACTTATTGAGAGTTTATTCAAGTAGTTTGAAGCTGTGAAATTGAATCTCTAGTGAGTTTGTTTATTTTCATGAAATATATAAATCTACATTACATACTTTTAGGCTTTCAATACTTTGACCCAAATACCCATTTTGACCTAACACACAAATCTACCCATCAATCGCAATACATAACTTTAAAATTTACTGCTTATTTCTCATGAACAATCTCAACATAAATTACCTTAAAGTCAAACTTTCTACGCTTAAGTTTAAATAACAAGATGAGTTTATCAATTTTGAGGCATATGTTTATTTGGTCATGTATTTTTTAAAATGTTCAATGATTTAATTAATAGGTTCCTGATAAATTTAATTTATTTGAAAAATTAATTCATTTTAATTAGATTCAAACTTGAATTTTATAACTAATAAAATCTTAAAATTTTGAATTTGAGTTGAGTAGATTCGTGAATTATAAAAAGAAAAGTACAAAAGTTCACAAATTAAATTTGTAATTTTAAAAATTTAGCACCAAAATGGACATAAATTTCAAAAGTGAAGGACTAAATTTGCTAACCTAGTTTAATAATTGAAATGGAAGCTTATCTCAATTTCTAAACTTGATAAGGTATAGTATAATGTTTTTTCCTTTTTCTTTTTTTGGAGATATAATATAAGTTTTATAATCTTTAGCTCTAACTGAGGAGACCTATTATTAGGGACTTTATTAGTTGAATTGCATTCGCGCCCTTACTATTAAACTCCAAATTAAGTAATATATCAACATGGATCTAATCTTAAATTGAAAAGTTGACTTGAAATTATGGATGGCATGTAATGTTATAAAAGGGTACAACAAACAATTAACATGATTTTTTGAAATTTTAGATTTGTTAAACTAAGTTTTTTACCGCCCACTTCAGGTGGATCAACTACCGAGATTTAGTTAGAAAATTATAACTTTTCCTAATTTATTCATTGTTTCAGGCCTTCAATATGGAATCTCATACAATATTAACACTGAGATTCTACTATTTTTTTTCTTCCAAATTTTATACCAAATCTTATATTATTTTCAAATTTTCTCCAATTTTGATTATTTTTACCAAATTTTATATCAAATTTTTATATGGTTTTTCAAATTTGTACTCTAATTTTTGTTTCCACGATCATATGAATTTCCAAATGAATTTACCCCATTACGATTTTTCAAATGGATCTTAAGTGCAGTGTGATTTTTAAATTTCTGTAAAAGATCAAATTTTACAAATAAAAAAAAATTTAGATAACATAAAAAATCTCGGTGCTAATATGTCCTAGATTTCACCAAGAAAGCCCAATTATATAAAATCTCGATGTTAATTTTGTCCAAGATGTACTGAGATTCTTTATATCTCCCAAATTTTACTTAATTTTTGGCAAAATTTGATCTTTGGATTGAAAATTTTGAAAAATTAGGTAAGATTTGATATAAAATATGAAAAGATTATATAATATTTAAAAAAATTGATAGAATCTTGATGGTAACTGTCTGAGATTTCACCAAAAACAATTGATAGGTTAGAAAAAGTTAAATTTTCATGTAAATCTTGGTAGAAATCTTGCGCGAGATAGACGGTAAAGAACTAACGAATTTTCAAAAGATATAAAAAGATGAATCAACTTAGCAAAATGTCACTTTCTATCCATAATAAACATCGATATATAGTAATATTTTACTATATTTAAAAATATTTTCAATAATTTTATCATCTAAAGTAATTATTAAACTAAAAAAATTTTCAGGTTGCAGCTTACAAGAAGGTAAGAGGAGTGAGATTCATTAGTTCCATTCCAAGGTCCCTTGCAGGCAAAATCTTGAGGAAGGATCTTGTCTCACAATTCAAACAACAACAACTTTTGTCCAAACTCTAAAAGAGCCTTTCAAATAAATTATTATTATTATTATTATATCTATGGTATATGATGGGCAATCTTTTTGAACCCTCTCTCTACCTCCTCAAAGAGAGAGACAACAAATGCATTGTAACTATCATATAATAATTAATAACAAAAATTCACCAAAAGATCCCAAGTGTATGGTTGTTAATTGATCTCTCTCTCTTTCACTAGCTCAAAAATTAAATTTTCAAATGATTAAGGTGGGATCACATTATCATTTTTAAGATTTATTGAAAGTTTAAAGATTAACTACAAAAAATACAGGGATTAAAATGATATTTTTTTTTAAAAAAAAAAAAAAAAAAAAAAAAATCACACGTAAGTGCAAACTTGAAATGCATGTAAGCATTTTATTGGTTGAGAAACATATTATATACAAAGAAGAAAGAAAGTGGGCAAAAGCAAGAAGAAACTGCCATTTGTCAATCTAAGCTTACATTTGAAGAAAGATGAAGAAAATTGTAATTTTCCACTAAGGCAAAGCCAGGAAGATGACTTAGTGGCTTTATGGTCCATTAATTATGTGCCTTTGGAAGCTTCCAGTTCCTCCCCTCTCTCAAACATAAACTTCCCAAGCTTCAAACGTGTGAAAATGAAATCAATTTAAATTGTTCTAAAATTGTATGTATATGTATATGAATGTGTGTGTATATATATAAATGTCATGATCATACATGAAAATACAAAAAAAAAAAAATGATAATAAAAGATAAATAATTTTTGTTGACTAATTATTGCTACGCTTTTTATTGGAAAGAACCTTCAACTTACTTCTTGATAGATTATTTTTTTAATAATTCAAGAAAATTGTATAATTTATGCTAAAAATGTGATCAAATTCTTATATTTGTTAGAAAAGAGATGATCGTAGATATAGGAGGAAAATGACTATCTTCAATATATCTCGTACCAATCACGCAAATACCTAGGTGTCCGTGGTTCCCAACAATTTACTTGTTTATTTATTTATTTTTGAAGAAGGGTTTGCTTATTTATTAAATATAATAAAAATAGGTCAATAAGTCGTAAAAAAAAAAAGGTAAACAGAAAGTCTACTTACAAGTGCATAGGTTAATGTTGTTTATTCATTCATATATTGCACACAGCTGCGAGAAAAAGAAGAATAATAATGCTCTCTAGAATGTTCAATGTTCTGTCAATTGTCTATTGATCATAAATAAAATAATATTGTGCATCATGATCATGATCATGATTTATACCTCTAAACTTTGTGTGTTATATCAATTTAAACCTTAAATTTATAATTGTATCGATTTAAACCTTGAATTTTTTTGGATTGTATCGATTTAAACCATAAACTAATAATTGTATGAATTTAAAGCCTGAAGTTTTATAAGTGTATCAATTTAAACTCTGAACTTTCATAATTGTATCAACTTAAATCCTCTATTATGTTTTATTTAGATATACTTATGAAAGTTCATGGTTTAAATTGATATATTTATGATAGTTCAAGATTTAAATTGGTATAATTATGAAAGTTCAGTGTCTAAATTGATACAATTATTAGTTTGAAATTTAAATTGATAAAATTTCAAAAGTTCAGAGTTAAAATTGATACAACTCTTAAAGTTTAGGGTTTAAATAAATTGATACAATTCTTAGTTTAGGGTTTAAATTGATACAACTTTCAAAGTTTAGAAGTATAAATTGATATTTACCCTAATAATAATAGTAAAATATTCCTCTAAATTGAATTATAATATGTAGAATTTATGTAATGATTAATTAAAGAAGATGACACGTGGTTCACTATTTTAACGATGGTTAAATTATATGTTTAGTCTCTAAATTTCAAATTTATTTCAATTCAATCATTAAAGATGACTAATAGATTTATGAACTCTCTTTTCTTTTTATCTATTGTTTTTTGTACATCAATTATCAGGGGCAGATCTATGAAAGAGCAAGGGGGTACGTGTCCCCTCACATTGTGTCATTTTAAAAATATATGTATTGTTATTTATTAAATATATATATATATATATATATATATATAATATTTATTTATGTAATGAATATATAGCGCGTGCCACCCCTTAAACAAAGAATCAGATTTTACTTCAGAATTAGTCGTACTTTTTTTTTTTACTAGGTTAGAGAAGATAATGGGAAGAATAATCTAAGAAGTAGAAACCATATCCATTGGCATGTCTGCAATGCGTTCAACATTCCTCTAATCCCAAGTAGTTCCTTCGTTTTCCTACAATCCTCCAGATCATTGGATGCATACCTGCACTTCGTCTGCCTCATCAAGAAAGGTGTAACAAAGCATGGGAATACTGACGAAAGGATACATGATAAAGTAAACTACTCCACACTACTAGGCTTTAGTGGTTTAATGTTAGGGTTGATGCCCTAAAATCTCGTGTCCTGCAGTTGGTAAACAGTTTGTACGAACGCTTGTGATGTATAATATATGATATTTACTTCACTTCTTGATTTTGCTCATCTGGATGTTTTATTTACTTTACCACAAACCAATAAACTAAAATCCTTGGTTGTCTTTATGTAACTTAAGCATGTATGTGGTGACATACAAGTGGATCATGTCTTAAGTGATAACCAAAATGGCCTGTAGCATATGGATATAGAAGGGAAACCTTATCCTGATAACGCTACGGATGCGGCCCGCTTTGTGGAATAGTTACAAGTGTTGTGACTTGTCACAGATGGTCTGATCCTGATCATTCGTGTAGGGGACATGCGAGCGGGAGCGTCCTATACAAATAGTTTGTATAAGACCTGACTACGAAGTGTTAACGTCTTGTTATATAACACCGTTCATGACAGAGACTTAACTTCACTAGGATGACCATAGGTAGCATGACCTCAATCCTGAGTGAGTTGGAAGCTCCTTTTATTGAGGGCGGTCATTTGATTTACATGGGTGCGAGTGGCCAGGCCGCCGACTCAAACCTACCACTTTGGGGATTCATCTGGTTTGGGAGCTGGGAATTCAGCTACATAAGATGGAATTCACTCATTCCCCGAAGCAGTGGCAAGCAAATAGATAACTCCCTTAAAGGCTGATTCTAGGGTTTGAACGATGTGGCGCTACACATCTTCTCATGCCCGAGAGGTGTTCACACATAGTTGGACTATGTTGTATTATTCATTAAAGGGATCAGTAGTACTTAAGGAGTGAGATGTAATACAGGAAAAAATAGTAAATTGGCCCAACTGTACTTATGAGCATCTGTGAAGGGTTATCGTACTCATGATTCGTTATATCCAATGGACTCAGAAATATATCCGATGGTCTTTAGTAGAATGCTTGAAAGTTAACAGATGGTGGATCTCGTGGCTAAAGAGTTTAGTCAGCTAATCATGTACCATTGGAGCTTCGAGCCATAGATCCATAAGGTCCCATTTGTAGCTTGGATAAAAGTTAAGAGTCAGTTTTTGGGTCAGTTTAAAAAGGTTAAATTGACAAGAAGGAGTTCGATTATATATGATATAATTGAACTGGTTAATTATATATGATATGATTGACTAAATGTATGAGATACATTTTTTTTTGGAAGAAATTGGATATAAATATGATTTATATCAAGTAGAGGAGAAAACACCATAGTTGATATATGATATCAAACTATAGGTTATGAATATAATATGATTATATTTATTAATTTAATAATTGGGTGGTTATGAGATAATTGGCCGAAGTTTTCGCCGAATTCGTGCAATAGTGGGAAGTTCAATTCAGCTTTAGTAACTGGAAAATAAAATGAAAATAGTTTTCATTTTGAAAAAGAGACGCATAATCACTTACGGTGTGATAAGTATTGTATCGCTTAGTGTTGAGAGCCTATACGATAGCAACTGTTTACTAAACGATCGCACGCCCGCACTTTTCTTAACGATCACCCGTGATTTCCTAAACAATCACTTACCTCACGATTGCTTAGCACCTGAATGTATCTAAACGATCGCTTACCTTTTCATAGACGACCACTTAGCTTTTACTACACGATTGTGTACCCCGCACTAAACGAGCAAGTATCTGACTATACGATAGTCTTCTCTTTCTCCCACTTTCTTGATCGTAGTACACGATAGCCTTTCCTCCTCCCCTCTACCAATTCCATCAAAGCCCACCCTTTGGATTCTCACTCCGAGAATACTAAGGGCTTCGAGTGGTGGTGTCGTTCCCATTGCTTGTTATTCGTGCGCTGTTGTTCGTGTAGATGACCGTGGTGTTGCTAGGTAATCACTTGCTGGACGAGAAAGAGCGAGAGGAGTTCTTTCACGGAGAGACCGGGTTTTTTTAAAGAAAGTTTTCAATTGGTACGTTCTCTCAATCTTTTGTTTTTACCTTTTAAAACATGCCAGTAATTTAGTATTAGCAATGCGTATCTGTTTGTTTGAATGTATATTTGTAAATTCTGTCACAATAAATTGGAAAGATCCGCTTCCGTTCATTGGTACTCTTGTATAAGAGTTCCTTCATTTAGGACATTAGCTATAAGACTTCCAAGACTAGAGCTCTAAAACCCTTTTCTTATTCTTAGTTCTTCTGCTCCATTGGTTTACCTATCTCAATAAAGTGTATGATTGGTTCGAAGAACGTCTTGAAATTTAGGCGATTGCAGATGATATAACTAGCAAATACAAAATAATTCTATTAGATCTAATGTACTTATTATATCTAATAAGTACCTTGTGTCAGAATTGAGAAATTCTATGGCTCAAATTTGCATCTATAGAAGTATGAAAAAAATCTCATTCAATTTGAAAGGAAACAAAAAGTCAGATTTGACAGCTATGTGAGATGCAAAAAATGGAATTGGGTGGGGCAGAAAGTGACTTGCAAGATCTCACAACTATATAAAACACTTCTTTTTCAGTGATCATATAGTAAAGGAGAGTATTTCGCCTAAAGTTTAAAGTACGTAGGCGGTATAAAGTCAACTATCAATATCATATTTGAAAAGTTAACTAAAGAAAAGTATTATAGGCATTCTCAAGTTATTTGCAACATTTCTATTGGTTGAAGTGGGGGTAGTTGGCTTGGATTGCTATCTGCCCTTTAAAAGTTCACAACCTAGCCAGCATTAGTTTGAGCAGCATGGTTTTGAGTGATGACATAGGGCGAATTGGGTGGGTTATAGAAGTTTATGTGGCTAATGGTTCACTACATGGCATTTTTTAAGGGGTTTGGGCCTGAGTTGACGTTATTGGATCTTGATCTCTCAACTGACTTAGCTTGGGTACAGTTGGTCGAAAGGTTTGAGTTTATTCATGGGTTATCACAACTATGGTTAGGAAAAGGTTTCTTTAAATGTCTAAGTGTTGGTTGTCTAGGTGAATAGGCAACTAAAAGTTCAAAAGGTTGTATGATCCCCCTTTCCATTATTTCATCAACAAAACCAACCTTTCAATTTGACTAAACGAAACAACATCCACTAGAACAATCAATCAAACGAGTAAGGCTAAGATAAGGGCCTGTTCATAATCCCTATTCAAATTGCTTGCTTGACTGATTAAGAGAGTTTGGACGGGAGAAGAGGCTTTCAAAGTGGATTTCTCATGGCCTTTTTTGGCAGCGAAAGTATGGAAGAAAAAACATCGAAAAAAGACCCGACTCAAACTACCTTTAGCGACTATGGGGTTCACTCCCTGTGATCTCAGTCAGTTCGACTGCGACTCAAAATCAAAGAAAAAGTCAAATGCCTGAATGGTAAAGACCTTGGAATCCAGGTTGAATATTTTACTCCGGATCCAACATTGGTATGGTTGGTACTACTCTAATTCAATTCCTTTGTATCTTCCATATCGGGTCGATCTATTTACTGAAAATGTTTAAGAATCGATGAAATGACCTTTCTTCCTTCCCTTTTTCTTTACAAACAAAGCTAATTCCGGATGTTACTATACTATGCTTAACTCTTCCTATGTCTGTTCGAAGGAAAGCCTTAAGATAAACCGTTAGCCTTGTTCAATGTATTACACACAAGTATATTGAATACTACTTCAGAGGCTAAGAATATACATCAACCAACCCCTTTAAAGTCTCTAACCTTCCTAACCATAAAGACTAAGTCTCTAACTAGTTATACATTTAACACCATCCCTCAAACTTAAGGTGGTAACATAGGTTTAACACCATCCCTCAAACCCAAGGTGGTAACATAGGAATCAACTTGAGTTTGTTAAGTAGCGAAAGGAAGTGCCCATGGTGAAAATATCAGTAGGTTGCTCAATAGTAGAAACAACTCGTAAAAGAAGAGTTTTAATCTGAAGATGATGTCAGACAAAATGACAGTCATTTTCAATATGCTTGGGCATTCATAAAAAAACGTCATTATGAGCAATCTGAATGGCATTACGATTGTTAGAATGAAGGATAATGGCAGATAGCTGAGGAACTCCCATATTAGTAAGAAGCTAGTGGAGCCATAATAAATTTGATGTAGCAACAGCTAAGGCGCAATATTCAAATTTTATTCTCGAGCGAGAAATAACACTCTGTTTCTTACTCCGCCAAGAAATAAGAGAATTGTCAAGGTAAAAACAATAACCTGAAGTAGAATGCCAGTCAGTAGGATCACCAACCCAATCAGCGTCAGAGTAGCCGATAAAACCAGGGATGTCTAGGATGAAAACTGAAGGTCATATCCCAAAGTCCTTTGACATAGCGAATAATATGGATAACAACAATAAAATGAATGGTTTGAGGGGCAACCATGAATTGACTTACAATGTGAACTGCATATGCAGTGTATGGACGAGTCACTGTTAGCTAAATCAAGCTACCAACAAGTTGACGGTAGAGAGTGGCATCTTTGAGAGGAATGCCATCAAACAGAGTCAGACGAACATTAGGATCGAGTGGTAATGGGGCTGTAGCAGAGTCAGTGATCCCGGAACGCACCAATAAGTCTGAAGCATACTTCGCTTGAGACAATGAATAGCCAGTAGAACTCATTGATACCTCAAGACCAAGAAAGTAACTAAGGGACCCTAAATCCTTCATCTCGAAGTGTTCGCCAAGGTAGTGTTGTAAATCAGAAATAGCCTAAGGATCATCTCCATAATAATCATATCATCAACATATAGAAGAAGAAGAAAAATACCATGGTTCGTCTGATGCGTAAAAAGTATCGTGTCATGAGGACTCGATGTAAACCCAAGATAAACAATGGTGGAACTGAAATTTTCAAACCAAGACCGCTGGGTTTGTTTCAACCTATACAATGCTCGACAAATAAGGCACGCCTTCTGAGATGGCGAAGAGACCATTGTTTAGCTGTAGCAATGGCTAAAAGACTCCGAACGGATGTCATCTGGGCCACAGGTGCAAAAGTTTCTTCATAATTGATCCCATATTCTTGAGAGTACCACCAGTCGGACTTTATATCGTTCAATAAAACCATCAGAGCGAGTCTTGATCTTGTAAACCCACCTGCAACCAATAGGCTTCTTACCAGGAGGTAAGTCAACATAGTCCCAAGTATGTATCTTGTCTAAGTCCTGGAGTTTGTCACTCATAGCTTACTGCCACAAGAGGTTAGTATTCACCTCATGAAAAGAGGTAGGTTCAATTAAGGAACTAACAGTGGAAAAAACATGAAAATCTCGAAGGTGAGTAAAATGTGCCCTTACCCGAGTGGAGCGGCGAACAGGAGAAGCAGGATCAGGAGCAGGTTCAGACTCCACAGGTGAGACAAATGATGGATCAGGATCTACAGAGACGGGCTCAGATTGCTCAAGTTCAGCATCACAAGAAGGTACAAATGAAGGAAAAAAATCAATAGACTCATCAGGAAGAAAGAGAGGAAGACCTAAAAGAGAAGCATGAAAGGTCGAGAGACTAGAAAACATTGTATGCTCCCAAAAAGTGACATGACGAGAGATGCGCAATCTATTTGAAAGAGGATCCCAACCGCGGAAACCTTTATGCTCGGTTTCTTAGCCAAGAAAGCAACAAAGACGCCCACATGGTTCTAATTTGGTATATTCATGGGGATGTAGAAGGACAAAGCACGCACAACCGAAGACTTTGAGGGTAGAGTAATTAGAAGAAGTACCGTATAAACGTGAAAATGGAGAGACATTGTGAAGGACAGGCGAATGGAGACAATTGATTATGTAGACAAAAGTAAGGGCGACCTCTCCCCAAAATTTGGTAGGACAAGAGGCAGACAGAAGATGGGCTCAAACAGTATCCAAAATGTGGCGATGTTATGTTCCACTCATCCATTCTATTGAAAGGTATGGGGACAAGAGCGCAGGACAAGAGTGCCTTGTTGGGTGAGAAAGGAAAGAAGTTTGGAGTCCTTATACTCCAAGGCATTATCTGTACGAAGAGCTTTGATTGTACGAGAGAACTGAGTGTGAACCATATTAGCAAAATCAATATATATTTGAGGCAAGGTAGAACGATGTTTAAGAAAATATATCCAGGTGAACTGAGAGTAATCATCAATAAATAGGACAAAATAACGGTATCCAGTACCAGTAGAAGTAGGAGCAGGACCCTAAATGTCAGAGTGAATTAGATCAAAAGGTTGATTACATATAAAATTAGACTGAGAAAATGATAATACAGACTGTTTAGCAAGTTTGCAATTCACACAATCAAAGAGACTAAACTTGGAAACATTATTCAAATTTTTACTAGAAATCAAATGACGAAGTTTATCAGGAGAAACACGACCAAGACGAAGATGCCACTGATATATAGCAGAGTTACTAATAGGAGCAGAAAGAAAACAAGCAGGCGCCTGAAGTGATGTAATTTAAAACAATCTTCCTACTTTGCGACCCACACTAACTGTCTGTCCCGTCCGTGGATCCCAAACTTGACACCCAATGGAAGAAAAAAATAGTGTTAAGCCAAGATCACACAACTGTCCAACCGAGGCAAGATTAAAGGTTAGGTTTGGAACACAATAAGTATTGGAAAGTTGAAGTGTGAGAGTGTCAATGGAACCAACATGGGATATGGTCATACAATTACCATCAACAACATAGATAGGAGGAAGGGATTTGATAGGAATGGGTCAGAAGGGAAAAATCAGAAGTCATATGATTGCAACATGCGGAATCAATAAGCCACCAGTTACCTGGAGAAACCGTAAGGGCTGAGGAATTGGACGAAATCACCTATTTAAGCAAGTCTTGCAAATCACTCAGCTAAAAATTAGACTGAGAAGGTTTAGAATCAAGAGAGAAGGCGGCAACAGCAGCAGAGGCAGAACCAAGCTTACTAACATGTCTTGTCTTTGAAGAATGTCCTAGAGGTCGAGGTGGTCGTGTAGGACAGTTTTTCAGAATATTCCCACGTTTGTGATAATATCTACACTCGACTTTTAGATATTCAACAAATTTGTGCCCAATAAGTTTACATTTTTTATAGAAGAGAGCTCTAGAGGAACCAGGCAAATGATTGCTTGTAAGCACCACCTCAGATTGCTTGGAAAAAGCAATGTCAAGACGTTTTTCCTCAAACAGGATTTCCTAAATTGCTGTCCAGTGAGGGAAGAGGACTACAATGCAGCAAAGCCGCATGAATAGATTCATATTCTGGATGAAGTCCCATAAGAACATTGATAAGACGAAGATGATCAACACTGATTTTAGCTTGATCTAATTGTGTCCAAATTGGCTTAAACGTGGCTAAATATTCGTTAACCGATTGACCACTCTTCTGATTGAGACCAACAAGAGTGTTGTGCAGTTGATAAAAACGAGCTAATTCAATAGACTGAAAATGTGTAGAAAGGAAATCTTATAAACTCTTGGCATCATCAAATGCATCAACCAGAACATGGATCACAAGTATTGACGTATTATCGAGCCAAGTAATGATCTGATGATTTTTACAATCCCAATCCTCTGACTGTTCAATAAATTTAACATCATCCTCAGAGGGTATCTTGACTGCCTTAGGAATATCCTCAGTGACAATGCGCCATAACTTACATCCTATTAGAAAACTCTTCATTTGATGGACCCAGGTAAGATAATTTGTCCCATTAAGGACAGTACTAACAGGGCGAAACATATGATTTTTCTCTATACGGCTTGACGGTAAGGGGAGCTTGGCTTAATTGAGGAGAGAGGAAAAAAAAAGGCTTGGCTCAGCTCAAATTAAGTGGCTTGGTGGCTTGGCTCGGCTGAATCAGAATGACTTAGCTCGATTAAGTGGCATGGTGGCTCGGCTCGGCTTAGTCGGCACACAACAGATCTACTTAACGGCTCAGGTAAGATCGACTCGGCTCGTCTTCTCATCTTAGTCAGCTGGATCTGCAACTGAGACCGGTCGAGCAGGGATCGTCTTTTCATATGGGATTGACGTCGTTTGGCTTGTCGAGCAGATATGGGTCAACTCTGGTGCTCAAGCGCTCAACGAATCTGGCACCGGCTGAAGCTTATGCTTGGGTGGACAAACACAAGAAATGAAGGCACGGATGGACGGATCTGGGGTTTAAGTCACCGGATCTGCACGAAATGGAAATAGAGCTGGATCTGAGTTGCTAGATCTAGGATAAACGAGCAGGGACAAGGCACGACAGACAGGGGTTGGATTTGGGTTGTCGGATCTGAGAAAGATGAATAAGGGCCAATGGACGGTGGTGATAGCTCCCTAGTTGGGCTCTGATACCATGTTCAAATTTATTTCACACAAGTAAATTATAAAGGATCTCTTACAGAAGAGTTCCATGAGCGCATTTAAATCGATCCAATCTCACAGTGATCGAATACAACAATATACATTCAACCGTACAGTTATGTAAACAAATAGTAATTATCGGCATGTTATGAACAACAACATAACAAGGGAATGAGTTGCCATACCAGTTGAAGATAATCTTCAATTTTCGGAACTCAACGCAGCGGAAAACCTCTACGCGATCTACCAACGCCCAGTAGAAGCGTCGACTGCAGCAACACGAACAACCGCATGAACTCGAACATCGCGAGAAAAACACCATCAGAAAAGCGCCCCGAGTATTCTTGGAGTGAAAACCCAAAGCGTGGTCTTTGTTGAATTTGGTAGAGGAAGGAGGGAGCACGGATCATGTAGGCGATAAGCAAGTGGGGAGGAAAAAAACGCTATCGCATAGCAAAATGCTTATCGTTTAGGAGACACTACACGATCGTGTAGGTTTTACTGAATTATTGTTTAGAAAAAGGAATACGATCGTTTAGCAAACTCGGCACACACTACGATCGTTTACAGAAGCTATGCGATCGTATAGGAACTAGTGTGCGATCGTTTATGTGCAAAGTGGACGATCGTTTAGGTAGAGAGGGACTATTGTATAGGCTCTCGATTTTCTTAATTGATCGTTTTTCTTTTCACCAACGTGCTCTTCTCTATTTATTTTGGATGGATGACTGAACAAAATATAAGATGTGAAGTAAATATCATACATTACACAACACAAGCGTTTGTACAAACTGTTTACAAACTACAGGACACGAGACTTTAGGGCATCAACCCCAACAATCTCTCACTTGTCCTAAAGCGAAGTGGGGTGTACAAAAACCTAATACAAAATAATAAACTAGGGCATAAAAGCTCAGTACAAGAAAATCTCCCACTTGCCCTAGTCCAACCACGGGCGATCCTGTAGAACCATGCTTCGTAGGTGACCTTCAAACACTGTAGCCATGAGAACCTTCGTAAACGGGTCAACAATATTAAAATGGCCTGGTTTAGACTGATCCATCTCATCTCCTCAACCTCTTGAGGCGTGTTAGGACACATGTCCTCAGATAAAGTGACTTCATGCCTGAACGACAGTAGGCCCCTCTTGGAGTCCTGCATCGAGTACTTGAGCAACATCTTATCAATGTACGATGCCTGAGACAGTGTTAGCACTTTGTTCTTATGATCCCAAAAGATCTGTATACCTAGAAAAAATTGAGCCTCTCCCAAATCTTTCATTTGGAATTGGGTTGCTAGCCTGTTCTTAACTGCAGTCAGTAGATCTACATCATTCCCAATAAGTAGGATATCGTCTATGTACAACACTAAGAAGACTACTGAAGAGTTGATGATCTTCTTGTAAGCACAAGGTTCATCAACGTTTTGGTCAAAGTCATATGACTTGATCGCATTATCAAACCGTATGTTCCAAGATCGAGACGCCTGTTTCAGTGAATAAATGGACCGATTCAGTTTGCAAACTTTTTGCTCTTGACCTTGGGCTATGAATCCCTTGGGCTGCACCATATAAATGGTCTCATCAAGATTGCCATTCAGAAAAGCCATCTTGACATCAATTTTTCAGATCTCATAATTATAATAAGTTGCAATTGACAGAAGGATGTGAGTCGACTTTAACATGGTAATAGGCGAGAAAGTCTCCTCATAGTCGATTCCCTCTACTTGGGTAGTAACCCTTTGCCACAAGTCGAGCCTTGAAGAGTTGTATCTTCCCATCAGCAACCCGTTTGCACTTGTAGATCCATTTACAACCTATAGGTCTTACCCTATCAGGCTGATCTACGAGATCCCATACCGAGTTGAAGTACATCGAATCCATCTCGAGATCCATGGCCTTGACCCATTCATCCCGGTCACATCCTCCATTGCCTTCTTATCCTCAATCTCGCCATCTGCTACCATAGCAAGGATTTTCGTGAAACCCAAATAGCGAACGGGTGGGTTCGCAACCCTCCCACTACGTCGAGGTTCCCTCAACTCTTGAGGTGGAACCGACCTATTGGATGAACTTCCATAAATAACTCTTGCTGATGTAGCAGGCTCTTCAACAACTCTTGTTGAAGTTTCAGTAGTTTCATTGGAAAGCTCACGCAACACGACTTTGCTTCGTGGACTGTGCTCCTTTATATGATCCTCCTCCAGGAAAGTAGCATTTATTGAAATAAATACCCTATTTTCCGTCGGATCATAAAAATAACCCCCTCGTGTACCTTTGAGGTAGCCTACAAAGAGGCATAACCTCGACCGTGGTTCCAACTTCTTGGGATTAGCCTCAAGCACATGTGCAGGGAAACTCCAAATACGGAAGTGACGTAAACTAGCTTTATGCCCGTTCCACAATTCCAGAGGTGTTCTTGCAACACTCTTGGAGGGAACACAGATGAGTATATATACCGTAGTCTCCACTCCAAAACCCCAAAATGAGTCGGGTAAGGAAGCGTAACTCATCATCGAGCGAACCATGTCTAACAAGGTTCTATTTATCCTCTCCGCTACACCATTCTGCTGAGGTGTACCCGACACTGAGAGTTGGGAAACGATTCCATGTTCTATCAAATAGTCCTGGAATGTCGAGTCCAAAAACTCTCCACCTCGATCCAATCGAAGTGTTTTAATCGGTCTATCCAATGCGTTTTTAACTTCATCCTTGAACTCTTTGAACTTTTCAAAGAATTCAGACTTCCGTTGCATAAGATAAACATACCCGTATTTGGAGTAATCATCAGTGAAACTGATAAAATACTCATAGCCACCTCGGGCTCGCACATTCATAAGACTACAAAGGTCAGAATGTACTAACTCAAGAGGCTCCTTGGCTCTATAATCTTTTCCAGTAAAAGGTCGTTAGGTCATCTTACCCTCGAGGCAAGATTCACACACTAGTAAAGAATTTTCTTCTAACTCACTGAGAAGTCCATTCTTCACTAATCTCTCAATCCCATTGAGATTGATGTGCCCTAAATGAAAATGTCAAAGTTGGATATTCTCCTTTGGAGAAATTCATCGACGTTTTGATTGAGTTACAACAGTTTTGAACAATTCAGTATTATGGAGGGAATTAATGGCTAACGTCCTTAGCACATATAAATTCGATTCCAGATTTGCTATGTAAATAAAAACAACATCTTTATGAATAAACGCTTTATCCACATTAAACGATATAGTATATTTACATTGCAATAAATACTTTACAGAAATGAGGTTTCTTTTTAGTTCAGGAACAATATATACATCATGTAAAATAAGAAACCTATTCTGTAAAGCTAATTGGAGTCCTCTCACTGCCACAGTTGTGACGACATGTCCGATGCCTATTCGCATCGTCATCTCACCAGCCTCCAGCTGTCGCCAAGATCTAATCCCCTAAAAAGAAGAACAAATATGGTTAGTGGCGCTCGAATCAATTATCCAGGCAGAATCATCATTCTCCACTAAACAAGTTTCAAGAACAAGTAAATCATATTTACCTTTATCAGCCTTGTCCTTAGCCTTGGCTACTTTCTTTTCTTTCAGATACCGAGGACAGTTCCTCTTCCAGTGTCCATCTTGGTTGTAGTGGAAACAATTTCTCTTAGCAACCTGTGGACTCTCCTTAGGGCGACAGGCGGTGGGTTAGCAGGCGCCTTTCCTTTTCCCTTACCACTCTTCTTATTCTTCTTCTTTGCAGAGTTAGAAGCAGAAGGTGCAGACTTCGTTCCTAAGGTCGAACCTCTATGGAACGTCCTAGAGGATGAAGCAACATTTTCCTCACCCTTCTACCTCTCCTTACTTTTCAGTAAAGATTGGTATATCTGCAACTCGTTGAGGAGAGTTGTAAGGTTATATTTCACTTTGTTAAGAATCACAATACTAACAAAGTGCAAAAAGCTCTCCGGCAAAGATTGCAGGATTATGCTAACCTGGTTGCCCTCATCGATGGTAGACCCATTCAACTCTACCACATTAAAGTGGACCATCATGTTTAGCACATGTTCACGAGCAAAGGTGCCTTCTTCCATTTTGGAGTTGAATATGTATTTAAGAGTCTCATGCATAAGCTGTTCAAACGGTTGTCCAAACATCCCCCGTAGGGACTCCATGATCTCACGCGCTGAGACCATAGGCTCATGTTTCTTGGCCAAGACTCAGAAAGACTTGCCAAGATGTAGGCTTGGGCCTTCTCATTCGCCCTTGTACATCGCTCGTATGCCTCCCAAACATTTCGAGCGGCATTCGAAGTTGGAATAGGAGGACAAGCCTCTGTGAGAGCGAATATGAGATCCTCGATGATCAGGATCGTCGTGATCATGTGTCTCCAAATTGAAAAATTATCGCCAGTAAGTTTTTCGGTGTTTAACAATGCTAGCGTGGTTGTTGCCATTTTGAAAAGGTTGTTGAAAATACGAACAAAACTTTATTAGAATTTGCTAAACCACTTTTAAACCAATCAGTTTTGCAAAACAGTTTCAAGTACCTTAAGTTATAGACTTCTATTTTGCAATGATGCCCCAGTGAGACAGGACAAACGTCACTAGTGGGATGATCAGTTGCCCCTTCTCTGGGATGAGACATTCTCAACCATTAGGCAGAACCAAGTCTTGGAACTGAACCTAATAGCCACCATTTTTCGGTCCATAATCATTAACCTTTAACTATTCCGTGTAAGTGTAACCCCTCGCTTTCGTTGCCAGAGTCCTGCCCTAATGAGCCCACCGTAGGGAAGAAGTAGATTAGGACAAGAGACTAAGTTACCTTATCCTCTTACAGGAGATCAAATAAAGAAACGTGCAAAACTGTCATCCTTTAGGGAGACATTCCTAGGGTGCCTCGAGGCAATGCACAGTAACTTTATTCAACCTAATAAGGGAGACCGAGGGATATGTTGTCGCATTTCCCGCTCTCACTTACTATGAACACTCTCTCCATCCACCTTGATATTGACCTACCCAAACACCATTCGTTAGGGGGACATGCCAAAGGTGCCGCGAGGCCGAGGATAGATCTCATGGTGTGGACTATTTAGGAGAAATGTGAAAGGTTTAAGTGAAGCATCTTATGCCTCAAGTACCTCACACTGAATGTTCTACCTAGGGGTTCATTAACCTAGACAATCCGGCTACTGATTTTAGTCTAAGTCATCTTTTTACTCTGCTTATAAACAACGTTTGTTTATGAAATATGAACAAGTTCAAGTAGTCACATTTAAACACTTTAATGGACTGTCCTTAACTTGCTTGCATGCATCAAATCTATCTAATTCACCTTTCCAAGTAAGTTCTCAGATAGGGGTGTTACGTTTCCGTCAACTTAAATACCCCAGCCTAGACAAAACCCGCCTTAGACAAAAGGTCCCTTATAGATAGATTTGCTACACTTTAACCTTTGATTAGCCAATTTAATCCTATTAAACTGACTAAAGGATTAAAGCCTTAAGGTTGCTAATCGTATTGGAACTGTGATCTTAGGTCTATGTGATCCAAGTTTTAAACACTTTAAAACCTTAATTAAACCTAAGTGAGCATGCATGTCTTTCTTATTTCTTTTAGTTTTAATTTCTCTTTAACTTTTTAAAAGAAACAACTAAAACCATTGCACACAACGAGGCGTTTATAACATTTATAAAGTAACCTATGTGTCATGCTTCATGCAATTTCTGGTCATTACTATATATAACTTTTATATAACGCTTAACAACCAAGTAAACATGCTATCATTCACCCTTATACTATAACAATTATAATATAAAGATGATGCATGTCAATGCTTTTTATGCATGCATAAATATAACTCTTATATTATGTGATGCATGAGCATGCTCTTACATAATTAAATCATGCTTCTCTAAATTATAACAATTACAATAAAGAGATGATACATGACCATTGCATAACCTAAGGTGGGATTTACTATATGTGCATACCATATGACATATAAAAAACATACATCGCATGTAATAAATAAAAGATTAATGGACCGGGATAAGCCTTTACAAAAATCGAACGAAAAAAATCCTATCTATTACATTTTTCATCGAGAAAACCACAGGCGAACAGGGCCTTGAACCGCTAGGAAGCCTTCATCGTGTAGTAAACGTCGCAGGTAGATGATCATTCAGCACACATTAGATGATAAGAGCATAATTAAACGATTGCGTAGACGACGACGAGGCTGCGAAGCCTGATCGTCTATGCAATCACATAGCGCGGCGACAGGTAAACGATTTACCGTGCGTTACTAAGCGATTGTTTAGTCAGTTACTAAGCGATGAAGCTTGTTGACCTAAAAGATCGTCTAGTGCGTGTGCTCGTTAAACGATATGCGAGCATCTCATCGTCTACACGACCCGATACTCTACGATCGCTTACCCGATCATCAAAACGATACGATCAGCTCTTGATCGCATACCTCATCGTTTAATCGATGCGTTCAATAGCGATCGCGTACTCCATCATCTTTATGATGGGATCAACAGCGATCGTGTACCACATCTTCTGTACGATGCGATCAACCCTAGATCGCCTTCTTCCTCGAAGAACCGCAATGCTTGCATAGATCTGCTTCTCTAAACGACTCAAAACTTCAAACAAACTTTGAATACAGACTCGATAACAATTATTAATGTCTAAAAATGCAGGGGCTTTTACAAATAATCGCAAATGTAAAAGGATCTATATCAAACCAAGGCTAATCATCCTAAAAACATTCATTAATCCGCACATCCATAACAAATTTAACTATTAAACAGTGTAGAAATGCACCCACCATGAATGTAAATGTCATTTCATTGCACCATATGAAATCGAAGTATAAGAATCTGGTTCTGATACCAATTGAAGGATCTCTTACCAAAGAGTTCCATGAGTGCGTTTGGATCGCTCCGATCTCACAGTGACCGAAATACAACAATATACATTCAACCGTACAGTTATGCAAACAAATAGTAATTATCGGCATGCTATGAACAACAACATAACAAAGGAATGAGTTGTCATACCAGTTGAAGACAATCTTCAATTTTCGGAACTCAACGCAGCAGAAAACCTCCACGCGATTTACTAATGCCCAACAGAAACGTCGACTGCAGATGCACGAAAAATCGCACGAACACGAACGCCGCGGGGACGACACCACCAGAAAAGAACCCCGGGTATTCTCGGAGTGAAAGCCCAAAGCGTGGTCTTTGGTGAATTTGGTAGAGGAAGGAGGAAACACGAATCATGTAGGCAATAAGCAAGTGGGAAGAAAAAAACGCTATCGCATAGCAAAATGCTTATCGTTTAGGAGCCACTACACGATTGTGTAGGTTTTACTGAACGATCGTTTAAGAAAAGGTATACGATCGTTTAGCAAACTCGGCACACACTACAATCGTTTAGAAAAGCTATGCAATCATATAGGAACTAGTGTGCGTTCGTTTAGGCACGAGGTGGACGATCATTTAGCGGAGTGGGACTATCATATAGGCTCTCGATTTTCTTAAGCGATCATTTTTTTTTTCACCAACGTGCTCTTCTCTATTTCTTTTAGACGGACGACTGAACAAAATATAAGATGTGAAGTAAATATCATATATTACACAATACAAGCGTTCGTACAAACTGTTTACAAACTACAGGACATGAGACTTTAGGGCATCAACCCCAACAAATTATACAAAGGAGTATGTTGAGTATAAATACAACTTCATGAGCTAAGACTAGACATCAACCAACCCCTCAAAGTCTCTAACCTTCCTAACCATAAAGACTAAGTCTCTAACTAGTTATACATTTAACAAGCCTGATGTTCGGATCTATATGTATTTTCTTTGTGAAATTCTTTATTTCATATAGATGATAAAAACAAACTACGATACAACTGTCTTAGGTTTGGGTCATACACTCAATGCAAGTGCATTAATTTCATTTGGATTTGGCAATCGCCGAAGTTGGAATAGAATAATCAATCCTGGCTAGCTTTCAGGACCATAGAAGGTGACCATACTTATTCAATTTATCTCTTTCGATGTGCCCCAAGATATATATATATATATACATACACACATACATACATACATACATACTTACATCATAGCTTTAGAAATTTCTTTCCATTTTTATTATTTTTCACATATGTGCTCATGTTTATGTACAAATACTTTTTAAAATTTTAAGGTCATTTAGTAACTATTTGGTTATTTATATTTAGTTTTTGAAAATAAAGGCATATAAACACCATTTCCACATTAATTTTTTGCTTTGTTATGTACTAATTACTTTACTATTATTTTTAAATACATTGAAGGTGGTGCAAGTTTAATTATTAGTTTTTAAAATTATGATTAATAAGTTTGTAAATTTTTAATTTTAACTTTAATAAGTTCATTAAAAATGTATAAAAAATATGTAAACTTTCAATTTAGTATCTAAAAAACTTCATAAAATCTTAAAAATATTTTAAAATGTGATCATTGATTAGACAAACAATTATTTTTGTTTCTAATCACATATACAAATATTTTTTAAAAAAATTTAGACTAATTTGGTAAGTATTTGATTGTTGATTTTTAGTTTTTGAAAATTAAGGCATATAAACACCATTTTCACATAATTTTTTTTTTGCTTTATTATTTACTAATTACTTTACCATTATTTTAAAATTACATTCAAGTCGATACAAGTATAATTATTTGTTTTTAAAATTATGACTAATAAATATCTAAACTTTTAATTTTAACTTTAATGAGTCCCTTCAAAATGTATAAAAAAAAATATATGTAAACTTTCAATTAATATCTAAGGGTGTGTTTGGTATGTGATAAAAGTAGAGAGTTGAGTTGAGTTGAGTTGGTAATTTTTGTCTGGAGAGTTAAATTGTCTGTGTTTGTTGTGCAGAGTTGAGTTGAGTTGGTAATTATTGTCTGTGTTTGTTGTGCAGAGTTGAGTTAAGTTGAGTTGGAGGATCTGATGCAGTTTTTTATGAATGAGATTAGTTCTATTTTTTTCTGTTTGTTTTTTATTTCATTCTTTTATTTTTTTTAGTTTTATGCTTTGCTATTGTTGATTAATTTTCAAATATACACGTATTTTCTCAAATCATTTATGACATAAACTGGACGATCTCAATTTTTTTCTCAATTTGTAGAACATAATAGATTATTTTTCATATATTCTTTTCAAAAACTGTATTAATTCTAATTCTCTTCAATCGGTAAAACATACCAACAAAATATATTTCATATTGCTGCTCAATTAATTGGTATATTGTATATTGTATGTATATATATTGAAGGTATATATATTTCATATTGAATGTTTGTATGTATATATATCCAAAAAAAATTCACAAACTATATGTTCTTTTCGATACTTATAATATTAGTTACATTTACAAACACAAAAATTACATATTTTCAAGTATGCAAAAGTTATCATTCTTTTCGACATGACAATCCATTGTCCATTTGCTGTTATCCAAAAGAACTATAAACAAAATATAGGGGTGTGGTCAGTCTACATGTTTCTTAACAAAATAGTGTATTTTTTATCGGTTCTAGTTTTCTTAACAAAACAGTGTGAAGTTGTAAGACTGCCCTAAGAACTGCGTTGAAATATCTCGAAACTGTCTCACCAGACCTCGAAAAGTTTCTGCGTACCACTCGATTCTTGAAATCGTGTGCAAGAATGTGTAGGAATATTACAACCATCTCTTCGACGCCCATACATCTTGTTGGTTCCAAACAACCAGTCGACCGTAGCATATTACATAGAATCGTAAATGTACGTCTATCCATTTGGGTGCTTTCACGACATACCAAGTCACTCTCATAAATTAGGCGAAAGAAGGTCAACTGCCTAATGCAGTGCCTAGCATATGTCGCTTGTCTCTCTATCCTTTGGTAGTTATTCAATAACGTGGTTAGTGTTATGAACAACTGTATTTGAGAGTGCAAAATAATTCTCATGATCGAAAAGAGGTCTTCAACAGTATCCATCTTTATAGGGAAAGGGATACACAAGTTATTCCTGAAAGGGTAAGGTATTTGGCGGATTATGTTTCATGATTAAGAAAGAATAGCAAACGATGTCAAGCGTCAGTATTGGGCATATTGGGTTATAGTTTAGATTTATGGTGTTATTTCCCAATGAGGATCTCGCTCATGAGGAGGATTTCGCTCTTCATGAGTGAGATCCCCCTCATGAGTGAGATCCTCATTGTTTTTCACCCATTTAAATGAACTATTATTAGATTAAAAAAATTACATAATAGTACTATTTCATCCATAATTCATAAAAAATTTGAGAAGTATTAGATTAAAAAATATAATGTCGCCAACCATTAATAAAAAAATTTGTGAACTAGTATTTCAAAAAAATGTGACCAACAATTAACAAATAACATATTTCCATAAAAAAAAGTCCAAAAAAAAGGAGATACTCTGAACCTCAAAATAACAAACCTCCTCAAACTAATTAGGAATGATTTGTGCAAAAGATTTGGACCCCACAAGAAACACAAAATAATGATAGTTAGATTAGAAATAAAATAAAATAAATTGAACTAAGAAGTAACAACAAAAAAAATAAATTGAACTAAAGAGTAACCAACAAAAGCATACCTTTTTTAGTGGAGAAAGACAGTGGAAATATGAAACGTGGAAAAAGACAGTGGAAATATAGTGGAGAAAGACAGTGGAAATATAAAATGTATGAGTGGGAAGTCATCTATAAATAGAAGAGGGGAAAGAAGTGGTTGTTGGAGAGAGTTTGGTGCATTTATTAAAGAGTGAAATTAATTTAACCTCATTAATTAAAGAGTGAAATTAATTTGAGCGTTAGTTGAAAGTAAGTAGCAGCCACGTTGGTAGTAAAGTCAAGTAAATAAAAATAACATATTTCCATAAATAAATAAATAAATAAACAATGAGGATCTCACTCATGAGGAGGATCTCGCTCATGAGGATCTTCATGAGCGAGATCCTCATTTCTAGCGAGATTTCTTTCTAGAGCGAGATCCTCATCACAAAATTAGCGAGATTCGCTCATGAGGCTACTCTCGCTCTCCCCACTCTCGTTCTCTCCCACTTTCTCGCTGGTCTCACTCTCTCCACTCTCGCTCTCTCCCACTTTCTCGCTGGTCTCACTCTCTCCACTCTCGCTCTCTCCAACTTTCTCGCTCAAAATCTTGCTCTCAATGATCTCACTGGTCTCGATCTCAATGATCTCGCTCTCAACGATCTCACTGATCTCACTCTCAATGATCTCGCTCTTAGCTCATACTTCTCCTTTTGCCACGATGCAAATCTACCCATGTGTGTGCTCTGCATTTCAACAGTTGACATTTCTAGCGAGATTTCCTTCTAGAGCGAGATCCTCATCACAAAATTAGTGAGATTCAGCCCACATTTCTAGCGAGATTTCCTTCTAGAGCGAGATCCTCATCACAAAATTAGCGAGATTTCACTTATACAGGGTTGAAGTTTCGACTTATGTACAACCCTTTATACATATTGTTTCCAAGTTTTTTTTGTTTGTCGAGTTATGTATGTCGAAACTTCAACCTACGACAACCCTAATACACATTGTTACTAAGTTTTTCTTTGTTTATCGAGTTCTCAACGTTCGACCTTTACATTAATCCAATCCTCAACCCTCGACTTCTAGCAAAACAACAATATTTTTCTAATATAAAAGGTCTAATATTTCTCTAATATAATAAGTTTTGAAAACAATCATATTAATATAAAAGGTTCTAGTTTTGAGGGGATAAAAAAGGAGAGTTTTAAGTGGATAAAAAAGGGTTTTAATAATCCATAGGTTTTCTTTATGGGCTTAACAAACATGGGTAATAAATACCCACCCAACTCAACTCAACTCATACCCATTTATCAAACATCCCCTAAAAGTCTCACAAATTATTAAAAAATTTAATGGTTGTATTAGACAAACAATTATTTCTATTTCTAATTGAATCTCATAATTTCAATTTTGTAGTCAATGGTTACTTTATTTTATTTTTTTTAAATGTCCGGTACTACATATTAAACACGCTAATCATGTCAATGGTCATATTTTTATAGTCCACTGTCCATATATCAACTAGTTATTATGATACAATTTTTTACGTTAATGTGCTAAAATTTTAATCTTATATAAAGTTGTTCTCCCTAACATGAAATTCTTGATCTCCCACTGTCCGTATGTCAGTTAGTTATGATCGTTTGGCGATACCATATATATGATTTGAATATTATATGAATACATCTAAAGTTATATTTATATGAACTTGTGCCTCTTGCATAAAATCTTGGATCCGTCACTGTCAATTTTGGTGATGGAAATCGACCTTTAACTTTTAGCGAGTCAGATCATGTTAATTATCATTGAACTAAGGTCACTTTGATTTCTTTCCTTTTATCTAATAGGCCTCTAATATGTCTTTGAATTTTTCATTTTGAGTCTAAAATGTCATTAATGTTGATCTCGAAAAACTATTGAATAAGGTTGCTACATTGAATACAAATTTCAAAATGAACATACGTTTTAATAACTATAAGATATTCGAAATACTTTTGTTGTTTTTTTTTTCTCATACTACCAATTATATAAAGGGTGGATTTCTCTAATAAATTTTCATCCATTATTTTAATTTCGGGGAGAGAAATAATTTAACTAATGTACATTTATTTGTTTAGTATTTAATTTCAATGTGGATATATAATAACAGGAGGTCAAAGATCCGAATCCATACTTCAAATTATTATATTAGAAAATAAAACCTCAACTCGGACAAATTAAAGTAAGACAATGATTAGGTGTAATTGCACCTAATGTCATGCATCTCTTTCTTTTATGCACACAAAAAAAAAAAAAAAATATCTTTTTTTTTAAAAAAAATTATCACATGACAAACTTTTATTTGACAATAGATTGGGTTGCACAAAGATACGTGACATCAAGTATTTTTAGTTGAAGTAACCAAACAATCAAAACAACCCTAATGAATTTCCCTCATAAACTCGTCTAATCTCATATAACCCATAGATCAATAAATTGGAGTTCATAAGTCCCCAAATAACTTCAAATTTACAACTCCAAAATTAAAAAAATCTTACCAAACTTCACCGGGAAAGAACTTACATGCACAAAAAGAATAGTAATGGTATGCACATGAATCTCAATGGAATGAAAGAACTTTCTTTAATATATTATCTTTTCAACGTATGAACACAAACCACAAAGTCTCTATATCACATCTCTCTTTAAAGAAATAACTTTTGTAATGAAAGACAAAAGTAGAGCAAAAAAATGCACTTTTTTATATGAGAAAAATGTAGGAAGAGAGAAATTATTCAATAAAATTGCTATAATATATTGTTAAAATGTTCATATAATTAAATTTACCATAACCCATTATCGATTTAACATGGAATCAAAGTAGAAGATTCTATGCTCATACTCCTATAATGTCATTTCCTCTCAAATTAATATTAAATTTTCACTGATTGAGGCTTCTATGAGTCTTCAAGCTATATAGGAACCATAATCTATCGGCTTAAGTTTTTAAATCAATTAGTGATTTAACATATAATTATCCATAATAATAGTTGGATGTAAATTAAAAAATTGGGGATTTTCAAAAATAGAAAAATAAGAAAAATTATTCACATAAAATTTCAAAGTTTAATCTTCTTTGGTAGAAACTCATAGAGGTTGATAGACGTCTATCAATATCTGCCAATGATAGAAACTAATAAAAGTCTATTATTGATACTATGTGATAGACATTGATAAAAGTCTATCAATATTTTTTTTATTAGTGATAGACGTTGATAGAAGTTTGTGAGTGTTTTTTTGTTATTTTTGTAAATAGTTTGGAATTTTTTTTATTGGTGAAAATTTCTCTTAAAAAATTGACATGTTTGTAATAATAAAAAAAAATATATATATATATATATAAACTTCTGCGAACTATATTGTGATGACTTGATGGAATAATTGGGGTGAGAAAAGGAATAATTTGGGGAGAGAGAAGAAGAAAGAGAGTAGGAAGGGCACTACCTCCAATATGATGACCACCATACAGCCACCAACTCCACTAAAAATCATACTTCAAAGTGACAAAAGAAGCTACTAGAATTATATTGTAACACACATAACCTTTGCATGCTTATAAATAAGGGGCTCCTAAAGCCCACCAATTCCACGCATCAAAAACCAACCCTTTTCTTTCAATGCATTACAACAAGTTTACGTAAAGCATCCCAATTACCACTTCCCTTTCTTCATATTCTCAAATAAAAACAAAAACAAAAACAACCTGTGGCTACGTCCAAGCTTTGATTTTCTCTCCACATTGTTATTTATAATCATCAATGGCCACCACCAGGGCGGTTGGTTTGGTGCTCTTTGTTTTGTTAATGGTGGACTTCACTCTTGCTGCTAGGTTCTTCAGAGGCTATGGAGGTGGTGGAGGAGGTGGTAGTGGTGGCGGTGGAGGTGGCGGAGAAGGTTCGGGGCCTTGGTCGGGTTCGGGATATGGTTCGGGGTATGGCTCGGGTTATGGTTCGGGATATGGCGATGATGGCTACTCTAGATATGGAGATGAAGGCTATGGACCATATGGTGGTGGTGGAGGTGGAGGTGGAGGAGGAGGTGGAGGCGGCGGCGGTGGTGGTGGCGCAAATGGAGCCGGGTATGGGCGTGGGTTTGGATCGGGAAGTGGGTCAGGGTACGGGTCTGGTGGTGGAGTAGGAGGTGGTGGCGGTGGTGGCAGCGGTGGAGGGGGAGGCGGAGGCTCGGGAATTGGAAGTGGATCGGGATATGGCTCGGGCTATGGAAGTGGTGGAGGTAGAGGTGGCGGTGGGGGTGGTGGAGGAGGAGGTGGCGGTGGAGGCGGCGGAAGAGGAGGGATGGGTGGAGGGTCTGGGTACGGTTCTGGATATGGGTCGGGATATGGAGGAGGTGGGGATGAAGAATCACCATGAATATAATTCGATGATACCTACAAATGAATTTATCTTTGAAAGCAATTGAAATAAAGTGTAATGGCAACTTCTACTCAGAAGCATGATATTAAAATTTGGGGTGTTGTTTCCAATTATTACCAAATCTTCATTCTTCTATATGAATAAAGTGCTCGACCTTTTCTTCATCAAAATACAATTTAACAAAGGAAAATACTTACATGCATCTCAAGCATCTTCTATTTTTTTCATCCTACTAAGTTGTTTAATTATAATATTTCAAAAAATTTCTTTTATTTTTTTATTTTTAATTATTTGTTAGTATAAGTGATGAGAGGAAAAACATATAGATAAATACATCTTAAAATACACCAAGAATTATCCTTTAATGAATTATAATCTGTGATTTTTTTACCTTCTATGAATGGCAATGTTCACGTTCACACGTTCGGACATGAAACCATATATGTTGAGGTTTTCATTTCACTAGTCTTAAAACTAAAAACCGACACTCCCTTTCAACATGTCAAAAACTCACATTTTCTCAACAAGGCTGTTTAATCTGATTGAAATTAAACAATATATTAAAAAAAAAAAAAAAATTAGAAACGATGCCTTAAGCTATCCACCCGTAAATGATAATAAGAATTTTATCTACATAACTATTAATTAAATGAATATGGTATTGAGAAAAAAATTTGATGGATGGGGTGAAATTCATATATACAACCACACACAAGCAATTAATTTTTTAAAAAATTGGGAGGAAAATTAGAAGCTCCCCCCGTTAATAAAAAACGACTCCTAAAGTTGGGCTCAAATTCATGAGGCCCAAAATCAGGCCCAGAAGCCCACTTGGAAGGTATATGCATATATGATTATTGTTAACACAGCACATACAAGAACCAAAATCCTCAGAAAACCCCAAAGTAAAGAAAAAAAACAACTCAAGACTAAAGAATTCACCAATAAATCAAAATAAGGACATCCTAAAAAGCTACAATCTGTTTTGAAGAGAAGGCATGTTCAAACAATTTAATAAAGATAAAAACTCAAACATAAATATAAAAACAAATTCAAGGCTACAATTGTATAAACAAATTTGAAACTGCTAATCTTTCTATTTGGCTCAATCAAATGATGGCATATCTTCTCGACGCTTCATGAAATCTGAATTCTATTTCTCCGCTCCATTGCCATCAACATACTCTCTCCCCTCAATAGTAAAAATGAAAATCTCCCGGCCTTGCTTCTACTACAAACATTCAGATCTTTCGCCATTCTATCACTGTGCTAGAACCTGCATCGATTCGATAAGAAAAGTATGCTACATTGCGTAAGAGAATTGTAATGAACGAAAATTTTTCGAAAGAAAGCATCGTTAAATGGATTTTAAAGGCTAACCCTCTCTGAAGCATATGCTACTTTCTGTAGAATCATTGATTCAGCGGCACGGATTGCCCTTTGTGACCCTGTAATTGTTACTTTCCTGCAAAGTATGGACAAAGAAAGTATGCATAGAGTAAAACTTTCAAAATTACAAATTCAATGTTTGAACTTGAATTTTTACAATTTTCAAATTTATAAAAAAACTTATTAGACACAAAACTAAAAGTTCAAAGACTTATTTTACATTTTCTAAAGTTCAAAGATTAAGGGGGCCAGCTAAAAAGTCGTAGGGTTAAGATTAATGTTGGAGTTAGTAAAGTAACTTTGTATGTGGGGACTTAGAGTTATAAGAGTTTCTCGATAGTCGTGAAAAGTAGATTAAGAAGTAAGATGGAGTTACTTAGCGCAGATGTGAAAAGTAGAAGTAGAAATAGAGAGGAAGATGGAGTTCTTTGGTAATGTGAAATATATTAAAAAAAAAAAAAAAAAAAAACCAAAGATGGAATTACTCTATAAATGTGCAAGTTCAATAGTGTTTACTATTGAAGTTGTTTCCACTAACTTAATAAGTTGGTTGTCCAAACAGCCCATAAACTTATAATTTAACCCGGAAAAAATACCACAAGGATGTTAACCTAAAAAGGGGGTCCAGTTAAACAAAGATAAGACCTAATGGATAATTAATACAAAATTTTACATACGAGACCCAAGGACAGGCGTGATATTTGACAAGGGACCAAAACTCCTCTGCGGGTCTTTTCAACCCTTCTAAAAAATATCATGTTATTTCTTTCCCCCATTAACTATGCAACCATTACCATGAAGAACTAGCAGACCCACAGTATTAAAGTGAGGAAATATACCAAAAGAAATTCTGTACCTGTCAGTGGTTCCGGACATGAAATCTCCCCTATCAGATATCTTAATTCTGGCTCCACTTGCCTGTAATAAGAAAAGCTTTTGAATGTAAAGAAGTAATATAACTTATGGAGTTTACATTTGTGGACCTGGATGTTATCAACCACATGCACGGAACGAAAACAGGAAGTGTTGGAGGTGGAGGTGTTGAAACCTGACTAATTTCCAGTATGTTTCTTCCACCACGACCAACAACTAATCCGATGTGGCCGTCTGAAACGCCAATAGTCAAGGAGTTATTCCGTTCCTCCTGGACAATTTCAGAAGATCTTATGTCAGCAATATCATATAGTCACAGAGGAGGATAAAAATATCCAATATATATATGCAATTGCATAAAGTCCCAATTTTATGCAGTTTGTTAACATTTTTTTTCAGCAGTTAGGAGGAGGGCGGGAGAAAAATAGTTGTTAAAAGAGAAAACCAGTATCTAGATTCTTTGAAGTCCTCAGAGAGGGGTTGAAATTCTTAAATGCATGAAATTCATTAAATAATAGAAGCATCACGTTGTTGGGATTTCAGTTGTTTTACCGTCAATATCAACCATATTAGTTAATATTACGCATGGCATGGCAATGTTGTTCAGACAATATTTGTTAATTATTTCTCTTTTTTTTTTTTTTTTTTTGTGTGTGTGTGTGTGTGTGGATAAAAACACCAAACCAGTTATTTCCAGAGATCACTCATTTTGACAGCAGTAGTAGTGATAGCAAAGCTACAGTTGATGGACAAACCTTGTTGTTTTGAAACCTCCCTCCAGTTCCTCCGTTGGATCCATAGTTCATAGCATTGTATGAGGCTGTAGCAAAAGCAAGTAAAAGATTAAATAAGGAAAATAACAAAAACAGAAAGAATTTACAAGTGGGAAAACTATTCATTCATCTTTTCCTTTCTTTTCTTAAGTACAAATATTTTCCTTCAGTTCGACTTGGACCTCTCTCTCTCTCTCTCTCTCTCTTTGAGACAAGAGGACTTGGACCTCTCAACAATTGCCTTAAATCTTAGGACAACACAATACTCTGTAATCAGCTCCCTTCGTAGTTCATAAGCTGATACACCAACTTCAGCAATTGAATCAGAAGTGCGGCTTGTTTGGGTGTACAGTGCTTCCATTTCCTCCTAGGAATTCTTTAGATAATTTTTGTAACTATGAGCTCTCTGTAACAAGTAAACCCCCAACCCCACCCCAAAAAATAAAATGTATAACAATAATACATATTGACCCGCCATCATTTCATAATAGAAACCAGACTTTACCATTGGCTCTAGTCTGGTATACGTGGTAGGTTAGAAACTTGAAAGGTTTGCTGCACTTCAAATTCGTGAATGAATCCAAAAGGTCATGAACTACTATCCCAGCTCTTTTTTGACCCAAATCTATGAACACTGAAGTTCCTCAAAACTCAAAAGTATAAGCCTAAAATGAACTCCTTGAGTTGTATTTAACTTCAGAATTCCATATTTATACTACATCAAACTTTTACAATTTGACATTCCAATAATTATATTTCCAGTTGGAGAAAAAAAGATAATGAACGAGATTGGAAATAAATGATGGAATGCAAAAAAAAAAGAAAAAGAAAAAAAAGAGTAGCATTTAGCAGTATCTATCGGACATTTCTTATTACTTGACCACTCATAACAAGGACAAGTTGGTTTTCTTTACTGAAAAGGCCGAACAATACATTTCTTCTAACATACCATATGCTGTGATTTAAACCTATAAATACACTACTTGTTGATTTGCATAAAACATAAATTACTCACGTCATAAACCAAGATAAGGCAACAGCATCGCATATAGCAGATGAAAGAAAGTGCCCCAAATAAGATGAACATTTTGTGAACCACGAAATGCAAGTCACCATTTAATAGATTTTGTTGGGAATAATATGATACCACAATGAAATAGAAAACCTTAACAAAGACCTACTCGGATATGAAAATGGATAATTCATTGACTGGGTGTAATGTGGGTCTTCAGAAAGCTTTGAGACAATTAAGTCAGTAGCTCGCATCTGTTCTTCTATGGTTCCAGACAGCGTCACCAGCCTATCAGTGGATCCCATATAGTTATTATCCTGGGGGGATATCTTAATGCCAGCTTGAGAATCTTCAATGAATGACCTGGATAATCGTAGAAGTATGTAAGCATCCAAAAAATAGGGGGGAAAAAGCACTTTTATGGTATTTTTGAGGTTGGCAACCATAAATAACAGGATACAAGTTTTCAATAGGACTGATCTTCAATCGATTTGATGAAAAGTTACCTCAAGATATATCCTAACAATGTACCTCCATTGGGAGTTCGCAAGGAATTGACCGTACTTACGTTAATTACAAAGGAGGCATAGATACAAAACAAATCAAGGAACACCAAAGATCATTGGAATTTGACCAAACCAGTAACAGCTGACAAGTTCTGTTTTTTATCAAAAATAATAATAATAGCTGACAAGTTTTAAAAATAAAGATTGCAAAAGAAATATATGAGATGAAAAATGTCATCAAAGACTAATAACCACCACATGAAGTAAGGAGAATTTTGTCTTCTGGGAGTATGATGATCAGATATTTCAAAAGGCTCAAAACTTCAGCAACAGCAAAAGTTGGCCTGTCACTCCAAATATCAAATGATATTTTGTTCACACAAAAATCATAAACTTCCCTCATAAAAATTATGAAATTTGGAATTCAAATACATGATTGTGCACAAATGAAAAATGATAAAGAAGAAGCCACTGGGCAAGACAAAGATGCAAACATTTTTCTTTATATCCATGAACGATGAACGTTTGGGCTAGCATGCACATAACTTGACCATTCTCACATGATAACCATCTGATCCACCAACATTTAGTTGCAAAGGTAACTCGTCAGATATTGAAATAATTAAATCCTTGGAATATAGCCACCATGGCTTGAACTCATTCCTTCCAAGTCTTTTATTATTTACCTGGATTTTTTTAGTTTACCACTTGGCCAACTCATGGTAGTTAAAGATGAAAACAATCATTAAGAAATTACCAAACATTTGGCAAAAATTTCAAACTGAATAGGAAGACAATTGAATGATTGTTTGATGCTCTCAAAAGGTAAAGGATAGGTCACCTTCTAGCCAAAGAAAGAAGGTGACAGAGTAATAAACCATTATATGTGTAAATTTCAGATTCCCCTTGTTATGGTAACTCTCCCCATTACTTTTCTTCTTTTCGCTCTTCTTTTTCTCATTTATATACTGGTCAATTATCCGATGCGACAAATTTTCTTCATAAAATTCTGGAACTTTCATTTTCCTGAATTAAGTAAAGTGGAATCATTTTATGCATATCCCGTATGTGTAGGAGATGGATACTCATCGAATCAATGGGTGAAAGGAAAGAAATAGACAAGACCATTTCATTACCATCTTAGAGGAAATAGTTATTTTCACCCTTTAAACTTCTATTCCATCCTCAAATCTCGAATCTCAACAAGCGGAGATCATCTATTTCTGAGTATTCTCTCTCCCCATATATATCTTTTAACTTCACTAGCATAACACTTACTCTGATATAAAAATTTACTCTTTAACCATGATCTGAAAATCTAAGGTAATCCATTTTATTATCCAAATCAAAAGTTACTTGCAGTATTTCTGAAATCGTTATACAACAGTGTTACAGCACCATTACTTGCTTCCTGTGAGGAAATATCAACATCTAACATGCACCATTTATGAGTTGATAAAAATGAACACATTATGCAGTCACTTTGTTGTCTTTGGTCAATAGAGGTTTAAATACTCAAGATTGGGTTCAAAGAAATTGTAAAAGTCAGGCTCAGTTTTCCTCAGCCCTAGGTCTAAATACTTCGATCATCTGTTTCTCCACTCCTCCTTTGTTGTCACTGGGTGGAATTCCCTTATGAACATCTTTGGTGTGGATGGCCGTTTGCCAAAGACGATTGATGGTTGGCTCCTCGAATTTTTCTCAAGGTCAAAGTTATTCAAAAAGGTAAATATTGGCTGGAAAGAAACTAGAGAACCTTCAAAGATACGTCCTCCGTTTTCAGGTCTTTCTGTAGAAGTGTATAGCTTCCCACTTTTTGGTGGAGTTTTCCTTTTAATAATATTTTTTGAAAATTACAATCCTTCTGCAATCTTTAAACAGTTGGAAAGCTTTCTTTAGTTTCTTTTGGGAGGAGGTCCACTCTACCTCCCGCCCCTGGGATATATTCTCCCCTCTTTTTCTCTTAATATGACTTCATTTCTTAAAAAAGAAAAACAAGAACAAAATAGTGACCTTACTTGAATAGAATCTGGTCTATATAAGATTATACAACCTTGTCTAGAAGGTTTAAAAATTATGCGGATTCCAAATAGAAAATAGCACGATTCTATCAGGTGGTACTTTCTTCCTGGACATGAATGTGAAAGCAATGGCTTATGATGAGAATGTGTACCTCGTTTTCAGTAAAAGCTGTAAATAAGAACAAGCATAGTAGGATCTAAATCTGAATTCTACAAAGTTTCTTATATAGACAAGACATAGTGTTAAAAGGAAAAACTCCTAGATAAACAAGCCACGGTTCTTTAACAATCTTCACAAGGAAAGTGAACCTTTAATACAAATATAGAAAGAAAATACTTTCCAGGTGTCTTGAGAAAAATGTTCACTTAGCTATTATTTATTTTCTGCTTTATAATACATATATCTACACACATACATGTAAAACCTTAAAATCAAAAGGTAAACTTTACTCCATAAACTTTCGAGATTATGTCTAATAGGTCCTTAGAATTTAAAAAGTTGTTTAATAAGCCCCAAAATTTCAATTTTGTGTTTAATTGGTCCTTAAACTTTCAATTTTGTGTCTAATAGGATCCTGAACTTCCATTTTGTGCCCAAAGGGCAAAGCACCTATTTGACATTCTTTAAAATTCGCAAACCTAAAGGCACAAAATTGAAAATCTATGGACTTGTTAAACTCATAATTAAAAGTTTATGGAACAGTTAGATACTTTTTAAATCTTGGGAACCTATTACTATAAACAATCCTAAAAGTTCAACTAAACTTGTAATTTAACCAAATTAAAAATGATAATAAATTGTGTAAGTTAATAAATTATAAAGCAATTAGTAGCCAATAAAATGGTAATAGAAGAAATATCGGCATCATACTTTATAGTGGATCCTCCTTTGCCAATTATAGCTCCACATGAACTATGGGGAACAATTAGTCTCACTTTTGTTCTTGGTTCAACATCATCTCCTTCTTCAGCATGAAGCTACCAGTAAACAAAATTTTAATCAATCACAAATAATAGAACAGTTAATTCTAGGGTGAACTTGAACTGCATAGAGATTACCTCACTCAACAACTTAGCAAGAACGAGTTCCATGGCCTTCAATATTTCATTAATTGATCCAGATACCATAATGATCCTATCAGTGGTTCCAGGAAAAAATTCATGATTCCTTGACAATTGGATTCGTGCACCAGACTGTGACTGGAAATCATTAATTGTTGAACCACCTTTCCCAATTACAGAACCAGCCGCAGCATTCGATACAAGAAACCTTATGTATGTAGCCTTTTCCATATTATCTGACAATAGCAATTCTGATGAGTAAGACAATATCCACAGGCAGAAACGGAAACATTTAACCACAAAATTGTTCAGGCACAATGTACTATCAATTGGAAAAGTATATAGATTATAGAGATCTTATTCAAAACGTAATCAAGAAGGTTGAAAATGTGACAGAACGAAAGTCTTTGATATAAATCATAGTCATATATCATAAAGAAACCTACACATTACCAGTGTAAATTGTAATAAAGAACGTCACTTATAAATCCCTTTACTGCGTTTTTGCCAAAAGACAAAATGATAAACATCAATGTTGAAAAAGAATTGATGAAAGGTTTTATCTTCATTCCAATCCCTATTAGAAGAAATTGACGCACATATACTCATTGGAGCAATTTCAAGAATTAAAATGAAAAATACACGAAAAAAAAAAAAGGTTTGTTACGACCAAATAGCATTCAACATTCAGCTGCCTTCTTGAAATTATAGAAGAACCAATGGTCGAAAGAGAGTTAGAATGCTCTGCTTGAACAAACTTGAGACTACTCATTTTTCTACTCGCTGTCCAATCACCAAAGATACCGAACTTTTGACAATTACGACACACATCAGGAGACGCAGTGCGGTACTTGGCAACAGACGGGTGAGTCGGTGGCAGTGGCACTTCAATAAAATGACAACTGCTTCCCAAACCATTCGGTCAACTGTGATAAATCTCCATAGACAAATCCTTCCCCCACACCAAAAACAAAAATACCCTTCCTGAAGCCACGCTCTCATTTTCTAAGCTTTCCAGACGAAGAAACAGGAGTCCAGGCCATTGGAGGACGAAATTGCACGATTTCTCATTCCCTCCGCCGTCACAAATAAATCAAACAAAACGCCTAAAGCTAGGGTTTAAATTCAAAACAAAAGGAGAAAAATAAGAAGGTAAAACAAACAAAAACAAAAACAAAAAAAGAAACACGCAATTGCATCATTCCTCAAACAAACCGATCTGAAACAAAAACACTCACATACATGAACAACACCAAGCATACAAAAAAAAAAAAAATCATACAAAACAGTGAGAGTAGGGATTAAATTGTTGAAAATGAGAGTAAAAAATCGATTGAAATCAGATCAGATACCCGAGTTTGGAGATTTTGGCGGCGGTGGAGATCGCTTCGCAGGAGCCTCCGGAGACGAGACGTATGAAGACTCGGTGGACTCCATTATCCTTCTTCACGACGACGACGGAGACGACGACGGCGGCGGCGGCGGCGGCTAGAGAGAGTTGCAAAGCAGTTGAGAAATGGGGAATTGGGTGTGGCAGAGCGCTCGCAAAAACTCGACTCGTTCAGCACCAAAGCCAAAATGGAAGCTCGAGTTGAAGATGCAGTTATATTTTTATTATTATTATTATTATTTTCTTTTGGGTATTTATTTATTTATCGAAGGATCGTCTCAAAAAAAAAAAGCAATTTGTATTTTTCTTTTTTATTATTATGTAATTATTTTTGAAAAAATAATAAGAAAAAAAATTATATATTGGGGCATTTGGGGCTGGACTTTAGAAGAGAATTGTGAGCTGTGGGAGTAGAGAAAGTCAGCCCCAACTACCAACCCTCTATCCCCAACCCTTATCTATTAGAATGTGATTCTTTAGCCGCGAAAACCGCTCCTCAAGTTTTATATACTTAATATATTATATATATTGTTACCATTAGGGTAAACTACGAGATCCACTTTTCTAAATTAGGGTTACTTCCAATTTTTAACTTTTAACTTTAATCCTCCTTATATTCTATGTTTAAAATATTAACGACCAAAAGATAGGTGGTTCAAATCTCACTATTCTTTTGTGTAAAAAAATATAGACTAAATTATAATAAATATTCTTGAACTTTCAAAAATACCCCTATACCTTTACAAGTTACAAAAAATTACCCCTCAACTTTCATAAATATTTCAAAACTACCCTTGGAATATAAATTTTATAGAATTTCAAATAGAAATTGGGACTTGGAACCGTGTGAGGATAACCTAAAACGATGTGGTGATTCAAATTTTCATTCTACGTCACCTATTATTGCACTATTTTACATCTCAATTTTCGTCCAAATTCTAAATAATTTATACTCTAAGGATAGTTTTAGAACGTTTATGAAAGTTCAAGGGTAATATTGCAACTTTTGAAAGTATTGAGGTATTATTTTGTAATCAAAAGTGAAAGTTTAAGGGTATCTATTATAATTTAACCAAATACATACATACAAACATACATATACATACAAACATACATATACATATATATATATATATATATTATTCTATCTATATTCATAAAATTTAAGATATCGATGTTGAAATCAAATATTTCAATCCTTAGATTAGGTTAGTTTTATTTTTTGGTTGGATTGGGTTAATTTTTTTTCTATTATTCTCGGTTTGGGTTGAGTTGTATCTCAAGTTGAATAAATTTTTTCAAAGTTGACCTAAACCAAACCAAATTACATATATATTAATAAAAATATATAAATTTATTTTAAGATTGACGAATTTGTGGACCTTTAATGTTTTTAGTTTTTGTTTAAAGTTTGTAATAAATATCACGAATATTCGTATTTGACATTTGAGTTTTATGATATTTTAGTTATTAGACAAGTGTCGTACATAAATTTAATTATTTTAAATTCATAAGAATAGAAATAATAATCTGAGAACACAACCTGACCCAAATTTGGAGATCCTGTTTGAGTTTTCAGGTTGTCAAAAAAATCTCACAATTCAACTAAATTTAACCCAACTCATATACACCCTAAACTAGTGAATTTTGTTCATTTTATTGAGCTATCCATGCTAACTTTTGTATTTTTTGTACATCATGTGATTGAGTCACAACCTACTTTATTGCTTTGTAGTTTGTTGATTTGAGCATAATACTATAATTCATGTAGATTAAGCGAAATTTAGGATGTATTTGGTTTAATTTTCAAATGTTTAATTAAAAATAATTGTTGCAAAATAAAATTCGAAACACTTTTAAAAATGTATTTTAAACCGTTTTTATCAAAATAATTTAAATAAAAATAATTTTCTCTCAAAAGATATTTATTTTCTAGCCAATTCAAACAAACCTGTACTAAGTTATTTTACTTAAAAACTCTTTAACTAAGAAACATTCAAGTTCATAATTGAGTAACATTTAGTTATAGTTTATTTTAGTACGTCCAACTAACTAAGACTAATAAATGAATGTAATGGTTGCTTACGCTAAATTTATAACAAAGATTATTGGTCTTTGGCTAATATCAAACAGTATTTAATCATGAATAATAAATGGTTCAATTGGACAATGGATTAAAAGTTTTATTTTTATTTATTTCTAGACGAATACAAATTTAATAATATTTTCTTATTGAATAAATACTAGATCCAAAATCAAGAAAATAATAAATAAATAATACTTTTTTTTTTGTTAGTTTTTGAATGTTATAGTATGTTTGGATGTTTGAAGTGCTTAACAAGTCTTCATAAGAAAAAAGAAAGTGTTTTTAAGCCCTTGAAAACCATGCAGAACTCCTCCTTGGTCTCCATTGTTCAATTTTTCATGATAGTTTCAGCAAGATGTTAAATTGTTAATGTCCTACATGCTATTCTAAATATTCAATGTAAATATATACGTAGCAAGTAAATGATTAAGAAAAATTATTTGCTCAACTGAAATACAAATGTATTTGTAATCAAGAGATTTGTGGTTCGAATCTTCCTATTTTTGTTGCAATTAAAAAGAATTGTTTGTTTTGTAATTGCTTGAATTCATTAAAAATTAATTTCAAAATTAACTAGCATAAAATAATTTATGGTAGTCACCTACCTATGATTTAATATAGTCAAAGTTTCATTGTGAGATTTTTCCAAGATGCACGCAAATTGCTATTGACATTGTTATAGTATATGTGTAGTTATAGGAGTTTATTAGTCTTTTGTCATTTATTATAATTTATTATTCTAAGTTAGGGTTTCCACGTATGCTTATATATATTGAATCCTGATGTATAGAAAGATGATGAGTTCTCTCATATTTTGTTATAACTCACTACAAGAAATTTGACTTCTCCCGATGTCACAATTCGTCAAAAAAGTGTGGAAAATGCGTCAGGAGAGACTCTCCCGGCTAATAAAGAGTTGTCGGGAGTTTGGTAGGGAGAAACCCGTCGGGAGTACGGTGTCGACAGTTCTAGAACTCCCGACGCCCTAGATGTTCATCGGGAGTTCCCCGACTAACTCCCAACGCCGTTTTAAAGTGCGTCGGGAGTTTTCGAACTCCTGACGGTTATTCCATGCATCCGGAGTTCTGAAACTCCCGACGGTTTTATTTAATGCGTCGGGAGTTACAAGCACTCATTAAACTTCGTAAACATTCATAAACACACAAGAATTCCAAGTTCAACGACAATACGAATGTAATGAAACTCTACCCACCCTCCATGACAAACATGGAACCTTCCGAACATAAAAAACACACAAAACGAGTAAACAAGAACCAACACACATAAAACTAAAACTTTGTCCCTAAAATGGTTTAACCAATCTCACCCACCCCCTCCCCCCCCCCCCCCCCCCATCCCCACCACACATTAAACTTCGTAAACATTCATAAACACACAAGAACTCCAAGTTCAACGATAAGACGGGTGTAATGAAACTCTATCCACCCCCCACGACAAACATGGAACCTCTCAAACATAAAAAAATACAGAAAACGAGTAAACAAGGACCAACACACATAAAACTCAAACTTTGTCCCCAAAATGGTTTAACCCAATCTCAACCCTTCCCCCCCTCCCCCCTCCCCCCTTCCCCCTCCCAACAACACATTAAACTTCGTAAACATTCATAAACACACAAGAACTCCAAGTTCAACGACAAGACAGGTGTAATGAAACTCTACCCATCCCCCACGTCAAACATGGAACCTTTCAAACATAAAAAACACACAAATCGAGTAAGATGAAGAGCCAACACATTAAAAAACACATCAAAATCCAGTTGTTTGGCTACCATAACTGCAGGATAGCCAACAATTATTTATTCTAAAGCTACTTAAGACATAACTACTTTGCTACCATAACTGCAGAATAGCAACATATTAGACAACTAAATAATGTAGTAATCATATCTAATTCGATGGGTCTCCTCTCTGTGATTGTATCATGTCTTCAATCATTTTTTTCATTTCTTCCATTTGTCTTGCATGATCCTCTTTCATTTGTTTCTAAACGTCTTCAAGTTCCTTAATCTTCGACTGAGACTGTTCGAAATTGGCTCTTAATTCCTCCATTCCCCTCTTCGTTCCTTGAGTAGATGACGAGCTTGATGAGATGCTACCCCTTCTTGACTTAGGCTTAGGGCTCCAACCTAGGCCTTTTGAATATCCGGGTCGTATACCCAAAACTGTCTCACATATTTCATCCTCTATTAGTGGTTAAGAACCTTCTAGAGTGGGGTTGGATTGTAATTCCAACATTTTATTCTAGACTTATTAATTAAATGGGTAAGAATGAGCGACTAAAGTTAGAAATGAAAAACAACATGATAGTAAAGCAAAAAATGTTACATGTACATTTTCAGCTGCCTCGTTCACAAACTTGCCACCTTTAGAGTGTGTTTCCCTAAATAGGTCAACATGTCCTATTTCTCAACCTTCCTTTGCCTGCAACTCTGCCTGAATTTGCAGGAATGACTTCGATCCACCTACGTGGTTGAACGGTAATTTCTCTCTATTCTTCCTGTTCATCGCAGACATTTCCTACATTTCAACAAAAAATAAATAAATAAATGTCAATAGTGTGATGTATTAGTAAATGCAGCAAATGATACACGCCCTAAATATTCTACCTGAAATGCTTCACTCTCAAAACGGTCACACAAAAAGTACCAATCTTCTAGTCTACTTTTAAGCCAGCTAGGCAAGTTGGCACGTGCTTGCTAACGATCTCCACATTTCCTGTAATGTCTGTGCAAATCTGCTCTAAATTCTTTGAAAGAATTTTACATTTGATGTTCTATAAAACGGTTAAGTCGTTGACTGGACAGATCAAATTCGAAATGAGGCTGCAAAAGAATGAAGGAAGAATTAGCATAGATAATGTTCATGACTCTAAAAGAATAAACTTATAATTACTTACTAATAATTGACTATTAGCCAATTTTATAAACTCGTTTGGACCTCAGCAAAAGTACGACATCGTACTGGAAATGCTAATCTCACGGCGACGCCGATCGCATTACTAAATCGTACCGAAGCTAATCCCAAACAAACATTTCGGGGATCTAAAGCGAAATGAGGAAATTCACGATCAAAATGTTTCTACTCCTCTGCATCGGTTAGATGTCGCAATACATCCTTTGTTTCAACTCGCTTATCTTTATGTCATCTCATATCAGAAGTGCCTTCTTTTGATGCAAACAATCGTTTTAATCTTGGTATCAATGGAAAATGACGCAATACCTTAGGTGGTATTTTTTTACCCTTGCCATCATTAACTTTGTACCGAGACTCATCACAAACGAGGCATTATTGCAAATCTGCAAACTCTTTCCAATACAATACATAATCATATTTGCATGCATGAATAGACTCATAACCTAGGCCTAAATCACACAATTTTTGCTTGGCTTCATAAAAGGAAGTAGGTATAGAGGTGCCAGTTGGAAACGCTGCTTTTAACAATTCTAGAAACATGTCAAACGATTTGTTACTCCAGTCGTTGAGAACTTTGATATGTATCAACTTCACTAAAAAGTTCAAGGACGAAAATTGCGAACAACCAGGGTATAATTCATTACGTGTTTCGGTCATTAAATCATCGAATAAGTTCGTGGTATCTCTTTCTTGACTATTAAAGGACATTTCATTCTCAATCCTTCCTTCATTTGCATTTTCGTTTTCAATTGGAACTTGTAAATCGTTTATAAAATTCGACATCTCATTTTCTTCAACAACATTACTCTCTATACTATCTACTTCAACATTCTGTTTTGACTGACTTGTATGACTTTCAAAACTTCTAGATAAGTTTACTGGCTCTCCATGATATACCCATTCACAATATGAGGAAGATATTCCATATGTTAATAGATGTCGTTCCACAATATCTATCTTTTTCCAAATTGAATACATACAATTCTTGCATGGACATCTTATTCGTCCGGAATCAGTAACATGAAACTTTGCCATATCTAAAAACTGGGATACTCCTTCTCTATACTCCACTGATAACTTATTCCTTAGTTTAATCCATTCTTTATTCATCCTTAAAAATAAATCTTTTTTGACCAACTTGTAATCCAAAACAATAACCTGGATTAGAGGACAAAGTACAAAGTATTTATTAAGCATGAACTTTGATTAAAAATTTCCAAGTTTGTTCGGAGTATTTAAAATTTTAACTAATTTATAATACATGATTTGAATTTTTTTTGTCCCTAATGTTATTGATATTTTTTCCCTAAACTTAAATCCAAAATTAAGTAAGTTGAAACATCCACAATCCATGGCTTATATAAAAAACAATCCACAATAACATTCATACTCCAAAAAATTGCATAAATTGAAACATCCACAATCCACAATAACATGCTATAAATTAATTCATAATCCACAAAAAGTTGCATAAATTGAAACATCCACAATCCACAATAATAACTTAATCCATAGTAACATGCTATAAATTAATCCACAATAACATGCTATAAATTAATCCACAATCCACAAAAAAATTGCATAAATTGAAACATCTACAATCAACAATAACAACTCAATCCATAAATTAATTCACATTCAACAACAATAACAACTCAATCCATAAATTGAAACATCCACAATCCATGGGAATCTTGTTTTGGTTTAATTTTTGGAGCTTTTGAAAATGGTATTTGGAAAGTAAAATTAATCACATTCAACAACAAATGGGAATCGATCAATAATGATTAATTGAAACATCTACAATGGTTAATTGAAACATCTACAATAACAAATAACAATTTGTATAAATTATTTAAATCATGATTTTTCAATTAATCGATCAATAATGATTAAATTAATATACAAGAGAAAATAATGATTTAAATAAATATACAAGAGAAAATAAAATGAGAAGATTACCGCCGGTGGCGGTTGGCGGTTGAAGGCGGCGGCTGAACGAGAGGAGGAAACGGCGGTGGCGGCAGGCGGTTGATTGCAGCTGCTGATCGAAGAGAGGAAGTGGCGGTGGCGACGAGCGATTGAAGGGGCAGTGACGGCGGGAGAGGGGGCGGGTTCTTGAATACTCCGAACAAACTTGGCCGGCGCGCGAGGGAGATGAACAGGGGGAGTAGATCGATGGGGAAGGAGGGGGAAAATGGGAGAGAACGGCTGGAAAAAATGGTTGGCCGGCAGGTTAGGGTTAGAAGAGAGGGAAGAATAGGGAAAAGATGGGATATGATTTATACCAGATCCCCTGATGCCGCCTGACGGGCGTCGGGAGAGCCATCGGGAGTTCCTGGGGAACTCCCAACACCTTCTTACGTCGTCGGGAGAGACTGTTTCTCCTGACGACCAAACTCTCGATGCTCGATTTAGGCGTCGGGAGAACTCATTTTACTTGTAGTGACTTTATCAGGGTGTATTAGAGCTCTGTGTATTTCCTAAGGCAATTAGGGTTTCGTGAGTAATTTGGAGATTCGAGAACATCTAGTGTTCTAGGTTTAAAGCATCTTATTGGAGAGTTTGGTCCTTTATTTTGGGTTTGGAGTATTTTCTTTGTTCACTACTACAAAATCTACATTACTTGACACTTGTAGTTTTTAATTACTTGACGTTTCTTTGGAAAAAAATGTCAAGTAATGTGATTTTGGATAAGAAAATGTCAAGTAAAAGGGTTAAAAAAGCGGAGATTGGGGGAATATTTCAGATATTTTCACGCGAACCTTTATTTGACACGATTTTCGTGTCAAGTTATATAAGGTTTTACAAGTATAAGAAGCTCTTACTTGACATTTTTTTCGTGTTAAGTAAAATAAGAAAAAAAATAAAAGATAATAATAAAAAAAAACTTGCCTAATAATATATTTTTTTTTCTTATTTTAATGAAAAGCCCTAAATTTTTCCTTTCATTTTCTCCAGCCGCGCCATTTCTCTCTTACCCCAAACCTTGGTCGTGTGAAAGGCTCTCTATCGTCCAAGCTTGGTCGTGCGAATCAGGTCTCGTCCGTCTGTTGTGTCGTCCGTTTGTAGTGTCGCTGGGGTTCTTGTCATCCGATGGGTTGTCTGCTGTCGCCATTTAGGGTCCTTCATCATCCACTGCCGCTGGTTATATTGTCTCCGTTGGGTTCGTTCGTTGTCGTGAGTAATTATTTTTTTATATATTTTTTCTAAATTAAAAAAACTGAGTTTAGAACTTTAGTTTGCATTTTTGTTATGTGTATGTTTTTTTTTAATTTAAATGGTTTTCTTTTTTTTCTTTTTTTAGTTTGAAGACGCAGTTTGGACTTTTGAGTTTGGTTGAAGTGTTGTGATTAGATTAGATTGGTTGTTTATTATTATTATTATTACTGATATTCTGCTAATCTGCTTGGTTTTATGGTTTTTTGTGATTCTATTGGAATATAATGTTTGATTATTTTGACGAAATTTTCGTGGGTTGTTTATGTTTTGGATGTCAATTTTGCTGATCTGCTTGGTTTTATGGATTTTTATTTCTGATTTCTATCGGATATATGAAGACTGGAGTACACTTGGGAGATATTTTCACGAAATCTTTAAATAGAGTTCGAATAGAGTAACTTTGTAACAAGTTGGACATGATTAACATATATGTTCCAACTTGAGAGGGGAATGTTATAGTATATGTGTAGTTATAGGAGTTCATTAGTCTTTTGCCATTTATTGTAATTTACTCTTCTCAGTTAGGTTTCCATGTATGTCTATATATATTGAACTCCAATGTATAGAAAGATGATGAGTTCTCTCATATTTTGCTCTAACTTTATCAGACATTAACATTTTACAAAATATTTAAAATTTCAAATTGAGGCCATCGTCATTTTTTTTTTCCTCTCTCGTGTTTTTATTTCATTTAAAATGAACATAAAGGATACAAAGTTTAAAATCTAATATCCTATTAGACACAATATTTAAACTGATGTCTAGTAAGATTATTGATTTTTAAAATATTAAATATCTCCAAAACCTTTCAGACCTAAAACCGAAAGTTTCTTTTTTTGTCGCACACAAAATTGAAATTTTTATGAGTAATTTTGGACTGACAAAGAAACTCAACAAAGGATAAAGTTAGGAGAGTTATCTCTGTAGCAATGGTGAAATTTCATTGCGGAAGTGGGGATCGTCCCAATTTTAATTTCAACGCAGAATGAAAATTACAAAAGAAAAAATAATTATGCAGTTAATAAACTGATTTTACAGCAAGCTAGAGAAAGGGAAAATAAGGTTTAGAATTTTTGCTTACCCTTGAAAACCTTCTTCGCGAAAACTTTTCTCCAAAATGATCACAAACCATTCATACAAACACAAATACCCAAAGATGACACCACCAATTGGAGCCTTCTGTACTCTTTTGGGTAGAGAATCCTCGGGAGGTGTAGGCTTTGAGATTTTTGGAAGAAAGGGAAAGTAATTGAGAGGAGAATAGCATTTATTGGGAAATTATAGAGAGATCTAAAAAATCAAGAGACAGTCCTCTGTAACAAAAAATATTATGTGAAGAAGATTATCACTACCATCAAACTACAAGACCCACGAGATTAGGGCATCACCCCAACAATCTCTCACTTGTCCTAAAGGTAGTAGAGTGTACAATATAAAATTACACACAAAATAATAAACTAGGGCATAATACGCGTCCAGTACAAAATCTCCCACTTGCCCTAGACTAAATGTGGCATGTCTCGTAGACCCATACTCTGTAGGTGACCCTTAAACACCTTAACCGTGAGGGTCTTTGTAAATTGATCAGCAACATTGTGCTTCGAAGCTATCTGTGTGATGATCATGTCCCCTCGATGCACAATCTCTTGGATGAGATGATACTTTAGCTCTATGTGTTTCTTGTGCTTGTGACTCCTAGTCGCTCGAGAATTAGCCACATCACCACTATTATCACAATAATTGGTGATAGGCTTTGACATGTCTAGAACCACTTCCAGATCAGTCAGAAATTTTCTAAGCCACACAGCTTCCTTAGTAGCTTCACAAGATGCTACATACTCAGCTTCCATAGTGGAGTCAGCAATGCACCCCTGCTTAGTGCTTCTTCAGACTACTGCTTCTCCATTAAGAGTAAACACTGATCCTGATGCGAATTTCCTAGAATCCTTATGAGTCTTAAAATTAGAGTCTGCATATCCTATAAGGATTAGATCTTTAGAACCATACACGAGCATGTAGTCTCTCGTTCTCTGTAGATACTTGAGAATGTTCTTAATGGTGGTCCAATGATTAAATCCTGGATTAGATTGATATCTACTGACTATCCCCACTGCATAATAGATGTCAGGTCTAGTACATAACATCGCATGCATCAGGCTACCAACAACCGATGCATAGGGGATCCATGTCATTTTCTCAACTTCTTAAGGTGCCTTAATGTTGGGTTTTATGTCTTAAAAACTCGCAGTTTGTAAAATAATAAACATTTTCTATTATCAATATACTTGTTATTGATCTCTTAAATTATATGAAAGTCTAAATCCAATAAACTAAGACCTATAACTATTGTATGAGTACTTGAACTTTATGTGGAAACATAAGAGTGGATCGGGTTCGAATTAATAGTCAAAATAATCTATGGTACATGAATAAGGTTGGGTACCTTATTCTGGTAATATCATTGGATGCGACCTACTCTGTAGTTGTTACAAAGAGTTGTAAAGTGCTACATACGACGTGATCCTAATTTGTACATGTTGTGACATGAAGAGTGGGGGCGTCCTATGTAATGAGTTTGCATAAGATCAGGACCAAGAAATAAGTCACTCTTACTTTATAACGTCGTTTACTATTTAAGACTGACTATTTCACCTAAATGACCTAGGTAACTCGATCGTAATCTTGAGCTAACTATGAACTCTTGTTTATTCGGGATTGCCTTTAGATTTGCATAGTTGAGGGTCGGCTCAACAATGTCAGCTCAATAAGACTCTCATTTCAGGGGTAAGATCGGATAGACAGCTAGAGACATAGGGTGCAAGAAGGAGTTCACACCTACCCGATTTAGGGATAGGAGAAAGGTTGTTCTCTCAAGTACTGAATCCAGGTCTTGAACAAGGGACCCCATCCTCTCACTGGGCTGAGAGAGTTTGGTTTAGTGATTGGATCACAAACCAGTTGTTCATTAGAGGATCAGTAGGGACTTGAGGAATAAGACGTAATCTCGGGGATGAAACAGATATTTGACCCAGCCGTTATTACGAACAACCTGTGAATGGTCTACTTGCTGATTATGGTTAAATTATGTAGACATAATATATCTACAGTGAGGGGAGTGCAACTATGGGCTTTAGTGGAGTGACCCATTAGTTAACGAATGGAGATTAATTTGGTCTAATGAGTTTAGCCAATTAATCTCGGATTGTAGGAGCCCATGATCTGTAGGTCCGTGAGGTCCCCCAACTAGCTCGTAACGGACTAACTCTAGAATAGCGTGATAAGTTAATTTGAAACGTTCAAATTAGAATTAAGGGAATTAGTAATTATATGAAATATAATTACGTGTTTAATTTAAGTATTAAACGGAATAGGAGAATTTATATATATTTAAATATGATTTAAATATATAAAGATTGATATGTGTTAAAATTAATTTAATATTTGATATTAAATTAATTAAGTTTTATTTAATAATTAATTTATGAAATTAATTAATTTTTATTTTTTAAAATCAAAATAGATCTTTTAAAATCAAATTTTGATTTTATGATAAAATTGAAAAGAAAAAAAAAAAACAACAACAAAACACTAAAATGGAAAAAGGAGATTTTCCATTATCCAACTTTGTAGTTGCTTACACATGAAGCATTTTCTTTGGCTTTATCTTCTCTAAGCATGAGCTACAACTTATGCAACTATTTTCTTTATATGTTAACCTACAATATAATGAAGAGATTGGAGTGAAAATCGAGCATGCAATCTATAGAGATTTTGAGAGAAAATTTGGTTTGAAGAAAGAGTTTTTCAGCTAGTTTTCTGCAGTGAGCATTTCTCCTTCTACCCTTGATTCAAGCTTGTTTTGAGTCCCACAACTCAATCTAGAGCACCAAGAGAATAGTGAGGAATATCTTGAGGTGGTCTACAACAAGATTTGGAGAAGATAGTAGCTGGTGAAGAAGCTTTAAAGAAATTCTACAAGAGGTATGTCTTGAAACTCACTTGTTTCTGCAAAAGCATGCTTTATATCTTACCAAAATTAGTGAAGTTGAGTGCTTAGATGATCCTTGTGCTTCCGCTACTGTTGATAAAAACCTACACTTAGGACACTGTTTCTTAGACAATATCACTTCATGCCTAAAATGGAGTAAACCTCTCTTGGAGTTTTGCATCGAAAACTTGACAAGCATCCTGTCAATGTACAATGCCTGAGACAGGGCTTATGTTTTGTTCTTTCGAACTCTAAAGATCTAAATGTCCATAACAAACTATGCCTCTCCCAAATATTTTATTTGGAATTGGGTCGCTAGCCAATTTTTAATTTCAGTCAGCATGCCTACATCATTCCCAAAGAGTAGGATATCGTTTACATATAATACTGGAAAAGCTACTGAACTGTTGAAGATTCTCTCGTAAACACAAGGTTGATCAATATTCTGATCAAAGCCATAAGATTTGATCACAATATCAAATCTTATATTCCAAGATCAAGAAGCTTGCTTCAATCCATAAATGGACCGATTAAGCTTGCAAACCTTTTGCTCTTGATCTTGGGTTATGAATCCCTCAAGCTGCTCCATATGAATGGTCTCCTCAAGATTGTCATTCAGAAAAGTAGTCTTGACACCCATTTGTCAAACCTCATAGTCATAATATGAGGCAATGGACAGGAGAATTCGGATAGACTTTAACATCACAACATGTGAGAAAGTCTCCTCATAGTCGACTTTCTCAACTTGGGAATAATCATTTGCCACAAGTCTAGCCTCGAAGGTTTGCACCTTCCTATCAATACCCCATTTTCTCTTGTAGATCTACTTGCAACCTATAAGTTCAAACCCATCAGGTTAATCTACAAGATCCCAAAAAGAATTGAAGTACATAGACTCCATTTCGAGATTCATAGCTTTGATCCACTTGTCTTTGTCAACATCCTTCATTGTCTTCTTGTAAGACAATGGATCCACAACATCTCTGTCAGCTACGATAGTTAGCGTTTCTGTTAAACCCATACAACGAACAAGTGGGTTCACAACCCTCCTACTACGTCAAGGTTCCCTCAACACTTGAGGTGGATGTGACCTACTAAATGAACCAACTTCAACAACTCTTATTGTGATGTTGGGCTCTTCAACAACTCTTGTTGAAGGCTCAGTAGGTTCACTGGAAAACTCATTCAACATGATCTTACTTCGGGACTTTTGCTCCCTTATGTGGTCATCTTCTAAGGAGGTAACGTTTGTCGACACAAACACCTTATTATCCTTAGGATCATAGAAGTAACCACCTCTCATTCCTTTAAGGTGACCTACAAATAAGCACAATTTTGAACGAGGTTTCAATTTCTTAGGATTTTTCTCAAGCACATGTGCTGGACAACCCTAGATCCTGAAATGGCGTAAACTACCTTTACGACTACTCCATAATTCCAAAGGTGTTCTAGTTGAAAGAACCTATAAAGGTCCTAAGCAGAAGTGGATCGTCCTAATTTAAGTTTTTCACATAATACAATTTTACATGGCAGTTCATACATCTAAATTAAAAATACAACATGCTTGAACAAAAACAAAAACAAAAAAATGGGTTTAGAAACCCTTATCTTTGAAGAACCATTCTTCAAGAAGAATTCCTGGATCAAAAGAACACTACCACGAAATTTCCACTGTATTCTCTAAGATGAGAATTCAGGAGTGTGTGGGCTCTGTGGATTTTTGAAGAGACAGTTTGAGAAAGATGAGAGGAGATAATGGAGAAGGAAAAAAAATAGAACACTTTTGTGTTAATTCTGTGCGTGTTGTTCTCTGTGAAAACCAAAGGGAGGAGATCAAAACCACAACCCCCACTAACACGTATTAGAGAGAAAAGAGGGGAAGGAGTTACAATTCACTCCCAAAATGATTTTTCAAAAAAATAATAATAAATAAAATTAAAATAACTTATTTGAATAAATGATTTAATATATATTTGATAGTTATCTTAGCATATAATATATATTAAACTATATGTTATATCAAATATAACATATATAACCTATAGTTTCTATATTATATTAAATACAATATAACCTATAGTTTCTATTCTTTCTCCAACGACATTTAATATAAATTTAATTATATGAATTCAATTCACATAATTAATATTTGAACCATATTCAAATATTTATTTCCTCCAATATATACTTTATATTATAATGTATCAAATACATTATAGTAATTATATAATATATAATTAGATTAAATTATATCACATATAATTAATCCCCTTAATTAATTTGAACAATTCAAATTAATCCAAAAATTGATTCTCATTAATTCCCGTTGAGCTACATAGGGGACCTCATGGACCTATAGCTTGAAGCTCCAACGGTACGTGAATAATTAATTAAACTTCTTTAATTAAATTATTCAGTTTAATTAATTATTCACCATCTATTAACTGTTGGACACTTTACTAAAGACCGAAAACTGCATTCTTCGCACTACAGATATATTTCTGTGTCTATTGGATATAACCAGTCAATAGTACGATGACCTTTCACAAATTGCTCATAAGTATAGCTAGGCTAAAATTACCCTTTTGCACCTGTAGTTACATCTATCTCCTTAAGTGCCACTAATCCCTCTAATGAACAATAAATCATAGTCCAACTATGACTAAACCCCTTTCGGGCCAAGAGAGGGAGTGGCGTCATATTGTTCAAGCCCCAAAATCAACCCTTAAGGGAGTAATTTATCTACTTACCCCGACATAGAGGAATGATTGAATTCCTTCTTTTGTAGGTGTGTTCTCAGCTCCCCAATCAGACAAATCCCCAAAAATAGTAGACTTATTAAGTTGGCGATCTGGCCACTCTCACCTACACAAATCACCGTCTTCATAAGCAGGAGTTCACAACTTACTCAGGATTAAGTCATGTTACCTATGGTCATCCTGGTGAAATGTAAGTCTCTCTTATGACCGGCGTTATGTAATAAGACTAAACATTTAGTGGTCCAGTCTTATACAAAGTCCTTTGTATAGAATACCCCCGCTCACATGTCTCCATATGAATGATCAGGATTATATCATTTATAGCACTTTATAACAATTGTAACATCTACAAAGCGGGTCGTACTCATAGTGTCATCAGGATAAGGTATCCAGCCTTATCCATCTACTACAGACCATTTAGGTTATCATTTAAACATGATACACCCGTATGTCTCTACATACATGTTTAAGTTACAAGATAACCTTAGATGTTAGTTTATTGGTTTGTGGATTAATGCAACTAAATGTCAAATAAAACATCACATATTTTATTAGATAAATAAAATGTTTGTATAATACAATTACAAACTATAGGACCTTACGAGATTTAGGGCACCAACCCTAACACCAACAACACTTTTGGACGGAACGCGGTTCAAAATGTAAGCTGCAGTCTGTACTGCATAATCCCAAAACGAGTCAAGTAAGGTAGAATAACTCATCATAGACCGAACCATGTCTAATAGGGTTCGATTTCTCCTTTCTGATACACCGTTTTGTTGAGGTGTACCATGTGCTGAGAGTTGGGATACAATTCCATGATCTATCAAATAGTCTTGAAATTTTAAATCCAAATACTCTCCACCTTGATATGATGTTTTAATGATTTTATTTAATGTGTCTTCAACTTCAACCTTATACTCTTTGACTTTTCAAGGGCTTCAAATTTACGTTGCATTAAATAAACATACCCATATCTAGAATAGTCATCAGTAAAAGTGATGAAATATTCAAACTCTCCTCTTGCCTTAACATTCATTGGACCACAAAGATTTGAAAGTACAAGTTGTAAGGATTCTTTGGCCCTCTAATCTTTTCTAGTAAAAGATCTTTTAGTCATTTTGCATTCAAGGCATGACTCACACACAGGTAAAACTTTTTCTTCTAACTCGCTTAGAAGTCCATTCTCGATCAATCTCTCAATCCTATTGAGATTTATGTGTCTTAATCTTAGGTGCCAAAGATGAGCATTTTCCTTGGGAGAAATTTTAAGTCTTTTATTCTGAGTTATCACAATTTTAAACATTTCAGTATTCATAACTACTTTTTATACCATTCTTAGAAATAAACGCTTCATTCATAGAAAATGTATAGAATATTTTTGTTCAATCAAACACTTTGCAGAAATTAAGTTCCTCTTTAAGTCAATAACAACAAACACATTTTCTAATAAAACATATCTATTCGATAAAGTAAGTCGTAATCCTCCCATTGCCACAACTGAGACGACGTGCTTAGTTCTAACACGCATCCTCATCTCTCAGCCTTCAGTTGCCGCCAGGAACTATTTCTCTAAAATGAAGAACAAACATGGTTAGTGGCCCCTGAATATATTGTCTACGCCGAATCATCATTTTCCACTAAACAAGTCTCCAAAACAAGTAAATTACATTTACCTTACTTGACCTTCTTCTTTTCTGCTAAGTATTTAGCACAATTCCTCTTCCAGTGTTCGTCATGGTTATAATAAAAACAATTCCCATTGTAGCCTTGGCCTTCTTGGCCTTATGGGCAGCAACTAGTGGGTTATCTTTCCCCTTTCCACATTTCTTCTTCTGCCACTTTTTGGTGCTGGAAGAAGAAGGCACATACTTAGTTCCAGAAGACGATCCTCTGTAGAACTTTTTCAGAGGATGAGGAAACATTTGCCTCACCTTTCTATTCCTTGAATTTCATCAAGGATTGGAATTTCGATAACTCATTGAGCAAGGTGGTCAGGTTGTAGTCAATCCTATTCATAACAACATTGCTACGAAACTGCAGGAATAATTATCAACAGAGTTATATAAAGAGACTAATCATCTCGTGTTCCGGTCTTATAAAAACTCTTTGTATAGGACACCCCTGCTCGCATGTCTCCACATGAATGGTCAAGATCAAACCATCTGTAGCACTTTACAACACTTGTAAATATCTATAAAATGGGTCGTATCCATACTGTCACAAGGATAATGTATCCCTCCTTTATCCTTATACTACAAACCATTTAGATTATTACTTAAGGCATGATCCATTTGTATGTCTCACATACATGCTTAAGTTACATGAAATAACCACAGATCTTAGTTTATCTGATATGAGTAAATGCAAATAAAATAATATTTATTTTATTAATAGCAATGTGTACAAAAAGTTTACAAACTACAAGACCACTGGGAGAATTAGGACACCAATTCCAACAAATGCAAGATAAGTCTGAATCTTTTGAAAAGTTCAAAGAATGCAAGACTGAAGTTGAAAATGCATTAAACAGAATGATTAAAACATTTGGATTTGATCGAGGTGGAGAATTTATGGATTTAACATTCCAGAATTATTTGATAGAACATGGAATAGTATCACAACTCTCAGCAACTGATACACCTCAGCAGAATGGTGTATCAGAAAGGAGAAATCAAACCTTGTTGGACATGGTTTTGTCAATGATGAGTTATGCTTTCTTACCTAACTCGTTTTGGGGCTATGCAGTAGAGACTGCAGCGTTCCATCCAAAAGTGTTGTTAGAACACCTTTAGAATTGAATGAAATTTCCAAAAAAAAACTACTAAATCTACAACAAGAATTGTTGAAGAACCTAGTACCTCAACAAGAGTTGTTGAAGTAGGATCATCCAGTAGGTCAAATCCACTTCAAGTATTAAGGGAACCCCGACGTAGTGGGAGGGTTGCGAACCCACCTATTCGCTATATGGGTTTAACAGAAATCTTAGCTATGGTAGCTGATGGTGAAGTTGATGATCCATTGTCTTACAAGAAAGCAACGAAGGATATAGACAAAGATGAATGAATCAAAGCGATGGATCTCAAAATAGAGTCTATGTATTTCAATTCCGTATGGGATCTTATAGATCAACCTGTTGGGGTTAAACCTATAGATTTTAAATGGATCTATAAGAGGAAACAAGGTGCTAATGGGAAGGCGCAAACCTTCAAGACTAGATTAGTGGCAAAGGGTTATACTCAAGTTGAGGGAGTTGATTGTGAGGAAACTTCCTCACCCCTGTTGGCATGCTTAAATCTATTAAAGTACTCATGTCCATTGTCTCATATTATGACTATGAGATTTGGCAGATGGACTTCAAGACTGCCTTTCTGAATGGAAATCTTTAGAAGACCATTTAGATGGAGCAGCTCCAAGGATTCACAACCCAACGTCAAGAGAAAAAGGTTTGCAAGCTTAATCGGTCCATTTACGAACTGAAGCAAGCTTCTCGATATTGAAACATAAGGTTTGATACTACAATCAAATCTTATGGCTTTGATCAAAACGTTAATGGGTATTGTGTATACAAGAAGATCATCAACAGTTCAATAATTTTTCTAGTATTATATGCAGATGATGTCCTACTCATTGAGAATGATGTAGGTTTACTGGCTGAGGTTAAGAACTGGCTAGCGACCCAATTCCAAATGAAAGATTTGGGAGAAGCTCAGTTTTTTCTAGGTATTCAGATCTTTAGAGATCGAAAGAATAAAATGTTAGCTCTGTCTCGAGCGTCGTATATTGACAAGATGCTTGTTAAGTATTCAATGCAGAACTCCAAGAGGGGCTTATTGCCTTTGAGGCATGGAGTTACATTGTCTAAGAAACAGTGTCCTAAGACACCTCAAGAGGTTGAGGAAATGAGATGGATTCCTTATGCATTGGCTATAGGTAGCCTAATGTATGCGATGTTGTGTACTAGACCTGACATCTGCTATGTAGTGGGGATAGTTAATAGATATCAATCTAATCCAGGATTGGATCACTAGACCGCCGTTAAAAACATCCTAAGTATCTACGGAGAATGAGGGATTACATGCTAGTGTATAGTTCTAAGGATTTGATCCTTACGCGATGCATGAACTTCGATTTTCAAATTGATAAGGATTCTAGGAAATCCACATCAGGATCAGTGTTCACTCTTAACGAAGAGGTAGTTAGAAAAACACCAAGCATGGGTGCATCGCTGACTCCACCATGGAAGTTGAGTATGTAGCGGCTTGGAAAGTTGCTAAGGAAGCTGTTTGGCTCAGGAAATTCTTAATAGATCTGGAAGTTGTTCTAGACATGTCAAATCCCATCACACTATATTATGATAATAGTGGTGTTGTGACTAATTCCTGAGAGCCTAGGAGTTACAAGCGCGAGAAGCATATTGAGCAGAAGTATCATCTCATCCGAGAGATTGTGCATCGAGGGGACATGATCGTCATGCAAATAACTTTGAAACACAATGTTGCTGATCCGTTTACTAAGGCCCTCACGACTAAGGTGTTTGAAGGTCACCTGCAGAGTATGGGTCTATGTGACAAGCCACGTCTAGACTAGGGCAAGTGGAAGATTTGTACTGGGCACGTGTTTTGCCCTAGTTTATTATTTGTGTACTTTGTATTTTGACTATATTGTACACCCCACTAGCTTTAGGTCAAGTGGGAGATTGTTGGAGTTAATGCTCTAAATCTCACAAGGTTTTATAGTTTGTAAAGTATTTCATATAAACTCGTTGTTTATTTAATAAAATATATGATATTTTATTCCATATTTTAGTTGTATTAACCACAAATCAATAAACTAACATCCAAGGTTAACTTGAAGCTTAAACATGTATGTAGAGACATACAGGTGGATCATGTTTAAATGATAACCTAAATGGTTTGTAGTAGATGGATAAGGCTGGATACTTTATCCTGGGGACACTATGAGTATGGTCTGCTTTGTAGGTGTTACAATTGTTGTAAAATACTAAAAATAATCTGATCTTGATCATTCATGTATAGATATGTGAGCGAGGATATTCTATATAAACAAGTTTGTATAAGACCAGACCACGAAATGTTTAGTCTCATTATATAACGTCGTTCATAATAGAGACTTACATTTCACAAGAATGACCATAGGTAACATGACCTGAATCCTGAGTGAGTCATAAACTTCTGCCTATAAGGGCGGTCCTTTGATTTGTATGGGTGAGAGTGGTCGGATCGCCAACTCAAGCCTACCATTTTGGGGATTTATCTGATTAGGGAGTTGGGAACACAGCTACACAAGAAGGAATTCACTCATTCTCTAAGGTCAGGGTAAGTAGATAAATTTCTCCCTTAAAGGCTGATTTTAGGGCTTAAACAAAGTGGTGTCACACTCTCTCTTGGCCTGATAGGGGTTTAGTCATAGTTGGACTATGATCAATTGTTCATTAGAGGGATCAGTGGTACTTGAGGAGTTAGATGTAACTACATGGGCAAAACAGTAATTTTGGCCCAACTGTATTTACGAGCAATTTGTGAAGGGTCAGCGTACTATAATTGGTTATATCCAATGGACACAAAAATATATCTATAGTGCAAAGAGTACGGTTGCCGGTCTTTAGTGGAATGTCTGACAGTTAACAGATGGTAAATAACTTAATTGAATAGTTTGATTAATTATTCATGTACCATTGGAGCTTCAAGCTACAAATCCATGAGATCCCCTTGGTAGCTCAATAAGATTAAATTTAAATCAATTTTTTGATTAATTTGACTTGTTCAAATTAATAGAGGGATATAATTATTATAATGTATTTGATACATTATAGCATTTTTTAGAGGGAATAAATATTTGAAAAAGATTCAAATATTAATTATATGAATTGGATTCATAATTATTAAATTTAATATAAATATGATTTATATTAAATGTCATATTAGAGGGAAAAGAAACTATAGGTTATATTGTATATGATACAATATTAAAACTATAAGTTATATGTCATATATGATATAACTTATAGTTTAATATATATATATATTATGTGATAAATTAGTTATCATATTTTTATATATATTAAATATTTTTTTAATTAATTTTATTTATTAAAATTAATTTATTTAAATTAGGGAGGGAGTTACAACTCTCTCTCATCTTTTTTCTCTCCACCCACATAGGTGGTTTATGATTTTTGGTATTTGAAAGGAGAGAGACTCCTTCTTCACTGATAGACACAAAAACGTTTTGAGTGTGAGTTGTTTTTGTTGGGGTTGATGCCCTAAATCTCGTAGGGTCCTATAGTTTGTAAACTTTGTATGAACAAACATTTCTATGGTTAATAATATATGATATTTTATTCACTTCTGTCTATGAAATACATGATATTTTAATTGCATTAACCACAAACCAATAAACTAACATCATGGTTATCTTTGTAGCTTAAACATGTATGTGGAGACATATAAGTGGATCATGTTTAAGTGATAACCTAAATGGTCTATAGTGTATAGATAAGATTGGGTACCTTATCTTGGTGACACTACGAGTATGACTTGCTTTCTAGGTGTTATAAATGTTGTAAAGTACTACAAATTATCTGATCTTGATCATTCATGTATTAGACATGCGAACGAGGATATTCTATACAAAGGAGTTTGTATAAGACTGGACCACGAAATGTCTAGTCTCGTTATATAACGTCGTTCATAATTGGTACTTTCATTTCACTAGGATGACCATAGGTAACATGACCTTAAACCTGAGTGAGTTGTGAACTTCTGCCTATGAAGGCGATCCTTTGATTTGCACGGGTGAAAGTGACCAGATCGCCGACTCAACAAGCCTACCATTTTGGGGATTCGTCTGATTGGGGAGCTGGGAACTCAACTACACAAGATGGAATTCACTACTTCCCCGAAGTAGGGGTAAGTAGATAAATTGCTCCCTTAAGGGCTGATTCTGGGTCTTAAACAATGTGGTGCCACACCATCTTTTGGCCCGAGAGGGGTTTAGTCATAGTGAGACTATGATCTATTGTTCATTAGATGGATCAATGGTACTTAAGGAGTTAGATGTAACTACAGGGGAAACACGGTAATTTGGCCCAGCGTACTTACGAACAATTTAGCATTGCATGTGAAAGCATAATTAGGGAAATTATAACAATTATAAAATAACCTAAAGTAGTGACATGCTTCATGCAATTCCATTTCATTACTTAACATACATAACACTTATATACTAAAGTAATGAAATAATTAATAACATACATCCATTCATACATTTAAATATATATTATAACTCTTATAATATAAATGATGCATGACTATATTATTAATGCATGCAAATATATATTATAACATTTATATTATATAATGTATGAATAATGCATAACCTATAACGAGATTTACTATATGACATACATTATGACATATAATTATGTAAATTAAACCATACATCATATGTATAATTTAAACAACAATTATTGAACCTGGATTGGACTCCTAAACAATTAGTTTAATTAATATAATACTTATATTAATTTAATTAATTAAAAACAACTAACTATTAAAAAATTAATAGCCAACCGGTTCAAAACAGGTGGATCGGGCCTTGAACCGCACGAACTGGACCACCTAACACCCGAACCGGCCACGAATTACTTGAACCAAGCAAACCAGACGTGAACCAACTGAGCCACGAGTCAAACTGCATGCGAACTGGTTTATTCTTTCTATATTGGAGCATTGCAACACTATGGAAAGAGCATTCCTTTTGCCATTCGCAGCATTGCAACGCTAGTGTACAGTAGCCATTGTACGGTTACGAATTCCGTCGAATCTTCTCTGATTTTAAGCCCTATTTTCTCCAAAAAAACACTGGAACGACTCAAGACATAAAAATTGCAAACTCTATTGTAATTAAATGCCTAAAACACTGGGTCCTTACAAACCAATTCGTAAAGAAAAGCAATAAATCTAAGGTCCAATCCCACAAACATACAAAAATTGCAAACCATCATACATTCCATACATTCATCAACATGAATTAAAAACAGAATGCAAATCCCACCAATTCACTATAATTCAATTCTGAAAAATAATAAAAATTGGGATTGAAACCACCACTCTGATACCAATTGTAGGAATGGTGAAGTTCCATTACGGAAGTGGGGATCATCCCATTTTTAATTTTAACGCAGAATGAAAATTACATAACAAAAAATAATTATGCAATTAACAAATTAATTTTATAGCATGCTAGAGAAAGGAAAAATAGGGTTTATAATTTTTACTTGCCCTTGATGAATCAAAACCTTTTTTGCGAAAACCTTTCTCCAAAATAATCACGAACAATTCATATAGTCACGAGTACCCAAAGATGATACCACCAAATTGAGAATTTTGTATTCTCTTTTGGGTAGAGAATCCACAGGAGGTGTGGACTCTGAGATTTTTGAAAAAAAAAAAAAGAAAAGTAATTGAGAGGAGAAGAGCAGTTTTTGGTATATGACAGAGATCTCAGAAATCCAGATAGAGTCCTTTGTAACAAAAAATATTATGTGAAGAAGATTATCACCACCATCAAACTGCCCCCTACTCACTGTATGAGTATAAGAGAAAATTAAGGGGAGAGAAGTTATTTCCCTCCCTTTAAATTTAAATTTTAAATTAATTAAATTAATTTAAATTTAAATAAATATCATATATAACACATAACCTATAGTTTTAATTATCTCATTAATGCATAGTATTTAATATAAATCCCATTTATATTAAATTTAATTATATGAATTCAATTCACATAACTAATATTTGAATCATATTCAAATATTTATCTTCTCTCAAATAAACTTTATATAATGTATCAAATACATTATATTAATTATATCATATCTAATTAAGTTAAATTAGTTATATCACATATAATTAATTCCCTCAATTAATTTGAAGAATTCAAATTAATCCAAATTAGTTCTCATTAAACTACAGAGGGGACCTCATGGACCTGTGGCTTGAAGCTCTAACGGTACGTGAATAATTAATTAAATTCCTTTAATTAAATTATTCACCATCCGTTAACTGTTGGGCACTCCACTAAAGACCAACAACTACACTCTTCACACTACAGATATTTTTTTGTATCCATTGGATATAACCAGCCAATAATACGATGACTCTTCACAAATTGCTTGTAACTACAGCTAGGATAAAATTATTGTTTTGCCCCTGTAGTTACATCTATCTCCTTAGATACCACTTATCCCTCTAATGAACAAGAAATCATAGTTCAACTATGACTAAATCCCTCACGGCCAGGAAAGGGTGTAGCACCACATTGTTCAAGCTCCAAAATCAGCCCTTAAGGGAGCAATTTATCTACTTAACCCCACATAAGGGAATGAGTGAATTTCTTCTTGTGTAGTTGTGTTTCCAACTCTCAATCAGATGAATCCCCAAAATGGTAGGCTTATTGAGTCGGTGATCTGGCCACTCCCACCCATACAAATCAAACGACTATCTTCATAGACAGGAGTTCACAACTCACTCAAGATTCAGGTCATGTCACATTTGGTCATCCTGGTAAAAATTAGGTCTTTATTATGAACGGTGTTAAACAATAAGACTAGTCATTTCGTGGTCTGGTCTCATACAGTATAGAACACCCCCGCCCACATGTCTATATATAAATGATCAGGATCAGATCATTTGTAGCACTTTACAATAATTGTAACATCTACAAAACGGGTTGTATTCGTAGTGTCACAAGGATAATGTATCCAACCTTGTCAATCTATTACAGTCTATTTAGGTTATCACTTAAACATGATCCACTTTTATGTCTCTACAGACATGTTTAAGCTACAGATGATAATCTTGAATGTTAGTTTATTGGTTTTGTGGTTTAATTCTACTAAATGACAAATAAACTATTGGGTTTTATGTCCTAAAACTCGTGGTTTGTAAACATTAGAACTTATTTTGAGAATTTAATAAAGTTGTTATTGGATATATTCTTTTTAGAAATCCAATAAACCTAAGTCCCTTGACTATTATATGAGTACTTGAACTTTATGTGGAGACATACAAGTGGACCAAGTTCGAGTAAATAGTCAAAATGATCTATAGTATATGAATAAGGTTTGGTACCTTATTCTGGTAACACTATTAGATGTGACCTATCTGTAGTTATTACAAAGAGTTGTAAAGTGCTATAAACAAAGTGATCCTAATTCGTTCATGTTGAGACATGAAGAGTGGGAATGTCCTGTGCAAATGAGTTTTGTGCAAGATCAGACCACGAAACCAGTCACTCTTACTTTATAATGTTATTTACTATTTAAGACTAACTATTTCAAAGCGATGACCTAGATAACTTAACCTTAATCCTGTGCTAACTATGAACTCCTGTTTGTTCGGGATTATCCTTTGATTTACAAACGGTGAAAGTAGACCAATTTTCTCTGCTTAATAAGCTTACCATTTTGGGGATAAGACCGGATGAATAGTTGGGAACATAGAGTGCAAGAGGGAATTCACTCCTACCCGATTAGGGTTAGTAGAGAAGTTGTTCCCTTTAAGTGTTGATCCTGGGTCTTGAACAGGAGGCCTCACCCTCTCATTGGCCTGATTCGATTTGTTGATTGGATCACAAATCAATTGTTTATTAGAAGATCAGTGGAACTTAAGGAACAAAAGGTAATTTCAAGGGTAAAATAGAGATTCGACCCAACTGTTATTACGAGCAACCTGCGAAGGGTTAACTTACTAATATTTGATATTAAATTAATTAGAATTATTTAAATTGTTTAAATAATTATTTGTTAATTTTATTAAAGAAAATTAATTTATGAAATTAATTTTGTAAAATTAATAATATTTTCAGTTTTATTAAATAAAATTGATTAATGAAATCAATTTAGATAAAATTGAAAAAGAAAAGAAAAACACAAAAATTGGAAAATAGATTTTCCATTGTCTTCTTCTACTAGCTCAACAACAACCTACATTAAGTCTTCATTAACTCCAAGCATGAGCTGTATCTCATGCAGCAAATTTCTTTGCATGAATGTCTGCAATATATTAAAGAGATTGGAGTGTTTTGAAGTGATTGCAACCGAATAAAATTTTTTAGAAAAATTCTAGAGAAGAATATTGTTCTTCTACTTGGTTGGTGATGCGAGCTTCTCCAAATTCCCTTAATTACAGCTTATTTTGAGTCTCACTACTCAATCTTGAGCTCCAAGAGGATAGTAGGGAAGATCTTGGGGTGGTCTATGACAAGATTCTGTGGAGATCTGCAACTGAATCAAATCTTAGAGAAAGTTCTTCAAAGGTATGTCATGAAACTCATTTATTTCTAAGCATGTTTTTTTTCTTCCAAAATTAATGAATTAGAGTGCTTATGGATCCTTGTTTCTTTCTCTGCACATTGGTACCTTCCAACATAAATATCTCATATTTTATTAAATAAATAAATTGGTTGTACATTACAATTACAGACTACAAGACCCACAAGATTTAGGACATCAACCTCAACAATCTCATCTCTAACGGACTCGAGAATGGTAGAAAGCATACCCATGAGAGATCCACATAGGTGTGGGCAAAGAATTTGGATCTTTTGGCCCAATATGCCCACCTCGGCCAAGGCTGAGGCCAACACATTCCCTCACGTGAGGTTTATTTTGATAGGCCTTATCTGGAACAATTGTTGCGCCCCTGATCAAAATCTCAAGAGTCCTATTTTACAGAAAGATAAATGATATTATAATCCAAATCCATTGTTGGAAAAAAATTAGGTGAATTCTCTCGGCCATATCTTGTCATCAACAGAAGTTTAGTAGTATACTTTACATTTTGAAAGAGACATAAAATTAGATATTAAAATATTTATTAGATTTTTTTAAAGTTAAAAGACTCAATAGATAAAAACAAATTTAATAAACTAAATTTGTAATTTGATGTGTTAATCAGAACATAATTACACTAATTATTGTTTTCAAATCATTTTGGTTTGATTATCGCATCACAATTAAGCGGAAGAAATTACAATTCAACTTAATATTTTCCTCCTTTTGTCTTTTAAATCATTTTATCCCAAGTGAAAAATTGGAAAAGGAAAAATGAGGAGCATAAGCAAGGTGAATTTCATAAAATTGACAGTTACGATTTTTAATTTTAAAAATAGACCATTTAAAAAAAAAATTGGTCTTCTTTAAAGATGAACAGTCACAAATGCGCCTTTATTAGGGTCTAATTTTCTTTTAAACTACAAGAAAAAGAGTTCCTCCTGACGAACAAAACAACCGTCTAGGAGTTTAAGAGTCGGGAGAGAGGCTATCTTCTGACGTCGTAAAACATGCGTTGGGAGTTTGTACCAACTCTTGACGTAATATATGTCTTGTCGAGAACTTTTACCAACTCCAACGGGCTATATATCCTGTTGGGTGTTAGGGACCTAACTTCCAACGTGTCAATTAAGTCGTCGAGAGTTAGGTCTATAACTTTCGATGGGATTTAAATTTTCCCACTCATTTCAGAATTGGAAATCGACAGATATCTTAGGACTTGTCTGATCTTTCCGGGTGCCTCTCTTTCAATCTCCTCTTTTCGATCGTCCATTTGTCTCCATCGTCGATATGTCTCTTCATCTCCAGCCAACTACGTCTGTCTTATCGCCAGCCGTATGGCATCGCATCTCCATCTGTCTTCATTGTCATCTTCATTTGTCTTCGTGTCTTTCAACTGACTTCACCGTTGCCTTCAACTTCGACTTCGTCTATGCCTCTCTTGAATCGTTTGACTTCCTGCATCATCTTCGTGTTAACATTATGAGGTGCCCTTTTGGTTTTTTCACCCAAAAAATTCGTGGTTGTTTATAAATTTGTTTTAGGGTTTTCTGGATTTTGAATTGTCTCTATGGTTTTCTAGCTGGTTTTAGATCATTTTTTTATTCTTGTTTATCTCTATTTAAATTCCCTTTTTGTTTTGGAGTTGTTTTATTGTTTGTTTGATTTGTGTAATTTGTGAGAAATTTGAAATCTGCATGACTTGGTGTGTTATTTTCCTGACGTTAATTTTGTTACCAGTAATTCTCCCACAATAGCTTTTGAGTGTCAGCACCACTATTTCTCCATTAGTAAAAGAAATAGAGTTTGTTTTGGAATATGTTGGAGTTTATTATTGGTTTGGTTTGAAGACTATAGTACACCATCATTTCATGTCTCTTTGTATTGTGAGTTACATTCCAACCAAAAAGTTAGAAAGAAAGAGCCAAAACAGTCACATTGTAGAGAAATTCTAAAATCTTCAAAACTTGTAATATGTTCATTTTGTTTTGGCATGATCCTTGTAAAAATTTACATGTTCTTCAGAAAAAAAAATACTTCTATAAGCATCCATAAATATTATTTATTCATCAAGGTTTGATTGAGGTAGTTGATGGGTGTGAGTTTATTATTATTTTGTTAATTTTTTTTTTTTTTTGGATAGTTGTTATATTTATGAAGTTTGAATGTTGTGTGGAGTGAGTTGAGAATTTTTCTTAAATTTAGTCTTAATATAATAATGTGCTCTAATGTCTCAACTTAATTAAATTGTAGGTAAATTTGATGCTTTGGAGGTACCTTATGGAGTCACAAGCTCACAATACATGTCAATCAAGCTTTGTCCTATATGTTCCTCAAGACATATTTTTTGTGGACCATTATATCATATATGTAAACATTGTTCTCTAACACACTTCTCTCTGTTGGGAATATCCTAAAACTCGCAGTTCATAATTAAGGAAACATATTCTATTTATCAATAAAAGTATTGTTGAAGAATTTATTCAATAAAAGTGTTATTGAAATTTAAATTGCATTAGGTTATAAAATCTAATAAACGAATCAATGGCTATGGTATGAATATTGTAATTTTATGTAGAGACATAAAAAGAGGATCAAATTATAGTATATAACCAAAAAGGTCTATAAGTATATGGATGAGATTTGGTACCTCGTCTTGGGGACATAATGGATGTGGCCTACTTGTATCCCAATACAAACGATGTGATTCTAAAATCATTCACGTGGAGACATGCGAGTAGGGGCATCCTATGCAAAAGGGTTTTGCATAAGACTGGACCACGAAATAGTCATTTTTTTCTTTATAACGACCGTTTACTGTTAAAACTGACAATTTCAATTCGTGACCTAGAGTAACTCGATCTTAATCCTGAGCTAACTATGAACTCCTATTTATTTGGGATTATCCTTTAATCTACATAGCTGAGAGTAGTTCAACAGCACTGCTCAATAAGCCTTCCATTTTGGGGATAAGACCGGATATATAGCTGGGAACATAGTCCTACAAGATGGAATTCACTTCTACCCGTTTTAGGGTTAGTAGATAGATTGTTCCCTTTAATACTGATTCCTAATCTTGAACAACGGGGCCCCACCCTCTCATGGTCGAGAAGGGCATGGTTTGTTAGTTGGACCATAAACCAATTGTTCAATAGAGGATCAATGGGAGCTTAAGAAGCAAGATATATTTACAAGGATAAAACGATAATTTTGACCTAGTTATAAATACGAACGACCTGTGAAGGATTGACTTACTGATCATGGTTAAATCAAGTGGATAGCAATATATCTATAGTGGGGGGGGTTCAACCATCGAGTTATAATGATATGTCTCAGTGTTTAACGAATACTGATTAATTCGGGTTAAAGAGTTTAATCAATTAATCTCAAATCGTTGGAGCTCATGATCTATAGGTCCATAAGATCTCTCTACTAGCCCGTCCCGTAAAAGATTAAACCTTAGATTAGAAAATTGAGCAAATTTGAAGTGTTTAAATTCGAAATTAGGGTTTGAATTTCAAATGTTCAAATTTAATTTAGGGTTTGGATAATTATATTCGATATAATTAAACGCTTAATTTTATTGAAATTAAACGTAATTGGAGAGTTAAAAATATTTAAATATTGATTACATGAATAGGGATTCATGTTTGAATTAGGTATTTTATTAATTTAATATTTGATATTAAATTATTACTTAATTAATTAAATTTATTTAATTAATTAAATTAAAATTAATTACAATTCTTTAAGAAATTCAATTTTTGGAAAATTGAATTTAAATTATGTTTAATTTAATTTTAAATTAAATATAATGGAAAATTAGAGAAATTGGAATTTTGAGTGTAGATTTTTTCCACATTTCAACACCTTGTCATTTACTTAGTGCTAATTGAAGTGTCAATTAGCTGAATGTATGAGTGTTTGCATGCTTAAGCTTGTTAAATACTACAATTTCAGAAACTGGAGAGAGTGGCATGCTGAATTAGTGAAAAAATATGAGAATTTTGGAAATTCTCTCAAACACTCTCCAATCCCAACCTCTATACCTCTCAATTTAGAGTTTTTACCATTCAATCCAAGGCTGAGAATAGTAGAGAAGCTCATCTTGGTGGTCTACTAAAAATTAAGATATCCAATTCGTGGAATTCAACAAGGAATTGAAGTGAATATATAAAGTTATACATAAATAAAACTCTCTTTTGTGAAAAACTATTTTTAGCATGTTTTGAACTCAAATTAAGTATACTTAGAGTGCTTAATGATTATGTTAACTTCTGCTTTATGTGTGTTTACTCTATCACTCTTTTTTATGTAACGAAGAATTTATTCATATATGTAAATATTGTTTGATTTGAATTTATGTGAAAACATTTTATTTGCTTAGTTATTATGTTCTAAATTTTAGATTATTGAGATCAATTTTTTTTTTAAAAAAAACAATAATAAAAATGCAAAAAAAAAAAGTTCCTCAATAAAACTCTCGACAGTACAATATACCGTCGGGAGAAACATTCACTCCATATGGTTTCTCGACTCTGTCGGGAGTCCTTATCTCCCGACGGTGTATATTAAGCGTTAGGAATTCTCGAACTCCTGACGCTAAGGTTGTATGCATCGGGAGATAATCTCCCTACGGGGATTCTCCGACTATTCTTCCGACGAGTTTTTAGATATTTCCCTCGATTTTAGGCATCGAGAAACTGCTGATTTCTTGTAGTGTTAAACTTTACTCAAAATTTCTTTTTTCACTCTAGTTTGAAAGTTCTTTTTGTTGAATACTTTTTATTACTCAACCAACTTTAGTAAACTTTGAATTTTCGAACATATAGATTTAATTTTTTTAAAAAAAAAAAAAAAAACTCGAGTCTCAATTATTTGGGTGTCGAAAAAAAAAACTTAAAATGTATGAAAAGAAAGGTTAAAAAGATTTTTTTTTTTAAAAAAAAAAAAAGGAAAACAATTTTTTTTTGGAATTCATTAATTCTGGTGAAAATCTCGACTAGAATTATGGTTATCGGATAAAAAAATGAGCAATTATTTTAAATGGTAAAATTTTAAAATATTTTCAAATATAACAAAATAGTAAAACGATAAAATGACAAAATGGAAATATTTTATCATTTTACTATATTTATAAATAAGTTGATTATTTCGCAATACATAAAAAACCCTAGAAAAAGACCAGCTTTTTATCTACCTCTCTCTATATAATGTTTCTTTCTTTTACTATTTTATTATTTATTTAATTTTTTTAATGTTTTTTTATTAAACCAAATAGTAGTTCTTGAAATAATTATTCTTAGTATTTTGAATATTATAATAATAAATAGATGCCCATTGCTTGGAGTCCAAAAAGCCATGTGTCATCTTTCACGTTGTCTATGTACCTTGTAATTATTCATGTTTGGTGTCAATGTAAATCCACATCCTACTCGCCACTTTACCTATAAATTGTGGCATTTGATGGATCTTAAAATCACACATACATGGGTGAGAATTCCACTTCAAAATTCCAATAATTTACATATTATTCAATTTTATAGTTTTAGTTATTTTATTTTATATATTTAATATTATATATAAATATATATGTTATATTATATTTTCTTCATATCCGTGTTCCCATTGTGCTTCTCAATTTCACAACACGTTATCAGCACGAGCTCCTGTCGTTTTCCCCGCTAAAGGTAGGTCCGAAAAATATGTCGATTTTTCCCTCTTCATTATAATTAATAAATTTGATATTATTTTGTATATTCAATATCTGTTAAATTTCTAACATAAGTATAATATTTTATGATGGTGTTGTCATGACAAATCTCACAAAATTAGAATTTGTCGCTCTTGATATTAAAGACAATAATTATTTGTCATAGGTATATGATGCCGAAATTTACCTAGATGCTATGAACTTGGGAGAAACAATTAAAGAATGAAATACGACATCCAGTCAAGAAAAAGCAAAAGCTATGATTTTCCTTCGTCATCATCTCTACAAGGGATTGAAAATGGAGTATCTTACAATAAAAATCTCCGTATCTTGTGAAAAATTTTGAAAGAGATGTATGATCATAAAAAAAAAAAAAGAAGTTATTCTTCCTAAAACTCGTTATGAGTTGATGCACTTGAGGCTACAACATTTCAAATCAGTAAGTGATTACAACTCCGCATTATTTAAAATTAGTCGAAATTGTTATTATGCAGAGAGAAAATTACTGATGTCGATATGTTAGAGAAGACATTTTCTACATTTCATGTCTCGAATATGCTTCTGCAGGAGCAATATCGAAAGAGGTTTTAAACAGTATTCTAAATTAATTTCATGTCTTCTCGTGGACGAACAAAATAACGAGTTATTGATAAAAAATCACGAATCTCGACCAACCGGAATGACATCATTTCTTGAAGTGAATACTGTAAATTTTAATAATAATCGTGATCGAGGTCGATGTCGTGACCATGGCAGAGGAAGAAATAATTATTATTTTTGTGGTGGTTGTTTTAATAATTCAAATTTCAAAAGAACCACATAAAATGGTGATCATAAAGGAAAATCTCCACAGATAAGAGTTCAAAAAGTGTTAAAAAAAAAAAATGCTTTCGACACGGAAAAACTGGGCATTGGCCACGTACCTGCCGTACGTCAAAACACTTATTTTACCTCTATCAAGCCTCTCGGAAGGAAAAAGGAAAAAACGTGGAAGCAAATTTTACATACCAGGATAATGATATATTTGACTCATCCCATATGAAAATTTTGGATGTGACGAACTGTTGGGTTTTATGTCCTAAAACTCGCAGTTTGTAAAAAGATAAACATTTTATAAAGTCAATAAACTTATTATTGATTTTATAAATTGTATACATAAAAGTCTAAATCCAATAAACTAAGACTTATGACTATTACATGAGTACTTGAACTTTATGTGGAGACATAAAAGTGGATCAGGTTCGAGTAAATAGTCAAAACGGTCTATAATATATGGATAAGGTTAGGTGCCTTATTCTGGTAACACTATGGGATGCGGCCTGCTCTGTAGTTGTTATAAAGAGTTGTAAAGTGCTACAAATGAAGTGATCCTAATTTGTACATGTTATGACATGAGGAATGGGGGCGTCCTATGCAATGAGTTTGCATAAGATCGGACCAAGAAATAAGTCACACTTACTTTATAACACTGTTTAATGTATAAGACTGACTATTTCACTTAGATGACCTAGGTAACTCAATCTTAATCCTAAGCTAACTATGAACTCCTGTTTATTCGGGATTATCCTTAGATTTTCATAGGTAAGGGTTGGCTCAACAGCGCTGGCTCAATAAGCTTCCCATATCAAGGGTAAGACCAAATAGATAGTTGGGGACATAGGGTGCAAGAAGGAATTCACGCCTACCCGATTTAGGAATAGGAGAAAGGTTGTTCTCTCAAATACTGAATCCAGGTCTTGAACAAGGGGCCTCACCCTCTCACTGGGCTGAGAGAGTTTTGGTTTAGTGACTGGATCACAAACAAGTTGTTCATTAGAGGATCAGTAGGAACTTAAGGAACAAGACGTAATCTTGGGGGTAAAACAGACATTTGACCCAGGCGTTATTACGAACAACCTGTGAATGGTCGACTTAATAATCATGGTTAAATTATATGGACATAATATATCTACAGTGAGGGAGTGCAACTATGAGTTTTAGTCGAGTGACCTATTAGTTAACGAATGAGGGTTAATTCGGTATAATGAGTTTAGCCAATTAATCTCGGATCGTTGGAGCACATGATCTGTAGGTCCGCGAGGTCCCTTACTACCTTATAAATGGATTAGAAGTAGCATGATAAGTTAATTTGAAATGCTCAAATTAGAATTAAGGGAATTAGTAATTATATGATATTATTACACGTTTAATTTTAAGAATTAAATGAAATAGAAAAATAAATATTTAAATATGATTTAAATATATGAAGGTGGATTTGTGTAAAATTAATTTAATATTTGATATTAAATTAATTAGAATTATTTAATTGTTTAAATAATTATTTATTAATTTTATTAATAAAATTAATTTTGCAAAATTAATAATATTTTAAATTTTCGAATTCAAATTGATTTTTGAAATCATTTTGGAAAAATTGAAAAAGAAAAACATTAAAATGGAATGTTGGTTTTTTCCATTATCATCTTCAACTTGCTCACACAAAACCCACCAACTTTGGCTTTAATAACTCCAAGCATGAGCTGCATCGCATGCAGCCATCTTCTTTGCATGATAGCCTGTAATATATTAAGAAGATTGGAGTGGAATTGAGGTATAAAAATATAGAATTTTGCTGGAAAAATCGGGTTGAAAAAGTTGTTCTTCAAGTGGTGGTAACAGTGAGTTTTTCTCAAAATTCCCTTCATTCAAGCTTATTTTGAGTCTCACAACTCAATCTAAAGCTCCAAGAGAATAACGGGGAAGATCTTGAGGTGGTCTACAGCAAGATTTGGAGAAGTTTACAGCTGAGAATCAAGATTTGAAGAAGTTCTACAAAGGTACGGCTTGAAATCCACTTGTTACTGTATGAGCATGCTTTAGTTACTACTAAAATTAATGAATTAAAGTGCTTATTGATCCTTGTTGCTTCCGTTGTTGCCGATACATTCCATCACGGACTTCTTTGAATCTCTTGAAAAGAAGATTGACGCAGTTGATGGAACATCAAGTGTTTCTTTTGATTTTGAGAATATTTAGACTTAATGTTATTGTTTTCTTTTATCTATCTTCATGTTTTTCTTAGTAACTTTTGTATATTTTAAATGTTGTTTTTCTTATTGTAATTATTTTCTTTTAATGAAGAAACGTGAATCATTTTCATACGTTGGATGATTAAAAAATGAGCAAAGAAGGTTTATGTTTGGCAGACAATGCAACTGCACACACAATAGTTACAAATAAAAAATACTTTTCCAAATTGACAATGCTGAAAGAAAAAGTAAATACAATATCAAGTTCTACAAACTTGATCGAAGGTTTTGGAAAAGCAAATATTATTTTACCTAGAGGAACAAAATTTACAATTAACAATGCATTGTTCTCTAGACAAACAAAGAGAAATCTTCTAAATTTTAAAGAAATATGTTACAATAGTTATCATATTGAGATTGATGTTAATGTGGAATATCTATATATCATATCCACTGTCTCAAATGAAAAACGTATATTGGAAGAGTTGTCTGCTTTATCTTCTGAAATGTATTATACTCATATACAAGTAATTGAAACATATGCAACAATGAACTTGAAGTTCATGAATCCAGAGATATTTACAATTTGGCATAACCGATTGAGTCATCCATGATCTATAATAATGAGGATAATTATTAAGAATTCAAATGGACACCCATTGAAGATAGAGGTGTATATGGGTTGGGTTCGGTTCGGTTAAGCGTATTTTTTGGACCAACCAAAAAATTCGAGTTTGTTTTATTGGCAACCTAAATGACCCAAATAAAGTTTCCAACCCAACCCTTAAAATTCGGGTTGGGTTGTCGGGTTATAACTTATTATTTTTTTATTTTTAATGAAAAATGTGTAAATTTATATACAACACATGACTAATAGCTAAAATCTCATAAAATTAAGATGCTAAATACCAAATATCTATTATATTTATTGTAAACTTTAAACAAAGACAAATATCATGATAATTTTAAAAGAAAAATATTAAAAATTAAAAAATTAATCAATAAATAGAAATCAAACTTTAAACAAAGAGGAATATATATATAAAATTCGGGTTGGGTTGGGTCAACCCAAATTTTTTTTTAGCCAACCCACAACCCAACCCAACCCTTACATTTTGGGTTGGGTAGTCCGGATTATTCGGGTTGTCGGGTTATTTGAACACCCTTAATTCAAGAACCAGAAAATTCTTCAATCTAATGAATTATCATGTGATGCTTGCTCTCAAGAAAAATTGATAATTAAACCATCACCAGCTAAAGTGGAGACTGAATCACCTGCATTTTTAGAACAAATTCATGGTGATATATGTGGACCTATTAACCCACTAAGTGGACCATTTAGATATTTTCTAGTATTAATAGATGCATCTAGTAGATATCACACATGTGCTTATTATCAAGTCGAAATCTTGCATTTGTAAGATTACTTGCTCAAATAATTAAGGTACGAGCAAAATTTCCTGATTATACAATTAAGACCATTCGTCTTGATAATGCTGGTGAATTTACATCCCAAGCTTTTGATAATTATTGTATGTCAATTGGGATAAGTGTTGAACATCTTGTAGCTCATGTTCATACATAAAATGATTTAGCAGAATCATTTATAAAACGTTTGCAATTAATTGCAAGACCATTACTTATGAGGCTAAGCTTCCTTCATCTATATGGGGACATACTATTTTGCATGCAGCGTCTTGTATGCATTAGGTCAATAGCTTATCATAAGTACTCGTCATTACAATTAGCTTATGGTCACGAGTCAAATATTTCCCATCTGAGAATTTTTAGATGTGTAGTATATGTTCCAATTGCTCCACCACAACGCACTAAGATGGATCCTCAAAGGAAGTTAGGAATATATGTTAGATATGATTCCCCATCAATTATTAAATATCTTTAGCCCTTGACGGGTGATGTATTTACTGCACGATTTGTCGATTGTCATTTGAAGGAAACAAATTTTCCAACATTAGGGGGATGAATTAAGAAGTTGAAAAAAGAAATTACATTGAATGCATCATTATTGTCTCATTTAGATCCCGTACAGATCAATGTGAACTTGAAGTTCAAAAAATAATTCATTTGCAAAATATAGCAAATCAATTATCAGATGCATTTATAGATGCAAAGAAAGTAACTAAGTCACAAATACCAATTGCAAATTTTTCATAAAAAAATTGATATCCTAATACAACAAGTTGTCATTAATGAGTCTGGAACATGCCAGATGCGTGGTAGATCAGGGGGTTCCAAAGATAAAAATCTTCGAAAACAAAAAATAATTAATAATGAAAAAGACTTGGTTAAGGATGTAAATACCCATAAAAAAATCATCGACATGACTAGTGAGGAAGTTGAAATACCTAAAGATAATAAAGAAATTTTAATAAACTATGTCATGAAAAGAAAAAGATGGAATCGTACTAATGTAATTATTGACAACATTATTGCGTATAATATTGTTCTTGATATTATATCTAAAAATGAGGATCCTGAACCAAAATCTGTTGAATAATGTGACATAGAAAAGATTGGCTTCAGTGTAAAGAAGCAATCAAGGCAGGATTAAACTCACTTTCAAAACATCAGGTTTTTGGACCAATAATCTGAACACTAAAATGTGTTAAATCTGTGGGATACAAATGGGTATTTGTGAGAAAAAGGAATGAAAATAATGAGATCACAAGATATAAAGCAAGATTAGTTGCACAAGGTTTTTCACAAATACCTAGTATTGAGTATAAGGAAACATATTCTCTAGTGGTGGATGCAATTACACTAAGATATTTAATTGGCTTGACTGTGTATAAAAGTTTGGATATGCATCTTATGGATGTAGTCGCAACATATTTATATGGATCTCTTAATATGATATTTATATGAGAATCTCAGAAGGATTTAAGGCACCTGAAACATATACATCAAATTCCCGAGATGGTATTCAATAAAGTTACAGAGATCCCTATATGGATTGAAACAATCAGGACGGATGTGGTACAATCGCCTGAATAGATATTTATTAAAAGAAGGATATCAAAATAATCCAATATGACCATGTGTTTTTATAAAGAAATCATAATTAGGATTTGCTATTATAACTGTATATGTTGATTACTTGAATATAATTGGAACTTCTGAAGAGCTTTCAAAGGCAATAGAATATCTTAAGAGAGAATTTGAGATGACTAGGAAAAACAAAATTTTGCTTGGTTTGCAAATTGAGCATTTAGTAGATGGAACATTTATTCATCAGTCAACTTATACAAGAAAAGTTTTGAAAAGATTTCATATGGACAAAGCACATCCATTAAATATCCAAAATGGAAGTTCGTTCATTGGATATAAAGAAAATATATTTCGACCTTGAGAAGATAATGAAAAACTTCTTGGTCCTTAAGTACCATATCTTAGTGCAATTGGTGCACTTATGTATCTTGCTAATAATATTGTTGGGTTTTATGTTTTAAAACTCGTGATTTGTAAACAATAAAACTTATTCTGAAAATTCAAATAAGTTGTTATTGAATATATGTATTGCTTATTTCGTTTTAGAAATAAATCCAATAAACCACAAAGATCCATGATTATTACATGAGTACTTGAACTTTATGTGGAGACATAAAAGTAGATAAGGTTCAAGTAAATAGTCAAAATGGTCTATAGTATATGAATGAGATTGGGTGCCTTATTCTGGAAACACTATTGGATGCGGCCCACTCTCTAGTTGTTACAAAAGGTTGTAAAGTACTACAGACGATGTGATCGTAATTTGTACATGTTATCACATGAAGAGTGGGGGCGTCTTGTGCAATGGGTTTGTACAAGATCGGACCACGAAATCAGTCACTTTTACTTTATAACGTTGTTTACTATTTAAGATTGACTATTTCAAAGTGATGACCTAGGTAACTTGACCTTAATCCTGAGTTAACTATGAACTCCTGTTTATTCAGGATTATCATTAGATTTGCATATGTGAGGGTTGGCTCAACAAGGCCGATTCAATAAACCTCAATTTCAAGGGTAAGATCGAGTCGATAGCTGGGGACATAGGGTGTAAGATGAAATTCACTCCTACCCGCTTTCAGGGATAGTAGAGAGGTTGTTCCCTTAAGTGCTGACTTCAGGTCTTGAACAAGGAGCCTCATCCTCTTATTGGCCCGAGAGGGACTCAGTTTGTTGATTGGATCACAAACCAATTGTTCATTAGAGGATCAGTAGGACTTAAGGAAATCTCGGGGGTAAAACAAACATTTGATCCAGCCGTTATTACAAACAACCTATGAAGGGTTAACTTACTAATCATGATTATATCGAGTAGACATAATATATCTACAGTGAGGGGAGTGTAACTATTGGCTTTAATATATCTACAGTAATGGGAGTGCAACTATTGGCTTTAGTGGAGTGACCCATTAGTTAATGAATTAAGGTTAATTTGGTGTAAAGAGTTTAGCCAATTAAACTCAGATCGTTGGAGCCATGATCTGTAGGTCCACGAGGTCCCCCTACTAGCTCGTACATGGATTAGCCTTAGAGTAATGTGATAAGTTAATTTGAAATGTTCAAATTAGAATTAAGGGAATTAGTAATTATATGTGATATAATTATGCGTTTAATTAAAATTAAACGGAATTGGAGGACTTAATTAATATTTAAATATGATTTAAATATTAGATTCATGAAGGTGGAATTTGTGTAAAATTAATTTAATATTTGATATTAAATTAATTAGAATTAATTAAATTGTTTAATTATTTATTATTAATTTTATTAGAAAATTAATTTATGATATTAATTTTGTAAAATTGACAATGTTTTCGATTTTGAAATCAACTTGATTTTAGAAATCATTTTGTAAATTTGAAAAAGATAGAAAAATGAAAATTTGGAAAACTCCATTATCTTCACCAAGTAGCTTACTAAAAGTCCACCATTTATTGATTCAAATCTCCTAGCATGAGGTGCTCTTCATGCAGCCTTCTCCATTGCATGATTGTCCTGCAATAAATAGGGAAGATTGAAGTGAAAAACGTTCATGCAAATTGTTTTATACTTGCTGAAGTTTTGTTGAAAACTCAAAAAGTTGAAGAAGTATTCTTTAAGTTTCTGTAGTAAGTTTCTTCTCCAAATTCCCTTCATTCAAGCTTATTTTGAATCCCACAACTCAATCTAAGGCTCCAAGAGAATAGTAGTGAAGACCTTGAGGTGGTTCACAATAAGATTTGGAGAAGATTCGCAGCTGAATTCAAGATTCAAAAGGTTCCACAAAAGTATGTTTTGAAATCTTATTATTGTATGAGCATACTTTATTTACAGCCAAAATTAATTATTATGAATGCTTATTGATCCTTATTATTTCCACTGCATTCTAATATACTCCTTCAAATATAAGACCAGATATTGCATTTTCAGTAAATTTATTAGCTAAATATAGTTCTTCTCCTACAAAAAGACATTGGAATGGAATTAAGCATATACTCTATTATCTCTGAGGAATAATCGATATGCGTTTGTTTTATTCAAATAAATAAAATTTTGATCTAGTTGATTATGCAGATTTTGGATATTTATCTGATCCACACAAAACTATATCTTAGACAGGTTATCTGTTCAAATATGGAGGAACTGTTATATCATGGCGATCGGTGAAACATACTATAACAGCCACTTCCTCAAATCAAGCTGAAATTCTTGCAATTCACAAGGCTAATCGAGAATATGTATGGCTAAGGTCAATGACTTAGCACATTCGTGAAATGTGTGACTTGTCTTCTAATAAAAATCTTCCAACAATATTATATGAAGATAACACAACTTGCATAGCCCAAATCAAATGGGGATATATCAAATGAGATAGAACAAAACATATTTTACCGAAGCTTTTCTACACTCATGATCTTGAAGAAAATGGCGACATCACTGTACAACAAATTTGTTCGAAGGATAACCTGGAAGACTTATTTATAAATGTATTACCAACTGTAATTTTTGAAAAATTGGTGCACAACATTGGAATGAGGCGACTCAGAGATCTTAAGTGATGTTTTCATGAGGGGGAGTAAATATATTCACTACAAGAACTCTGGGCTTTAATGTCAGCTTAGAACCGACATTAAAGCCCAAAATTCTTGTCCATTTTTTTTTCAAATTATTATCCGTTTTTGTAAATACCATGTCTCTTTTTTTCAATTATTATTCGTGTATTCAATATAATTATTGTCCAATCCATCTTTAATGTCGGTCAAAAAGTTAATAACGACATGTCCCTAAAACCAAGGTAATCAACTTGTCCATGCACAAAATAAATTCTTAATTGCTTTCACAAATCCATAATAATAAGTCACAAAAGAGGAATTGGATGATAATTTAACTCTAAAATCAAGGTAATCAACAAATTACCAAAACTCATAAGGGTTACCCAAAAAAATAAATAAATAAAAGTGCACACACACTTGTTGCCATTATATAGTGTTTTTCAAATAGTCTTTCAATTGCTCCTTCATTATGTTCTCTCCACCATCCACCACAAATTTGATCCAAATCGAAAGCATGACTTCCTGCAAGCAGAGAAAAATAGGCAAACAACACACTACAAGAATTTTGGGCTTTAATGTTGGTTGGAAAAAGTGAAATCGAATGTATAATGTAGGTTTTGTTTTTTTTAAAAAAAAGTGGATCTTTAATGTCGATTTTAAACCGACATTAAAGATCTGTTTCACTTTTTTCTCTAACTTTCTATTTTCCCCCCATTTTTTTCATTTCCCTCTTTCTTTCTCAAGATCTTCTTCCAAGCCCCGTGAAATTCATTTTTTTCATTTTTTCCCAAGACATTAAAGACACTTCCGAAAAACGCTTCCCCTTCCCAGAAAACTCACATTCTTCTAAGCCCTAGCCCATCTTGCCTTCTTATCTCCCTTGGTCTCACTCCCCTGTCCCTCCCCGTTCTTGTGAGGCCTATTTCGGCAATGGCTTCACCCATCACTACCAGGACTACCTTATCCTCCGAGATCGCTCCCAGTGATGGCTTCTAATCGGCGGCTAGTCTCACAACTAAAGGCAACAGCGCACTTCGTTTTCTCCGCCGGTGTTTTCTGGTGGTAATCGAAGCTAGAGATCTCACCTCCTTGACGCCTGACACCTTCGTTTCCTCCGGATTCTCTATGCGTGACATGTTCACCGGCACGCAGCAAGAAACAAACTCGAAAAGGAATTTCATCGGGAAATTAACCGCTCTGGCGAGTCTCCCAGTGGAAGAAGAGTGGTCAGAACGAAACGACATTTCTGATCCGACTCCGTGGAAGAAGCGAGGTTGAAAGTACAAAATATTTACAATCGCTACCATTGACTGATACAGCAGGAGTCCATTTTCCGCTCCGTCGTCCGTTGTAAAATTCCGGTAAATGACCCTCCCCGTTCTTGGGAGAGTGCGAATGTGGCCGGAGAGGATTTACATGTCCGGAGGAGGTGAGCAGATTGAAGAGGTGATCGGAAGAAAGAAAGAGATGGAGTTGCAGCTGAGGTCAAGGATCGGAAGAACCAATCAAGCTCTATTTTCAGCACCGTCGAAGCCAAGGTTTGTCTGATTCATTCATGTTTTTCATTTCTCTCTTAGATCTGTCCATGAAATCTGCTCAAGCTCCGTGCCAATACATTTAAACATGTTTTTTTAGGTCTAGTTTGTCTGGTTTGTTTGATTTGTTCATTGTTCAAGCTTCATTCTAGCTACTTTTTTTGTTCATTCCAGTGTCATCGTAGCTGAAGTTCGTTCAAAGTTTGTTTTAGGTCTGTCAAAGCAGCTATTTTTAATGGGTTGTTTGGATCTCAAGGAGTTTAGCTATATTGTTTAGATCTGAGCGGAAGCCTCTTAGGTTTACTCTCGTTTTCAATCCAAGTCATTTGTTGTTCAAAAGGTGAAATATTCTTTTAATATTTATTTGGAATTTAGTAATTTGAAGTTATTTCAATCTTTCAGTTTTTATTTCAATGATTATGTTTCTTTTTTGTGACATTATAAATTGGAAAACTTTTTTTCTTCATGAAGAGTTGAACCATAAACTAAGATTTTTTTTTTATTCAGTTTCATTTTCGTAAGGCACTGTATAGTCTTGTCACAGGGATATTTATCTTCTTCTTCTTCTTCTTTTTTAAAAAAAAAAATTATGAAGAAGATGACAATGCTAAAGTTAGAAGGATAAAACTAGAAACTAACTTGGTCAAGAACAAAAAGATGAAGTTATGAACAACGAGAATTTTATCATTTTTTATTTTCTACATAACTTCAGCATATTTTAGTTTATTTTCATTATCTACATTAATATTTTTTTCATTTTCACAATCTGGAAGTCATTGAAGAAAAGGCTGGCAATCAACATAGGAAGATAGGGAGATCGAGGAAGTAGAGAGAGATTCCAATGTAAAGGCATCAAGAATTTCATGGATGTTGACATCTCCAAGCCATTGCTTCAGGTACTCCACACCACAATTCTTGTTGAGCCAGGGTATATATTTTGGTAGATAAAGGAAGTCCAAGATGAAAAAGGGAAAAAAAGGGCAAAAGAGGAGTTTTGATTAGAGTATAAACTGACAAACTCCTATTCAGAATCGGTTTAATTCAATGCAGCAATGTAATAAGTTGCTACATACAATTCCATCTTTTTAACATAATTCTCTCTTATTGTGCCTCTTGTGGTGGTTAGATCTCTACAGAAGACTATAATCAATGCAATGGTTATTAATCAGGGAGGGTGTTATGGTGGTTGGAGGTATTATTTTACTGTGTTGATTAAACATAGGATGGAAGTGTTGTTGGATATAAACAAGTTCATTCCCTAGTGCTTGTATGCAAAATTAAATTTGTTTGCCTATCGTTAGATTCTCTAAAACTTCCATCTTATTGATAATGACATTCACATGCCACTGTGGAAATGGCAGGTGAGTGTCATTATCAATAAGTAATGCCATTGTGGAAAAAGAGGTAAGACTTTTATAATCTTCCTTTGTCTGTTTCCATAACTATGACACTCACATGCTTTGCTTTTTTTCTTTTCTTTTAGAATGGAGGTTGTTTTTTGTATTTGGTTTATTGAGGAGAATATGTTTATATGGAGTTAGAAAAGCTGGAGATATGTAATTTGCTATATCAATTAATATCAACTCTTGAGATCTATTTATTTTTCTTGGAAGAATATGTTTAAATTGGCTATTTTTGTCAATTATTGGCATTGACTTCGTGAGATTTGAGTAGTTTATTCAAGGGTTGAATTCTAATATGTTCAGAGACGTAAAATTTAGATTTATACGAATGACCAGATCCCTGAACCTGTTTTTTTTTAACCGGCATCTCTTCTCTTTCTAGATTACGAATATTCACTATGGAGATTGTCCGAAGGGAGTGATGAGAGGGAAAAAGTTAAGCATGAAGTTCACCTTAGATCTACACATAGAATTCAAGAATTATGCTTAAAAAATGGAGGAATATATATCAAGCTTGGTCAACATATTGGTCAGTTGGTACGCCTTCTATCCACATCTCTGAGCATGTGATGAAAAAGAAGATGGGCCTACAGTCCTTAATTTACCTTACCTCATTTCTCATGCAGGAGTATTCATGCCTCAAGAATATGTCCAAATATGAGAGAATATATGTTGAACAGATGTCCAGTATCCCCGTACAATCAAGTGTGTGAAGTGTTCAAGAGAGAGCTTGGCATGACACCGGATAAGGTATATTTACTTGGCCAAACCTGTTTCATATAATCAGATTATGCATTCATTCTGTTGAATGGAGATTACTTTTGCAATCTGACAGAAGTTGGTTATCTTGATTGTGTTACTGTTACATATGAGTTGGCACTTCTGTTTTTTGTATCCTGATCACATTATAGCACGTTTCAATGTGCATGAAAAATTGAAGTTTCACTAACATTTGGCCTTTCATATGATTATAATATTAATTTTTCTCCTTGGATCAAAGTCTGCCTGAGGTTCATGCAAATGTGGCAGAAACATTATGTGCTATAGCCCGTAATGCCCCATCTGCTCTTGTTGCCTAACTTTCTAGCCCCAGGTTGACCAAGAACTGCTTCTTTATTTTTCAGTTTTTATGGTAGTATGTAGATAAGTCATCGTTGTTTTGACTTATCAATCACTTCTTATGCAGTTTTGTTGCAAGGATATTTGATCATGCTTTAGAAGATTCACATTCAAAGTCTGGCCTTGTGCATTCACTTTCTGTATGCATTTCTTTGTTAGATTCAAAGAGATCATCAGCGTATTCTCCTTTGTTTCACTCTTTCAGAAATCAACATATGTATGAATGTCCAGTTCCTGTTGATTCAGAGACTGTTGGTGAAACGCTCCCTAAACTTGGTTAGTGTATGATGCTAGTTTCATTTATTTGATGGTGCCTTAGTTCACACTTGTGCTCTCTATATTCTCTAAATCAATGGGCTAGATGTATAAAAGAAACCATAGAAGGCATACAACTATCAATATCAGGTCAATAATCATCAAAGTTTCAGAGAAATATTTAATTGTTATTGATCTGATATTGATAGGTGTGTGCGCTTTGTGGTTTCTCTTATACCTCTAGCCCATTGATTTGGCATGCATGTACACAGCAGGAAAGCAGCATTGTGAGTAGCACTATGAATATAGCAGCATGGTCTCCATAATTACAAATATTTGATTTACTTGTGGGAAGTAAAATTCTTCTATTAGTTTCTGGTAGCACTTGTCTCACAGGTGATTTGTTAAAACTCTTAAACTTGTCATCTGATGATAAAGTATTACCCACAACATATGGAGAATTACGGCCTCCTCTTGGAAAACATCGTTTGAAGGTAGGTGCTTAATTTGTGTTGTATAAATTTATATGTTCAAGGTATGGCTCTCTGCTAGAAGTTAAGTTTAAGAGAATTTTGTTTTAGAACTTGATATTGTTCTTGTGTGTTGTGATGTGTGTTTTCTTAACTCATATCCTAACTTCAATTTTGCTTTTTTGCAATAAACTTTCAAGAACTATTGACATGGATCTGATTACCACGGGAGTATCGGCAAGCGAAAGGATGCGAAGGGAGAGTTTATTATCGGAAACTTGCAACATTATTATGGAAAAAATGTAGCTTGGAGGACCCTCTATGCGCCTGGCCGAGGTCTGCTGCTAACTTTTACTGTGTGCAGTAATTTTACTTGTTAAGTTGAAGTTAAATTCTAAATCTTTCCAATTCTTCTGTAGTTGCTGGATGAGCTGAAGAAGAAGAATCCTGATAATGAAGTCCATCTCAACAACGTATATTACATCTCTTAATCTCTGAAACCCTCCCAAATTTATAGAAAAATAAAATTGTGTTGCCCTTACACGTTGCCTTGTAAAATCATAATCTTTGTATTACTTGTAATTTGTGTTTTCAAGGCCTAAATTATTATACGCCTTTTAAATTATAATTCTATAGCAGAATTTGCATATTAAATGTAATAGATTTACAATCCATACATGAATAATATGTCATAGCCATAGCGTTCGATGATGATGTGTCATGTTATACTTTTTTACCGAAAAAATGGATTTGGCAAGGGAACTTTAAAAAACGGACAATAATTGATAAAATGAACAAATTTAGACTTCAATGTCGATTAAGAATTAAAAAAAAAAGGGATTTAATGTCGGTTGCAACTGACAAGCTTTAATCACTAAAGACCTTTAATGTCGGTTGCAACCGATATTAACATTGAAGGCTGTGTTATTGGTGTTATTGTAGCCTTTTAATATCGGTTTAAAACCGACATTAAAGGGCTTTAATAACATTATCTTTAATGTCAATTTCCAACTGATATTAAAGCCCTTTAATGTTGGTTTAAAACCGATATTAAAGCCCGAATTTTTTCTAGTGACATATAATAAGAATTTAATTACCCCACACAAAAAATTTATGAAATTCAAGCTAGGGAGCTATGGAAAGACAACATGGGAATTTATGATTTCGAGTCTTCATGGGAATTTGCAAAGAAGGCCAAGATATCATGTTCTGGTATAAACAACTACACAGAAGCTCGAATCACATAATAAAAATCCAAAATATGCCAAAACATACGCATAAGCAAACGAGAGAGGAAAGGAGGAAATTAGCATCTCCAACTAAAAAGTTTTACATTATTCATATAATTAAAAAGTAAAAAGCCCCCTAAAGCAACACAAAAACTTCAAGCAATTAAAAAACACACCAAACGGATACAAGACTTCAATCAAATGAAACCACAAAAAATATCTCCAACTAAAAGATGCTATCAAGGGTCAATCCTAGATTATCCAAACAAGATTCCATGGACAAATTAGATTCAAATTAACAAAGAAGCACAATAAATGATTAAACAAGAGATAACAAAAGATTCGAGGATGATAATGAAAAATTAACCTAACCCACAATGCATGAATAACCCACACACTACCATAGTGCAATGATAACGGGCAGAAATGCACGTTATCATAGTGCTAAGTTCTTAAATAATGTTGGATTGCGTTGATTAAATATGATAAGTTGCGTCCATTAAGTATAAAATCTATAATATTGCGGTCGTATGCGTCCAACGCATTAGAACTGTTGATCTTTATATTTTCGTGCAGAATATGCGTTAATGCAATGCAAAGATGGCGATTATAGGAATTCACTGGTTGAGTGCAACTTCACCGCAAGACTTTGCGTTGATCGTGCTCGCAAACATTCGCCCAAGAAGAATCACCGCAACTTGGTCAGCGCAACATGGTGGGCGCATCCGGGTGAAAGGATAATTAAGAGCGATGGGAAAGAAAGCTGATGACAGTGGGATCCAAATTAAGTTGACAGCCGATAACGGTCACGAAGTACATTCAGCTTTATCGGTGATAATTATTCGGCGCGTCAATTAGGAATTAAAGCTGTCCCATCTGTACAACCGAGAGAGAGAAGCCGTCTTTCACCATGGAAACTCTATAAATACCAAGTGCATTCTTTAGAGAATGGATTAAGCAGTCGATTAATTCATCACTTTACAAGTTCACACCTCCGTCCATAGTTTTCTTTCATTTTAAGGCGGACGCGAGGAAAAAAGTGTGTCGGTAGATCGTTCCGGTAAGCTTGGGAAAGCACGGAAGCTCCAAGACAGAGAGAGGGCCGACGCCTGTGGAAGCGGGAACATTTGTAGCTCAGAATAGAGATTCAGAGTAAAAAGCCTTGGTCAGCAAGGAATTGCTACCAAGCTCTCTACCTTTACTTTCTATTGTCATTTTGTACTCAACTCAGTTATAAGAATGGAATTTCTTTCTCTATATCTGTTCAATCTCTATTATTCATGCATGAGTAGCTAAATTAGTTGAATGGGTTGAGAAGCAGTTACCTAGCATAACGAGGGAATCTTCACTCTTTACGATCATATTATTTATGTATACTGCATTCGTCTATTAGAGATACTCGGGAGGGTAGCCTAAGAACAGGATCTAGATTTGGGAAGGTCAGGTCAGAATCTAGGTTTGAAAGAACCAGATTAGAACGCATAAACGAGAGATAGGCGCTTAGGAATGAGCACTATTTGTTATTAATGCATCGCATACATCTTAGCAATAAGATATGATTGTATGTGGTCACCTTGCTTTCATGCATTTTGCATCAATGCATAGGACAAGAGTAGAGACTTAGGAATAAGCTCTATGGACATTTTGCATTCAACACATGCGTCCTAGATTTAGGAGCATCGCATTTACATTGGGAAATGACTTGTTGTGCATGGTTGTAACATGATCGCAAAGTTTGACACATTCCCGTGTAATGCTAGCTAAAGATCTTCTCAATCCGTTCATCGCATACTCATTGCATCTATCAACGCAATTATCTTTCTCAAATTCACCGCCTTTATTTACTTCTTTTTCATCAATTCAATAACACACCCAATACTTTATTTATTTACTTGGTTACCACAAAGTTTTCATAAACATTACCAACGCAACTATTTTCACAAGTCCCTGTATTCGACCCTGGACTTACAGGAAACTCAGAGGAATTTACACTTGAATTCCGCTGGGGAAAATTGAGTGCACAAAGCAATCCATCAACGCATATCATTCGTAATTCCATTCAATAAAATAACGCATCATGCAACCAGATTCATTTAGAAAAATAATGCATAAATATAAACTACCTAAGGATACCTAAGAAGTTCCACTACCATAAACCACTCAATGGAAGTCATAAACAACTAAGCAATAACTACCATAACTGTAGGATAGTTATATCATTCCAACACTGAATCTAATCCAATGTTTAGAACAAATAAACTTTTAAGATATGCAACTTATAAATATTACTTTGTACTTGTTATTAATGTTGTTATGAGTCCTTTTTGTGTTGGATACAACTTCTCCACTTGTCAACCTTCTTAAAACATGTCCAATGCAATCTTCCTATCTTCCTTCCAAAACTCCAAGAATCAAAATTTAGCCTTACACGTCAAACTTGAACCTAATAAAATGAAAAACTTCACTCAAAATCATTTCATTATTGTTCAAATGAATTAGCTAAAAAATTCTAATTCAACTAGTTTCCAATAGAACTTTAGTCTGAAATAGTTTAATTTTTATCTCAATTTAACATATGCGAACGATGAATCAATAATGCTAAAAAGAAAGTCTAAGAATTTAGAATGATTCACTTATGAAAGTTAAAGAACTCAATTCAAACTGTAATTATTTTGAAATTTTAGTTGACAACTCCTAAACTAAGTTTTGAAATTGGGGTAACAACCTAGTACCATTCTTACATCCAAATGGACATGTATGAGGGAACAAGTTTCATGCACCTACTAATAAAACAAAATCGTTAATAAGGAAATACCTTAATCAAATTCAATATAATTATTGGATTCCCATATCTCAAAACAAGATTCTCAAACTGTAGTCTTGTGGCTTCGTAATTCTGATCCTTCTTTGACACAGGTTCAATGTCGTAAAAAGTTTATGAACAAGTTGATCAAACAGGTTCAATGCCATCTCAAGCTTCTGAACAACAAAAAAAAAATGTAATTACAAAGCAATTGAGAGAAGATATTGTGTAACTTCTTTAAAATGGCTACCATCAAACTGCCTTCAATAGGGTATAATTTCATTAATTGGATTTTCATTATTGTTACAAATTAAGAACAACCCCTCTTCAATTTCTTTTAAAAAAATCTTGTTCAGGTTGAGCAGATCGTGAAAGATGAAACCAGAATGGCAGCTTATGAGATTTTGGACCATTTTTGTGAATTTATACTCTTAAATCTCTCCTACATACGCAAACAGGCTGACCAAACGGCATAAAATGTTCTAAACATAGAAGAAACTCTTAAGAGGAATAAATGTTCATGGGTACATTCCATTTCGTTTCTCTTGTAAATAGTCGATATGTTTGGATGAACCGATTTCACTAGCTCTGAACTGAAATACTACCATACTTGCAGCAAGTAGCACTCAAATACCATGAATTTCTTATGACAATCATAAGGTGTTCAATGTCTAATATGCTTTATGATGAGGATATCAAGAATATATGCTCAAATCACATATGTGTACTTAAGGAACTAAATGTACAAAGGCTCCATTGGTATGAAAATCTAGTGAAGAAAGTAAGGCATACGAACCAGTTTCCTTTTCTTCATTTCTCTGAGAGCTAGTTCACCAAGATCAACCTTCAGGAGAAGCTTGGCTTTTGGCACCACATTAGACATTAGATTTAAGACCTTAAGAACCGGTTCTGGCAGTTTCACATCGTCTGCAATCTTAAAAAGAAATGAAATCACTATTCACATACCTATACAGGCCAAAACAATATCAAAAAAACTTTTTCCTTTGCGAAAATATTTGAATTTACTTTACACATGGGAGCCACAAGAACACTCCATCCCATAGCTTTGGTTTTTTCAAGTGCATTTTCAAAGTAACAGCTCTCCCCATGGACTGTCCTAATATGAAATGAGGCAATCCTTTCAATTCTAGTCTACCTGCGAGTCGAAATAATAGATTCGGTAATCGAAAAGGATTGAGAAATGATGGTAAGAGTAATTATCCACATATAAAGTTAGTATCAACCCAACAAACCTTTAAGCTTCTTGTATTGTTCTATAACATCATCAACTAGTTGATCAAAGTCAGGAATGTAACCGTGCAATCCTTCCAAAAGACCGAAACCCGGATAGTCCATAGAGCAATTTCACAATGCACAACACAAAAATTTCAATCAACAATCAAATATCGAATCCTTGATCATCCATACCAATCACAGTCACACAATCAAATTCAAAACTCAATGAACCTGACTAACAAGCTGCTGAGGTTGAAGGAGAGGGTCAGTGAGGGAGCGAGCTCGAGAACTCGAACTCTGCGATAAGGCGTTTCGATTCTTCTTACCGGAGGTCAGTTGCCGGAGCGAAGTAGAATGATCAAACAACACATGACAATTGAGTGGACGTTTTTGGAAAAGCGTCGTCGCTGCCTCCAAAGCCTGCTCTGAAGTTAGCGAGTCTCTGATCTCCTCTCTCCGCAAAGAGCGCATTCGAGACCATCAGTTACTGGAAATGGACAAGAGGAGGGGGGTAGGGGAAGGTGTTGGCCAGATGCTTGGCCGGGTTGTGGTTTCACATGGAAGGATGAAGGGAGTCGTGTTGGAAGGGTTTCGTGCGGGTTGTGGGTGAGTGGAAGTCTGAGAATGAAAGGGAAAGGAAAAAGAAAATTTGGGGGGGGAAGAGAAAATTGTTTTTTTTTTAAAAAAAAAAAAGAAAAAAGAAGCGGATCTTTAATGTTGTTTTAAACCGACATTAAAGGTATACCTATAATGTCGATTTAAAACCGACATTAAAGATCCATTTTAAAAAAACAAAAACAAAAACAAAACCGACATTATACATCTGGTTTCACTTTTTCCAACCGACATTAAAGCCCAAAATTCTTGTAGTGATTGTATTCTTTTAGGAGTATGTATTATATAAAATATGTACTCTTTTTCCTTCACTAGGATTTTTTCCCATTGGCTTTTTCTTAGTAAGATTTTAACGAGGAATATTTCATATATATATATATATACACATCTAAAGGGGAGTATTATGAATATTATAATTATAAATAAATGTCTATTGCTTAATGTCTCGAAACCATGTGTCACCTTCATGTTGTCCACGTGTCTTGTAATTATTCATACTTGGTGTGTGCATGTAAGTCCACATCTTACTTGCCACTTTGCCTATAAATAATGGCATTTGGTGGATCTTAAAATCACACATACATCGGTGAGAATTCCACTTCAAAATTCCACTAATTTACATATTATCCAATTTTATAATTTTAGTTATTTTATATTATATTATATTATATATATTTAATATTATTATATAAATATATTATTATATTATATTTTTTTCATATTTGTGTTCCTGTTGTGCTCCTCAATTTCACAACACTTAGAAAATTTTATCACTTTTCATTTTAATTCATATAACTTTATATATATATACATTATCAAAAGAATTGTATTAGAAAAACGTGGATAAAATTTTTGCTTTAATATTTTAAAAAAAATGGTGAAACAATTTAACTTTTTACTGAAAATGTTGGTGAAGATATTGAAGAAAGTTTATGAAAATTAGATAAAATAATAAAATAAAAATAAATTTATCTCTGCGCTGATGTCATCTCCACTAACAAATGAACTAAAAAAACAAAATTTTAAGCCCATTTTTATTTCCTCCCAATTTCTAATCAGAATCTGCATATTTTTTTTAAGTACCAGACATGGATTCTTATTCAAATTTTCAAAATAAAAAAACTACTTTCTTTTTTTAAAAAAATTTAAATAAAAAAATTTAGAAATAGAACGAAGTATTTTTAGAATTAATTCTTAAGAAAAAAAATAAAAAAATAAGACCTTCTTTAGCAATCATTTTATTTTTTTTATTTTTGTTTTTCTTATCATGATTTGCATGTCTTAAATTCTTATTCAAATTCAAAAAACAAAATCAAAATTTAAAAATTTAGCTTGATTTTTAAAATCATTATTAAAAATTCTTTTAACAATGATCTTTTTTAGTTTTTTAAAAACTATTTTTTTAGTTTTCAAAAAAAAATTTGGCTCGATTTTTTTAGTTTTTAAACGTTATTGTTTTAGTTTTCGAAATTCTTATCTAAATTCAAAAAAAATAATAATAATAAAAACAACTTTTAAAAATTATTTTTTTAGTTTTCAAATTTTGAATTGATATCATTACTAAAAAGTAGATAGTTCATAAAGAAATTTAGAGAAGTAAATAGACTTAATTTTTTTTTTTTTAAAAAAAAAAAAAAAAAAAAAACCAAAGGCAAAGGCAAAGGTAAACCGGGCTAATTTTTAGAAATGAAAATTGAAAGGTGATTTTGATCAATATCCGAGTGGGCATGCCCGGGCATAGCATAGCTCCAACCTGCAAAGAAATGGCGGGGAGTTTTGGGTTTTGAGTTTTGACCCACAAAGTCCAGTTCGTTGCCTGTGCTAGGGATTCTGTAATTAATTTGTTAGGGCAAATTCAGAGTTTGAGTTCATATGGATTCTTCTTTCCCTAGGTGTTGTGGGTTGATCGAATTTGCAAATCAGCCGGCAGAGATCTATAGAAGTTTGAGATATTCTCCGGTAAGATTACAAGCCGTGTTAATTTTCTCTTCTTCCGATTTTCCCCCATTTACTTCCATGAAGAGCATAACGACATGTAGTTTAAGTTCCCAGTCGTTTTCTTATCTATTCTGATGTTTCGATGTTTCGTTTTCTATCTTCTTCGTTGACTGCTCAAGGTATCGCTAACAGCAGCCACGAGGAATGGTCAAATTGATGGCTGATACTCGGTAAATTCGGATTTTTCTTTCATCCTTCGTTATACTGAAACATATAATCCATTAGGTAGATGCTTTTTTCTTCCTTAATTTTGGTATACTTCATTTGATATCTGCTTGAGGATCAATCGGATTGGCATTTGTAGCTATGGAATATGGCGAAATTTAGTTCATCATGAATCAAATTAGCCTCAACCCTAAATGTTTAATTAGGTATTTTACAAACACAATCTGATTACGATTGAGGCTATTTAATTTGTATTGTCATTTAAGGTCAATAACAGTAGATTACGATAACGGTAACAATATTTGAATGAAAAAAAATGGAAAATTGTTCAAAAATTTCTCTCTTCTCAATTTCTATGCTAATTCTTGGTCAACCAACCCTTCAAGCCATTTATCTGTCAATAAGCCAAAGCAATAGCCGATCAAACATTTTACGTTGTCGATAGGCCTCAGTTGCAATAATTACTTGTTAATTCATTGTGACATTCATAAAAAACAAGAAGTTATTCATGTTGACTATCTTTTCTATTTGATGTTCTTGAGCTTAATTATTCCTGATCTGTTTCCTAATCTCTGTTTCTTTGATGGTTTCTTATTCTGACTTGCTTGATTAACAAGGACTTCTCCTCATCTCTGTCACTTGTATTAAATTATAATTTATAATTTATAATTAATAAATTATATATGTAGTTAATTAATTGTCATTATGATCAATATTTTATGAGATTATTTTGTGATAATTATAATCAATTTATTATTGATTAATTATAATTCATTGTTTTTAAATCACAAAATATTATATTTATTCTTTTAAAATTTCATTTTCATTGTTTTATTAATCAATACATCATATTTATATAAATTCATCAAATTGATATATCAAATTATGTAATCAAGTAACTTTAATTCTAAATTATCCATTTTACAAATATTTGTAATTAATATTATTATTTGATAGTTAAATAATTAATTTTGCCCAAAACCTTAAATTAGATTTATTTTTTATCAATTAATCTATCAAAATTTTTTAGAGGTTTCCAGGATTAATTTTGTAAATAAAATACAAAGGTAATTTGGTAGACAAAATTTTGATAGTTTTCTCATGTACAACCAAATATAGTCATCATTGATTCCCGACAATCTTATTATTAAATTTTTTTATTTCTAGAAGTACTTATTAGGTATCCTTAAAACTTTAAACCAAATTGTCCTTTATGAGTGTTAGTCTCTCAAATTGAATCCTATAAAACAAATGAATTGCCTCCGCATGAGCTGGCCTCCAACGTTTTAACAATTGTTCCCAAATTGGTTGTTGGGAACATTTTGTAACTTAAAACAAGTGTATTAAATTAATTTTAAAATAATCTCATAAAATATTAATCAGAATGACAATTAATTAACTACAAATATAATTTATTAATAAATTAATAGTATCAATGCATCAGTTTTTTACGGTTTATTATATAATTAACTAAATTATTTATAAATATGGAGTAGTTAAATTCAAATATTATAATTTAAAATTTAATATAATTTTTTAAATTATAAATTTAATATTCACATATTAATTAATTTTAATAATATAAAATAAAATAATAAATTCACGTATTAAAATGAGAGAAAATGTATCAAAAAAACACATCATTTTGGATGAGTATCATCTATGAGTATAAGGAATGCATGCGAATAATTTATTCTCATGTTTAAAGCTTCAAAATTTGTACCAAACAAGGCGATTTGTATTCCGTACCCAATCTCCCTCTTATTTTTATCCCAATTTCTTCGATTCAAACGCCTCCCAATAAAATAAAATAAAAATCTTATGGTCTCCCTACCCAATATCCATGGTTATTAGCTCAGACTGAATTAAAAAAAAAAAAGATGATGGTGAAAGCCTTGTTTGTAAATTCTTCAATTGTGAGTTTGGTTTCAAAGTCCAACTCTGCCCCTTCTCAGTCGATTCAACTTCAGCTAGTGCAACCCTTTGAATGCCGGTGGTGGTTTTTGTTAGACATATTTAAATAATAATATATTTAATTAAAGTATAGTTATATATGTGGATCAATAATTTATCACATTGAGTTATTTTATTAGATTGGACCCTATTATGTGATCTAATTAATTAAGGCCATAGATTCCTAATTGAGTATGGACTTAATGGGTAGAAGCTCATTCCTAGCTAATTAGGGTTTAATGGAAACCTAATTGAACTAGTATATAAAGAGACCTTAGGGCTATGATTCCCGATATACCAAAACAATAAGCACTCAGTCTTTCTTGAATCTCATCTAGAGAGAGTTTTGGTTGAGGAAGACCATAGTCATCCATCATCATCTTGAAGCTATCATCAATTTTGCAATGGAATCCGGTATGTTATTCTTGACAATTTGACATGAACGATCCTAGGATTTATCTATTCAATATAGATATAAAGAATTTATGCTAACAAGTGGTATCAGAGCATGAATTTCATGTTGGATGGTTAGTTTATGCATTTTCCATTGGCATTGTTGATTAAATTTTGGTTTCGATAAATAATTTAAAGAATTTTAAAAAAAAAAATGGTCGGCTTACTATAGCAGCATTGTAAACTCATCGACGATAGGATGGAAATCTCGGCGGTCAATTTTTTCTTTGGCAATATGTGTTCTTGCAACCCGTATTCTTGTTTATGGTATTTGGCATACCCATCACCGATTATGAATGATGTGCTAATGGTGGATTAAAGTGATTTTTTTTTTGGTTGATTCTTTTGATTGAACGTGGTTTCTAAAGTTTTTTTTTTAAGAAAAAAAAAAAAGAAGAAAAACTTTAGTTCTATTATTGTCAAAATTAAGGATGTTCAGTTCACCATTCTTGACAAAAGTCCACCAATATGATGAAATCCATTGGAAAAAAGTTAAAGACCGATCGAAGGAGTTAGGTCTTTAGTTGCTACAATTTTACCCATCAAGACTTTCGGTTAAAGACTAACTGGAGTTACCGTTGGGCGAAGGTATCGGTCAATTACCAATTAAAGTCTTGCCTGCAGTTCTTAGTTTTAATTATCAGTTTTTTTTTCTTTAATTCTTAATGGATGACTTTATGAGTTTGGTTTTAAATTTGATTAATAATGCAAAAGTTAATGTTGTCGCTGTTTTTTTTTTTTAAAAATTGAAAAGTTAGGTTAATACTTAATTGATGAATATGAGTTTCAAAAAAACTGAATTGTGATTGATAATTTTAGATACTGGTGGACTGGTTGAATTTAGTGAATTTATTTTTTAATAGTTTGATAATATTGAATTTTTCAACTATTTGGATTAATTGTTGATTGAACTTCTTGTCCGCGTTTCTAAGTTTTATTGATTAATAACTTGGTGAAATTCTTGAAAATGGTTCTTAGTTCTTGATTGATAAGTTTGTGAATTAAAATCTACAATTTGATTGTTTTTGTGATATTCACATGTTTATGTTACTTTAATTGTATTATGTGTATGCAATTATTAAGTGAATTTTGTAAAAGACTATTTAGTGTTCTTTTTCCTTTATTTTTTGTACAATAATATTATTATATTATTGTATCTTATATTTTAGATTGAATTGGTAAAAAATAATATGTTACCAAAGTAGCCTCTATTATCTAGATCGTTTTAAGTATGAAATATAAGATGTTCATATTCATGAATTTATGCGGATAATTATCGGCCAAAAGGAAGATAATTATTTGGCCAAATTGTGGGTATGCATGTGGTAATGAGTATGTGGCAATTATAAGGATTGCTCATGTGAAAAGTAGTCGGTCCAAAGAAAGACTTTTTTTTTTTTTTTACAAAATTAATTGTCATTACTTTGATTTCTATGTTGAGAGTACCATTTACCGTTGGTGTTTTTTACCCAAAGACTGGACATCAATGTTATGCTAGATATCTTGTTAAAGGGGCCCACCACATATGTGAAATTATTTTGTTATGTTTTAATTATGAACATATATTTTGTTGTTTATTGTTTCAGTTGGTCTTACTCAAATATCTAGAAATCTAAGTTCAATCCCTAAGTTGAATGGATCGAACTTCAAGATTTGGAAAGAAAGCCTAGAGATACTTCTTGGGTGTATGGATTTGGACTTTGCATTAAGGACCGATAAACCTACTTCTACTGAGGAACGGCCAAATATGGCTAATATAAAGAAGTGGGAACGATCAAATCGCATGTGTCTGATGATCATTAGGCACTTCATTCCAGAGTCTTTTCGAGGCTCTATCACGGAATGTGAAAATGTAAGTTCCTTACTCAAATTGAGAAATATTTTGCTAAAAATGAGAAAGGGGAAGCAAGTAATATTTTGACTTATTTAACTTCTATGAGATATAAGGGCAATGGAAACATAAGGGAGTACATTATGGAAATGTCCAATCTCGCAGGTAAAGTAAAGGCACTTGATATCGAGATAAATGAAAATTTACTCGTGCATCTAATATTTTTCTCTCTTCTTGCACAATTCACTCAGTTTAAGATAAGGTATAATACTCATAAGGATAAATGGAGTATTAATGAGCTTATCTCACAATGTGTGCAAGAAGAAGATAGGATTAAGAGAGAAAGGACAGAAAGTGCTCATTTGGCAATAGGCTCTCGTGATAAGAAGAAAAGGAGAATTGTAGATGCTGCAGAAGGGACATCTCAGCAGAATAAAAACAAGAAACAAGCTACTGAAAATCCTTGTTTTTTCTGCAAAAAGAAATGTCACTTCAAGAAAGATTATCCCAAGTACGCCAAGTGACGTGTAAAAGGGTAAACTTCTTACTTTGGTTTGTTCTGAAGTTAATTTACCAACTGTACCTACAGATACTTGGTGGATAGATTCTGGTGCTACTACTCACATAAGTATATCAATGTAGGGTTGCCTGTGGAGCCGTCAGCCAAGTGATGCTGAAAGATTCATCTATGTGGGCGATGGCAAAGCTGTTCCAGTTGAAGCTATTAGAAATTTTAGATTACTTTTAAAAACTGGTTGTTATTTAGAGAGATAAGAAATGCAATTCCAGATGATTATATTGTGTTTCTTCAAGAACATCAGGATGATGTGGGCGTAATGGAAGATGATCCAATCAACTTCCAATAAGCTTTACAAAGTTCTAACTCTCAAAAGTGGATAAGTGCTATGGAAGAAGAAATAAAATCCATGAAAGACAATGACGTTTGGGAACTTGTCGAACTACCATCAGGAGTGAAACCCATGGGTTGTAAATGGATATTTAAAACCAAAAAGAATTCACATGGCAATATCGAAAGATATAAGGCTCGTCTTGTTGCAAAGAGTTTTACTCAAAAGGAAGGCATTGATTACAAAGAGACTTTCTCTCCGGTTTTATCGAAAGACTCTTTTAGGGTAATCATGGCACTGGTAGCTCACTTTGATTTAGAGTTACACTAGATGAATGTAAAAACTGCGTTTCTCAATGGGAACATTGATGAGACGATTTATATGGTGCAACCAGAAAACTTTGTGTCTGATAATTCAAAGTCTATGGTGTGCAAATTAAAGAAATCCATCTACGGTCTCAAGCAAGCCTCTCGTCAATGGTATCACAAATTCCATAAAGTGATAACCTCATTTGGTTTTGAGGTGAACATTGTGGAAGATTGTGTATATCACAAGTTCAATAGGAGTAAATCAATTTTTCTGGTGTTATATGTTGATGACATACTCATAGCTAGTAATGATGTAGGTTTATTGCATGACACTAAGAGATTTCTCAAAAGAAATTTTGAGATGAAGGATCTTGGTGATGCTTCTTTTGTATTAGGAATTGAAATACTGCGAGATCGTTCTCAAGGTATTTTGAGATTGTCCCAAAATAACTACATTGAAAAGATCTTAAGTAGATTTGGCATGAAAGACTGTGCGTCGGGAGATACCCGATCGCTAAAGGTGATAAATTTCATTTAGGTCAATGTTCCAGGACCACACTCGAGACTAAGGAGATGCAGAAGGTTCCATATGCATCGGCCATTGGAAGTCTAATGTATGCTCAAGTATGTATGCGTCTAGATATTATGTTCATAGTTGCAGTGTTAGGCAGATATTTGAGTAACCCGGTGATGGATCATTGGAAAGAAGCCAAACGGGTTATGAGGTATTTACAGAGAACAAAAGATTATATGCTCACTTATCGGAGATCAGAAGTTTTTGAGATCATTGGGTATTCTGATTTTGATTATGCTGGATGTCAAGACACTTTGCGATCCACTTCAGGCTATATCTTCATGTTGGCTGGAGGAGCTGTATCCTGGAAAAGTGTTAAACAAACACTTATGGCTTCTTCTACCATGGCTGTGGAGTTTATAGCATGTTATGAGGCATTTAATCATAGAATATGGTTGTGAAATTTTGTCACTGAGTTGCAGATAGTGGTTGGCATAGAAAGACCACTAAAATTATTTTGTGACAATAAGTCGGTGTGATGTATTCCAACAACCATACGAAGTCAAAGCATGTAGACATGAAGTTTCTGGTTGTTAAAGAAAGAGTTCAGAATGGTCAAATTTCGATAGAACACATAGGAACAAACTCTATGGTGGCAGATCCATTGACTAAAGGTTTACCACCTAAAGTTTTTCATGAGTATGTTGCTCACATGGGTATTAGTCACTTTTCTGATTCCATGGTTTAGTGGGAATTTGTTATTGAGGATATTCTTTTACCTTATTTTGTTTATTTTCTATATAGAATAAAGTGGATGGTTTATGTTTTATTATCTGAACTTGTTTATCATGCATGCAGTTTAGCATAAATTTTTTTTTTTTAGAATGATCTCATTAAGGAATTTGGACCAGTTGGAAACAGGCATGATCCAGATCACTTTACATGTAGTTTCCATGCTATCCATCCATACTTGATCTATGTCATTGAATGTATTGGAATTGGTGATCAAGGAAGGTTTAGTTACAAGGGTAGTGACGAAAGTCGCCTTGATTCCATGCTAATATAGGAGATGGACCAGATTGAACTAAAGGGGAATTCTATTATTGAAATAGTATGTTTATGCGTGTTTAAGGTTTATGTGATTTAATTATATTAGGTACATAGACATAGCCCAAGTGGGAGATTGTTAGACATATTTAAATAATAATATGTTTAATTAAAGTATGGGCTATGTATGTGGATTAATAATTTATCACATTGGGTTATTTTATTAGATTGGACCCTATTATGTGATTTAATTAATTAAGGCTCTAGATTCCTAATTGAGTATGGGCTTAATGGGTAGAAGCTCATTCCTAGTTAATTAGGGTTTAATGAGAACCCTAATTGAACTAGTATATAAAGATACCTTAGGGCTATGGTCCCCGATATACCAAAACAATAAGCACTCAGTCTTTCTTGAATCCCATCTAGAGAGAGATCCCACTAAGGGCATTCGGAGTTTTGGTTGAGGAAGACCATAGTCATCCATCATCATCTTGAAGCTATCATCAATTTTGCAATGGAATCCGGTATGTTATTCTTGAAAATTTGACATGAATGATCCTAGGGTTTATCTATTCAATATAGATATAAAGAATTTATGCTAATAGCCTTATCATCCCAACTTTTTGTCACACACCATTTTGGTGTTCTGAAGCTAGGACTTCAAAGCAATTAGCGGAAATGCACTCTTTGGCTGCTCCGATGAGCTCGTGGATTCAAGACTAAAAAATATCAATTCTCTGTTCTATTAACTTCTTACTCTATAAACTTCAAGAGCTCACAACTTTTTAGACTTTCACAATACTTCGGAGTTCACAATTTCATTCATTTCTTCCAAGGAAATTTGAACTTTGAAGGATTAAAATTTTTGTTCACATTTCAATCAAAAAAAAATTTCTTTTAACTCTCTTTTCTAATCTACTTGACTTTTTGTTGTGCCATTCTATTATCATCTCCTCAGATTCTCTGTTCTCATCTCTCAAAGAGAGAGAGAGAAAGTGTGTTTAATTATCATGGAGCTGATTATGGACTCTCACGTTAAGACTATTCTTTCGAGCCAACTTTTTGCAACATGTCCTGATCTGACTTTTTATCAAACTTTTCGAATAGCAAATGTCTGGATTTTTTGCTTCTCACAATCTTTTTAAAATAGTGAAATATGTTCTTCTTCATTGTAAAAATGCACTAAAAGCTTGTTAATAATTCATATTTTTCCTTGCAATTTCAGTGAGTGTGAAATAGTGCTCTATCATGTTAGGGCTCTTTTTTTCTCCATTGTCCTCACGCTCCTCCTCCCTACAAATCTAACACAGTATTGTTCTCACACCCTGTGACTTTTCCCTTGTTCAAAAAGAAAAAAGGAAAAAAAAACATTTTTGGTCCCTAAGTTTTTTGTCTAGTTTCTATTTAGTCCATAGGTTTCTAGATGTTATACATCTATTCCTTAATTTTTTAGTTTGGTTTTAACTTAGTCCATAGATTTCAAAATGCTATAATTTTACTATTGACATTTCACTTTACTTCAATTTAGTTCCTGTGTCTCGAGGTTTACACTTTTAACCCCAACTTTTCACTAAATACTCATTTTCCGTCTTTTGAAGTTAACTTATGTTAATAAATTAAAAATCGTTAAAAGAATTATAATTAGTTAAGTTTCATTATTTTTATCACTTTTAAAATTAAATTTAAAATTTCACTTCTAATTAGTTTTATAGATCAAATTAACATCAATGATTGAAAGTAAGTATATAACGAAAATTTGAGATTGAAAATGAAAAATCTTAAAATCTATGGACCAAATTGAAACAAAATTCAAATCTCAGAGGTAAAATTGCGACATTTTGAAATTTAAGGACTAAACTAAATAAAACTCAAAACGTAATAACTAGATGTGTAATATTTTAAAATCTAAAAAAATTGTGTTTAGGTAAAATTCAAAAGGAAGTCATGCATATTATAGATTTGGTTTAAAAAAGTCAACAATATAATCATATCTGGAATTTCTAAAAGCAATAATGTTATCAACAACATAGGATTCTGAAATCTCATGTGCTCATCTTCTCCCAAAGTCCGAACCAAAATCCAGAACTTCCAACGTGATTCTGTTTCCCAAAGAGTCTCCCATTTCTACAATCTCTTGCTTCACCGTGGCTTGTCGGTTTTTCCAGGTTCTACGACATGTCGTTTTCCCACAAACCACAAGTTTTAGTTTTGTTTTGTTTAGTTTTTCTCGAAGACGACAACAAAACTGGTCGTCCACATCTTACAAATTCACTGTCTGTAAAATGAATATTACTAAATTTACCCTTCAATTCACTTGTCTGCTTTTTAATGCACACTTGATTGATTATATGTCAACTATTTATTTTTAATTATAATGTATGATATAATTTGGTTTTTTTCTTTCCTTTTTAACTTCTAATATTTTGTCGGGGTCAACAGACGTCTTTTTTGTCATTTCTTTTTTCCAAGCTTTTGCTCTTATTTACATTCTTGCTCTCTTTTTCGCTCTTATCCTCTCCATTCGGTTTGTTTAATGTTCGAAAAATATTCCAAATTGTATTTTGTACGTTGTGTTCGGGTTTAATAAAATAAATTCTCTCTCTTCATTTTTCACGTGTTAGAAAACTCTATATGTTGTTGTAGTTCGTCACACATTGTTGGAAAAAAAATGAACAACTTCGCTCACTGTTAGGGATAGTCATTCAAACCGAAAAAATCGAACTGAATCGGATCGAAAACTCAGTAAAATCGAAAAATGTGATTCGATCCGAAACCGAATTAATTCGGTTCGATTCGATTTTTCATATTAGAAAATTCGACTCGATTCTATTTGACCACTAAATCGAATCGTTTTCACCGTACTCATTGTTGTCCATTATCATTGTCGAGGTACAATATAGAGATAGAAACGTATAGTCTTCACTAAAGAATGGAATATAGGAAAGTGATTTGGAGGGATTAGAAAATATAGGAGAGAGTTTTGGACAGATTAATAAAACCAGAGTTGAGAGAGAGGGAAAACAGGTAATATATTAAAAAAAAAAAAGTTTGAAAATATCGATAAAACTTTGTTTTAAAAAACTATGTTAAATATTTTGGTCCAAATTTTTAGGTCAATCGATTGCCCCCATAAGACTTAAGATCTATACCTAATTCTATATAATACTTTTGAGACTTTTTCTTGTATATATGTATGTTATGAATGTGTGACTTGTAAGGGAAGATTTTATATATATATATATATATATATATATATATATAAAGAGATTGAATTTTACATTTGGAGGAATTATTGTCCCAAAAAAAATTCTTAAATTCAGCAATGATTTGAAGCTTTAGTCTCTTGTACATATTTGTTGTAAACTTATTAGGTTACTAACTTGACCAGTATAACTTGACTAGTTTGTGCAATAAATATATATGTTTTTTTTATATAAAAGTCAAAACTTTGGTTAGATTAAGATATAAAATATTGAAGTTATCCATATTTCATCATTACAATAATCCTAAAGACTTTATGTGAGATATTAACAAAAAGAAAATCTCCCAACAAACACATGTCAATTGTTTATAATAAATCTTGGAAAACATGTATGATATGGACACAATGCTTTTCATCATACCCTTAGTTAAAAATTAAAATATATGCAAAAAGTTGAATATTTTAAAAATATACAAAGAGTTTTGATATAAAAGTAACCGTTAAAATTGACTTAGTTTTTTAAAAGATCAGTAAAAAATAGATTAAAAAAACCAAAAAAATTAGAAGTGGGTGAAGTATTTGTAAGCTTGATTTTCATAAATTAAAAGTAGAAAACCTAATGATTAGAAATGAGAACTTAATTACTTTAGTATAGGTATGATTATAATCGATACTTCAATCTTTTTTAGAATTGAGATTGAAGTTAAATAATAATAATTAGGACAAATATCTAGTCATACCACTAAATTTTGGGAGTTGTATATCGATTAAAATCCTAAACCTCATAATTGTATCAATTTAAACATTGAGTTTTCAAAAGTATATCAATTACCTTTGAAAGTCATTCATGCATTGATTCCCAAAGGCCAATCCTCCGAGAAGATTATCAAGCTAGAGATCGATCATCCAAATCATCCAAGAAGATCATAAATCCAAAGGTCGATCCTCCAAGGAGATCATCAAACTTAAAGTTTATGCATTCGAAGGAAAGAATCAGAAGATAACATTAGAGACGGTAACACTTATACTACAAATTAATAAAATCAAATTCATTTTCACGAATTAAATTTTATTTATTGAAATCTCATGTGAACAAATACATCTAAATTAAGGGTATAAATTAATATTTTTGCTAAAAGTTAATATTAATATCATTTTATTGGGAAAATTAGAGTGTTTTTCGGGAAATGATTAGGATGCATCCCTCCTTTTTTATATGGATAGGGAAAAAAATAATTAAAAATTGCCGAAACCTATTTTTATCGAGCAACTATCTTGGTTACCCAAGTGGCACTCTAAGCTTTTCTCCTTGTTTTTCCAAAAATAAAAATAAAATTGTTATTTTTGCCTTGTGGGAGGCAAGGCACGTGCCATCCACGAGAAACATTCTCTACTTTTTGTCAACATGCTGGATCAAGCACTTGGACAAGCTTGAATGTGCTACTTTAGTCTTTAGGTTTTAGGATAAGACATCATCAAATATTTTTTATAACTTTTCTTCCCTTCCTTTTTCTCTCTTTTTTTCTTTTCTTTTCTTTTTTCCTTCTACTATTTTATTTTCGCTAAATTATATATAAAAAGGAATACTCTCAACCCTTTTCATTTATTTTGGAATGTTCTTGTTGTTTTAAATTGACCCTTATAAATATTTTAAATTTTTGTTTGGAATAAAAAAAATGATGGCGCATAAGAAAATTGAGACTTGGAATAGAGTGGCAATGATTTGGAATGAAAATTTAGATCGTTCCATTTTAAGTCACTCTTATATAATTGTAGATACTAATTTTTCTCCAACCTAATGAATTTACATTTTAAAAATAATTTTGAATATTTATGAAAAGTCAATGATAAATATTGCTACTTTTATAAGAATTGAGATACTTTATAAAAAAAAATGATAGTAATTTAACCTTATTTTAAAGGTTAATTGTTTTAAATGGTAAACCTATTGAAAATATTTTCAAGTATAGCAAAAAATCATTGTTTATCAATGATAAGTCGAGGTAGACTGCGATAGACATCTATCACTGATACTGTAGAAGTCGATAGATAGCAATAAATATCTATGTAGATGTCTATCGCGGTCAATCACTAATAGACGGCGATATTTTGTTATATTTATAAATAAATTGACTTATTTTCCTTTATTTGAAAACAACCCTGGCAAATTATTTAAACTTTCTTCAAATGTATTTTGAAATTTGTTTTCTAGAATATGCCTTTAAGTGAATGTTGTTTTTAATAAGTATTTTTTTAGTGAAAAGACATGGGAAAAATACCCTTTCGTTCCCTATTTTTGTTTTGAATCTAATTTCTATTTTCATAGGTTTCAAAATATTTTACTTGTACTCTTGAATTTTCAGTTTGATTTTTAGTGGACCCCTAAGTTTTAAAATATTACATATTTCCCCTAAAACTTTTAGTTTAATTTTTATTTGATTCTTAAATTTCAATATTGTACACTTTTGCCCCCAAGATTCTACTAATGCTCATTTTGGTATTTAACATCCACTTTTAGTTGATTAAGTTTAAAAAGAAAATTATGATGTGATTTTTTTATGGAAATTTGTATCAAATAATACAAACAGGGAAAAAAACTTATCCTATATTCCATGTTTGAAATATTTGCTAATATAGTAAATGTTGACGGGTCAAGGTATTGGTTTTTTAAAAATTCCAAATTTACACTCGCTTTCCCTTTATTAATTTTCCTTTTTTACATTTCTAATTTCATTCTCACGTCTTCATTTCAGGTATGCAAATGATCGACAAATTCAAAATCGTGAAGCTCTCTGATTCAATCTCTTTGTGATACTACGGCCAATTCCAATTCGTGCGTTCGTTTTCCTTTTCCCTATTGCATCTTCAACCGTGAGTTATTTTTCTTTGAACGTTTTTTTTTTCTTTTTTTATTTCTTCAGGTCATTTAATATTTTTTTTCTCCTTTTCTCAAGAATCTAATGATTTCTTTAGCTCATTGTGAATAGAGTAGATTTTGAAGGAAGTTTGTTGTGCTTTCATATAGTTTTGCTTTTTTCATTGCGTTGTTCAGTTTTTCTTTGATATTTTGAGTTTTTATTGATTAATTAAGTTAGAGTTTGCATTCTTCACCCTTTTCTTTAATTATTTTGATGTTTGCATTCTTCACTCTTTTCTTTAATATATATATATATATATATATAAATTGTATAATATTTCTAGAAACATATCTATTTTGATGTTTGATATTTTTAGGTTTGATATTATGGCTACTTTGTCTTTTTGTTTGTCATTTATGATTTTTTGCAATTTTCACTGTACTAACTTAGGATTTAGAAGCTACTGTCACCAATCAGAAGATATCAGTTGGCTATCATTGATAATGACTATCACTGATAGAATATAGTGACTGTTATCAGTGATAGTGATAGGTTTATATTTTCTTTGGATAGATATTAGAACCTAATGATATTGTTACCAAGAGTTTTTGTTTTACTTTTGTAGGAATTTTAGAACATGGTTATTCCAATAGTTGTTTTTCATAGTGGAATATGGAATGAAAAACATTGTTATGTGAATTGCAAATCTACTGGAGTTTTAGTAAATGATATAATGGTTTTTGAACATTTTGTGGGTTTAACACTAAAGGAGATTTGTTTGGACACATCTACTTCTTCTATAAAACTTTCAACTTTATTAGATTTTGTTATGAATGAAGTTCAAAATGTAGTTCAAATTCGTGAAGATAAGGATGTAGCTTGGTTTTTGCCTTTAGTGAAGGAACATAATACAAAACATCCTTTGGTTACTCCTGTCACTAGTTCATGTTTGGAAGTGTCTTCTAATGTTGTTTTTAGTGGAGCTGAGAATTATTTATCTGTTGTTCCTTCTTTACGCTTATGATTGATGATGTTGATTTACAAGTAATTATGGATATACATATTGCTCGTGATTCGAAAGAAAAGAATGTGTTTTTTAGTAAAGAGATTTCATCAAATTGCTTTTACTTGATAACAGTCGAGAAGAATTTTGAATTTAAAACTGTAACATCAAATTCAAGGGCAATTGTGTTTTGATGTGTTCAAAATGGTTATCAATGGCATGTGAGGGCATTCCGTTACAAGCGCAGTGTTTTGTGGATGCTTAGGAAGTTTATTGATATTCATGATTGTTCTATAAAAAGTATTCAAACTTCTCATAGGCAAGCTTCCTCATTTTTAATAGCTTAATGTTTGAAAAATGATTTTAGATTTAGTTCTTCTCATACCTTAACTCCTAGTGATATTGTAAATAAAGTCCGTAAGGAATTTGGAGTAAATATTAGCTATTATATAGCATGGAGGGAAAATGAACAAATAATGAAGTCTTTGAAAGGCGAGACACGTGAATCATATGCTTTGATTCCAAAGTTTTTTTATGAAGTTAGAAGAAAAGAATCCAAGTTTATTTTCTTGTTTCCAACTTGTTAGCATGTTGTATGGTCTATCAGTGATAGCTTCTATCACTGATAGCTTCCATCACCGATAACATGAAAATGATGGAGTTATTGGTGATAGATTCCAACCAGTGATAGAAGCTATCGCCGATAGGCATCAATCAATTATATACCTTTTGTAATCTGACTTACTTATTTATTTTCATGTTCATCTTATTTTATTCATTGCCTATGAAGCTGACATAAATGGTCATTTTAAGTATTGTTATATAGCTATTGGAGCGTCAATTAAGGGTTGGAAGCTTTGTAGACCTAATATATCGGTTGATGGCACGTTCTTGAAATGTAAGTATGCTGAGACTCTTTTGACGGCTTCAACAATTGATAGTAACAATCAGATTTTTCCACTTGCTTTGAGTATTGTTGACTCTGAAAATGATGCATCATGGAGATGGTTTTTTAAGAATCTAAAGAAAAGTTTCGATCAACAGAAAGGATTGGTCATTATTTCCGAACAACATTTTAGCATCCCAAAAGGTGTTATGAATGTTTTTCCAACTATTGAGTATCGTGTTTGTCTACGACAACTTTTGCAAAATATGAAGTTGACTTATAAGGATCCTTTAATTGATGACATATATTATAGTTGTGCAAAAGCTTATACAATTGATAAATTTGAGTTTTATATGAAATGGATGAAATCGATATATCCTACTATTCGAGAATATCTCGGTAAACTTGGTTTTCAGAAGTGGGCACGTACACATTCTAGGAGAAGAAGGTATAATATGATGACTACAAATATTTCAGAGTGCTTGAATAATATTTTGAAAAAGCCTAGGGAGTTCCCTGTTTCATTATTACTTGATTCCATTAGAAAAATGCTTCAAAATTAGTTTTATAAAAAAGGTCAATTAGCATTATCCATGAGACCATTTTGACTAGTCGGGCAGAATCTGAGTTGTGAGAGCAACACAATCAGGCAGATGCTTCAAGGTACAAAATTAGCCAGTAGAAAATATCATTAATTTCAATTTATCAGTGATAGCCTCTATCATTGATAACATGTTATCAGTGATGAAGCAATCACTGATAGCTTGAAATCATTAATAGCTTGAAAACATTTCATCAGGTAGGGATAGTATCACTTACATTTTTATTTATATTTTAGTTTTCAATGACATGCCATCAGTTCACTTAGTTGATTACATTTTGTTGATTGTTTTGTTTTTCAGGTTGATCCTATTAACAATAAAGTATCTAAATTAATTGATGGAGAAAATCATTTTATGGTAAATTTGGCCTCTATATCATGTAGTTGTTGTGTTTGGGATTTGGTGGAGATTCCATATGCTCATGCTCGTGTTGCTCGTGAATTAAATTTAGATATATATGCTTTTGTATCGAACTATTATTTTTTTAGTACATTATTATAAACTTATAAAGGATCAATTTATCCTATTGGAAATCATTTTGACTGCAAATCTGTTGATGTTAGTGTGGATATATTACCTCTAATAGTTCAACGTCCACCTAGATGGCCACGGAAACAAAGAATATTGTTAATTGGTGAAAAGAAAAGCAGCTCAAAGTGCAGACGAGCCATCGTCATGACCACAATTGTAGGACATGCAAATTTCCATTAGTTACTTCATGAAGAAGCTTGTTTTGTTACTGATGTTTGTCATCAATTTATCAATGATAGTGAGACAGCTTGTTATTGATGTTTGTCATTAATTTCCATTATACAGTGAGATAGCTTCTTACTTATGTTTATCATCAATGTATCCATTATATAGTGAGACAACTTATTTTCTTACTAATGTTTTGTCAAGTTATCAACGATAACTAGTGAAATAGACTTTGTTGTTGGTATATCTATATTCTTTAGCCAATATGATGCTTTTGTTTTGCTTTAGCCACCGAAAAGAAAGAAACTTGTGATATTTCTCTATACTTAGCTGTCATTGATATCAAGCTATCAGTAATAGCTTCTATCGCTGATATCATGTTGTCAGTGATACCTTCTATCAGTGATCTCAAGTGTTTAATTCTTGAAGTGAATAATTTATTTCATCCACTTTATCTATCTAAATATCTAAATGAAATAAATGTATTCTCTCACCAAGAAATTATTTCAACAAAAGTAACTATACTAAAAAATAAGCATTTTTTGCATTAATGATAAAGAAAAACTATTAGTGATAGCTTTTATCACTGGTAACATGTCTATTACTGTTGGGTTTTATATTCTAAAACTCGTGGTATGTAAACAATTGAACTTATTTTGAAAATTCAATAAGGTGTTATTGAATAGATGTTTTGCTTAATAGAAATCCAATAAACTTGAAAGTCCCTTGACTATTGGATGAGTACTTGAACTCTATGTGGAGACATAAAGATGGATCAGGTTCGAGTAAATAGTCAAAATGATCTATAGTATATGAATAAGGCTGGGCACCTTATTTTGGTAATACTATTGGATGCGGCCTGCTCTGTAGTTGTTACAAGGAGTTGTAAAGTGCTACAAACGAAGTAATCCCAATTCGTTCATGTTGGGACATGAGGAGTGGGGTGTCCTTGTGCAAAAGTATTTGTACAAGATCGAACCCCGAAATTAACCACTCTTACTTTATAACATTGTTTACTGTTTAAGACTGACTATTTCAAAGCGATGATCTAGGTAATTTGACTTTAATCCTGAGCTAACTATGAACTCTTGTTTATTTGGAATTATCCTTAGATTTGCATAGGTGAGGGTTGGCTCAACAACGTCGACTCAATAAACCTCCTATTTCAAGGGTAAGACTAGATAGATAGCTAGGGACATAGGGTGCAAGATGGAATTCACTCCTACCCGCTTTTAGGATAGTAGAGAGGTTGTTCCCTTAAGTGTTGATTCTTGGTATTGAACAAGGGGCCCCGCCCTCTCACTGGCCCAAGAGGGATTCGATTTTGTTGATTGGATGAAAAAACAACTGTTCATTAAGGGATCAGTGGGGACTTAAGGAACAAGAGGTAATTTCGGGGGAAAAACAGAGATTCGACTCAGCTGTTATTACGAACAACCTGTGAAAGGTTGACTTACTAATCATGGTTATATCGAGTGGACATAATATATCTACAGTGAGAGGAGTTCAACTATGAGCTTTAGGGGCTTTAGTGAAGTGACCCATTAGTTAACGAATAGAGGTTAAATCGATCTAATGAGTTTACCAATTAATCTCAGATCGTGGGAGCCCATGATCTGTAGGTCCACGAGGTCCCTCTACTAGCTCGAAAATGGATTAACTCTAGAGTAGCGTGATAAGTTAATTTGAACCGCTCAAATTAGAATCAAACGAAATTGGAGAATATATATTTAAATATGATTTAAATATATAAATATGAAATTGTGTAAATTTAATTTAATATTGGATATTAAATTAATTAGAATTATTTAAATTGTTTAAATAATTATTTATTAATTTTATTAGAAAATTAATTTATGAAATTAATTTGTAAAATTATTAAATTTTGATTTTAGAAATAAATATGATTTTAAAATCAATTTTGGATTTTGGAAATAGAAAATTACACAAAAAGGAAAAATGGTTTTTTCAACTTCATCATCAAACTAGCTCACAAAGAACCCATTATCTTCAATCTTCAATTACTCCAAGTATGAGCTGCATCTCATGCAGCAAATCTCTTTGCATGATAGTCTACCATATACTGAAGAGATTTGAGTGAAGTTGAAGTGGTTGCAACCGATTGAATTTTTCTGAAAAATTCGAGTAGAAGAAGGTGTTCTTCATTGGGTTGCTACAGTGAGTATTCTCCAAATTCTCTTTGATTCCAACTTATTTTGAGTCTCACAACTCAAACTAGAGCACCAAGAGAATAGTAGGGAAGATCTTATGGTGGTCTGCACAAAGATTTGGAGAAATTTGTAGCTGGAAATCAAGATTTCAACAGTTCTTCAAAGGTATGTCTTGAAATTCATTAAATTCTGTTTGAGCATGTTTTCTTTTCTGCCAAAATTAATCAATTAGAGTGATTATTGATCCACGTCGCTTTTGCTGTGTGTTGGTACTTGTCTAACAATTACTAATACCATGTTATCAGTGATAGAAGCTATGTAGCTATGTTTAAATTTTGAATAACCGAAAAACTTGTTGAAGAACACTGAAATAAATTGAAAGCTGTAGCTATATCAATCTCATTTTTGAAAGATTGATATGCATTTCAAAATAAAAATTTCATGTAAAATAATAATCTAATTTCCAAGAAAATCATAAGCATAAAGTCTATCTATTGTCAAAGAAACGGGAATCAAAGTCTATCTATTGTCACAAAAATAAAAGTCTTTCTATTGTCAAAGAAATAGGAATCAAGTCTATTTATTGTCACAAAAACAACAATCATTGTCACAAAAACAAAAGACTATTCATTTTCAAAGAAACAGAAATCAAAGTTGTGGTAATTTGAGATCAAAGCTTGGAGCGTCATCCTTCCACCTTGGAGAATGCCTTGTAGCTTTGCTTGAAGACACCTTAGAATACACCTTGGGAGACATGTTTGGAGAGACTTTTTTGTCCTTTTTTAGATTTTTTGCATTCTTCAAAATTTTCTTGGTTAATTTTGCTTGTTTCTTCGGTCTCTTCTCCATAACAAGCTCCTCCATATTTTCAACTACAACCTTTGGTCTATTTTTTTTTTAGGCTCTTTTTAAGAGTCTTTTCAATAATATGAAATCATGGAATAAAAAATAACATAACATCTATCAAAATGCTATCAGTAAAGTAAATAAAGCTTCCTATCATTTATACTATCACTGATAGATGCTATCATTGATAGTATGTTATCAGTGATGTCAGATATCATTGATAGGAGGCTAATCCTACACTGAAAAACATCAAGCAATCAATGCTTACCTTCTTTTTGGTCATATGTTCTTTATCTACGTACTCTTCCTTTTCTTTATCTTTATCTTTTTTTTCTTTCTCTTCATCTTCAAGATCTTTTTCTTCATCTTGCAATTGTTTCTACTTTTCATTCTCTTCAACCTCCTTGTCTTCAATTTCTTGAGCGCCCTTTTCTTAAACCTCCTTCTCCTTAGCAATTTCAACTTCATTCTGCATGCATATATCATTTATGTTATTGTACTTTTTTATATAAAAAAAAAAAAATACAAATTTTACCTCTTTGCCTCCAACATCTATAAGTTCTAAACTTGCATCTAAAAAGCTTCAAACTATATGATAGCGCTTTGTTCTTCTCAAGAGATTCTTGAGATTGCTTGTCACCACCTTCTTCTTTTTGTGGACGTTGATCACTGAAGCTTATTTTATGTGGCTCAGTATATTAAGAATCTCCTTATATTTTTCATGTATGTCATTCTTAATGTCTTCTTATTCTTTTTTTTAGTTAGTCAATTCCTTCTTGTAGTGATGTTATTTTCTTCCAATTGATATTTATTTCCATTCTTTTTCTTTTTCCTTTTCAATCTCCATCTCCTTTGTTGCCAGCTCTACAAAATACCCATAGTAGTGTGATTGTAATTCTTGTTCAGTTGGAACTAATGAAGCAATAATAAACTAAAAGTTTAATAAAGATGTTAGTGATACTATCACTATTTGATAGCATGTTTATAGAAACAATCACTGATTTCAAGCTATCATCGATTGCTTCTATCTATTATAACATACTATCAATGATAAAAGCTATCACGATAGCTCAAAATAACTTGAAATTAGTTGTATCTTCTATGTCATTAGTTAGTTATCAGTGATAGAAGCTGTCACTGATCTTTTAGTGATAGTTTCTATCATTTAATAATAGGCTTATAATATATAAATAAAGGAAATAACAATGATAAAAGACTTATAACAGTGGCTTTGAAAATATTTCTATTGATGTGTTGCCAATCATTAGGTTCTTGAGATTTTCATTGAGTAATTCTAGGTCCATCACTTTTTATTCTATGTGCAAATCCAATAATAAGGTTGGATAATCTTGGTATAATCTCGAAAGCCCAATATACCAAAGTAAGTGGAAATCCTTAGAGAAAAATTGAAGATGGCTTATTGATGACACCATTCTTAAAAAAACTCTACAGTCAATTCAAAGGACACCCTACCCCATTGTTGGGGTTGATGCCCTAAAGTCTCGTGTCCTGTAGTTTGTAAATAGTTTGTACGAACGCTTGTGATGTATAATATATGATATTTACTTCACATCTTGATTTTGCTCATCTGAATGTTTTATTTGCATTACCACAAACCAATAAACTAAAATCCCTGGTTGTCTTTATGTAACTTAAGCATGTATGTGGTGACATACAAGTGGATCGTGTCTTAAGTGATAACCAAAATGGTCTGTAGTATATGGATATAGAGGGAAACTTTACCCTGGTAATGCTACGGATGCGGCCCGCTTTGTGAAATAGTTACAAGTGTTGTGACTTGTCGCAGATGATTTGGTTCTGGTCATTCGTATAAGGGACATGCAAGCGGGGACGTCCTATACAAAGAGTTTGTATAAGACCTGACCATGATGTGTTAACGTCTCGTTATTAACATCGTCCATGACAAAGACTTCACTTCACTAGGATGACCATAGATAACATGACCTCAATCTTAAGTGAGTTGGGAACTCTTGCCATTGAGGGCAATCTTTTGATTTGCATGGGTGCGAGTGGCCAGGCCAGCGACTCAAACCTACCACTTTGGGGATTCGTCTGATTTGGGAGGTGGGAACTCAACTACACAAGATGGAATTCACTCCTTCCCCAAAGCAGGGGCAAGTAGATAGATAGCTCCCTTAAGGTCTGATTCCAAGGCTTGAACGATGTGGCACCACACACCTTCTCATGGCTCGAGAGGTGTTCACACATAGTTGGACTATGTTGTATTGTTCATTAGAGAGATCAGTGGTACTTAAGAAGTGAGATGTAACTACAAGGGAAAAACGATAAATTGACCCAACTGTACTTACGAGCATCTGTAAAGGGTTATCGTACTCATGATTGGTTATATCCAATGGACACAGAAATATATTTATGGTAAGAAGAGTTCAACTATCAGTCTTTAGTGGAATGTCTAACAGTTAATGGATGGTGGATCTCGTGGCTAAAGAGTTTAGTCAGCTATTCCCATACCGTTGGAGCTTCGAGCCATAGGTTCATAAGGTCCCCTTGGTAGCTTTGATACAAGTTGAGAATCAGTTTTTGGGTTAGTTTGAAATGTTCAAATTGACAGGAGGGAATTTAATTATATATGATATAATTGAACTGGTTAATTATGTATGATATGATTGACCAAATGTATGAGATACATTATTTTGGAGGAAGTTGGATATAAATATGATTTATATCAAGTAGAAGAGAAAACACTATAGTTGATATATGATATCAAACTATAGGTTAAGACTCTAATATGATTATATTCATTATTTTATTAATTAGGTGGTTATGAGATAATTAGCCGAAGTTTTCTCCGGATTCATGCGATAATGAGAAGTTGAATTCAGTTTTAGTAACTGAAGAATAAAATGAAAATAGTTTTCATTTTGCTAGACACACGCTAATTCGCTCACGGTGTGATTACTAGACAATCGCTTAGTGTTGAGAGCCTATACGATAGTGCCCATCTACTAAACGATTGCACAGCCGTATTGCCTAAATGACCGCCCTCGATTATCTAAATGATCACTTACCTTTATTAGACGATCGCTTAGCGCGCCGAGCGTAACTAAACGATTGCTTATCTTTTGATAGACGATCACTTAGCTTTTTCTATATGATCGTGTACCCCGACCTAAACGATTAAGCATCCGACTATGCGATAGTCTTCTCCTTTCTCCCACTTGTTTGTTCATTGTACACGATTGCTTTTCCTCCTCCCCTCTACCAATTCCATCAAAGTCCACCCTTTGGATTCTCACTCCGAGAATACTGAGAGCTTTGAGTGGTGGTGTCGTCCCCATTCACTTGTTGTTCGTGCGCTGCTATTCGTGTAAACGACAGTGGTGGTACTAGGCGTTTTCTTGCTGGACGAGTGAGAGTGAGAGAAGTTCACACACAGTGAGACCGAGTTCTTGTGAATACAGTTTTCAACTGGTACGTTCTCTCGGTCTTTTGTATTTATCTTTTTTAGCATGCCAGTAATTAGTGTTTTCAATGCATATTTGTTTGTTAGAATGTATGTGTGGAAATTCTGTTATAATGAAATCGGGAAGATCCGCTTCCGCTCATAGGTACTCTTGTATAAGAATTCCTTCACCCATGGATAAGATCTAAACTTTTCTTCATCGTCTAACATTTTTAAATGTTTCCAACTTACTTTGTTATGTCCTTATGTAGGAATTAGGAAGCTTTTTAAAAAATGCAAGTGTACGAGTTTGACCTTTACATCAATCGGTATATTGGAGTCAGAACCTAACAAATTAAAAGTAGGTTGGAGCTATCTCCTTATAATTTTCATATTTGTCTTGAAAAAGAAGTTCCTAATTCTGTTGTCTATTGATTTTTTTCCACTATAGATACCATCTACAGGATAATAATTACAATTTAAACCTGTTATTAAACAAAATTCCTTGAGACCAAAATTTGAAATATGTCCTTCTATATTAAAGGCCAAGATATTTTGTTTTGTAGTCGTACATTACCTTCTAATCAGGTGTAATATGAGTTGGATGAGCACTCTTTTCATTTTTATATCTAAGAAGTGCCTAAAAAGATCTTCACCAAATTGTTGGAGTGATGGCTCATCTAATTTTCCTATGTTGTATAGGACTTCTAAGGTTATGAAAGAGCTAACCTTCAATGGGTTTGTTCATTCACTTTCTGGAACAATTAATACATTTTCCTATTTATATAACAACAACATAAATATAAGAAAAAAAACCACAAATGTATATAAATTTATAAAATATCATTAGATTGTGGACCTTGAACTTCTTGTGCTTTTTTGTAGATGATGTTGATCCTTCCAATAATTTTTTCTTTCTTTTCTCCATTTATTCTAAAAACAAATAACAACAATATCACTTTATGGAAACATTACATTCACATCATTGATAGTAGCCTATTAGGGATATCATTTAAAGATGTTACCAATGATATTCTTCTAATGTGATATACTCTTAGTGATATTATGAGTGATAGATACTATTAATGATAGCAATAAAAGAGTATCACTGATAGTAGCAATAAAAAAATGTTAGCATAAATAAACAATCAACGAATCACAATACAAGAAATAGAGATAATTCCATTAACAAACTATCATCATTTTCACTAAAACATCAGTGACAACTTCTATCACGGATAACTAACTAGATTAGCAACATATTCACTGAAACATTAGCAAATCACAATCAAACACAGTACAATAAACTTCACATAATTAGCAATCAAACACAATCAACAACAAACTACCAACATATTCACTGAAACATCAACAAATCACAATTAGCATATCAACAACTATCAACAAATATCAAAAAATAAACTTCATATAATCAACTTTTGTTTAGAAAAAAAAGCTATCACAATGACCAAAATGTATTAAAAAATAATGAATGAAATACCTAAAAAAGATAGAGGATGCATGCCCTAATTTGAAGGAAATCAATGAACTATCAACAACATATCAACAAATATCATTTTATGAAGAATTAAAATTACTACTATCAACGGAAGAAGAACGATACCCTACGGTTTCAAAGGTTTCCTATCAGTAAAGGAGAGATGAAGAAACGAAGAAACGAAGAAGAAAAGATGTACCTTTTGAATTTTGGAGCAAAATCGAAGGGAGGTAGAAGAATCACATGGTCGGTGCAAAATCGATGGAAGGAAGAAGAATCACTTGCTATCAGTGACTTCTGATTTGTCTTCCCCCAATTTCAAAGGATGGTGGGGCTCGAAAATGGGCCAGACTCGTGGAAGAAGGATGGTTGTCATAATAGGGCTTCTCTTCAAAATGGGCCAAACCGTGATGTCCATTTTCGTCTTTTTAGACTTCTAGGCCTAAATCTGCATTATAAAAACTCTATATTTGCAATTAGTTTCCCCTTGTTATACAAACTCTAATATTTATTATATAATGACTATCCATGCAAGCATCACTTTTTTTTAATTTAGTTTTGATAGTGATGGAAAACTAATGAAAGCCAGATTAATTCTAATTAATTTAATCATTTTAATTAATTAGTGGACATAAACATCAAGAATTGAAAGTGAATATCCGGTGAAAAACAAGATTAAAAATGTAAATATTGAAATATTTAGGGACCAAAATGAAACAAAATTAAGAATTCAAGGTTTAAAATAAAATATTTTGAAATTTAAGGGTCAAATAGAAATTACTGAAAACTTAGGAGTAAATATATACAATTTAAAATCTAGGGACTAAAGAAAAATAGATCAAAATCTAGGGACTAAACAAGTATTTTCTCTAAAAACATATTACATGTTTTTTTTTTGTTTAACAATATGCGGGGCGAGAGAATCGAATATGTGATTTCGATGTTAATATAACAAGCATTATGAAAGTTGAACTATGCCCATTTTGGTATATCAAGATGTTGTTTAGGACGTTGAGTTAGTTAATATAGTTTGTTTGGGGTACGGATTATTTTGGTCTGGATTATAATAGTTTGTGTTTGAGTTGTAAAAACTATTTTAGTCTGAGTAGAAAATAGTATACACTATAACAAAATGATAAAAAATAGTAAACACTAATAGAGCGTTTGAGATAAGAAGTTAGTTATTATTGTCCTATGTTATTATAGTTGGGTTATAATAGTTTGTGTTTCGGTTATAAATTATTTTAGTTTGGAATATTATTGTACGTGTAAGAGATGTAAACGATTTTAGTTTGAGTTAGAAATAGTAAACACTATACAAAGAATAAAAAAAATGATGAATGTAAAATAGTAAAAACGGTAGCAAATAAAGGTTTTGAAATAGTGTTAATTGTAACTAATTGAGAGTTTTGAAATAGTATTTACTATAGCAAAAGGTAGTTATTATAGTTTTAGGATAATCCTTACCCTAAACGTCCCCTAAAAGATTTTAAATAGTAATCTTATAATTAATTGTAGGTTATAATAGTTTAAAACATCAACTATAATTGGAATCTCGAACTGAAGTAGGTTATAATAGCGCACTTCACCTATTTGAAGTTTGAGCTAAAAACATCCCTTAGATGTTTCTCTTTCTTTAATGGTAAGTAATCAATGAATAAAATATATATCCCATAAATAGCAGTGATTAAGAAAATGGATATATTGTACTAAAAAAAAAGGTTAGTGGGATTTTTAAAAGAAAAATCCGAATAAAGCTTTTGATTCCCATTTAAATCTTCTTTGTAAAGAAGGCACATGAAAGGTTCTTGTTTAAAAATTAACCTCAACTTTTCTTGACTAAAAAGAAAAAAGCTATCTTGGGAAATCTAAGCATCCAATCACAATTTCATGAAACTTGTTAATGCTTCAAAGCTTTGTTGGACAAATATTTTTTTTTCTATTTTATGTTTTGATTTTTTTCAAAGTACGTTTATTTTATTGCAATTTCTTACAATAATTTTTACGTTTATTAAAGAAATATTTGAATCCACGGTTAAATTCTAAAAGCAAAATGCAAATTTTTGAAAACTATATACTTTTTCTTTCAAAATTTGACTTTACTTTTGTCAAGAAATTGTAAAAAAATTGAATAGCAAATTAGATAAATGATCCAAAAGTGCAAATATTGTTTATAAACTTAATTTTAAAAAATTAAAAACAAAAATTCAAATAGTTATTAAAGGAAACTTGGTTCTCTTTTTTTCATTCTAATTTTTTTAAAAAAAAAAAATTAAAGTTAAATATTCACATAAATTTAAGAAAAATTGAACGAGAAAATGGTTAGAACTTAGTTTTGATAATATTACAGATGGTAAAAGCACACTATAATAATTTTAATACAAATATGAAATAAATCCAATTTAAAAAGGATATTTGCACCTAAGTGGATTTAGATAGATTTTAGTTCAACATAAATGATATATCCTCATTCGTTTGAAGTTCGAGGTCCCATCCTACCTACCTTACAATTGTCATACTAAAAAACACTCTATTTTAAAAAAAATATTTTCTTAAACTCACAAGGGATTTTATTTATTATTTATTTATTTATTTTGTAAAGTAAAAAATAAAAAGTTAGAAAGAGAGTGAAATCCAACAGGGACCTACAGAGAAGGGAGGAAAAAGTTGGGGGAAAAGCAAAAAGGAAAACACTTTTTGGAGTATGAAGTAAATAATAATAATAATAATAATAATAATAATAATAATAATAATGTTTAAACCCTATTTTCTTCCTCAACCTTGGAACTTTATTCTATTTTCATCACTAAACTTTATAAAAAAATATGTTTTAATCTCTAAATTTGTAAAAAATATTTATTTTGATCCCTACAATTAAGATTATGTTAACTAATGAGGGCAAAATCTTGGACGCAAAACGACTTTTGAGATCTCTTATAGAAAATTACCTTACCATCTAATTCAAAATTAAAACCTTATATTTTTTAATGTAACTAACTTATTTGGCAGTCTAGTCATCCAAAAAATACAAGTCATCTCATCATTATGTTTAAGAGTTAACAACAATTCAATAGTAAAGACTAAAGTAAGTAATTTTTAAAAGTTAAGAGACTAGAATGAACAATTTTTTAAAAAAATTTATAGACCAAAAACAAAACAACATTCAAAATTAAGAGACTAAAATAAAATTTAAAAATAATAATAATAACTTGTGTGAAAGCAATAGGAAGAAAAGAGAGATGAGAAGAGCAAAATCAGGGCCTTGTCTGACTCTTGAGTGCTAATTTTGGGAGTTGGATGTTGTGCTTCATTCATTTTTGTTGGACTGCCCTTTTCAATGACCATTTATATGTAGTCTTTCTAAAAATACCTATTCTCTCTCTTCAACTTTACCCTATACATATTTCCATTTACATTTTTCTTTACCTCGGTGTAATTTTACACTTTAAGCTTTCGAGGCAAATAATTGGTTATTATAGTCCTAAATTATTATAGTTAAGTTATGATAGTTTGTGTTTAAGGTAGATTATTTTAATTTGAGTTATAATAGTATGTGTTTGAGGTGTAAACTATTTTAGTTTAGTATGATGAATGTAAAATAGTAAAAACTGTAGCAAAATGTTGTTATTATAGTCTTAGGATAGTTCTTACCCCAAATGTCTCCTAAGAATCTAACTTATTCAAAATGTTCTTAAACTTATAAGTTAATTTTAATGATACTCACATCCTTGTTTTACTTTTACTCGCCAACTTCAAATTAATCGATTCAACTATGCTCACGAACAATTGTATAATTGAATTATAAATAAAGTAGTGCTTCACGTAGCTCTTAGAATATAAATGAAAAATGTGACAAGTATCAATAACGACTTGACAATCATTTTTAAAGTTAGATTCGTCATCATATTTTAACTCATGATCCTAATCCAATATTGCTCCGTGGTTTTCGATAATTGTCACGTTTGTAGTTTAATTTTTGAAAGTCATGTTTATCATGTTAGAATTATTGATTAGATGTATGTTTAAAGTATTGAAACAATTTTAATGCTCCAAAGTAACTCGAATGTAATAGGCAATTTGAATGATTTAGCTTGAAAAAATTCTAAACTCTTTCTAAAAAATTTATATAATGATTTTGTTGGGCGTGAATAATTTATGAAAAATTAATTCGTTGAGTACCTTGATTCTTAAAAACATGAATTAAGTACAATATTGATGTTTTTTTTTTTATATAATAAGGTTTTTTTTATATATATATATACTAATACTTGCCTCAATTAAAATCCTAAAACACATATAATTGTATCCGTTTAAAATCTAGATTTTTATGAGAGAATTGTTGGACTCAGTTTGAAAATATCAACAATTTTATATATTATATTCATTTTTACACTAAAGTTATTCATTATTACGAACAAATTATGTGGAAGATTTCATTTTGGATTTTTTTTTATATAGAGAGCTAAATTAAAATACTGATTATTGTCACTTTTTTTCTTTAAAATTAATTAATGTATTCTAAATATTATTTTAAAAGGAAATTAATTAAAAAAAAATTAATGGTTAGTTAGTATAATTGATTTCAGTTGGACCAGACTTCAGGGAAAAAAAACATTTATCTAAATTTGCTACTACAATTAATTTTAAAACTAATTTCCTTAATTTGGGCTGCATAATATTATATAAATATTTACTAAAAAAAAAAACCCATCATATACAAATATCTTGAGATGGTTCTCAGAGAATTAATTTAATAAGTTTAGAAATGTACATCTCTCACCTAAATTAGGTTATAAGTAGTGTTGATTTTGATTTTTTTTCCTTTTAATTTTTTTTCTCCCCAAATTCTACTCTATATGGAACATTAAATATCATATATTTTCTTAATCCAAATTTAATGCAACATTATTTTTTTCTTAACCTTCTTCCTCTAAAAGAGAAAACAAATTAAAGTACCATTCAAGTGAGTTTTAATGATAACTTAAATATATTAATTGTTCTACATTATAATTATAAAATACGAGACGACGTATGTTTGATTAAAAAGAAGTATATTTTGACTTGTAATAATTACAAATTTATAAATGATATTTGGAATATATACTTGAGATTTAATTTTTTTTTCTTACTATAAATATAAATGATTAAATAATGTTTTTTCTTTGGAATTTTGTTAAAAGTACATGCATGACACCCATGTTTCAAGTTGCTTTTGGATAATCTTATATTGTACCCTTTGCTTTAAAGCTTTATATGATATTTCTTTGTTTTTAGTCCAAACAAAAAGTGGGACAAATATCACCAAAGGATTTACTTTGATTCCTTCATTGAATGAAACCCACCTGAATGTGTACAAATAAGACTCCATATCCCATTAAATAATACTTTTTTTTATGAGCATCAATAATGTAGTTCTATCTCACATTGTTTTTGGTATTTGGTTTTTTATTTCTAAAAAATATTTTGCCTAATTACAATTTTATCTATAAAATCTTAAATCATATTTTTTAAAATCCCGTTTGGTAATCATTTAGGCTACGTTTGTAACTATTTGGTTTTTTATTTTTGTTTTTTAAAATTAAATCTATTTCGTCCACATTTTTAAAATGATTTTCATATTTCTTAACTACAATTGTTGAATTTATAGTCAAATTCTAAAAACAGAAACAACTTTTTTAAAGCAATTTTTTAGTTCTTAAAATGTGACTTGGTTTTTTAAACCATTGTCGAAAAGTAGATAACAAATGAAGAAATTTAGAGGTGGAAGAAGTAACGTTCATGGGATTAATTTTCAAAAACAAAAATGTTACCAAACATGACCTTAGCTTTTAGTTTTTGTTTTTGAAAATTAAGCCTATAGACACTATTTTCACCTTGAAATTTATTTATTTATTATATACTTTTTACCTACTATTTAAAAAACCAAATCGAATTTTGAAAACTAAAAAAAATAACTTTTAAAAACTTGTTTTTATTTTTGAAACTTGACTAAGAATTCAATTATTATACTTAAGAAAAAATACAAATCATTGAAAGAAATAAAATTATATAAGCTTCATTTTTTAAAAGATCAAAAATAAAAAACGAAATGGTTACCAAACAGGACCTAAAGTTTCAATTTATAATATTTTTTTATATGTTAAAATAATATATCAATATAGTAGTTATATTTATTTACCAAGGAATCAATTAAATATCAGCTTTTAAAAAGTTGGGCAACAAATTTAAATGAAATTAATATATTATAAAATAAAATCAATGCACCAAAATGACCAACTTTATTTATAAATATAGTAAAATGTTACTTCTCTTAGTGATAAACACATCTATCAACGTCAAACCAACACTCTATCAATATCTATCACTAGACATCATAATAGATGGTGATATTTTACTATAATTAAAATTATTTTAAGTAGTTTTGCCATTTAATTCAATTACCTAAAAAATGAAATCGTTTATGCCTAAAAATCAAATTTATAAGGCTCCATTTGGTAACGATTAGATTTTTTTTTTTAAGATCAAATTTATATTCATCTACATTTCTTACAATGATTTACATTTTTGTTAAGTACAATGATTGAATTATTAACCAAATTCAAAAATCAAAGATAATGTTTCGAAAGCTACATTTTTTAGTTCTCAATTTTTTGTTTGTTTTTTTAAACCATTGGTGAAAACTAGGTAACAAATGATAAAATTTGGAAGTGGAAATAGTATTCAGATGCTCAAATTTCAAAAACAAAAACAAAAAACAATATGATTATGAAATGGGACCTAAATTTTTTGTTTTAGGTTGGATATAACCGTAATGATTAAACCCAGTGAAATTTGTATGTTCCATTTTGGATAGTAATTATAACTATAATATTTACTTTATAATGAGTTGGTTTTTGTAATTTTCAAAAGTTGAATTTCCATTGCTTAATTACAAAGACATTAATTTAAAAATATATAAAATATACATTGTATTGTAGAGTAGAATACTCCACTCTACTGAACTGACCAATCACATTGGTAATATGTATATATTTTTTAAAGGCTATGTATTAATCTAATATTGAATTATTATATATTAGAATGATTAATTCTTAAGACCGAATTCAACGCATATTACTATAATTTATGAAATCCCTAGTTTTACTTAAAAAAACCTCATATTATCCACATATATTTTTAATTATAAGAATGATTTTTTATTTAAATATTATTAAAATCCAACTCCCAATACTTTTGCTTGACCTTTTCTCTAACCAAAAAGAGGATGGGCATTTTTTATATTTAATTCAACGAGTGAATTATTTGTATTAGAAACTACGTTAATTTATAATAGATTTATAAATATTTTAAATGCGTGTCTAATAGGTATTTAACCTTAAAAACAGTTTATTTGGTTTTTAAATTTTTATTTTGTGTCTAGTACTCTTCCTAATTTTAATTTTATCTCAAATAAGTCTGACCTATTTTTACATTTTTAAAATTCACAAGGCTACCGATCATTAGACATAAAATTGAAAGTTAAGTGTCATAATATACATAAAATATAAATCCATTGTTTTTCTTAAACAATGAATATGCTATAAATTTATTAGACACAAAATTGTAATTTTAGACACCTATTTGGCCTTTTTTAAAAATTGAAAGACTTATTAATCATAAAATTGAAAGGTGAAAGGCCCATTAGCTATTTATATATAGCTTAGAAACTAAATTTATAACTTAGCTTAAACAATATATGGTAAATATAATTTTCTTATCATAGAATTTATTTGCTTCATAGATTGTAGTACTAAAGTTAATGTTAAATTACAAGTTGGGTCTTCAATTTTTTCGGTTGTATTAATCATAGAAATTTAAGATGTGTCTAAGAAGTATTTGAAATTTTATGAATCTAACATGTCCTATATATATTCAACATTCTTTTAATTTATTGGGTTATTACCAAAGAAAAAAATCAACAAGTTTGAAAATTTAAATACAGGTTGGATAATACCAAACCCATTTAATATAAAGATGAAAGGAAAGACCTTTTAAACACAAAATGTAAAACTCATTGAATTTATGTTTTTAAAAATCGAAGAAGCTATAGAGTAAAACTCTAATATTAAACTTTAATTTATGACCTATTTAGTTAAAATAAACCAAATTCAATTACGTATTATTAACTTAATTAATATAGTATTTATATTATCAGTTTCAAAGTAAAAGGTCAGTTTCCCAACTCCACATATCATCAAGAAAAAACATATTCCAGTTGGCACTCGTAATCTTTTAGCTTTTGAAAATTAACAAATTTTCTTTCAATTTCTTTTTATGTTTTTTATATATTTTATGTAAAAGAATTGAATTGTTAGTCAGATTTAATAAATAAAATAAATAAATAAAAACTATTATTTTGATTTAATTTTTAAATATATTTATAAAAAAGTTAGTAGTAGAAGATTTTTTTATAGATTTAAGTTTTAAAAATAAACCATAAAATCAAATAGTTACGAGGTAGGATTTAATAATGGAAAATAAAGGAGTATTGAAAAACAATAGAGAGGAAGTTGGGTAAATATTATGTAGTTTGGATAAAGCACATTAAAACAATTCATCAATTATTTTATTAAATAAAAGAATTATCTTCGATGCGTGAATTAATGTAAATCATATATCATGGCCCCAAAAGAAATAAAAAATAAAAATAAAGAAAATGGGAGAAATGGAAAAATGGAAAAATGACGTGTCAATTCTTGGTAGGTCGGCGGTTTCCGCTCTCCTCCCCGGAGCCCCCTCCTCGGTCTCACAAAATACAAAACAGAAAATTAAAAAATGAAAAATGAAAAAAAACAAAAACAAAAAATAGTGAGAAAAATCAGAACGAACATCTCTCTCTTTCTCTCTCCCCTTCGCTCGCTCGCTCGCTACGAACATTCTCTCTCTCTCTCTCTCTCTCTCTCTCTCTCTCTCTCTCTCTCTCTTATAAGCAAATTTATAAATTTTGAAATCATTCTTCCATTCGATCTCTCTTTTTTGTGTCAATTTTCTATCTGCATTTTCTCGTTCAACTTCTCTGTGTAAATCTCTCGCCATTTTCAGTTTCTCTTTTTCGCATTGTGAAGGGGGGAATTTTAGGGTTTTGTTTCTCATACTTGGTCAGGAAATAAACGCGCAAAAGAGCTTCAGAGGTACGTAATTGCCGGTGAATCTCATAATTCCTACTCCTTTAACCTTAATTTCTTGTTTTAATCCCATCCTCTTTCGTCTTCCCATTCATTTTCTTTCTAATTCGACTGTTCATGATTTCCAAGCTAATCTAATTCACTCCTGGGTCGGCAATGTTCTCATCGGATCTTCGTTTCAATGTCAGTTTTGATGATTTGATTCTTCGTATTCTATTTTTATAAGGTGCTTTTTTTTGTGTGTGTGTGTGTGTGTGTGGAGCCATTTGGGTTTGAATCCGATTGTTTAGTTTATTATTACCTCTATTGGGTTTGAAAATATTGTTAGGGCTGGTTTGTGGTTGTGGAGTAATTCAACCGCGTGATTTTGTTGGTTCTGGGAGGGAGGGACAAGGGTTAATGGTCTTGTTATTGTTGATAGAAGGTGGAAGGTTTTGTTGGGACGTTGTTTTTTGCCCGATGCTGGCAGTAGGGTAAGAGATTGCAGAGTATGACGGATTTTCAATCGCTACAACAGAAGCCTGATTCTAGTGATGCCAGAGCGGAATTAGAGCGTGGACTTGAGGAGTTAATGCGTGGGCACCTGGATGAATGTATTCCATTTGCTTCATGTAGTTCTGCTGCCAATCAAGAAGTTGAGGATGAAGAAGGTGATCAGCTTCTACGGAGGAGAAGGCGGTCTGATCTTGAGGGTGATGATTTAGCTGAATCTTCAGCTGCACGCCGTCGTCACTCTCGAATTTTGAGCCGCTGGGCTGCTCGGCAGGCACAGGAAATGATAACCACAATCGAGAGGAGAAATCGTGAATCTGAGTTGATGGCACTTGCAAGATTGCATACCGTTTCAATGCTTGATTCATCCTTTTTAAGGGAGTCCCATTCTCCAACTTCAAGGCAGCAGACTACCGTTGAGACTCCAAGCACACAAGCTTCTGCGATATTACAGATGTGGAGGGAACTGGAGGATGACCATGTGTTAAATCGGGCTCGTGAGCGGGTGAGGGAAAGGTTGAGGCAGCAAACAAGTGTTGATTCATCTACCAATATGTCCAGTACAAATATGTCTGATAGTCGGGGGAGTGAGAATCAGGGAAGCTTGGTGGATGCAAGTGAGAGTGAGAATGATTTTGGGGCATGGAACCATGATCAAATTGCATCACAGCATGTGAGGGATGAAAATAATGCTTCTAGCAGAGAGCAATCTCCTGATCTTGGCGAAGTTGAGAGGGAGAGAGTGAGGCAAATAGTACGAGGATGGATGGAGAGTGGAATCACTGATCCATCACCTAATGTTTCTGAGAGGAGCACAAGATCCAGAGCTGAATGGCTTGGGGAAACAGAACGTGAGAGAGTTAGGATTGTTAGGGAATGGGTACAGATGACCAGTCAACAAAGAGGAAGTCGTGGTGAAAGGAGAGAAGATCGAGGAACTGGACGTGGTGCACAAGTTGATAGAGGCCGTGATGAATTGGTTGCTGACCAGGATGAAGGCCAGAATGAACACATTCGCAGAGACTTGTTAAGGTTGCGAGGAAGACAAGCAATACTTGATTTACTTGTAAGGATAGAAAGGGAAAGACAGAGGGAACTTCAAGGGCTTTTGGAGCATCGAGCTGTTTCTGACTTTGCCCACCGCAACCGTATCCAGGTCAGCTGCCAAGTGTGAATGTTGTTTTTATTTATTCTACCTTTCTTTGTCTTGGTTCACTTTTGCGTAAAACTCAAATTGATTGGATTTTGAGAGGTCAAGAAGTAATTGAAGACTTTGCGTTTATGTGTTTTTCCTTTTAGAGTTTGACTGTTAAAAATATTCTACATCCCGCTTCATTTAATGTGAAGCTCTTTAAGACTCAAGAGCGACCCCAAATTTAGGAAGTACTTTAAAAACATTTTCTTTTTAGGTATTATAATCGTATCACAATCTTGATTACAATTTTTAATTATGCTTACTATATGTTTATCTCTTCAGCGTCTCATTGTTCCATTAGATGCTATTTGCATTGGCAGCTATTATATGACCACTAATCCTCTATATTTCCCCAGTCATTGCTTAGAGGTCGATTTTTGAGAAATGAAAGGACTGTTGAAGAGGAGCGGCCACCTTCTATGGCAGCAAGTGAAATAGTACAGTTACAGCAGCGACACACTGTTTCTGGTTTAAGGTATGTTGTGTTTGTGAGGATGATTAGTTTCACTTCCTTCTGTGTTTACTATCTCGTGCGAAAATAGGTATTATTGTGTATCCTGAGCATTGTTATCTTCCTGTTTGTAGTAATATATTTTTAATCTAGGATGATTTTCTGAAATGTCCTGTGAGCCTTGAATCATGTCGAAAAGACCTTCTCATTCCCAGAGTTTTGTTTTCTGAATTCTGATTTGTGCTGAGTTTATAAAGAATTATTATTACTTGGGAAATGGTTTAGTTTATATGTGTATATATACATATTTGGCTCAGGGAGGGATTCCGCTCTAGATTGGAAAATATTGTTCGTGGTCAAGCAGACGGCCAATCTGATAATGCAACTAACAGTGACATGAATGATTCTAGAAATGATCGAGGTCAAACGAATGGTTCACAGAACATCGAGCAAGAATATGTACAGTCACAGCCTGAGAGTCAGGTAGCTGAAACCAGTCAGTTGCCTGATCAAATTGAAAACATGGAAAGTAACTCAGAGATAGAGAATATGAATTGGCAAGAAACTACGAATCAGGATGGGGACTGGCGCGGACAAATTACTGAGGATGGTAGAAGAAACTGGCAACGGACAACCTTTGGCCCACTCAGTGAGTGGAGAGATGATAATGCTGAGGATGTGACATCAAATTGGCAGGCAAATTCATCTAATGATTGGTCACCGCCCAGTACACAGGTAAATGCAGAACGAAGAGAAGTTCATCCAGCAGAACCTGCTGCAGTTTGGCATGAGAGAGGCACTCGAGAAGCTGCTGGAAATTGGCCAGAGGGGCCCTCTGGTCCATTTCGAAATCGTCGGTCTGTTCCAGTGAGAAGGTTCAACAGGTTTCACCCACCTGATGATGATAACGTCTATAGTATGGAACTTAGGGAACTCTTAAGCAGGTGGTTATCATTCTCTAATTGTTATATTTATATTGGCAGGCATTGATGTATTTACACATTGCTTCCAATTTTTTTTTTGTAGGAGAAGTGTTTCTAACCTTCTTCGTAGTGGTTTTCGGGAAAGTCTGGACCAATTAATACAATCATATGTGGATAGGCAAGGTCGTGCTCCCATAGATTGGGATTTGCATAGAACTTTGCCTTCACCAACTCCTGCTTCTCCGCCTCAGGATCAGGACCAACAGAATGAACAGACTGATGAACAAAATGATGCTGTAAATAGACCCTCTCTGGTGCTTCCATCTCCACCAGTTCCTCCACCTCAACCACTTTGGCACCATGACCTGCATCATACCAGCTGGTCTCGTCATACGATGCACCGTTCGGAAATTGTGAGCTGCTTCTTCTTTTTATTTATTATCTTTTTTAATTCTTATCCTGGATTTAGATTTTGCAATGTCTATAAAAGGAGACATGGCCCTATTTGTTATAGGGGAGGGAAGTCATTTATTCAATGACTCGGGAAACCTATAGAAAATTGATCTTGGTAGTAATTGTGTTTCTTCTCTCTCTCACTGAACACACGAACACACGAACACGCACATTCTTACAATGTGAACAAATAGTCGAAGCTTTTGGACTGGTACTCCAAGTGAGCTTCGATGGTTGAAAAGCTTGCACGAGAATACGCAAAGTTAAACCACCACCCAAGTCATTTAATTGCTTCCAGTTTATCTTCAACCGAGAAGAATTGTTTTTCTACAATATGTGGAACAATCTGAAATTCGTTTGTGAAACTTTCCTGCCTTGAAGCTGTTTATTTCTGAATGTAGATTGTGTGGTTTGAGGGTGTGCTAAAATTCGTTTCTGATTTTAGCAGGAATGGGAGATTATTAACGATCTGAGAGCAGACATGGCAAGACTTCAACAAGGCATGAATCATATGCAGAGGATGTTGGAGGCTTGCATGGATATGCAATTAGAATTGCAGCGATCTGTTAGACAAGAAGTCTCTGCAGCATTAAACAGATCTGCCGGAGAAAAAGGTCAGATTTCATTTTACTGCAATGTAATCCTCTCCTATATGTTGAAGAGGAATGCCTATAGAACTACTCTAAATATACATCGACGCAAATTGCCTCTCAATGTAGGTCTACCCGCTGAGACATCGGAGGATGGTTCTAAATGGTGTCATGTGAGGAAGGGAACGTGTTGTGTTTGTTGCGACAGCCACATCGACTCTCTCCTCTACAGGTATGTCTTTTAAGTTCTAATTAATTTTTTTAGAGTCAAATAGGAGAGATTCAAACTTTTAACCTCTAAATTGTGTGGTATATATGAGTTCTAACTGTTATCGGCTTAAAAATGGGAATAGACTTAGATACCAACTGTAAAATGGAAATCTTACTGCAGATGTGGACATATGTGCACTTGTTCAAAATGTGCAAATGAGTTGGTCCGTGGTGGTGGGAAGTGTCCGCTGTGTCGAGCACCAATAGTGGAAGTGATCCGGGCATACTCGATACTGTAGAAAGAAATGGGAAAAGGAGATATAGTTAAGTCAGTAGTGTGCAGCTCTTTCAATTTGATTGGGGAGGTAAGTGGTTTATTTGATAACACAGATGGGAGCCGTGAGAATTAGCGTTCAGTAGGTGCCGCTGTGTTGTTCTGATTATATGGAAACATTATCTTGCGTTGTATAATTGGAATGACAAATTTGCATGGTCGATTCATCATTTTTTACGTAAATAAAAAGAAAAGAAAATGTAAGTCTGAAGATATTCTTTTCCTTTCAAGTTTCAACTCTTTGACATTAGTTTTCAACACAGGCTTAGGTAGTGCTTCAGTCCTGGTATTCTGCTAATGCTCTTATTTCAAGGTAAACTAATTTCTTTGTACATTTATTAAAAAAAAAAAAAAATGAATTTCAACAAAATTGGCTTATCTAATATTAGATAAAAGAGGGAGTAGTCCATGTATCTCTTAAAAGTTTGTGAGGTCTCATCATTTTTCAATGTAAATCTTCACCATATAAAATTGGAATTTCATCCATCAGAAAGGATATCATAAAGTGGTTCACCTTTTAGCCGACACCGGAGGGGTGCTCAGTTACTAAAAATCCTTTGTAATTTCAATTCAACGTTGTACTCATTCATTAGAACCAGTTGCTTCTTTACCTATCCTATTTATAGACATTAGATGACATATTTAGAGATGTTCTATTCGATATATGATGAAACATTGATGAAAGGTCAGATAATAGAACATATCTAAAATGGCTTCGAGCATCCAGCTTCACCACAGTTGCCTGCCCTCTCCTTATTCGGCACTTCCCAGTCCACAACAGACCTGATTCATCAACCCGGACAATAACAAGATTGTTTCTGCAAATTTCTTAAGCAACTTTTAGACCACTTCCTATACCTATGAATTTTATTGGATCTAGAAATGATACGTTGGAAGAATCTTTTGGCTCTTTCAATAGCAATGGGTGGATTGTTTCACTTCTATTACTAAAAGAATTTACGAAATTTACTCAGCTAAGATGTCTAAAATTTTGCCTAAAACTACTGTGTTAACAAGATGTATCCAGTTTGATCGAGGTCAATTTTTTTTTCAAGAGAATGTTATAAGGAGTCAATGTCTATGTTATGATTTGAAGATTTTAATGTGGTTTAGTTTAAAATCGAGAATGTCTTGAGATTAATGTCATTAGTGTTTCTTTGCTTGGGTCTTCAATGAAAATGTAGAGAAAATGACAATATAGTGTACGAGAATGATTTTAAAATAGTTAAAATCATGTTTAAAATCAGTTTAATCGCTCAAAATCACATTAATGTTTAATTTTATATTTTTAAATGCATTTTTTATACCATTAGAAATTGATTTTAAATGGTTAAAAGCACTTTACAAGTAATTTTGAGATTTAAAAAAGTGATTTCAACAATTTTAGAATCACTTCCATTCCAAACATGCAAATAAGGGTTTCGTTTCATTTATGTAGTCTTTTGATCCTAATTTGTGAACAAGAAGTCAAATTCCAATAAGATTAGATATACGATTAAACTTGCTTGTTTGAGTTTAACAATAGTAGGATGAAGAATTCAACTATTAATCATTGAGATGTTAATTACTAAAAGAAAAACTTCACTCCAAAAAATAACCTTAGGAATGAGATTTTGAAACCAAATCTTTACCAAAAGTTACATGATTATTAAGCCAAATTTCACAAAAGAAAGCAAGACTTAAGCTGAATAGATATATTTATCACACCATTTACTATAAATTAAAAAGATGTAAGGTTTTGAGATTTTGAGCCCCATTGCCAATATCGCCAAAATCCAATTATTACTCATTTTTCCCTCTTTTCTTCCCACAAAATGTGAAGCAAGTTTAAAAGGCAGCAGCTTTTTGTTGGAATTTTGAATGAAATGACATTTCATTTCATTTCAGCTTTGATTGCTGAAGCCAAATGGTCGTACGCTCGTGTCCAGGCATTGCCCATTTCGTCGCTCCATTTTTCTCCCAATCCCTCTTTCACTGTTCGTAGCAATGCCTCTTTCACTACCTGTCCATATATAACCTCCATCATTCCCCAAAATCCAATTACCACTTTTAGGATATGTCCGGGAAGTGATTTTGAGATGGTCGATATCATTTTTTTCTCTTGTCAAAATCACTTTTCCTTAAAATGATAGTATTTAGCATGACCTAAAATTGATTTTAGAAAAATCTAAAATCATTTCAAATTGATTTTGGAGGAATTAGTTGATAGGTGATTCACTGAGAATCAGTATTAAAATAGTTATCTAATTCTGTTTTTGTTAAAATATTGTTTGTTAACTATTTGTGAAATCATTTTTTTAGCTGTAACAAAAGATGACAGATATTATCTATCATTAAATTGTTAATAAAACAAACAATTGTATATATTTTGACTTTTCTTTCCAAATCTATTATAAACATTCATCCTACTCAAAATATCAATCATGACATTAAAAATTTAACAAAATAAATAAAAATAGATACTTACCACAATATTTAGTTAAATAATAATTTTTCAAATAGAAAATACAATTTTGAGTAATTGGATAACTCTAAATTCACTTTTAGAACCAAACATAAAAATTCAAAATTACTTTTAAATATTTAAGAATCGCTTTGAAAAGTTTAGAACCAAACATAAATTTTATTGCTTAAAAATATACTTTACAAAATCAATGGTACCTAAATCTCTTTTTCTAAAATCACTATTTCAACTATCACTTCCAAACACACTCTTAAATTATTTAAATTACCATAATTTTTCTTTATATACAATAAATAATTAAAATCTTACTTTTGTCTCGTCTAACTATTTTTTAAAATCTATGGAGCTGTTAGATAGAAAATTGAGAGTTTATTAAACACAAAATTGTTTTCGACTAAAAAGTAAGAAGTTTTAATCTTCCTTCACATAGTAATGAATTATATGTTAAAGAAGAAAAGTTAAAAACAAAAAAATAAGATTCACTTTTATGTCTAATATATGAGTTTTAGAAAATGTCAAATATGTCAGAGTTCCATTGAATACAAAATTAGTAATTGAAGATTTTGTATATATTTGTAAGGTTGGAATTTATTAAGCACAAAATTAAATGTATTATACACTTGTTAAAGTTCAAGAAATTATTTAAAAATACATTTAAGAGACTGAAACTTAAATAGTAAGTTTTTTTTTCTAAAAAAATGTTAAATTACAAATTCAGTGTCTAAATTTTAAGTTTTTGTCTATGCAATCTTCGAAATTTCAAATTTGTTGTATATTTGATTTCTAAGCTTTAAAAATATCTAATTTGAGTCAAATAGATCTAAAATTTTAATTTCATAAGGCACTTTTTAAGAAAAAAAATCATAGACCAATTAGACACAAAATTGAAATTTAGATTAACATGAAATTTAATTTTATATCTAATATATAAGTTAATTTTGTAAGTTTCAAATACTTTAAAGGAGTATGAACACAAAATTGATTATTGACGATCTATTAAATAATAAAAATATTCAAAATTTATTAGATATAAAATTGAATTGTTACCTCAAAATGTGGATCGATGACTCCATTACGAAGGTGGACAGACCCCAAATATTGTAGGGTAGTCTCAGATACAATCACTTCCCCTTTCTCTTTCAATTGAATGGCTGCTTCACATGTCTTCATTTTGTTCATTTTTTCTTGTGTTAGTTTACAATCTTATAGTTATTGCATAAATTATGATTTACAAACAAATGTACATCAAACAACATTTCAATTTATAGTGTTTTATTGCCATTTATTAAAAGCTATGATCAGGCAAACATATTTGATTACTATATATATTTGAGTTCGACGATTTCAAATGAAAATTTAAAATCAAATTTTGAGATGATAATTGATATCAAATCGATTTAGCTATTCTACAAAGGAGGGATTAAAAGTATAGTAAATTAATCGCATAACAAAGAGTCTATGAGTGAAAATGAGAGTCAATCACATTTGGAGAATACAAAGCCCTTTGGTCTTTCCAAGGACCGACAAATTTACATTTTAATTGGTGAGCAAAACAAGACTCTATCATTGGTATATGCATGCTAACTTAACGATCATCCATCATTAACTAATAAAATGCATTCAACTAAAATGATTGGGGCGATATTCAAGATTCAATTTTCGATTACAGATTATACTGTATTACACTCATTCATATTTCAATTTTTGTTAAACATTTTAATAATTTTTATTCCAATAACATAAATAGTTTTGAAATATTTAACGAGAGATCAAAGATAATGTTACAACTATTAAAATAATAAGAATATTGAAACAAATGACAAAGTTCAAAAGCGTTTTTTTCTATATTTATATAAAATAAGTCACAAAAGATTTATTTGTGGCCGTTTAGAAAATATAAATATTCAATAAGTAAATTTTTAGTATAAAAAGATAGTCTATACATACCTATTAACATAGAATTAAACTCAACTCAATTGACATAAAATTTGTGCTTTCAGAACTTCGAGATTAGAGACTCGATTCCCGTCTCGGTAAAAGAAAATATAGAAATTCTAGAGAGTGAGAGATAGAGAGAGCAATAAAAATGGCTTAAAGATTGGTAAAATGTGAAACATATGAATTGAAAAACACATAGAACTGACCATTTTGAAAACCTTGAGGGCATGAGCCTTGAGCTTAGGATTGTTCTGAGGAATCTCTTCTGAATCCCTTAAGAAAGAAAACATGTTCTTTGCTGCTGGAGCTATCTCCAATATCCTTTACATTATAGTAAATAATAATTAGTAAATTAAACACCATTTACAATAATAATAATAATAATAATTAATAATTAATAAAGCTAATTATTAATACTTACTGAGTAAAGAAACGAAGGCTGTACAAAGGCAAATCCTTCTTCAAAACTTCCCATGATTCTTTCACTAAACCTTCTTCCTTCTCTGTGAATTCCATCTCTCTCTCTCTCTCTCTCCTATTCTTTCTCTCTCTAACAGTTTCAAGGATAAGGTGCTTTGGGGGACCTCTCTTCAATTTCCAACTTATAATGTTTTTCTCTAAATAAAAAATTAGTATTAAAAAATTAAAAGATTAAAATACTATTTTGATCGTCCTCTAATTAGAAGCTTATCCAATTTTAGATTTTTTTTTTGTACTTTTAAAAGTTGAATTTTAGTTTATATAGTCGGAGTGAACTTAACTCAACGGTAATTTATATAACATTCCTTCTTAGAGGTTGGAGGTTCAATTCTTCATCTCTGCAATTTATGTATTACAAAAAATAGTTTATGTACTTTTAATCAATTTCAAATTTCAAATTTATTTGTTGATTATTTCAAAAGAAATTTGTTATCTATTTACAATTTTATTCTAAAATTTGAAAACATATCCACATTTGTATTTTAAAGATGGTTGTTTTCAAATATAGAAAAAATGAACAAAAATATTTACAAATATAGATAAATTTCACCATCTATTGCAATGTATCGATTTTTCTATTATTTATAAATATTTTTAGCAGTTTGTCATTTCTAAAAAATTTTCTTTTAAAAATTATTATTATTATTTCGTTAATTTTGATAGAGATGGGCTAAAACCTAAATTTAAGATTTACAGAAATAAAAATACCAATACTAAAATGAAAAAAATCCAAAATACCGGACAACAAATGATATTTTAATCAAAATTATTATTATTTATTATTTAAAAAAAAAAACTAGTTCACGTGTGAAAATCAGGATTAATTGGACAAATCCCATGGATTATGGGACGTGTTTGGATCTGTGGTCAGAAGATGAAAAGGTTTGAACCACACGTGAATAATTGTTTATATATAGATAATTTATTTATTTACCATTTTTTGTGATAAATTAATCATTGTAATTATTCCATATATATATTTATATTATGTGGCTACAAATGAATTCTTGGCCAAAGACGACATTTCCATTTTTGTCCTCAATTAATCCCCAAGTCCCTATGAATAATTTTCCCATTTAAGAAATAAGAGGAAAATATATAAATTAGAAGCAAGTTCAATAATTTCAATCAATGCCCTGAATATATCATTTCCTATCTGTGTATGATACGGCATCGTATCTCACAGACAAGGCCGCCAATTCACGAGCTCCTGTCATACATCTCTCTACGCCCTAATTTGAAACCACGTCTTTGTTTAGTTATATTATATAATTCTTCGGGTTATGGTAGCACGTCTCTATCTTTTATTAGTCGCGTTAACTCGATTTGTAATAATATTAAATAGTTTTTTCAATGTCGGTTAAATATTTAAAGAATATTAGTTAAGAGAGATTTGTATATTTTCGATCAACGAGTCAATGAATGTATGTGTTGTGCTGAGGATCTTACATTAAAAAGAAAAAAATCAAGAGACCTCACTCCATGATCTTTATAAGATAGACTGACTACCTCCTTTTATAGCTAATCGATCTTAAGATGAAATCTCATGTTATATTATATGATATCAAAGTCTATAAAGTCTAAACAAGGCAACATCATTTTTTAGTTAGTGGTCTATTTGACTCATATTAAAAAATTTAGGTCGTATTAAACACATTCTAAAATTTATCAAGCATAACTCTCAAAAGTTCACATAATTTTGCATATTCTTATTTGTCATCAACGTTTTGTATTTGAGAGTCCAAATCCAATTTGAGCATTCGAATATACATTCTAGACCAAAAATTAGATGGTAAAATTTCTTAACTCCACACGCATGTTACTATTGAAATCACTTCAACAAACATATAACCAGAAGATTCCCTTTTTTTTTTCTCTTCTCTAATTTCATTTTAATCTTTAACATTTCCTTTAAAATGGAAAGGTAAAAAAAACTTCTAGTAATGGAGAAAATGAGTACGTGATGATGAATACAGTTTTGCCCTTTAGAATGAATGGTGGCATTTTATGCTTATTTGCAAGCAATAATTTTCCTCCACTTATACCTTTTTTAATCCTATATATATATATATATATATATATATAAGCAATGTGCTCCCTCCAAGTGCTCTCTTCCTCTTTACCACATCAAAAAAAAAATAATAATAATAATAATAATAATAAAATAAAATTATTATGATGTAATTAAGTTTTCCCATATATATATATATATATACGTACGTACGTATGTATATACACAGCATTTTTATTTTTCAGTTCCTTGCAATAGATGAATTAAATTTGGAAACCTTTTAAAATATTGTTGGTTATGTATTCGGGAAAAGGAAATTTATTTTCAAGCATGAGAAAAAGAAAAAGGAAAAAGAGGAATAGGAGGAAATAGAAAAATCGGGGGTGTATTTAAATTTTTGTCAAAAAAAACGAAAATAAGAAAATTTTTGGCAAAACTGTGCCACACACATGAAATATATTTTTTAATCCCAAATTATCCTTACCATGGTCGATTAACAATTTTTCAAATTTCCAATAAAAAACAGTGTAAATAGAATCATCTATTGTCAAACTATGTATCAATTCTCGATAGAAATACAGTATAACAAGAGATAGGTGTCAACCTCCATTTTAAAATTTGAATCTGTTTTGATTTGATTTAAGCAGTTTTCGAAAATATTTCAAATTAATTCATCTTTAATTTGTTTATCACCATTTTGATTTTAATTTATGGTATATCTTTAAATTTTACATTATTATATTTATCTTTTATTATTTTAAATTCGGATTAAATTTTTTTAATCCTGATTATGATTTTACTTAATATTTTATACATATTATCATCCTGCCTTCTTCAAGTACTTCCTCGCGGTTGTCGCATTTGCTTTGAACAAAGGACTGTGACTTCTTTCTTCTCTATCTATCTAAAAGTAGAGTCACTGGTCAGTAGAGCAGTTTTATGACTTTAATAGCGTTTAGTAGTTCTAGGGATAGGTAGCTACAAGAATCTACTGAGCTAACCATCTAATCTAAGCAGTAGCATCTCAACTGAAGGTCTTTTATTCCCGCAAGAGGAAAGAGTCTCTATCTACACAGTATATTTCATTTAAATTTTATTATTTTTTGTATTTTTAATCACCTATTATGCATTATCATCTTATTATATTATTATACCATCAATTTGTCTTTTTGACAAACAAATAAATATTCACTTTTGCAATAATTTTGTTTTTACTATGTCTCTACAATAAGTTAGGCTTCTTTCATGGATTTTGTGGTTGATGGAGTTATGAATGTAGTTTAATTGTGAAAAGCTTAAATGAAAATTGAATTACAAATGGAGTGTAATTGTAAATAAACAAGTTCTCTTCCTGATTTTTCTCCTACAAATTATATTTTAATTTATATTTTATTATCAAATTAGATTTTATCTAACTACTTATTGAATTAATCACACTAAACAAAAACTTCATGATTTCTCTCCAATTTATATTTGAATTTATCTTTTATTATCAAATTTGATTTTATCTAACTAACTTTCGATTGGTTTAAAATGTTTGTTACATATTCAATTGTATCTTCATTTTTTTTTCATTATTTTATACATATTATTATCAAATTAATTTATTTATTTTTCTTTTTATATTTTCAACGTTTACAATTTTTCATACAGAAATACAAAAAATGGCTTGTTCTACCTAAAAAGAAATATATAAATAGGAATTAAACTTTAAATGTTTGAAACATGTGCGTGTATATATATATTTTTTGTTCAAATTATTATTATTGTTATCATCATCATCATCATCATCATCATCATTATCATTATTATTAAAATAAGATAGCAAAAAAATCTTAAATCTCATATTCTCCGCGTAGTCGACCCCCAAAATCACTTTTTCTTCTTCTCAATCTCATGTGTGCAATCGTTTGTTCAGCTACCCTTTCTTGGATTCCATCATCTTGGCTAGCTTTTGACGACAACCCTCACCAGGTTACCGACCTTTTTCATTCGCACACGTTTCCTGCTTTTATTTCTATTTTGAACATCGTTTTCAACAATGACGTTCTGGGATTGGCAATATTTAAAGTTGGCTTTCAAGATCTTATGAGCAAAATTGTCACATGGAATGAAAATGATGAAACTCCCTACAACAAGTTTAGTGTCGAATGCAATCATATTTCCAATAGTCACATTGTTCTGGAGTTGCAATTCCTTTAAGTATTCACTTGCCAACAACAATTTCACCGATATAATAAACTTTGCTCTTTCTTATCTTGGAAAAAGTTCATCGTTGTGGATATCCATAAGTTTCTAATGACTTTAGCGTGGTCGTCATCTTCCCTCGTATACAGATGTTCTATAGGCAGTTAAAAGTGTTAAGGACCATATTAGTGATTTTTAATTTTTGTCTTGAAATGTTTAGATACTCTAGAATGTTTAGGTAAAGTGTATTTGTGGCATTCGAGTTGTTTTTAAAGTAATATATCTTTACATTCTCGTTGTACTTAATTTTATTGTTTTTATGGTAGTTTTGTCATTTATTAATTAGTATTTTTTATTATATAAATTTATTGGGCTATTTTTATAATTTTAAAACATTTTTGTCATTTTTCAAAATAAAACTTTAAAATTTATTATTTTTCTAGGCAGCCCAAAGAAAAATAAATGAAGACCCCGTTAACGAGGCCCATATTCACGGGCTTTAGCTCATTCTCCAAGTGGGCTAAGGTTATCACAGGCTCACCGCCATTGTCGTCCTTCAATAATAATCATAACGAGTGATTTAATGATATACTTATATAAATTATACTTTAGTTTTATTTTTTAAACAAAAAATGTAATATCTCACCAAATCATAGATCATTAAAAATAGAAAAATCAAGTTATCTTTTTCTATTATTGAATTTTACGGAATTATAAGTTAAAAAAACATGTTGAAGATGAATCTGTAACATGAATAATTAATTTTTTAGGAAAAAAATAATTAAAATTTTTGTCCGATATAGTATAAATAATAATATATTTGTTGTCAGCATGAATGGTGAAGGAACCTAAAACATTATTATTATTATTATTATTATTATTATTATTATCATTATTATTATTATTATAGGCTAAAATCTCATTTTCTTTTATGAATTCTTATATTTATTTTATTTTAATCTCTAAGATTCAAGTATTTTATTTTAGTATGTAAACTTCATATTTAAGAACTAAAACAAAAATTAGATAATTTCATTTTACCTTTGAAATTTAATATCCACCTCAACTAGCCAACGTATATCCATAATATATGTCCAACTTATTGCGTTATTACACATGATTTTGAAATTCAGTTTATTAATTTGTTCCATGTATAGCAAAATGATCGTCACAATGACAAAAATTCTTATTTTTAATAATTCAATGATTGAAATAAAAATTTTGGAAATTTAATAGAACAACATGAAGAATTATGAGAATGTGAGAATTGAAATAAACGTAATTTTATTAGCTTGATTACATACTAAGGTCTCGTTTGTGATTGCGTTAAAAGGTATAAAGTAATTATAGGAAAATCTTTATGTCTAGATTATTTGATAAGACAAAGTATTTTTTTAATTAAAAAGCTTTTTAATTTAGCTTTTCTAAAATTTGTCACATTCTTTAATTGGTTAAAATTTTCAATTGTATCATTCCATATATTTTCCACTATTTATTCTCTCCTTATATCAATTGAAATTCAAATAATTTTGGTTAAACAAAATGAGCTGATTTACATCATATACTTTCAAATAAATGTCATATAATACCTTAAAAACTATAATAATATATCCACATTGGTCATGATTAACTAAATCACTATAACTTAATATTAATTTACTCAACACAATAACTTCTTTTTTTCTTACTTAAAATTGAAATGTACCAAATATTAGTTTCAAATTCCTTAAAAACACTTTACAATTAGGGGTGTTCATAGGTTAAGTTCATTAGAAAAAATTCGGGCTTTAATGTTGGTTTTGAACCGACATTAAAGATAGTGTTATTAAAGCCCTTTAATGTTTTAAACCGACATTAAAGGGCTTCAATAACACCAATAACACAACCTTCAATGTTGGTTGCAACCAACATTGAAGGTCTTTAGTGTCGATTGCAACCGACATTGAAGGTCTTTAGTGATTAAAGTCTGTCGGTTACAATCAACATTAAAGGTCTTTAATGTCGGTTGCAACCAACATAACCTACATTGAAGCCCGAATCTGTCCCTTTTTTTAAAAATTTCGTTGTCGAATCCATTTTTTTGGTCAAATAAGTTAAAAACGACATTATATGTCTCGTGTTGGGTCAGAAAATGTCTGTCTTTGTTTTATATTAAAAAGTATAAACAAATTTGCATAGCGAGCCCATCAATATTTGTCTTCTACCTATGAATTTATCCACAAATAAGAATCAATATTTCCAATCCATTACATATAGTCATCAATATTTGTCTTCTATCTATGAATTTATCCACCAAAAATTGCAAAACAATACAAGAACCAAACTTTCATAGAATACAGCTCACACCAAAGCCATCATTTCTCTCATTCACAAATATCAATTAGTACTAATTCCATGAATACTTAACACTGAATACCCCATGAACACAAAAAAAAAATATATTATATATAAATCTTCCAATAAAAAACAAATCATGTCTTCCACCTATGAATTTATCCACAAACAAGAATCAGAATACCAAAACCAGACTTTTATAGAAAACTTACACCAAGCCATCCTTTCTCTCATTCACAAATATCAATTAGTACTAATTCCATTCACAAAGATCATGGTTAGATAAATTTACATTCATTCTAAGCTAACATTTACATTCTATTGAGACAAAAAACAAGAATTACATCCTTACACAAATCGGCCAACAAAACTTGTCCATTGGGTCTGAATTACGTCGATCTCTCCTTGCATATATGCATCTTTTGTATTGAACTACAAAAAGGGAAAAAGAAAAAGAAAGATAAATTCAACATAAATTTACGTCCATTTATTAAATTAAAGCTAGTACTATATAAAAAATAAATAATTTACGTACAAGGCTAGTAATGGGAGTAGTAGGATTATGCACAATTTCGTGTATATACTTTTGCACATAGTACCCACATCCTACAGAATCTAATTGACGGAGCACTGCATATAAAGAAGTTGGAAACAATTGTTAAATTGTTATAAAGAAGTCGAATGAACATGAATTGTTAAAAAATGAATGCAAATTTACCTTTACAGGTTTCCATTTTGGAGAAGACCGATGGTGTTGGAGATCGTGCTCGGCTTGCCATGTTTTCAATCCACTAAATAGTTTAAAAACATTAGTTAAACATAAATACTTCGATTAAGAGCTAAGAAAGTTCAATTACACTTACATATTTATAACTCCATGAAAATCCTCTTGAACCTTACTTCGAAGAGAGTTCAAAACATAAACACAATTTTTCTTTAGATTGATTACAATTAATATCCAATGATAACTATAATAGTATGTGTATAATGCAAATTAAAAATAACTTAAGAACTTATATCTACTTACCCTGTGTCATATGGAATAAGGACTAATTTATCTAAATTAGCCAATTCTAGTTGATGGACTAAATTTTTGGATCGGATATCTTGAGACTTCACGTGTGGCGATATTCTTGCTTGATCAATTATAAAAAACTTCTTTGTAATATCACGACCACATTCATCCCAAAGATACCTAAACAAAGTAAAAGTTATTGTTTATCAACATAAAACAAAGTATACATGAGTGAATCTAGATGAGTAATACTTACGCAATGTATGTCAAAATACACATGTAGCCTATTTCAACCATATTGCAATATTGGATCAGTTCATTGCGGCCTAAATAAATAAATTTGTCTCTTCCAAATATATGCTCGTCCAAAGTGATACGGATCATGTCTACATCATTCATGTTATGCATAGCACGTCCATTCAATAGTTTGATAGTACCATTGGCATTAGTATATTTAGAGGATTAGTTGAAACTCTTAATTGGTGAATGATCATACCATAACCAAAGTTACAAAAATTCAAAGAAGAAAAAATAATAAAGAACCAAACTCATATATTGAAAAGTGACATACTTTTTTCTCGTCAACCATAACAAGTTCACGAGGCCTTTTACGAAGTTTCCCATTGCTTGTTTTAAGAACTCTATTTTATCCTTCATAGAAATTGGTATAGATAAATCTTCTCCAATGACAATGTCAATCAGAACTTTAACAGTTAAGCATGACACATCATCATCAAATGTTGTGGCTATTGCAACAATATTATCTACAGTTCCTATAGCCAAGATGCATGGTGTCCCATTAACAAAATTTAAAAGAACTTATGTCATGCATGGTTAAGCACGTACAATATGATTAAAATTTAAAAGTCGCAATAAATAAATTACCTCCAAATCTTTTTTAGGCATCTTCTTAGTATCTTCTTCTTTAGACATCTTCTCAATATCATCTTCAGATGACTTAATGCAACACTTCTAACAGATGATTTAGACTGATGAGATTGTCTGCTGTGAGTTCTTTCTCTTGACACTTTACCATGTCGAACATTTTTTTTTTTTACTAGAGCCTCCTTCAATTTCTTAGCTCATAGAGGACTTTGGTTTTACTAATTTGAAATATTGAGAATGGGAAACAAAATCACCCATTCCTCTAACACGTCCCCAATGTTCTTCCGTACTTGATGCTTCAGTGAGAACATCTTCACCTTCATGAACTTCAACCAATTTATCTTGTAAAACATATTACAATTTTCACACAATATCTATATCATCTTAAACTTATATATATGTCATCTTAAATTTTGCGTAATATATACTTACAATCCGATTGGCACATTCTTGAGTAACTTCATCAAAGTATTCATTATTATTTCCTTTTCTTGCTTCTTTCCATAAAGTTACCCGATAAGAAGGATCATTCGATAGGTTCTACATGAACATACATATTTAATTAGCATAAACATATTAGAATAAAAGATTTAATTTAAGTCGAATAACTCACTAATTCTTGGGCAAGATTCGCATAGCCCTTCCGAGAAATGTGGTGATTATATACACATTTCGCATGACTTTCGTTTTTAAGACGACTGATTTTCTGTACAACAAATCTAATTGAAGTTACCTATCAAAACAAGATAATGTTGATATATAATTTATGATGAATGACTTGCCTCCCATTCTTCACTCAATCGTTCATTGACGAACAATGTCCAATGATCTTGCTCTATATGAGAATATTATTGGGGTGAAAATTGCAAGACCGAGAGTTAATCTTTAAATGGAAGTATGAAATTTTGAGTCAACGTTGTCTTGGAAGTCCACTTCCTAGATGCAGAAATTAATATACAATGTTTGGACTTAGAGTCCACATTGAACGACATCTGCACAGTGAAAAAAGTAGTTAAACAATAAACTAATAAACTACTATGCACATGAGTTAAAAGTTTAGAAAACATACCGCAATACAATAAAAAAAGTTTGTCTTTTAAATGGTTTGGAACTTTTTTCCAAGAATCATACGTTATAGGAATTTGTTTTCGAACATAAACTCCTATATAACTCTGCATTTTCTTTGCTCCAAATCCAACGGGTTGTCCATGTTCATTATAATCGATGGTCCAGATGTCCTTATTGTGCCCACCCAAATATTGTAGTTAGGCCACGTTGTATACTTATTCTACTATGTTTTTTTGAGATCATATTTCTATCATCCTCACTGCTACCTGTTGAAGTTTCCATGTCAATCTGCAAAAAAAAAAAAAAAAAAAGACATTACTCACACAAAAAACATATAATCTTAATATTTAAATATATATAACCATAGTAAATGACATACCATGTTTAATACATCATTTATAAACCCATCTACCCTCACAATCATGTCTAATGTATGTGGATGTTGTATAATCAATCTCAGTAAAGTATCAACATTGGGCATTCTTTGCATACCTCCATAACCACACTCTTGTAGCATATCTCCTATTTCATCTTCATAAAAATCATCCTCAATTGTTCGTTGTGGAGATGTTAAAACAATTGACCAATCCGAATTTGTGGGATCTTTTACATAGAACACTTGTTTTGCTTGGGAGGCTAAAATAAATGGGTCTGATTTATGTCCAATACGATTGAGGTCCACAATAGTAAACCCAAACTTGTTTGTTTTGACTCCAGTTTTATTCTCAATCCAATTACATTTGAATAAAATAAATGATAATCCATGATAGTCAAGCTCCCATATTTCTTGTATTACACAATAAAAGGTCATATCTGACATGACGGGCCTTTTATCCTTAGCACTAAAGATTTGCATTGTGGTAGTCGTCATACTAACTCCACTATTTTGAACCCTCCTAACATCATCGCGATTCTTTGTGTGATAATAGTAACCATTGACCACATAACCAGAATATTTTGCCATAGTTGGACAAGGTCCATTAGCTATCCATCTCAAAGAAGGCGATATGGAATTTTTGGAAACTTCGAGAGCTAGTGCAACCTACGATATATTTCATAATATTTTAGTAGTCAACATTTAATTATACATTAAATAGTAAGTCTCTATAGATTACCCGTGTGGACAACCATCGACTGAATGTACAATTATGCTCTTAATTCAGCTTAGACAAAATATCCATATGTTGCCAATTATAAATGACAAAGTTAGTTGATTATTAAATAATCAAGTAACCTAAAACGAGAATAAAATGGAGATCTACATACTCGACATAAGGATGCACATCATTTACATTTTGAATGACATAAAGATGAGCTTGATCCAACTCATCCTTACTCGATCTGATAAAAGAAGCAGCTGACAATGCTCTATCAATGTTTGAACTCACTTTCTTTGTTGATGAGTTTAGCCCAATAGAATTAACACCAAATACGAATTCAGAACAAAACTCTATAGTCTCTTGAACAATATAATTTTCTCCAACACATTCTTCTTGTCGATTTCTATTTCGTACATAAGTTTTCAACACTTTCATGTATCGTTCAAAAGGATACATCCACCTCAAATAAATAGGTCCAAAAAACTCAACTTCTCTTACGAGATGCACTACAAGGTATACCATTATTGTGAAAAATGATGGAGGAAAATACTTCTCTAAGAGGCATAGAGTGACAACGATATCCTCTTGCATACCCTTTAATTGAGATGAATCGATCACCTTGCAATATATAGCATTAAAGAAGAGGCATAGGCGAGTAATTGCAAGTTTTACATGTTTGGATAAAATATCACGAATGGCTACCAGTAATAATTGTTATGTAAGAACGTGATGGTCATGCGACTTAAGTCTGTAAAGTTTCAAATTTGTGAGCGACACTAAACTTTGAATGTTCGATGAATAGCCTTCAGGTACTTTAATGTCTGATAGTACCTTATAAAAGTTCAATTTCTCAGCTCGTGTTAATGTATAACATTCGGGAGGTAAAAAGACTTTTTTCTCTCCTACTTGAGGGGTTAACTCTGATCTAATGTTCAGTTCCACCAAATCTAATCGAGTCTTTATTCCATCCTTTGTTTATCAGGAATATCAAGTAATGTGCCAATAATATTTGCACATATATTCTTTTCAATGTGCATCACGTCTAAACAATGTCGCACATCAAGATACTTCCAGTATTCTAACTCGAAAAGAATAGATTTTTTTTCCCAATAAGTTGAAGTGCTATCTCCACTGTTCTTTTCTTTGATACTTTTCTTACCAAATGAATATTGATACTTACTTGTTTCTGCATGAATTTCTTCCCCACTCAATGGTTCTCGACCAAATTCTAATTCTTGTGCGCCATTAAAAGCTTTCTTTTGTTTTCTATATGGATGATGGCGGGGTAGAAACTTGTGATGCCCGAGATATGCCATCCTCTTCCCTTTTGGTAAATAAGTGGATGAAGTATTCTCTCCATAAATTGGACATGCATGATATCCTTTAAACGTACAACCACACAAGTTACCATGTACAGGAAAATCATTAATAGTCCATAATAAAATGGCTTTAAGCATGAAACGTTGTTCTTCATATGTATCGTAACATTTTACCCCATCTTTCCAAAGTTTTTTCAAGTCATCTACTAACGGAGCTAAATAAACATCTATGTCATTTCCCGGTTGTTTAGGACCAGATATTAGTGCAATCAACATAAAAAAATTTTACTTCATGCACAACCATGGAGGTAGATTGTACGTCATTAACATCATTGGCCAACAACTATATCTACTACTGAGATCTCCATGTGGATTTACCCCATCTGTCGAACGAGCAAGACGAAGATTTCTAGGTTCTGACCCAAACTCTAGCCACAAATTGTCTATTTTTTCCCATGATAGGGCATCTTTGGGATATTTTAATAAACCATCTATTTCTTTTTTTTTTCTAGCATCCCACGTCAATAAACTTGTTGTTTCTTTACTTTGAAACATTCTTTCAAATCTTGGAATTAGGGGGAAATACCACATGACTTTTGCTGGGTTATTTTTAGCCCTTTCGTTTAAATTTTTTGAAGCTTCCATCTTGGCGTACCGCAAATGGGACATACATTTGCATTAGAGAGTTCTTTTCTAAACAAGCAACAATCATTTCTGCATGCATGAATCTTCTCGTACTTCATTCCAAGAGTACCCAACATCTTTTTTGCTTCATAAGTAGACATCACAATGTATTAGTTCAAAAACAAAAGCAACAACATGTTTATTTGATGCAAACGACAAATGCTTTTGGTCTAGCCAGTGGGCATACATCACAAGTAGTTGGAAAATAAGAAACATTATCCAAAACATACCATCCACGAGATAAGCTAGCCTTGCCAATTATGGTCAAAGACGACTTGTCCTAAAGAACACAATTGTTACCATCAAATTTAATAGTAATAGTAATTGTTGTGTTAATGCACTGATGAAGCTGAGATTGAAAACAAAAGTGGGAATATACAAAACATCAGTCAAGACAATATGTGTAATGAGACAAACATCCCCAACAAAATCCACCTGACATGAGAACCATTAGGCAGAGAAACAGAAACCCCAGAAATAACTCTTAATTGATGAAAATAATGTCGAGAACAAGAAATATGAGATGAAGCTCTCGAATGTAAGATCCATTGATGAAAATAATTCTTAATTCATGAAAATAGTGTCGAGAACAACTGGCAGATTTGTACTAAATGGATGGAGTTTGACCGATGGACGGACGGTGAAGTTTATTTTATACCAAACGGATGGATCTTACACCGACGGACGGTGGAGTTCGACCCACTGGCAGATTTGTACCCACGGAGACCGACGACAAACTTGATGGAGATCGTTGGAGATCGACAGACGGACGGACGGTGAAGTTTATCTTGTACCAAACGGATGGAGTTCGACCCACATGTAGATTTTTACCCACGGAGACCGATAGAGACTAACGAAAAACTTGAGTTAATCGACGGAGGGATGGACGGACAGGCGAGCGATAGGGTTTGAGTAAGAGAGAATGGAGGCAGCGTGCGAAGGGTGAAAGAGTAAGGAGATCGAATATTGGATAGGGTTTAATTTTTTAATAAAATAAGAAAAAGAAATTACACCTTTAATGTCGGTTGAAAACCGACATTAAAGCCCATCTTCAATGTCGGTTTAAAACTGACGTTAAAGATCCGTTTTTTTTAAACCGACATTATATATCCGATTTCACTTTTTCCAATCGACATTAAAGCCCGAATTTCTTCTAGTGGTTGGATTGAGTTGGAAGACTTTTTAGACTCAACTCAATTGTTTGGGTTGTAAATTTCTTCACCCTAAATAACCCTTATTAAAAAATGAACCCAGCCCAACCATGAAGTATTTGGGTTGGGTTGGTTCGGGTTAATCGGGTCATTTACTTAAAATTTTTTTATAAAAATAAGCAAGACATAAATATGTAAAAATCCAATTGAATTATTTTCATATATTAAATTAAGATTAATAACCCAATTTCAATTTATATAGTGAAAAAAGTGCAAAGAAACTACTTTTAATAGTTGTTGAAGAATAAATTATTAAATAAAATATTGGAATTAAATAAAACAAAAAACAATATATATGTATAATAATTGTGTTATAATTAATAAAAAATATATATATATATTAAAATTAATAATAAATTCGGGTTGGTTCAAGTTGGTTTGGGTTAAACGAACCCAACCCATAAAATTTTCATTTATTTGAACCCAACCCAACCCAAACCGCACAGGTTGATCGATTTTTTGGGGTCATCGGGTTTTTTGAACACCCCTACTTACAACAACAATTATCTATTGAAGCTAGAACAATTTCAAATTAATTCTAAATTTTTTTTTTAAAAAAAAAAATTGAGGGTACCATTGTCATATTTAGTATAGACCCAGAGGGGCTCGAGTTTCCCCAACTTTATGCTCTTTATATAATATAAATATGAAAATTTGATATAGCACTAGTACCACTAGATATGACTTCTAGCCCTTTTTAGACCCAAATTTCAAGCCCCACTCCTTACATTTATTTTTTAAGATTTTTCTTCCTTAACAGCTTTTCGATTAGAAAATAAGTTGTGAAAAACAGTAAAATAGTGTTTGATAAATTCAATTTAACCTTGAAAAAGTACGTTAGAGTATTTGGTAAATAAAATTAAAAAAAAATCTAATTTTAGATATAACAACTAAAATAGACTTATAATTAACTTTTTTTTATAATATAAAATTTTATATAATTGTTTAGTATGATAAATTTGTTTGTTATAGATTATTTTTTAAAAAAATGTATGGTATTTTTTTAAAATTATGCATTTAACTTGTGAAAAATAGAAAATAGATTTGGTTAGGTGAGAAATAGATAAATATATAAAATATATCTTCTTTCCAGAATATAAAATTGAAAACTAAATATTAATTAAAATTTTACCGGCCTTTAGGATAATCTAAAAACTAAAAGAATACTCTTTTTAAAGTTAACGTGAAATTAACATGTTTTTAAAAGTAATTTCAACAGAGTTGATTTAAATCTATTTTATGTAGAAAACGGTTAAGATTTTTTGTTTAATGATTTCTTTAGACAGCTAACTCAATGCCAAATGTAAGATAAACCAAAAAAAAAAGTTACATTATTTACATAATAGGCCAAATGAGGAAACATAAATAGAAGTTGAATTAACATTGAAGCTACCCTAAAAGAGTAAAATAGAGGGATCCAAAATGTGAAGCTTTGGGAATGATTAAACTGACAGAAAGAAAGTGAAGAGAGAAGGAAGGCCTAAAAACAAAAACAAAAACAAAAACAAAAGAGATCCAAAAACAAGAACAGGAAGTTTCAGGTTTTAGTACAGAAAAATACAGAGATTTGGTTTGGTTTTTGGTTGGATTCCCAATTAAAACATTTGCTTTTCTTTCACTTTCCCATGATTTTTTTTTTCTTTTGTCATTTTCTTTTTCTTTTTACTACTTCAGTTAGTTTCTCTCTCTCTCTCTCATTTCTTTAGGATTAAAAAAAATAAAGCAAAAATTTGTGATGTATAAATATTAAGATACGTGATGAAGAAGATGAAAGGAATAATTAATAATATGTATAACATAATACTGTTTTTTGCAATTTTTTTTTTCTTTTTTTCTTTTTTCTTTGGATCGGATCCTAAATAAATAAGTAAAAAGATAAGGGTTTTGGCAACATTATTATTCGTAAGCTTTAACATCACGTTTTAGACCACTTTTTTGGCCTACCATTTAGATCTTGATTCAACCACTTCTTACTTTTCAACGCCATTATTTTGCTTAATTATAATCTCTCCAAACTGGGATGCTTTAAACATTATTAGAAGCTCTATTAATTCACCCTTTTAATTTTTCCATTCTTGATTATAAATTACCTCACAATAATATTGTGTTAACCACTCATCAATTTAAAAGTTTAAGTTAATGGTTTACCATAGATTGGCTTGAAAATTTGTAGAATGCCAAACAATTAAAAGTACATATTAATTATAGTAGTTTCAACACATGACCTAAAATATCATGTTAAGTAACTAATTAATTAAAAGTTCTAAGGTGATGAGTTACAACAAATTTACTTATATTTTCTATGCATTAGTCTAACAACTATTTCTAAATTTTTTTTTTTTTTTTTTTGTTGAGTATGAAAATAATGAATAAATAGAAAAAAACAATTGTTTTAAATAACAAAACTGCTGAAAATATTTGTTAATATAGTAAAATATCTTTGTCTATTAGTGATAGACAGTGATAGACACTAATGGACATCTATCAGTGTTTATTATTGTCTATCACTAATAGGTAATAAAATTTTGTTATATTCGTAAATAAGTTAGTTTATTTTCCTATATTTGAAAATGTCCAATTTGATCTTTTTGTAACTGGAAGAATTTAATGTTGATGCAAGTAGTGAATCGGCTACAATTGTTGGAGTACAGTCAAAGTATGATGGATTTTTTTTTTTTTTTTTTTAAAGTTAAATTACAAGTTTAGTTTGTAAACTTTCAAAATGTCTAAAATATATGTTATTGATTTTCAATTTTATATTTAATAGATCTTTGATTATAAAACTGTCTAATAATTTTAGGAACATTCAACTTTGTGTCTAATACGTCTTTAGCATATTCAAAATTATTAAATATTACTTTATCTATATCAAATATAAATGTGAATTTTATGTCTAATAAAACACTAATATTTCAAATTTGTTTCTATTAAATCCTTGGATTTTTTTTTAAAAGGACAGGTTAATGACTTATCATAAACAAAATTACTCCACAAAATTTGGCACAAATTTAAAAATTTAAAGACCTATTAAACAATTTTTTTAAAATTCAGAAATTTATTATTTACAAAATTTAAACTTTATAGACTTATTAAACACTTAAAAACTAAAGAATGTGTAGAAAATCTACAAAGTTTCTTGACGTGGATATAAATACTAATAAAAAGAATCTTTTACTAAATTACGAAGTTGAAAAATATAATTATTTATTAATCTAAATAATTTGTAAGAAATTTCTTGATTTCTAGGAATATTCTCCAGACATAGATTTTCTAATAAAAATAGGTCTATAAATATTTTTTTCAGTATATGTACGTTAAAATTGATGATGATACTAATAGAAAGAGCTTGTTTAGAATCCACACGAATATGAAAAAGAGAGAGACCAAAAAGGATAAAAATTAATTCTCCAATCTGTCCTTTTTGAAGTTGCGACTTTGCGGAAAAATAAAACATTAAATTCTCATTGGCGAGGCCGGCTTGAGAATCACTTGAACGTTACAATTTTTGCATGGAGATAGCGTAACTCTTTACGAAACAAAATCTTTCTTATTTTCTCTCACAATATAACAGTTCATTATCATCCCTCACTTTTCAAACACACGTTTTATTCAAAACAAAAAGGAAATATCTATGTTTATTGTGATTCAATAGGTCGATTTATTACGAGTTTTGTGGTCAATTTTGAGATTTATGTACTATTTAATACACATAGATTCTTAATAAATTATAATTTAAATTTTTTTTATTTATTAGATATGACTTTAGATTGTATTTTTGTTTGGAAGTTTACACGGTTTCATATTCTAATTCTCACTCGTTAGGAGGTTCTTTTTAGTATCATTCCCTCTTGAATACTATTTCGCTATCGATTACACATATGAATATTTAGCTTTGCAAAATGGTCTTTGTTAATTCACATGGAATTATACTACGTGTCTAGTACAACTCGGTTGGTTAGAGAATCCTTGTTTTTCAAGGTTGTTCGGAATTTTATGAAACTTTCAATTTTGTGTTTAGTAGAATGACGTTCATGGACTAAATAGATGTAAACTTTAAAGTTCAAAAATTGAAGTTGTAATTTGAACTTAATTAATAAGGGGCAATTACAAATATAGCAACCACACCTAAAGTATTTGCAGATATACCACAATGTAAAAGAATTTGTAAATATAGCAAAATTTAGATTTTGCTTCCGAAGTCTTATTAGTGATAGACTATATCTAAAGTAAGGGTCTATCAGTAATAGACCATAGTATGGTAAGAGTTTATCAACGATATAGTCTACCACATATAGATTTTGCTATATTTGAAATTGTTTTAAAATATTTTTATACACTTAATTATTATTCCTAAAAGTGTTGTCCAACGTAATTATCCATACAATAAAATCTCGTTTGGTTTGGTAATCATTCAGTTTTTAGTTTATATTTTTTTAAAATCAAACCTATTAAACACCACTCGAATCTATTGGTGTCTATGATTTTTTGTCTTCATTTTAATAGTACTAAATCACAGCCAAAATTTGAAAAAAAAATATATTTTTTTTAAAGACTTTTTTTTTTTTTTTTTACAGTAGAAATTAGCTAAAAAAATATGTTTAAATAAGAAATATAAGAACTACAACGTGAGAAAATAAACACAATTTAAAAAAAAAAATAAAAATTACGGCGATGTTTAAATGAATAAATTAACGGGTTTTTAATCTTGTGGCTTGATATGGTTAGGAGCCACTTTGCTTTTCTGGTCATAATTTATGGGATTGTGTTTGGTTTTTGGTTCACTATTTCAGTCTAATTCCTCTTCATTTACGCTAACTCATTATCCTCTCCCTATTCCCACACGTCAAAATGAAGCTATTGACTGCACCTTCCTTTGCAACTTGGTCCCTTCCTCAAAACCTCTTTTTCAATTTTTAATTATTCCTTTTATTTATAATTATTGTACCCAAGCTTGTATGTTACATATCGTACATACCAAATCATCTCTCCCAATTTTCTTTCCCCATATTTATTGTTTTTTGGACCCATAATCCATTTTTAGTTTTAGCATATATAGAAAAAGTAAAATAAAATCTCTCATTATGTTTTCCTATCAATTTTTATTAAAATGTCAATTGACCCAATAACTTAAGTTGATAGATGAAGATAAATTTAGGTAATTTCTCTTAGATTGACCCAAATATGAAGTTAAATAACAACTTTAAACATAATCGAAGTGGGTTTCTTTAACAAAATCGAAAATTTTGAGTTATTGTACATATTTATTAAAAGAAAATACGAACAAGAAAGAAAATAATTAAAGCAAAATTTGAAATGAGTGTACTATTTATTCAATTGTGCTTAGATTGGTATTAGAGATCGAGAATTTCAAGATTTTGCTTTATTTACCCACAAATAGTTAGTATGAGCTAAGGTTTTGGTTACAATAAAACGTGTTAGGTGGCATACTTGAAGTTTTTTATAATTACGATTTTCATAACTAATAATTATATTTATTTTTTCTAAACCGATTTATTGACTTATTTGATTCAACCCCATCCTACTCTTGTACTAAAAGACTATTTAAAATTATCCAATACAATAGTTAATTTGATTGAATAATTTGGAGAAAAAAAAAATTGATTTCGGAGATTAGATGAAAAATTTTAATCTTCAAAAGGGTTTGGAAAGCTGTTAATTTAGGAGATTACTTACTCCCTTTGACTCAATGAATATGCGTTATCATAATTATCATATAAAAACCACCTTGATTTAATTCGGATTAAAAATTAAATAAAACTATATAGTTATTTCATTTTTCTCTAGAAGATGTAAGGGGTGTTTGGGGTAAAGAGTTGGTTATTATAATCCTAAACTATTATAGTTGGATTATAATAGTTTGTGTTTGAAGTGTAGATTATTTTAATTTGGATTATAATAATATGTGTTTAGGGTGTAAACTATTTTTGTTTGAGAAGGAAATGTAAACGCTGTAGCAAAAACTTAAAAAAAAATGATAAATGTGAAATAGTAAAAACTATAACAAATAGTAAATATTGTAGCAAATGAGAGTTTTGAAATAGTATTGATTGTAGCTAATTGGATAATGCAAAATAGTATTTACTGTAGCAATATGTGATTATTATAGTTTAGGATAATCCTTGTCCTGATTGGGAGTGATAGTTGAAGAAGTGATTTTAGAATATATATATATATACATGTTTAGATACAATTAATTTCGTAAAATTGATTTTTAAACAATAAAGATTTTATGTTTGGTTCCTAACCTTTTAAAGTAATTTTCAAATATTTAACAGTGATTTTGAATTATTATGTTTGGTTTAAAAGTGAATTTAGAGTTACCCAAATATTCGATATTGTATTTTCTATTTGAAAAATGATTATTTAACTAAATAGTTATGATAAATATTTATTTCTATTTATTTATTGTTAAATTGTTATGTGCATGGTTGATATTTTAAGATGAATGTTTATGATATATATTAAAGGAAAATTCAAAATATATATAATTGTTTGTTTTATTAACTACTTAATGACAGGCAATGTCCGTCGTCTTTTGTTCTCGTATTTAAAATTTAAAAAGATAATTTCACAAATAGCTAACCAACAATATTTTAACAAAAACTAAATTAGATAGTCATTTTGGGACAGATTTCTCCTACCAATCATTTTTTTTAAAAAAAAATTAACTATCAACTAATTCCTCCAAAATCAATTTGAAATTATTTAAAAAATTTCTAAAATCAATTTAGCTCATATCAAATACCATAAAGTGATTTGGTCCCTCACTTCCAAATATACCCTTAATAGGTCAGCTTCCCAATTATTACCCCGATTGTTTCTTTAATTTTAAATCTTAATTAAGTAATGACATAATGAAAAATACACGTATGTTATTTTATTTTAGTTTTTCCCCTACTACTTTGTTAAAATGAAATACTCACGAAATAATAATAAAAATAAAAACTCACAAAACGACGACGGCTTAGGTGTATGTCAGAGTTCGATCGTCCGGAGCGGAGCAGGGCAACGAGAGTCCTGTCTTTTTTGTTCTTTTTGGTTCTTTTTCTTTTCTTTTTTCTTTTTTCTTTTTCCTTCAAAAATATAATTTCCTTCTGGGTTTTATTTTTTATATTTTAATTTCTTTTGGTTGAAATTGAAAATACACGAATATATCGTGTTCTCTAATTATCCACTCGTTTATTTATTAAAAGGGTAAAAAGGTAAACTTAAACAATAGCAATACCAAGCATAAATCAATTTCTTGCTTTGGTCAGCCGTATTTTCATTTTTAATATTCATCTCAAGATCTATTTTTCTAATTTATTAACCATTTTTCTGAATATTATTTTTTTTTTCTCCTTTCCTTTCGCCCGCTCTCAATTTTTTACTACTCTAGAGAATTTTGAATTTAATATTAAAATAACAAATACTTTATGCTGTCATTTAGTCAAGAAGGTAGGAGTATTCATTGAAACCACTAAATCTGAATGGAATGTTAAATCGAACTGAAACCGAATTAATGTGGTTCGGTTCGATTTGATATATTTTTAAATCAAAATATTGCGGTTTGGTTTGAAACCGAACCGAACCGAACCCTTTTTTTAATAAATATATTAAAAATAATATATGTATGTATAATTTAAAATTATGAAAGAACAACAAAAGCTTTTAAAAAATGGTAAAATCGAAACAAATATAATTTAGAAATTATGAAAAACATAAAAAAAAAAAATTTAAAAAAAAAAAAAAACATTGAAACCGAACTAAACCGATTTCAGAAAGTACAATTTTAAAAATTTGCGGTTTGGTTCGATTTGAGTCTCAAACCGAACCGAATCGAATCGTGAACATCCTTACAAGAAGGGATGTTTTAGAACCTATTAATAATGTTTTGATAGTTATGTTTTATTTGTCTGTAAAAGTAGGTTGACTTATCATTTAATATTCGAATAATTGTTTTAAATGGTAAAATTGTTTAAAATATTTTGAAATATAATAAAATGTTGTTTGTTTATCTTTGATAGACAATGATATAATTTTGCTATATTTAAAAATAAGTTGACTCATTTTTTTAGATTTAAATTGACATAATTTTGTATCATTATTAAATATCAATTTATTCAATTTCAAACCTAAAGTTATAGGTTCGATTCTCATACACTACAATATTGTTAAAAAAATTAAACTAAAAAGATTAAAGATATTGTTTCTTAAATTATAGGAGTTAAAATTGAAACTAAATGCAATAATTACCGTTTATCAATCACATGAAAACCTTATTGCATGGAAGCTGCCTCTCTTCTTTAGTCTTCCTCTGAACTTTCCCTTCGAGCAGATTCTGTAGATGGGATCTCACTATCCAAAAGATATGAAAGAGGAACAATATAAATATAGTAGAAGAAATCAAAATATAATAATAAACCTTTTTTTTTCTGTTGACTTAAAATTAATTTGGAGAAGGTGGACTATTAAAAATCAATATTATTTTTTAAAAAAAACATGTTATTTTATAGTTTGACACAGGATCTCCTTTTCTAAATCTTTATAATAATACGATATTATTGTCCCACATCAAGCATAAACGCGCTCATAAATTTGTTGTTGATTTAACCCTAAAATACTTTATATCAATATTTGTTATCACTTATATATCGATAATTTTATTTTTATGTAACTAATATAGAACTAATTTGATCGTAATCTCAACACCTTTTTGTTTAGTACAACAAATAGGTGCAAGGAAATTCAAAACTTCCAACCTTAAAAATTGTAGCAATCGTTTCTATTAGATTTAAATTTTACTGATTCTGATAATTCCAACATTACTTTAATATTAAATTATTAATATTTAAAATGAGGTTACCTTATTAACTGCATAAGATTTTGCCTACTTGTGTAAATTAAGGAACATTTGGAACAATATCAATGACTTTGCTAAAACTATAATAACCACTTTTTACTATATTACATACTATTTTGTAATCTCTCATCAGTATAGTCAATCTTTATTTGCTATAGTATTTATAATTTTTTTATTATTTACTACCGTATTTATCAGTAATTGAAAAGAGGTCGATAAAAAAATATAGGTTTGAAAAGTAAAGAAGTTATATGTAATGAGTATAAATGATACATATATTTTATCAATTGCCTCGAAAAATGGTTGGTTTCTTCATTCTTAGTCCATCAGATTCTGATTCAGTACATGCAGAAAAACACAGTGTACTAATTTCTCTCTCATCGTGAGTAAAAAATTCACAAAAATTACAAAAGAGTAAAACAAACAATGGAAGTTTATGGATCCCGAAGTCGTGTCAATCACTCAACACGAAAAATGTCAAAACAAACCAAACAGATCAATTCAGTCATTATCCTCCTCATCCAACTTATAAAATATTTGGTGCCGTAACAATTTCTCTTTTTTTACATAATTATAGTTTGTTTTTTTTCTATATTATGTAATATTTATAAATATTTTGGTTTATTTTGCTATTTAAAAAAAAAAAAAAAAAAAAAAAGAGCTTGAAAAAATAGGTAAGAAAATAAGCATATCACTACAACAAAATTACACAACCTACCAGAAACTTTCATTTGATCTTACCTCAATTCCCTGAAATTCTCAACTATTAATGCAATTCAATTCATCCAATGCCGATTTCGGATCTGAAATTAAATTCGATTTACATAAAGTCAACGTAAAAACGTGTGATAATTCGTTTTACATAATTAGCTTTCAGTTTCAGAGAGGGAAAATTGTACATTATATTAATTAATTCAAGGTGTGAGAATAAATTAAAGAAAGAAAAAAGAAGAAGAAGAAGAAGAATTAGGCGGTTAACAATGGCGATTTGATGAAATAGTAATGGATCGATTCATTTTCATTTACATTCGCAGAAGCTTCTTTTCGCTGATTTTCTTACTCTGTCTTCATGATCGAAACTCGATCTTAAATACGGTTCGATCTCTTCTCTATTCACGATCTCCACGAATTCAAGCTCCATTAATCTTCTTCTACAACTCGGCGGTCTCTTCCGCTTCCGTGGCGCCGGCGGACATTGTACCACCGCCGGAATCTTGTTCTCTGCCGACGTCGGTGTACGGCAACATAATTCTTCTTCTTCGTCGGTAATTCTGTCTTTCTGAATTATCACACCGCCATGATCGCCGGCCATTGACGTCGACGGGAGTGGAATTTGAAGCTTGATCGGTGGACGGCGGACGATTTCCAGCAATGTCCGTCGGAGATCGAGGTCAGTGGACATTTTTTTCTGTGAATGATACAATTAAATAAAAGAATAGAAGAACACGGAGAGAGAGAGAGAGAGAGAGAGAGAGAGATTTGAGTGAAAAATGAAGAATAATGTTTGTTTGGGGTTAAGGGGAGTGGGTATTTATGTGGGTAGAAAAATTAAATATTTATTTATTTATTTTTATGAGATTAAAAAGAAAATGGGAGTTGAAGAATGGCGTGCATTAGAAGATAATTAAGAGGGAGAGAGAGAAAGAGAGAGTGTGTGTCTTTATTCCTGTTATTCCCACAAGCTAAGGGGGAAAGGAATCTGATGATGGGGATTGAGTGTGTGTAAATATTTATAAAGTTTTAGTACATTGTGGGTTTACTACTACTCCAAATAATATTTACATATAACCTTCTATTTTCTATTTTCTATTTTCATGTAATATCTTCCCTTTCATGTACTTTCTTGATTACTCCCGGTTTGGTAGAAAATTTGAAAATAATGAATTTAATTAATGAAAATAGAATTGTAGCTATGCTCATTAAAGTAAGGTCACGTTTACCAAATCTTAATGAAAATTTGTATAATTGGAATGAGATTTCATTTCATTGATGGATGAATCGTAATACACTTGAATCGCAACCACAATTGGATTGCTTTTTATCGTGTTTTTCTATAATTACGAATCTATCATATTTTACCAGTTACTATTACTGTTTGACCTTAACAGTAACGGCAATGGTAAAGATAATAATAAATGTGGTAAATTTATAATTTTCATATTGTTACAGTAATAATATCTATAACAAAATTAGTGGGTCCCATGTAATTTTCAACGACAATTAAATTGAACACCTTTTTTCCTCAATCATGTTATATGATTGAATTACAAATTTCAAAACAGACCCTACATCTCATTACGATTATGGAAAGCAGATAAACAACAATAATTGTAATCAACTGGGACTACTTTTTACATTAATCAATCAATTATAATATGAAAAGTGAAGCCCGTTTAAATAGGTTCCCTAAAAATTAGTTAACAATATTTTGTGAATTATGAGTAATAAAAAATTTATTACAATTACAACAATTTTCATTACAAACAGTAAACATGGCCTATATGATTATATTTCTTTTTTTTAGGTATGTGTTTGGTAGCATATTCATAAATTAAATTATAATTTAAACAAATTTTCAAAATGTATTTGATAATATATTTATAAATCATAAGACTAATTGCTAAATATTAGGTTGAATAAACTATGACTGATTAATTTATGAAATTGTTTTATGTTAAAATTTTTGTATAATTATTATTTTGTAATATCATATAATATATAATATATTACATTTTTAAAAAAAATTAACAAGATAATTGAATTTATAACATGAAATCTTATATTTGTCGACATTTTTTATATGAAATTCAAAATCTAGATACACTGGAAATACAAAAATGTTGTTTTTAAAAATTTGCACCGTTTGATTCACATAATCTGAAAAACAATTTTTGAAAACAAAATGCAAACTGTCTATCAAATATATATTCGTTGAACTTAGTGATTTGAAAATATAAATAAAATTTGAGTTGTCTATCAAATAGGTCTTTAATATTACACTTTTCTTGACGTTAAGTGTGTTTTTGGAAGTAAAAATTACTTTCGTTATTTTTAAAATCATAAAAAAATTTAATAATTTAAATTCAATTTTAATAGTAGAAAATTGCGATTAAAAGTGTAAAATTAAATATTAAATTAATTACGAGTGATTAAAGAAGTATTTTGTAGTGATTTTAGCCATTTCAAAGTCACTTCCAAACATGCACTAAAATTTCTTTAGTAACCCTAAACATTAGGGGATAAGTTATTAATCGAGAGAGAATTTGTGTTGTAGCAATCGTCACCCAAATGTATTTTGAATCTCTATGAGGTATATAAATATAAGGGGACCCAACTGTCAGTATGAGAAACATCCACATTGTGTGAGAATTCATTGAATATTTTTTACTTATACAGTTACATACGATAAATACAATTTCTAATAAAGTATTTATTAACCTAAAAATAAATAAATCTCTGAATCTTACATTCTAGTTTTTTTTATATATAATATTCTTTTGTTTTGAAAATTGAGAATGATAAGAAAAATTATAAAGAAATTTTAAAAATAATAATAACAAAATATTTATTTTTTGGTATGGAATTAACTAAGGATATAAGACTCTTCAAATTATAAATATAATTTTATTTCACGAAACTTGCATATCTAATATTTTGAATATTAAACAAAACTTGCCCTTTTGGTTACTGATTTTGTATGTAATAAAGCACGGTATGACTTGAAAAATAGAGGATAATCTTAGGGACATTGAAGTCTTTTCCTATTATAAATATATTCTTCTATTGCAAAAATATCTCGAATAAATTACATTAACTTGTGACAACCGTGGCATGAGAAATAAATTCATTTATACGAACCATATGATAGCATTTTTTATATCAATTATGTTTGTCTCGATGATTTGATGTATCAATATGAGATATATTGCTATTTACATCACTACTTGTTTTAATTATTAAAAAACAAACTTATCTTTTCACCTAAAAGTGCAATTTCGTCATTATACTTTTTATGCTAAATAAGCTAAGCTATCGTTTGTACTAAAATAATAATAGTAATAATAATAATAATAATAATAAGCTAAGCTAGTATAATTATAAAAGTTTTGGTTGAAAACCTATTTTCATTCCTCTATAAACTTAATCTTTGAACCGTACATAAAATTTTATTTTAATTTGATGTATATTGTTCATTATTTATTCTTTCCTTTTTTTTTTTTCCAAAATTTAAACATGGATGTAAAAATTTAAAAAATAGATTTTTGAAATAGATTTAGGATGTGTTTGGAATACATTTTCAAGTGTTTTAAAAATTTTAAAAATAAATTATTTAAGGAATAATTTGGAATGTTTGGTAACCACTCAAAATAATTTTTCAAGTGTATTTTAATCAGTTTTTGTCGAGAATATTTAAATAAAAATGATTTTTTTTTAAAAAAAAGTTTTTTTCTCGAGTCAATCCAAACGGACCCTTATACACGTGAGATGTGATTTTATGCATAAATATTAAACATAAAATTCATACACCATAAATTACTTTGACAATTAAATTACAAGTGCATTATCGAACTTCTATCTAACAAGCTTCCAAAACTAATTTCAATGTTATTCTTAAACTTTTAAAATAACAGCTTCCTGTATTTCAACAAATTATTAATTTAATAAATCTATAATTTAAGAGACATTTACTAAAATTTAATTATATATGAAACACATAATCTATTGTTTACAAAATTGTTAGACACTAAAATTTATAAACTTATTAGACTCAATATTAATAAAATTCAAAAACTTGTTTTGACATTTCTTAAAATGATATTATTACACACAAGTTGTTCTCAGAAAGTTGGATCAAACTCATATTATTTAATTTAATAGAACTTAAATCTAAGCATGTAAAAGAAGACAATTATTTCAAGGTTATAATATTATTATAGTCTATCCATGGTCAATCTCATTCAATTTTAGTATGGTACTTTCAAATGGTTAAATTTAATCTATATATTTTGATAAATCTTGAAATTAATCATAAAATATTTTATGTTTGGAAGATAATTAAAATAACACCGATAAATTTCAAGAAAAAACACAATTGGATTTAAAACTTTTTTTTTTCCTTTTGAGAAAGTTAACTAAATAATTTTATAATTTAGTGAAAATATAAAAATAAAAATAAACGATCCAAAACCTACACATTAAGGTCACATTTACGAACAACGTGCCTAATAAGTGAAAGGTAGTTTGAAAAGTAGGACTTTTTTTTTTTTTTTTTTTAATGTTTGTTAGTATTTACCGGTGATCTACATTCATACTGACAGGTGAACCCAGTTGAAAATTTGTAATCATGTAATCTAAACGACGGGTGTGAAGTGATCAATTGAATTGTGTCTGAAAACTACGTTATATCGTTACCATTACCGTCATGGGTATAGTTACCATTGTAGTTACTGTTATTATTACTGTTTCAGAGAATAAACTATGAATTTTGACACATTTACTGTTATCCGTTACTGTTATAATTTGACTCTCAGTTGTAAAGGTAACAGTAAATTTCACAGAATTCTTAATTTTAGGTAAATACAATCAAAATCGATCTAATTACATTTGCGATTGAGGCCAATTACAATTCACCTGTCAAGAAAATGTGATTACGATTATACTAATTTTTTCATTACGAATGGGTAAACTTGGTCTAATTATCCTAATTTTAGGGTTTAATGAGTTGATATGTGGAATTTACAAAGGATTGAAGGTTGAACACGTGTCGAGTGTAGAAGAGAAGTAAAAGTACCCATTTCGACGGATCATGTTAAGATTGGGGCAATCCGGTCAATTAATGGCCTTGCCCGATCTGGCCTCTCTTGCTTTTTGGACATGGACATGTGGACACTGCTGCAGAGAAGTTCGTTAAGGCCAAAACCCACACTTTTACCCATACGCGCTCAACAGCGCGTGTAATCACAGCCACTTTTTTTTTTTTTTCTAAAAAAAAAATACATTTTCGTATGTCTCTCTCTCGTGACATACTCATATGATTGCACATGCAAAAGAAAGGAACCTGCTGTTCAAACCTACCATAATATTGCTCAAACATGGCATGAATCTGACGTGGCAAATCCCAAATTATGATAATTATAATTATTTATTCCCCTCTTCCCTTTTTGTTTTTCTTTATTGTTTGAATTTGTGTTTCTGCATTTGGATGCATCATGTACAGCTTCGATCCAGACAAACTTTTGTGTTACGTTTAAAGTTTTGTGAAATATTAATTGTTCCATCTTTTGCTTATAATAATCATATGGTTTTTAATTTTCATAATTTATTTTATACCATTCATGTCTTTTTTAAGGGATAAACTTTAATTTTTACATCCTAAATTTATATCCATTTGGATCATAAACTTTCGATTTCATTCAATTTGATCCTAAAAACTTACCTAAGTATGACAATTTTAACTACTAAATTTAACTAAACTCATTAATTTAAATAAAAATAAAGTTTATCAAAAACATAAGTTTGACTAACACAAAAATGAACCATGGAATAATATTCTAAAAATTCATGAATTTCAACATAGATCTAATATTATTTTTTTCTTGAATTTATCAATTCCGTTTCATATAAATGTTATGTAATTCATTAACTAAACAATATTTGGAGTGAAAATTTATTAGATGGTTTAAATTGCATCAATTTATTAAGTTTAAAATTTAATTGCAACTGTCGTTAAAGTTAAAATTAAACTAAATGTAATTAAAAGTTTAGATTCCAAATTGATACGACGTGTCTAATTTTAAGGGAAATTTGCTTGGTTTTCCTTTATAAGTTTGTTAAAGAGTATGAGGTACAAATTTTCTTGTAATCAACAAATTTTTATTTAATCAACATTTTCAAGCTCGCCGGCCGGTTTCTAAATAGGACCAATTAATATTTTTTAAAAAGAAAAAAACAAGCCATGTTATTTGAAGTTTATTAATTAAAGCCTAATGACAACAAAATAACACAAAATAAAGCCTAATGACAATTTAAGATATTATTTTTTTACTATAATTACATGTTTCGTTTGAAAAATTCATGAGAGCCCATCTTCACTTGAATTATTTTTAATAGAATATTATTCTTGGAGAGCTTTTTTTTTCAACTTAACTGGAATTTATCCCGATACTTAATCTCACTGCATCAATGTAACCATTAAAAATAATCTCCAATCCTTGTTTTAAACAGAATCATAATTTTTTTTCTTAAAAAATGAAAAATAAAGATAGTATATTTTTCTTCCTTCTCAAAACAAATTCCATAAAATAAGAATGAAAAAAACCAAAAAAAAAATAATATAGAGAGAGATTCGAATTAAAGAGTAAAAATTTTGTGATAAAATAATAAAGGCGACGGTAGTGGAGCACGCGCGCGTGGAGTAGCGGCGGGAAGAAATGAAGGTGAATCGCTAATATCCAACCTCAAAACGGTGCGTATGGAAGCATCGGATACCTTGGAAAAGTCCTCGATAAGGCTATCCAGCTACTTGTACCAGATCTCTCCAAGGAAGAATTATAATTTATGAAAATAAATAAAAACAATTTATTTTAATAATAATAATAATAATAATAGAGATTTTTAAAAATAAAAAAAATAAAATAAACTATTTACACAAAATATTAAAATTTTAATTTTCTTTAATAGAGACTGACAAAATTTTACCTGTAAAAAAATTATAGAAGTTTATCGTCTATTATATGTGATAGTCATTGATAGAAATTTATTAGTGTCTTATTTTATTATTATTTTTTTTTACATTTTTTTGTAAGTGAAAAATTCTTTAATAATTAAAAAAAAAAAAAAAAGGTGAAAAATGGATTAGGATTTTGGATGGGATTGGTTTACCAAATACCAACTCATTGTCAAAAGTGAATCTTTCCACGTGAGGTGTCTGGTAGCGTACCAACTGCTTGGATTTCAGCATTAATCATCCGCTTATTATTATCTTATGCTTTATGCCCTCTATTTTTATTTTTATTTTTATCTTATGTTATTTAAATTATTACTATAATCGGTGAATTTTTCAAATTTCAAAACTTGGACAAACATCGTGGACACATATACCATCCCCTATAATCTATATATCCTTTCTTATTTTTATTCCGGTTTTGTTTTTTTGTTAAATTAACCATTTACTTCTTAATGCCAAAATGAGTATTTATATTATTAGTCTTGAGAGGTTTGATTCTTTAATATATTATAGAAAAATTAAATAATTTACTTATTGTTATTTTTAAATTTTTTAACATTTTACATCTCTCTTAAATCTTTATTGTGAAAATTAATACTAACATTTAATGAATTTTTTTATAGTTGGATGGTAAATTGATTATTCTTAAGAAATAATAATAATAATAATAAAAAGAATGATATATTGATTAACTACCAGAAGTGTTTATGAACTATGAAAATTAAGTTATTACATGATTGAAAAAAGTGACATAATTTTGATGATTTTTTTTTATGATATGAACTAAATTGTTATAAATTTGAAAATGTAAAAAAAAAAATTGTGACATGTTAAACTTCAGGATGAGTAAAGTCTGTTTAATAACTATTTGGTTTTTTATTTTTGGTTTTTAGTTTTTCAAAATTAAGACTATAAACTCTGTTTTCATTATATAAATAGCGAGAGAGATTTTTAAGAATTTGATTAAGAATTCAAATTTTTTTTAAAAAAATAAAAAGTAAAAACTATGTTATGAGAATTTGAAAGAAATAACTGTAGTTTCAAAAGCAAAAAACTAAAATAAAATAATTATCAAATGAGGCTTAATTTTACAATTTTTTAAGTTTAGGGACTAAATCGTTACTTTCATAAAATGATGAGGGTGCTAAGATTTATCAACTTAGATGAGATATTTGGGTGTACCGATTGATCCACATTGTGTATTTTTTTTTAAACCGTTACTTTTATGAAAGATTAGAGATTCAAAGTATTATATATACGCACACATATTATTTTAATCATCCATTTTATTTGTTTGCAATCAGACAACAGTATATGCAGTGCTGGAAAAGTAAATATATTGTATGTTAGCTAGAACATATGAATTTAAGATCGCGATGTTGGAATGTTTACGATCGGTTATTTGGCACTTCAAACAACTAGGTATGGGAGTCTGCCCCCAAAATCTAAATTGTTTTCATGTTTAAGTTATTTACCTTATTTACGTTTTTAGTCTTAAGATTTAGAAGAGTGTGCTATTAAACTCGTTAATCCTATTGACGCATTTGTACTATGTAATATGAAATTTCTCTCTCTAATAAAAAATTGTTTATCTCCTTCTTTTTGTGGACGTAGTTAATTCATTATTAGTGACCCAGGTAATTAACTAGAGACGATTCTCTATTGTTTTACATTTTCTATTCGTCTTTGATAATTGTCGACTAATTCTTAACACGTGAGATATATATAAGTGAAACGACGACAATGGATTGTTTTAAATGAAATCAAAAGTAAAATGCACATTAATTATTAGAGTGAAAAGTGAATAATTTTATACCATTAGTGGAAATATGGAAATTATATATGGAGAATGACATTGAGGCCCTATAGTTTGAGGATCTTCCATAGATGAGATGAAGGTGATTTGGGGTGGGGACTTGGGGATTTTTTTTTCCCTTTCAACTTTTTCCTTCTTGGCAATGATTTTATTTTGTTGAGTTAATGTGTCTTATTTTGTCTGTTCATAAAAAAACAAAAGTGGGGTAAGTTATATCTCATTTAATTACAATATGAACTCTCATTTGATAACTATATATATACTACTCTTTTTAGAAGATATTATTGTTTATCTATGGCTTTCAAACTTTTCTTTAATCTTCTATTTGTTAAAAGAAATTATAAAAATGTTGTTAACTTTGAAAAAAATAGTTTTCACGACTACAAATTTCAATGTACTCTTAAATCAAAATGTGAAAAGGGAAAGAAAAGTGTTGAATAGTAAATTAAAAATAAAACCCTCATCAATTGTGGTTTTAGATATCATTTTCAATCACTTATAAAATATTAAGCCATTTTTTTTATGGAAATTATAATTTTTATGCAAGAAAAAGTACCTGAAAGGCAACATAATAAGAATATAATGCAAGAAAATGTAAATTAATGACATTTTTCTATTAATTACTTATATGAAAAGGATGGGAGACTTATTGGATTTTCTTTATGATTGTTTTTGTTTGTACAACACGCAGCTTTATGTTCAACATTGTATTAAAAAACAAATTAGACGTAAAGTTGAAATAAAAACTTATAAACAGAATACGTAATTTTCAAGTTAAGAAAATAATAAAATATATATTTTTAGAATTTTGTAAAGTTCATAATAATTAGATATACAGTGGGTAATTTGAAACTTGGTGCCTTTTTTTTCCTCAGAAGTTAAAGACACGTTTTCGACCAATTTTTTGAATTTTTTAAAACAAGATAAAACCATGTCATTGTCAATGTTAAATATATATGTTTCCCGATTTTTTATTTTTATTTTTGAGATGTTTCACGCAACCGTAAAAATAAATAAATAAATATATAATATTATCACTATGAATTATTAATATTTATATTTCAAAATAGTGATAATTTGCAAATACACTGTATTAAATATGACGGGCCCATATGTTTGGTTACATGAAATATTTACAAGATTCTGTGTACATACAAATCTAGCTATGGACTTGTAACGAGTAAATACATGAACGTAATCTGAACTCCAAAAAAAAATATGGTAATTGATTGGTCCAGATTTACATCAATTATAAAATATATGATATATCAAATAATTTAATAAAGTTAATCATAATCAAAATGGTATTTATTATAATTTATTAAAGCATGTGTTACATTAAGATAGATAATTACAACTCTTAGCCAAAAAGGGAAAAAATCAACAATTAAAACTAAACTCAATTTGAATTAAGATGAAAATAGGGAATTTTCAAAAATAGAAAAATAAGGAAAATTTTCTACACAAAATGAAAAAAATTTAATCTTATTTCATTGAGGCGGATAGAAGTTTATTAGTAACTGATAGAAGTGTATCATACTATGTGATAGACGTTGATAGAAGTCTATTAATATCTATCAATTTTTTTTTTACCATTTTCTATAAATACTTTGACATTTTTTTCTATCTGTGAAAGTTTTTAGATGAAAATACTGACAAACTTCTTGAACGTAATAAATTTTCAAGAATGGTTATAGCTATAAATAAGGAAAATGTAAATCAATAAACAGCAGTTAATTAAGAAATTTTGTAGGGGACTACTTGAGAACTAAATAAAAATAGAAAAATATATAAGTGCATCTCGAACATCACATATCTTTGTGCATCCTATCAGTTTGTTCAATCATAACTTGCCATATGATAAATTTTGTCTTTTCTCTTTTTGGAAAATATTTTAATTTTTTTTTATGTGAGTGATGACATCAAATCGTGTTTAATGTAAAAAAAAAATGTTCATAAAATGTTTAATGTAAAAAAAAAAAAAATTGTTTCCAATCATAACTATTTTTCAAAAAAAAAAAATCGTGTTTAATGTAAATTTTTTTTTTTATAAAATATAAAATCACTTAAAACTATATTTACTAAGTATTTTTGTTCTAATTGTACCCTTTGTGGTGCTAGGTTATATTCTAACAAAATGTTTCCTCAAAAATAATAATAATAATAATAATAAAATGTTTGTAAAATTTCAAACTACTCAAAATTAATATTGAGAAAGACATGGATGTGAAGAAGGATTAGTGACTTTTTTTAGCTCAATAATTTGTGAGAGTAGAAATTTCAATATCTGCATATTTTAAATGAGTATATATTTTAAGTTGTATTTGAATAGATAAAATAGATAACTAATGAAATGAAAGTCCCTAAAGAAACTAAATGGTACATTTAAATGAAAAAGAACATATAGTGGTTCTTTTTAATTGATACAAAAATTGCATTGACAATGCTATCAAGTATTTAAAATTGTTGATACTATATACTCCTAGTCTACATATTTGAATTTGGCTATAAGGGATCATTTATTTTTCTTTTGAAGATCGTGGTAATTACAAAAATTTTAGATGTCCAAATTATCGGTGTTCGACGTGTTTAGATATGTAGATATATTTATTTTGTAGGAAAATTTTACATCAGTGTTTGTTTCCATGAAAACTATATATGTTTTCAAAAATTTAGAAAACTAACTAAAAGTAAATAATTTCAACAGTTGTACTTGTACAGAGAAAAAAACTCGCTAAACATAGAAGTTTTTTGGGAATTATGTATAACAAAGAAACATTGCACTTAAAATCTTGATGGAAAAAATAAATATTTGATTCAATTTAACTAGAGTTTATTTTATATCTAACTGTAAAATATACGTGCATATAGTTAATTACGTATATGGTCATCTATTAGTCCATGAGTGCATAATTGATTAAACTAAAAATACAGTTTTTTTAGTTTTTTTTTTTTAAAAAAAAATCTAAACTACAAGCTACAACTTTAAAATAATAATAATAAAAAAGCTAATGAAACAAAAATATGAAAGGCAAAGATGTTATCGTTGGTGTTGATCTATACTATGAACATCTTAAAAATCTATGTTGTATGCAAGAGCATTCAAAGATAAATCGACGTCTCTTTTATGGACATCTCAACATGTCTAGATATATTTGATATTACTGTTAAACAAATATGATGATCTAAATATTCACTTGATAAGAATTTCCTACCAAAATAAATTCTTAAGAAATCGACAATAAAAAAAAAACACAAAATATAAAGAAACTAACACGGAGATTTACATGTTTCATTAACGTGTTAGTTACATGCACGGATAGGGAGAAAGAACAATTTATATAGATAAAATATAAGATTACAAATTATGAGGTGCCAGTAGAGATGGAGAGTTTATTTAGCACACTCGTTTAAATCTTATGATCAAAATCGTAAATAACATAAATAACATGAATACAAATTAGGTTACTTTCTAAACCTATACAAAAAATCTTAAATAACGTATATAACTAAACCGACACCCCATATTTGGTCATTCATAAGGTTAGATAACAAATTCAATATATTTAAGCACAAAACTTTCTAATAGTTACTTTCTAAATCTATATATATAACTCATTTTATTATTGTTATTTTGACAACATGTGAGAGGAGAGAATCGAACATCTGACTTCGAAGTTGATAATAGAGTTATACCCATTTTGAAAAACACACTTTAGTTAACATAGACGTCTTTGGATTTGTATCCATAAATTAACAACTTAAAGAAATGGTAATATAGAAAATAAACCTTTAGATATTGGGAGGAGATTTGAAGGACCACACAAAATAATAATAATAATAATGATTAATTAAATTTAAAAAAAAATGAAAAAAAAGATAGCCTAAAAACAATGGGTTTGGAGGCTAAGCTAAAACTAAAACGCGCATTAAGGAGGTTAATAATGGAAAAGAAGTCAACTAATAAATCTAGTGCCCGCGCAGCCACGCCGCACGCACAGCTCCCAAAACTCACTGCATAATGCTACGCACGTTTTGTTTTGTTTTTGTTTTTTTTTTGTTTTTTTTGTTTTTTTTTTTTTATTCTTCCAAGTTTCACCCGGTCAACCCAACCTTCATTTGTACCATTTTTCTAATTTTAGTATTTCCCCCAAATTTAGTATTTAAATTAACCGCTACCATTTATATGAGAAGAAAAATGAATAAAATAAAATAAAATAAATTGTTTCTGGTATTTATTGCTGCAATTTCTTTTTCAAATTTAAGATTTACATAAATGATTTAGTTTTATTTACTTACTTATCATATTGACCAGCTGTAATTCACACATGAATTAATGTTATTTCATTTGTGGTTCCAACCTCCAAGCTGTCTCTCAAAATAATGTCCCTTTCGGAATTTATACACAACTAACCTAAATATTTGATTCCTTTTTTTAAAAAAAAGCAAGAAAAACCAATTTTTTTTTATTCTAAATAGGGCTAATAACAAAATGAAAAATAAAATTGTGAATGATCAATAGGTTAATCCCATGTCATAATTATTTTTTTAATTAACTTAATAAACGACACTGTGATAGATCTTGTAGTTACGCACACTCAATATACCAAATAAACTATACCCACTTTTGAGTTATAAATATCACTTTCACTTGTGAATTTCTATGTTTTTTATTTACATTTTAGACATGTTTACAAAATCTAAATCAACTTTATATATATAAGCTTTTTTTATATATGTTTCTTTAAAGATAATGAAAATTGTTGCAGTGAAATTGTGAGAAAAAATGTATAATTTTCAAAATCAAATAGTCATCACGTGAAATTTGGTCTTTAGTTTCGAAAATGAAGTTTATAAAGACCATCTCAATGAATTTCTTTATTCAATTACTTAGTTGTTTTTAATGATAAGACTGTTGAAAATATTTTAAAATATAACAAATGTCATTATCTATCAGTAATAAATATTTTCTAAATAATGATAGATGTCTATCGCGGTCTATCATCGATAAGTAATGACATTTTACTATATTTGTAAATAAGTTAATTCATTTTTCTTTATCCGAAAATAATTTATTATACCTGCTTTTTTTAGGATTTTTTTAAAAAAATGTCAAACTAGATTTTGGAAACTAAGAAAAGGAAAAAATATATATATTTTTAAAAAAACACACACATACGCACATAATGCAAAAATATGAATTCATTTTATTTTAAGAAATAAAAACCAATGGTAATAATAATTTCAAAAAAGAAAAAAAAAAAAGGATCAAAAGTGTGGATAACTATCATAATCAATGTCTGGCTTCATGTCCGTTTTGGGCTTACTTTTGCAGATGCAAGTCCATTTGAAGTCTTAGAAGCCCACGAGGTCGTGCTTTGATAAAATGTGTATATAAAATAAACAAAAATTTCGAATTTTCGAATAACACGAGAAACACGTTCACATTATGTGATTTTTTTTTTTTTAATAGGTGATAGTACAAGTATACATGTCTATAGTTGTTATAATTGGATGAATGTAAATTTAATTATATAATATGAAAATAGATATTAATTGGTAGGAAAACAACAAAGATTGAACGAGATCTCCCTGGACCACCAACTCTAATACCATCTTAAATCATCAATTGACCCAAAAACTTAAATGGATGGATGAAGGTAAATTTAATTATATATCATCTTTTATAGTCGATGAGTAGTTTGTGCATTTTACGACATTTAAAAGTTTAATAGTAAATTTTAGTAAGTTTAAAAGGATGAGTAATTGTATTAACAGTCAAAATGTGCAATTAGTATGGTATGTTTGGATTACATTTTCAAGTGTTTAATTTAAAAAATAAATCATTTTGGAAGAAATTGGAGTATTTGGCAATCATTCAAAATAACTTTTCAAATGTATTTTAATTAATTTTTATCAAAAGTGTTTAAATAAAAATGAGTTTTTTTAATATATATATATATATTTGTTCCTAAGTCAATCCAAACGGGCCTGTAATAATCTTAAAGGTTGAAGGTATTTTTTTGCACTTTGCCTTTGTTGTGCTATATGTCCCTAAACTCGCAGTTTGTAATATTAAACATGTTCTACTTCTCGTGGGCCTTACATGGGATTGGGCCTAATTACTTTATTGGGTGTTAGCTCTCTAAAATAGTTATTATTCTTAGTTTAATTCAGGCTCGCTAATGGATTTTATGTGTTTATTGTCTTATTTTGTAGGTATCATGCACCGAAGAGGTAGAACCAAGAAATCAGAGTCAAACGAGACTGATTTGATGCAATTTGGAGGTGATTTGAGCAATTAGGCTTCAAAATAGTGAAAATTACGAAACTGCCACTACACTTGTCATAGCGTTGCAACATTCTACCCTGACGCTATAAGACAGAATGTGCAGCGTTGCGACACTGTGAACTTTGACAGACGGACGGACACGATTAGCGCGCGCAAGTGAGCGTTGCAACGTGCCTCAAATTATATAAATAACCTATTCGGCCCTAGGTCAAGTCATGCCGAATTTTGGGAGGCCAAATCGACGGAGGCCGAAGTAAAACTCGTTCCTTCGTCCATTCCCTTCAATTTTCGGTATCTTTAGGTTAGTTTTGCTTTTTATTTTGGGTTGTAATCAATGGAACGGATGTGTATCTCATATTTGTCTATGAATTGAGAGGTAATCTCTATATAGTTTCTTTGAGCAAGAGCCTTGTGTTTAATTTCTTGAAGGTTTCTTAATTAATTTAACTACAATCTTGTGAATTTTTTGGTTGGATTTATTTTAATCTTAAACTAGTTTTGATAAATTCTTCAGACAAATTAATTTTCCGAAATTCTTGTTTGCAAAATCATTATAGCCTATGCATCATTGATTGATTTAGTTGCAAGTATTAGGATCACATGTTCAGGGTCTAGACTTTTTATGGCCAAACTCATGTATACCCTAGTATAATCTTTCCAAATAAATCATGCTACAAGATATGGCTTTCCGACTTGTTGTATGTGTTGGCCTTTTGGCCCTTAATCCCAAATTAATTAATTTTAATTAATTAATTAATCAATGTTTTGATGATAACAAACTCAATTTTTAATTACTGAAAATCTTAGTGTTTTAATATGTCCATAGCGTAGAGCTCGGAACGACGATTCTAACACCTCTTGAATCACTCAAATCGGAGCTAAAACAAAGACGAACCGAAACAAGTCTATATAGAAAATACCGTGGTGGATGACGTGGCATAACCAGACCATTTGCATGTAAACGTGTGGCAGCATATTGGTTGAATGGTGGATCATTAAGAGATTAACATATGATGTACTTTTGATTTTTGACTTGATTTAAAATTAAAAAAAATTAAAAGGAAAATAAATTTAATATTATTTTATGTTTGTGTCTAAATAAATTTAATATTATTTTATGTTTGTGTCTACCGACTAGTTTTTTGCACATGGTATGTTTTTTATTTTTGGATTGACTTTAAAGAAAATGAATTAAAAGAAAAATGAATTTAATATTATTTTATGTTTGTGTCTAACGGCTAATTTTTGACACATGATATGTGTTTTTTATTTTTTTGGATTAATTTTAAAAAGAAAATGAATTTCAAAAGAAAAGGAATTTAATATTATATTTTGTTTGTATCTAACGACTAGTCTAGTTTAAAATTTCCACCATTGATTTTTCTTTTCCAAAATCCAATGATCCAAATTAATTGTAGTTTCTAAAAATTTTTCCATCTCTATATAAATCATCTTCCTCTCCAAATTTTACATTTCATAATCTTCCAAAACTCAAAAGTTCCATTGTTGCTCTTTCTAAGTTTCCAATTTTTTTTTTTTTTTTTTATTTCCATCTTATTCTTGAGAGAGTGTTATTGTATTGTGAAGATAAACTTATTGAGTGCTTAAACTCGTAAATCCACTCTAGTGAGAGTTGTATTGTGTTCTTCAAAAATTTCAACATTTGTAACAGTTTGATCTAAACCGTGGAAAGGATCAAGTTTGCTCTTGAACTCGTAAAAGGAGCGGTGGTGTAACGGTTGGGCTCTAATCCGTGGAAAGAGTCAGAAAGATTTTATTTAAATTCCCAATAGGCGCTTGGGGAGTGGAGTAGGTCGAATTTGATCGAACCACTATAAAAATTACGCGTCTTCTTCTCTAACTCTTTTCTTTTTATTTTTAAAATTAATTTAAGCAATTTATTGTATGTTTTAGTTTGTTCTTATTTATTTGCTAAAATTTGATAGAATTAAATTATCACATTTTTCATCATCTTATTTGTTGCATAATTTGAAATTTTCTTATTATTTATAAAAAAGTTTATTAATTAGTTAATTGAGTTAATTTAGAAAAAAATTAATTAAACCCTATTCACCCCTCTTTAGGGTTGCCATATCGATCCAACAATTGGAATCAAAGCGGATTGCTCTTCTTGAAATATTTATTTCTTGATAAACTTAATTGTTTTTGAGCTATTACAAAGTCTTCTTTCTTTAATGGTACTAATTATAGTTATTGAAAAAGTAGAATGAGATTTTTCTTGCTTTTTATTGATTATGATTTATGAGATATTGTTGAGGAAGGTTTTAAAATTCCAACAAAAGATGTTGATGGTGTTAGCACTATAAAACCTAAGGAAGAATGGTCAATAAATGAAAATAAAGCATGCTCTTTAAATGCCAAAGCTATTAATTGCTTATTATGTGCTTTGAATGAAGTTGAGTATAATAAAGTGTCTATTTGCAAAACTGCTAAAAAGATATGGGATAAATTAGAAATTACTCATGAAGGAACTAGTCAAGTAAAAGAAACAAAGATTGACATGTTAGTTCATCAATATGAAGTGTTTAAAATTGATGAAAATGAAGCTATTTCCGATCTGTTCATTAGATTTACTAACATTGTCAATGCTTTAGAAGGACTTGGGAAAAAGTACTCAAATCTTGAGAAGATAAAGAAGCTATTGTGGTATTTGCCTAAACAATGGGAGCCTAAAGTCACCGCCATTCAAGAGGCAAAAGATCTTAAATCTCTCTCCATTGATGAACTCATGGGCTTGTTGTTGGCGCATGAGATAAATATCAAGAAAAACATGGGGGATGAGAAGAAAAAAAAAGAAAAGAGTATAACTTTAAAGACCATCTCTTTAGAAGTTGACTCCCAAGATGAAGATGACCTTGATGAAGATGATGTTGCCTATCTTTCACGTAAGTATAAGAATTTCATCAAGAGAAAGAAGCAATTCAAGAAGCATCTCTCCAACCAAAAAGAGTCAAAAGGTAAAAATAGCAAAAAGGATGAGGTAATATGTTATGAATGCAGGAAGCTGGGTCATATTAGAACCGATTGTCTTTTTCTCAAATCATCCAAGAAATCCAAGAAGAAAGCAATGAAAGCTACTTGGGATGATAGCGATAAAAGCGAAAGTGGGAGTGATAATGAAGAAGTGGCCATTTTTTGCTTTATGGCTCATAGTGACAAAGAGAATGAACAAAAAGATGAGGTAACTCTAGAACCTCTTTCTTATAATGAATTGTTCGAAGCTTTTGAAAATATGCAAAATGATTTAGAAAAACTTAATTCTAAGTATGTTGTGCTTAAAAGAAAATACAATGTTTTATCTAGTAAAAATAAGTCTTTACTTGAAGAAATTACTTGCTTAAAAGAGTATGAGCATGATGCTATGCATATTGATGAAATGAATATCTCTTGTGACAAGCATGCTTTTGATCGTGACGAGAAAAATGCCTTACTTAACAAAGTTAAATTTCTTGAGCATGATGGTTGCGAAAAAGATAATTTGATTAAATTACTCAAAGAAAAGAAATTTAGTGCTTTGCAAGAACTTGATAAGGCTAAAGAATCTATTAAAAAGCTGACAATAGGTGCTCAAAGATTAGACAAGATAATTGAAGTAGGCAAACCTTTTGGTGATAAAAGAGGTTTAGGCTATATTGATGAATGTTCTACTCCTTCAAATTCTAAAACTATCTTTGTTAAAGCATCTCATAATATCCTAAGCTTAATATGCCTAAGGTTGTGTCTAAGCATGTTAAATCTAACTTTGTGCCTATATGTCATTATTGTGGTGTTAAAGGCCATATTAGACCTAAGTGTTTTAAATTGAAATATGCTCATACTACTTCTCCAAGAAGAAATTTTTCTCAAAGGGCAAAGTTTCACAATGCTCTAAGGAATAATTTCTCCAAGAAAAGTATAGTGCATAAATTTGTTATAAGAGATAAATCTTTGCATATTGTTGTTTGTTTCTCATGTGGCAAGTTTAGACATACAACTTATTCTTTTTATTTGTCTAAATCCAATGCCTTAAATGTCTATGCAAAAATGAAATGGATTTCCAAGTTTGTCAATGCTAACCATCTAGGACCCAAACAAGTGTGGGTACCAAAGAATCAAACTCGAACATTTGTGTTTGTAGGTTTGTTTTAAAGCCTCTAAGAAAAACAAGTGGTACTTGGATAGTGGTTGCTCGAGACACATGACGGAGACCCATCCAAGTTTGTCTCTCTCTCCAAAAAGGATGGTGGTCTTGTAACCTTTGGTGACAACAAGAAATGTAAAATAATTGGTAAAGGTAGTATAGGTAATGAATCTTCTATTTTAATTGAAAATGTACTTTTGGTTGATGGTTTGAAGCATGATTTACTTAGTATTAGTCAATTGTGTGATAAAGGCTTTAGAATTGTATTTCATAAAAAGAATTGCATCATTGAAAATGCTAGTGATAGAAAAGTTATATTTGTTGGAAATAGAGATGAAAATGTTTATACTATTAATTTGAATGATTGTCCTATTAATAATAAATGTTTATCGGCTTTGCATAATGATTCTTGGTTATGGCATAGAAGACTAGGGCATGCTAGCATGCACTTAATTTCAAATATTTCTAAGAATTATTTGGTTAGAGGTCTTCCAAAATTTAAATTTGAAAAAGACAAAGTTTGTGATGCTTATCAAATGGGTAAGCAAACTAAGTCATCTTTCAAATCTAAAAATGTAATCTCTACAACTAGACCCCTTCAATTATTACACATGGACTTATTTGACCCTTTTAGAATTGCTAGTTTTGGAGGAAACTATTATGTCTTTGTGATAGTTGATGATTTTTTAAGATTTACTTAGGTTTTGATGCTGAAACATAAGGTTTGAAAAGCTTTTCTAGTTTTACAAAAAGAGTTCAAAATGAAAAAGATTTTTTTTTATTTCTAAAATTAGGAGTGATCATGGAGGAGAATTTGATAGCAATGCTTTTGAAACTTTTTGTGAAGAAAATGGTTTTTCTCATAATTTCTCCGCTCCAAGAACTCCTCAACAAAACGGTGTAGTTAAAAGGAAAAATCGTACTTTGCAAGAATTTGCTAGATCAATGTTGCATGAGTATGGTTTACCTACATATTTATTAAAGCAGAGTAAATAAATCTGCTGTATCATTTATTAACCAAAAGAAGCCTATAAATAGGCATATACCACAGTGACTAACCATTTAACTACCCTTATAACAAAACTTATAACAAAATATAAACTAATTTCTAATATTTTTGGGCGAAAGTCGTTAACACTGCTTGTCATGTTTTAAATAGAGTTTTAATTAGACTTTCTTTGGATAAAACTCCTTAAGAACTTTGGCATAACATAATTCCAAATATTGGGTATTTCAAAGTTTTGGTTGCAAATGTTTTATTTCGAATAACAAAGAAAAACTTGGAAAATTTGATTCTAAGATGGATGTTGGTATTTTCCTTGGCTATTTCTCTTCTAGTAAAGCTTATAGTGTTTTCAATAAAAGAACTTTAGTAATTGAGGAATCTATGCATGTAGTATTTGATGAATCTTGCAATGTTATTTCTAATGAGCCTATTTATAGTGATGTTTTAGAAGGAAATTTTTGAGATTTACTTGTTAGTGACAAAGGCAAGGAAATTGTTTCAAGTAAGCAAGAGGTGAGCTTAATCGAAAAGAACGAAGTTGGTTCTTCATCCATGTCTAAAGAGTGGAGGTATGCTCCTTCCCATCCCAAAGAATTAATTCTTGGTGATCCCGAATAGGTGTGAAAACTTGTTTCTCTCTTAATATGTTTAAAATCTTGCTTTTGTTTCTCAAATTGAACCAAAAAGTTTTAAAGATTCCGAAAATGATGAATTTAGTTATGCAAGAAGAATTAAATCATTTTGAAAGGAATAAAGTTTGGGAGTTAGTCCCTAGATCTTCTCATGCTTCTATAATTGGAACTAAATGGGTCTTTAGAAATAAAATGGATGAAAGTGAAAATATCATTAGAAATAAAGCTAGACTTGTAGCTCAAGATTATTGTCAAGAGCAAGGAATAGATTATGGTGAAACTTTTACACCCGTTGCTAGATTAAAAGCTATTAGAATGTTGTTTGCTTTTGCTTCTTATAAGAATTTCATTTCGTATCAAATGGATGTGAAAAGTGCATTTTTAAATGGTTATATCATGGAGGAAGTTTATGTAGAACAACCTCCGAGGTTTGAAAGTTTTGATTTTCCTAATCATGTCTATAAGTTGAAAAGGCTCTTTATGGCTTACTTAATAATTTTTTGCTTGAGAATGGATTTAAAATGGGTAAAATTGATACTACTCTTTTTATTAAGACTAAAGAAAATGATATGCTTTTAATACAAATATATGTGGATGATATTATTTTTGGTTCTACTAATCCATCTTTGTGTGAAGAATTTTCTAAGTGTATGCATAGTGAATTTGAGATGAGTATGATGGGAGAACTTAGCTTCTTCCTTGGACTTCAAATCAAACAACTCAAGGATGGTATTTTCATAAGTCAAGAAAAATACACAAGGGATTTGCTCAAAAGGTTCAAATTCAATGAAGGTAAAATTGCAAAAACTCCTATGAGCACATCCACTAAGTTTGACAATGATGAAAAAGGTAAGTGTGTGGATATAAAAACTTATAGAGATATGATTGAATCTTTACTTTATTTAACTGCTAGTAGACCCGATATTATGTTTAGTGTATGTCTTTGTGCTAGATTTCAATCTTGTCCTGAGGAATCACATTTACATGTCGTTAAAAGAATTTTTAAATATTTTCTTGGTACTATTGATTTAGGCTTATGGTATCCTAGAAATGTTGAATTTAATTTGGTAGGATATTCCGATGCGGATTTCGCGGATAGTTTACTTGGCCGTAAGAGTACTAGTAGGACTTGTCAATTTCTTGGTAGTTCATTAGTTTCTTGGTTTAGTAAAAAGCAAAATTTGGTTGCCTTATCAACTACCAAAGTGGAATATGTTGCAGTTGCTAGTTGTTGTGCTCAACTTCTTTGGATGAAACAAACTCTTTGTGATTTTTTATTAAAGTTTGATAATGTGCCTATATTTTGTGATAATACTAGTGCTATTACTTTGACTAAAAATCTTATACATCATTCTAGGACTAAGCATATTGATATTAAGCATCACTTTATTAGAGAGCATGTGCAAAATGATAATATTACTTTTGAATTTGTAGGCTCTAATAATCAATTAGCGGATGTTTTTATCAAGCTTTTGAATGAAGAAAACTTTTACAAAAATAGGCTTGAGCTCGGTATTCTTCGTTATGATGCCTTTTGATTTTATAATTTTACTTGTTAAATCTTTTAGAAGGCATTTTGATAGGGGGAGATATGGAAAGCATGTGTTAATATTCTTATGGGGAGTTGTGCTAAATTTATGTTTATGTTTTTAAGAGAAACATTTATGTAGTTCTAAATTTTTCTTAATTATTCTTTTTGATGATTCCAAAGGGGGAGAAGTTTCAGAAAAATATGCTATAAATTTGTTATGATTTTGATTGTATTAATTAGGGGGAGAATTTATTTTTTTGAGTGAATTTCAAGAATGATCTTTATGGTAATATGTTGAATTTTATTATGTGCTACATATGGTTTACATGTATTTCAAGTTATTTTTCTCGAATGGTTTGTCATCATAAAAAAGGGGAGATTGTTGGTTTTTTGGCTCTTAATCTCAAATTAATTAATTTTAATTAATTGATTAATTAATATTTTGATGATTACAAATTCAATTTTTAATTATTGAAAATCCTAATGTTTTATATGTCCATAACGTAGAGCTTGGAACGACGATTCCAACATCTCTTGAATCACTCAAATCGGAGCTAAAACGAAGACGATATGACCGAAACAAATCTATAGAGAAAATACGGTGGTGGATGACGTGGCATAACCAACCCATTTGCATGTAGACATGTGATAGCATATTGGTTGAATGGTGGATCATTAAGAGATTAATATATGATGTTGATTTTTGGATTGATTTAAAATTTTAAAAAAAAAAATTGAACAAAAGAAATTTAAAAGAAAAATAAATTTAATATTATTTTATGTTTGTGTCTAACGGTTAGTTTTTTATACATGGTATGTTTTTTATTTTTGGATTGACTTTAAAAAAGAATGAATTTTAAAAAAATGAATTAAAAGGAAAATGAATTTAATATTATTTTATGTTTATGTTTAACGGCTAGTTTTTGACACATGGTATGTTTTTTTATTTTTTGGATTGGTTTTAAAAAGAAAATGAATTTAATATTATATTTTGTTTGTATCTAACGACTAGTTTAGTTTAAAATCTCCACCATTGATTTTTCTTTTCCAAAATCTAGTGGTCCAAATTAATTGTGGTTTCTAAAAATTTTTCCATCTCTTTATAAACCATCTTTCTTTCCAAATTTTAAACAAACAAATTGTACATTTTATAATCCTCCAAAACTCAAAAGTTCCCAATTTTTTTCTTTTCATCTTGTTCTTGAGAGAGTGTTATTGTATTGTGATGATAAACTTGTTGAGTGCTTAAACTTGTAAATCCACTCTAGTGAGAGTTGTATTGTGTTCTTAAAAAATTTCAACATTTGTAACGGTTTGATCCTAAACAGTGAAAATGATTGGGTTTGCTCTTGAACTTGTAAAAGGAGCGGTGGTGTAACGGTTGGGCTCTAATCCGTGGAAAGAGTCGAAAAGATTTTATTCAAATTCCCAAGAGGCGCTTGGAGAGTGGAATAGGTCGAGTTTGACCGAACAACTATAAAAATTATGGTGTCTTCTCCTCTAACCCTTTCCTTTTTATTTTTGTAATTAATTTAAGCAATTTATTGTATATTTTAGTTTGTTCTTATTTATTTGCTAAAATTTGATAGAATTAAATTATCACATTTTTTGTCATCTTATTTGTTGCATAATTTGAATTTTTCTTATTATTTATAAAAAGTGTATTAATTAGTTTAATTGGGTTAATTTAGAAAAAAAAGTTTAATTAAACTCTATTCACCCCTCTAGGGTTTCCATATCGATCCAATAGTATGTCTCAACAATTGAACCATTTTTTTAATGCTTTTCAATTTTAACTTCGATGTCGCTAAGAAGGAAAAGTTGTAAATTGAATTAGGGCTGATTTGGTTTAATATCAAATTTGACTAATTGGGCTATTAGATTTTCTAATAAGTTGAGGGATTGATAGATTCAATGTAATTAATTGGTGTCTATAAAAGAAATTACATAGGAACCCTCTCTTGCTCTAGAAATTAGATAGACTCCTATCCTTGATTACATTTATCCTTTTATTTGAATTTCACGCATATTATATATTCCACATAAAAACCCCTTATTTATCACTCTAGTTAGAAAATTAACTTAACGAAACCAATCACGCTTCTCTGTGGATCGACCCGGATTTACCACTATTGCTACGTTTTAGTAGTAATAGGAGTAGTTCAACATTTATAAATTTTTCTTTTACTTCGGTTCGAAGTCGAATTAACGACGTCGATTATCGAGCCCGGACATTGGGCTAAAGTTGGGCTTGGGCCCATTTGTTGTTGGGCCGAAATACTGGCTTGAGCTTAATCTTTAATTTAGCCTAAAATTTCATCATGCGTTTGAATTGGGTTGGGCCCCAGCGACTTTAATTACTCGGCCCAATCCAACTTATAATTTTTCCAATAAGCTTAGGCTTTTCATTGATGATGTGGCAACTCGTGATTCGTCGAAATTTCTCATTCAACAGATATAATTACATGTTTAATTATCGAAGTAAACAAAATTTGAGAATTGATTAAATTTTAAATATTAATTACATGAATAATTCATGTATTAGGAATTGGTGGTTGAATATTTTGATATTTGATATCAAATTTTTTAGAATTAGTTTTGTGCAAAATTAATTATTGGTTAAAAATTATTTTTTTATTATGGAGCAAATTAAATTGATTTAATAATTTTAAATTTAATTTCAAGTTATTTTTTTTTAATTTTTCAATTTAATCAAAATTTTGTTCTCCATTATCAATTCCAACTCCTACTTCCATAGTATAAGTGATGTTTTTAGTGTCAATTTCTTTGGAGATTGAAATTGCATGAAAGGTTTCATATATATGTGAGTAATTTTGAAACAGAAGAGGTTCGTACAAAAGTGAAAAATTGTTGGTTTTGTAAAGAAGAAGGGTTCTTCAATTTTATGCAGTTTTTTCAACTCATCTCTCTAAAATTCTCTTAAGTTCGTCCCATTTTGGGTTTCACCACTCAATCTAAAGTCTAAGAGAATAATAGGAAATATCAAGTAGTGGTCTACATCCATTTGGATTGAAGATCGTTGCTGAATTCGCGGATTGAAGAGGTTCTACAAAGGTATTTTATGAAACCCCTTTTTTTCCTTATGAGCATGTTGTTTTAATTGCTAAAAATGATGAATTAGAGTACTTATTGATCCTGATTTCTTTCGTTAATTGCATGTTAACACTACCAATTAGTCTTAGAGTATGATTTAAGCACTCAATTCGAGTTAATTTTAGCTTGGTGAGTGATTTTCATAGGATATATAAAAATGGTGGACTTATATGATTTTTTTTTTCCAGTTTTGGCATTAAAATTATTTTCAATTAAGTATTAATCGTTGTAATTAGCTCTTTGTTTATAGGCCTTAATGTGTGATTAAGAATCTATAAATTTGTTAGAGTTAATAGAGTTGTAATTAGGTTGTAATTGAAGAAAGAAGCAAAGGAGATCAGCAGCAGAAAACTATTTCTGAAGCCATTGCCAGGCAGCGTTATGACACTGACCTTAGAGCGTTGCAACGCTAGGATGAAGCATTACAACGCTGCTCATCCTAGCCTAGAAAGCGCGTGCGTGACCTGACCTATATTGGAATCTTCTTTCTAAGGATCTGATCCTAACTGAATATACTTATTCTGATTTTTCAGACTGATATGGATTCAAGGAAATCAACTTCGAGATCAGTATTCACTCTAAACGGATGAGTTATAGTATGGAGAAGCATTAAACAAGGTTGTATTGTTGACTCTACCATAGAAGCTAAATACGTAGCTGCGTGTGAAGCAGTTAAAGAACTCTAAACAGATGAGCTATAGTATGGAGAAGCATTAAACAAGGTTGTATTGTTAACTCTACCATGGAAGCTGAATACGTAGATGCGTGTGAAGCAACTAAAGAAGCAGTGTGGCTCATAAAGTTATTGACCGATTTGGAAGTGGTTCCAAATATGCATCTGCTAATCACCCTATATTTTGGTAATAGTAAAGCAGTTGCCAACTCAAAAGAACCAAGAAGCCATAAAAAAGGAAAGCATAACGAACATAAATACCATCTCATTAGGGAGATAGTACACATAAGAGATGTGACTGTCACGCAGATAGCCTCAGAAAACAACCTGGCTAACCTGTTTATTAGGCTCTCACGACTAAAGTGTTAGAGGGTCACTAGTAGGGCTATGACTACGAGATAGATAAATTTAGGGCAAGTAGGAGAAATGCTGAGTATCTGTTGCCCTATTTTATTGTTTTTATCATTATCTCATACTCAACATTGTATATATTTGTATATATGTAAATCCACTAGAGTTTTAGTCCAAGTCGGAGTTGTTGGGTTGTATGTCCTTAAACTTGTAATTTATAATATTAAACATGATATATTTGAAATAAAGATGTTATTGAAGTTTATTCAATAAAGATGTAAATTGCACTTCTAAAAGCCTAAATCCAATAAACTAAGATCCATAGCTATTACATGAGAACTTGGACTTTATGTGGGGACATAAAGATGGATCAAATTCGAATATATAGCTAAAATGGTCTATATTATACGAATAAGGTTGGGTACCTTACTTTGGTAACACTATAGAATGCGGCCTATTTTGTATTTAGTACAAACGATGTGAACTTGAATCGTTCATGTAGGAGACATGAAAAGTGGGAGTGTCTTATGCAATGAGTTTGCATAAGATCAAACCAAGAAATAAGTCACTCTTACTTTATAACGTTGTTTACTATTTAAGACTGATTGTTTCGAATAGATGATTTAGGTAACTCGACCTTAATCTTGAGCTAACTATGAACTTCTATTTATTCGGAATTATCCATAGATTTGTATAGGTGAAGGCTGGCTTAATAAGTCTCCCATTTCAGGGATAAAATCGGGTAGATAGTTGGGGACATGTGGTACAAGATGAAATTCTCACCTACCCGCCTTTAGGGTTAGGAGAGAAGTTGCTCTTTTAAGTACTGATTCCAGGTCTTGAATAAGGAGTCCCCCCTCTCATTCACCCGAAAGGGACTCGGTTTGGTGATTGGATCACAAACAAATTGTTCATTAGAGGATCAATGGAACTTAAGGAATAAGATGTAATCTCGGGGGTAAAACAACAATTGGTCCAACCATTATTACGAACAACCTGTGAAGGGTTGACTTACTGATTACGGTTAAATCAAGTGGATAGAAATTTATCTATAGTGAAGGAAGTGCAACTACTGAGCTTTAGTGGAGTGATCCGGTAGTTAACGAATGTTGATTAATTCGGTTTAAAGAGTTTAATCAATTAATCTCGAATCGTTGGACTTCATGATCTGTAAGTCCATTAGGTTTCACGGACATTAATCTTGAAAAACACATCACACATTAAAATGAGTTATTTTAAGTTCTGTTTTTGCTTTTGTAATACTACACGGACATTTTTATGTTACGTTGTCCTCATTATTTAATAGTAATTTTGAAATCTAAGTTAAGGTTTAGAAAAAGTAAATTAATTTTTAGAAATAAGCTATTATTTTTTTAGAATTGACCAAACAATCTAAATGCTTATTGAAAATAAAGAAAAATTATTGTAAAAAGTTTTTGGGATGAAAACAAAAAATCAAAAATCAAAACGAATCGTTAGTTCTTATTTTTTTGTTGTAGACTCACTACTTTTGATTGGACACTTTTGTAATTTCTATTTAATTGAACGCTCAAAAGATAAAAGTGTCTAAGAATCAGTTAAGGAGAATGAAGTGAGATTTGCAAAGAGGTGAGAGTGACCAAGAGAAGAAATTATTGGATCACAATTTTTTATCGTGTATTGGGGAGAACTATCTATGCCATCTATATGTAGTGGTAATCAGGAACATACAATTTCTCTAATTTACGTCTAATTATTATTATTATTAGGCATTCACACTATGACGACGGACTGAGATGAAGGAATGTTTAAAAAAATTAAGCTGGGAAAATATCAACTATGCACCTATGAAGAAAGCATCTTGAATAATAGGTCAAAATATTTCAAATGCATAGATGCAAACTTGTTTGAAATGATTGTTTTTAGACAACGAAATGACTATCTAAATATTTAAAAATAGATTTATTTTGGTTGGGCTTGATATGAAATTTGGACTGAAAATTCACTGCAAACTTAAAAACGAATTTGATTTTGGGCTTATTGAAACCAGGCCCGATGGTGAAAACCATGTACCACCTATGGAAAAATACTGAACTCAAACCAGTGTGCTGAAAGCACAATCCATGTGAAGAATAATTGTAACGACCCGACCCCCTAGGACTCAAGCTAGGCTGTTACTAAACACATGCATGCATGGAACTTAAAATGACATCTTTTTATAGTGAAATAAATGCTAAATAAATAAGTTGAACTCAAAAGACCTTCATTAAATTTAGATATTAAAAACAGACGATAGGGTACCCATAAATCATAAATGATAATAAATAGGTCTAAAAACAAATCTTAATAGTAAGTTTCAAACATCAAATTGAAAGTTGAAAAACATGGAAAGAAATCTAAATATCATGAGCGGAAGCATGAAACTGGTCCTTAGTGGCTCGTTCAAGGATTCCTCTTGTCATTCGCTAGTATGTCCTTGCCCTTACCTGAAACATAAATATGAGAAAGGGTGAGTATAAAATACTCAGTTAGTAACCCCACTACTGAGATCGGGCTAGAAATCTATGTCCTTTAGATAACTACCTCCGGTGGAACATAAAAATTGCTCTAGTCCTCATAGGACACATACATACATGCAAAACTGGTTTATATCCTACTGTAGTTAAGTATGACCACTACCTCTAGTGAATCCTGAAGGAGACACGATATCTGGTGAATCCCCAAGGAAACACGATCTGGTGAATTTCGAAGGAAACATAGTCTGGTGAATCCCGAACGAAACACAATACCTAATGAGCATCTAACTAATCAGTAAATACACTATCACAGTCTCAACATCACAATTATTACAATATAGTTTTATAACATACATATACACCTCAACATCATGGCATACAACATGTATATATGCCTCTATATCCTCATATTAAATACACCCTCAGTGAATTAAGTATCACCTCTTACTAGCATGCAAGTCTCTACGTGCACAAACAAATCTTTCAGATTCTTATACAAGAACGATATTGGTCATACTATACTATCCATCTATCATGTTATCGTTCTGTCATAATATTCATCTATCATGCTGACATATATCCAGTGTCTTACCCATGGGCAGTTCCAGTAGTAAGATTACGTACCTTGATATTAGGTTGAACCAAAAAGCAATTGAATCTTTGTGAAATTCTTGAATCCTTAATAGAGCCAAATATTTGAGCAACTAACCCTTTCTAATCTCCACAATTTTTGAATTAAAACCTAGTACATAAACCAAAATAAAATTTAACCTTTAGGTTCACACCTAAGCGTTTAATCATGCCAAAATCAGCAACAAAACTTAATAACTTAATTTGTATAAATTACATTCGAACTAAACAAATCATAAAGCCCCAAATCTTACTAAAATTCTTGCCGAGATCATCTTAACTCTACTTGACAGCACGCTAACGACCTTTTAAACTCCTTCAAACTTTCAAATTCAACCTCCAAAATCACGATTGAAATGATAATTAAACACGTTATTTATTAGGTATTCAATATCCTCAACAAAACCATGAAAATCATTTAGATCTTATCCCAAAACTACGAACCTCACGACGGCGTTCGATAGAGGACAACGACTGGAAAAGAGGAGGACCAACAGTGAGCAGATCTAGCAACATAAAGGTCGAAGCGATGCAGTTGCAACTTGATGGAGGAAAGGATGTGGACGTCAGCGGTGCGGCTGCCGAAGTTCGTCGAAGGCTTTACTAAAGATCGTCTAGACGATAAGAGAAGATTCGTCTAGACGATGAAGGCTTTACTAAAGATCGTCTAGACGATGGGGTTCGAAGTCGAGGAGAGTCTACACGATGGAGGTGTTGCGGTACACGATTGGTGGCTAAAAGGTACACGATAGAGTAAAAAAGATGGGAAGGAGATGAATACGATGTATTACGTGGTTCAACCAAAGATAGCCTACATCCATGGAGAAGCTGATGATTTTCTATTCGGAGAGTTACAAAGGATTATTACATGGTAAGTCTGATAGCTTTCTTGATCACTATGTAATTTTCCACTCTCTTACTTGTACATGAAATTACAAAATGTATATAAAGACAACTTGCATGTAACTGATTACTAACAATCTTGAAGTTGTTTTCATTTATCTATAATAACAATTTTACATGTAACAAAATTATTCCAAACATATAATATATTGTGACTGTGAAATAAACGTTTTATTTTTTTTGTTCTTATCTATCTTATTGCTAGTGAGCTAGTGTGTTATAGTAATTATAATTCCACAATGCACATAATTCAAACAAATTGTGGATGCCTAAAAAATATTGTGGAGATTTGAATTTTGTCCTATAAAATTAATCATTTGAAGTTTATCCAAGTCCAACCATAAGTTAGAGCAAGCATCACAAAAGCAAAAAGTATTATAAGAAGACTATTTTTTCTTAAAGAAAATGTTTGGGAAGAGAAGCAATGGTCCAAATTTGCTTTCTAAAATTTCTCAATATATTGATTTTTTTAACGAAATAATTCATTAAACATTTCCTTCATCCCAATGGAGAATAATCTTGAATAATAACTCAAAATTGTTCTTAATTATAGATGCAAGCTTGCTTGTGTTAAAAAATTTGATTCGAAAAAATTGATCAATCCAATTCATAACTTGTGTTGGGTTAGGTTCAAATAAATGAAAATTTTATGAATTGAGTTGGTTCATGGGTTCACCTAATATAACTCAAACCAATCCGAACCAAATCGAACTTATTATTAACTGTAAAATATATTTTTGTTACTTATAACACGATTATTTATACATATATTGATTTTAATTTTATTTAATTTTAATATTTGTTTAATAGCTTATCCTTCAACCACTCTTAAAAATAGTTTCTTTACATTTTAGAAAGAAATTTTTATTATATAAATTGAAATTGAGTTGTTAATCTAAATTAGATTTTTACGTATTTACGTTTTGCTCTTTTTATAACAAAATTTTAAACAAATGACTCGACTAATCCGAACCAATTCAACCCAAATTTTTGATGGTTGGATTAGGTTGAGTTCATTTTGTAATAAGAATTATTCAGATGGAATAAATTTATAATGCGAATAATTGAGGTAGGTCTAAAAAAGTCATTCGACCCAACTTAACCTAAGCTACAAATATTCTACTTAAAACAACTCATTAAAATATAAAAAAATTATAGTACTTTTGTTTAAAAGAAAATAAAAAATAACCCATGGCCGCTACTAAGTTAGACCTTGATTCGCAAACACCATATTTACCCATAAAAGATATATGTATTTTTAAGAAACTTAGGAAGAAAATACTTAGATGCATTTGACTAATCATAATTTATCATGTATCATTTTTTTAAAAATATCATATGTTTGATCGTTTCTTTTGTGTGATTTAAATAAAGAAGGGTGCATCTTGAAATAAAATAAAATATAATTATTTTGTTATTACAATAATTTGCAAGATATTATATCATTAACACAAATATATATATCATGTCAAGTCAAGCATAATCCGATGTCTACTAATTATTATTTCAAAAGTGGATAGCTCATTATGTAAAAAGAATCTCAATGCTTTGTTGAAACTTTTAAAAAGATATCCACCGACCGTTATTAAATTGAAAAAAATATACGTTAACTAAATTTAGACTTAAGGATCCCAAAAAAAATTCTTTTATTGAGACAACATCAACAAGATAGAAATCGAATTTTCAACTTCGAGAGAGAATGTCAATTACATATCTATTTATTTATTTTTTTTTTTGAATAATTGCAATGGGTAGCATTGCAAATATAAATAAATCTACGAGCAATAGCTTTTTATCGCTCATTTTATCAACGATATGGTCGTTACTAGACGGGTATAAAAACGGAACGGAACGCAACAAACCGGAGAAAAAGAATAGAAAAAACGAATCAGTTTCACTCGTTCACTTGGCGCTTCTCTCTCGCTTTCATTTCCCGCTAACAACCAAGCTTCAACTTCAAACTCTTGCCTTCCCAAACCGGTACAGTTTCCCGCCATTTTTATCCAGAAGAAGATTCGTACAATCTCCTTTATGATGCAGGAATCATTTCCACCGGTCGATGACGATGGCGCTGGTGTTATCGGCTTCTTATCGTTCAGAGACCGCTCTCTTTCGAGGCGAAATCTCAAGCAGCATCAGGAACAAGGCAATGTGTCCTCTGATCGCCCTGTCACGCGTTCTCGATCAAACCTCGGCCGGTCCGATAGCCGCCTCTGGTTTGCGTTCAGTAGGAGGTCCTTCTTCGTTTGCGCTGGCTTCGCTTTGCTCTTGCTATTCATGGTTTCGTTTTATCTGGAGAGTTTGATGACTTCGGTGTTCTTGGAAAGGAGCGAGAAAGCTTGGTCGCGCGATTCAGAGTTGAAGCTCGGGATGACGCTTAAGTTCGTTCCGCAGAGGATTCCTCGGAAGTTTATTGAAGGTAATAAGGTTGATCGATCGCACTCGGAGGATCGTTTTGGTTTTCGGAAACCTAGGCTTGCTCTGGTGAGTGACTGAGTTTCGATTCTTTCCTACATTCTTAAGCTATGGTTTAATCACCCATTTCAAGGACAAATTCAAACTACTCTCACTGTTTGGTGTGGAACAATAGGTTACGTTTCTTAGTTTTTCGCTTTCTGAAATAAATTATTTATACGAATTTTAAATTAGAGTGATATTCATACCTCTAGTGCAACAATTTTCCCTTTGGAGTCCAGCAACGAGAATTGGAACGTTCATTTGATTAATGTACACTGTCTTAAGACTTCTAAGTAACTGTGAGATTGAGCTCTATGACATTATCGATGGTCTTGGTCTTTTAAATGACTGAGCCAGAAGTTACGAGCATCTATAGGCACAAGAACGTATGTCTTTTCGAGGTGATTAACACATCACTATAATGCAAAACAGGCTAACTGACGCTTCAAATTTGTAATCTCAAGGCAGATAGAAAACTATTGTTGTTGATTTCTACTGTAAAACATGACAAAATTGTTGTCAAAACTTTTAGATCCGAAGCCTTTTGAGTTCCAAGTGCTGCTTATAAAATACACACGAGTATACATTGAATATTAACTGATATAAATATTGTAAACATCTTTTTTGGCAGTAAAGTTGCGTTAAAAATGAGATCCTGTTTTTAGGATGCATAGTCATGACGTAAGACCTTTTAGGCATGAAAGAACATAATGTGAAAAACTTTAAATGGCAAGATAAGATACAGTTAATGGAAATGAACAGTGGATTCCAGTGTGAGCTTGCCGCACTATAACTACTGTGATCACATGCCAATAATATCATGTTATCATCAATTTGGAATCAGCATGTTTTGGCGCCTATAAATTTTGTAAGCTGACGAGATATCAGTGTATTGCTCTTGAATAACTCGTCACTTTCGACTTCTTGCTGATGATTAATTGCTTCCTCTTCAGGGATCATTATTTAGTTTCAAAATCCATAAGATTCCGTCATAGTTACTGAATATTCTTGGCTTGTAGAGCTTATTAGCCACTATCAATTCACCTGTCATTCTGAGTTTTAAGGTTGAACTCCATTCTTTTGGATGCAGAATCTTGGTTTTTTGGAGAAATTTGTTGTATTAATACTTAACAACTCTTTCTTCTCTGAATTTTTGGCCTATCAATGTGTTTACACGTTTTTAGGTGCCAGGATGCATATAACAGTATTTGTTAGTGAATGTTGCACCATCATGTGTAGACTCAATCATGCACGAGGGTCCGAAAATGCATGGATAATTCAGTAGCCTACACATGAAAGCTACTCTTTTTAAATGCGTAATGCATTGCAACAAATTAAGCTATCATAAATAAGCAAATTATTCCTAATTCTCTCTGTTTTTTTTTTTTTTTTTGCCTGAATTATCAGATATTGAGAAACATGGAGAAAGATTCACTATCCTTGTTGTTAATTACTGTAATGAAGAACATGAAGGAGCTTGGATATGCATTTGAGGTGAGATCTTTGACATTGCTTTTGTTACTGGTATGCTGATATAGCATAGGGTAAAAAGTCACACGATGCATGGTTCTCTAGGCATAGTCTGTGAGACATGGTAATGATGTGTCGTTGAAACCCTACATATTTGAAGGGAATTATTATCAGTCAGATTTTAAATGATTAACTCTTATGGAAAATGTCTCAGATTTTTGCAGTTGGCAATGGAGAAGCGCGTCAAATGTGGCAGGAACTTGGTCGGCTTGTTCTTTTAAGCCCAAAGCAGTTTGGCCATATCAATTGGTTACTGTGAGTGCATACATTTCTATACACACACATACATGTGTCGTGTATAAGTACATAAACCATAGACTTATACCTTTTCATTTCCTATTTGTACCAGCACAAGGTGATCTCCGTTAGTACTCAGATCTGCATGAATGGTTAACTTTTATCCTTGCAGTTTTGAAGGCATCATCGTCGATTCTTTTGAAGGGAAGGAGGCTATTACAAGGTTGGTTTACTTGATACTACATTTTCTAGAGGAAGTTTATAAGTGATGGAGTGTTCTCGCATGTGGAGCCATGGTATGTCATGTTTTTTCTGCTTATAGGTGGAAATAATCACTACTGCTCATCTTTAGGAAAACTTCTTAAATAATGTGGAATAATTATATTTACTCTATTTTGTACTTTTTTTAACAAACTAAGTAAAATATATTTAAAGAATAGGAGAATCAGGAATCCTCCAATTTAAAATACAGCAACTTAAAAGGAATGCCAAAAGTTTTAACCTTGTATATTATGAACTTACGATTAATGTTTACAAGCACAGAGTTATCTTGTTAATATTTTTTATAAAATTACTATCTAAAGATTTAATTTTTTTCCTTTTGGTAGTGCTGATCTTTTAAATCGAGAAATGGATGCAATGAGAATTTCATTTTGATGGAAGATGTTGAAATTAGAATGCTATAGCCTATAATAATGATAGCAAACTTGTTTGGAGAAACTTGATACAGAATTATGAATATCTGAATTCTTATGCATTTCCCTCGTGCTTGTTTGGAGGGACCCTTTCTTTAGTACTGTTGATGTATGGAAATATGGACTCCTCCCCCTTCCCCTCCCCCCCCTCTCGTATGGTATAAATAGCTAATAGCTTTTCACGTATGCAGCATTATGCTGGAACCTTTTTGTTCAATACCACTTATATGGATCATTCAGGATGATATCCTAGCCATGCGTCTTAAGATGTATAAGGACAGAGGCTGGGAGAATCTCGTTTCTCATTGGAGAAGTACTTTTAGCAGAGCTAGTGTTATTGTGTTTCCCAATTTTGCTCTTCCAGTAAGTTTATGAACTTACCTGTTTATATTATGTGGCTTTTAGACGCATGGTTGGCCTCACAATTGACGTTTCTCTTTCCCTCAACATTAGAAGAAAAAAACATTGACGTTTCTCTTAGAAACTGCTCATCTCTTATTCCATTTTCCATCAGATGTTATATAGTGCGCTTGATACTGGAAATTTTCATGTGATCCATGGTTCGCCTGTGGATGTTTGGACTGCTGAAATTTATAAGAAGACTCACTTCAAGTATGAAATTGGAAAGAAACTTGGATTTGATGTAGAAGATATCATAGTTCTTGTGGTTGGAAATTCTTTCTATAATGAGCTATCACCGGAATATGCTGTGGCTTTGAATCGCCTGGGACCTGTACTGACCAAATTGCCGAGGAAAAATCCTGGAATTTCGTTTAAATTTGTTTTCTTGTGTGGTAATTCCACCAACGGATGCAATGATGTTCTTCAGGTAGTCTTTTGTTATGCTTGCCATTTTTTTAGCTTTCTTTACGTGCCAATTTGCCTATGACTTCTATTTTCTTTCTTTCAAATGATATGACGTGTAACTATTGGACACGTCAAATTGAGAAAATGTTTATTAAGGTAAAGTTAGGTTTTATTTTCTATAAATTTTGTATAACTAGCAAATAGTTTCTTATTTCTTCTGCTCTAACACTTGCTGGGACATTCAAATCAAAGTTCTTTTTTAAAATTTTGTACTAAGCTTGACAGAGAAATTCCATCAGTAATTGGATTTTCAAATTTTCTGTTTTAGTTGTTGCGGTATCTTTTTAAACAGAGGCTATTCTTCGGGAAATTTGTATGGTGAATGTAAATTGAGGAGGCAGAATTTGATTACCTTAAGAAATAATGGACTGGTAGTTCCAGATAGCATATGGGATGAGCATTTGGAGAAACCACCTTCAAATTTTTATTCATGAATCATGATAGGGATTAAGTCGGTTCTGGTTTGGCAAGTGTTCCCGCATGCTTTTTTCCTTCCTCAGTTATCTCAAATTAAAAAATTTTCTCAGTTATTTCCTTGGTTCTGGCTTGGTAGTTCCAGATCACCTTCTGCATTTTTCTTGTGAATTCTTGTGATAGTGTATTATAAATTCAAGTAGTCCTTTGGAGTAATGATTGATCATTTAACTTATGTAGGAAACTGCTTCACGTTTAGGACTTCCTCGTGGTTATTTAAGCCACTATGGGTTTGATCAAGATGTAAATGGTATTTTGTACTTTGCCGATATTGTTCTATATGAATCTTCACAAAATGTACAAGATTTTCCTCCCTTGCTCATTCGGGCCATGACCTTTGAAGTCCCGATAGTGGCACCTGATTTGCCTATTATTAACCAATATGTAAGTTCATTCAAGTTCTCCTATACTCCGTTAACTACAGAACAGTATTCTAGTTTGCTTTGTTTCCATTTTACTTCTCTCCCAACTTCCTCCACTAGAAAGGAAAAATATAATAATAGTGTCTTGAAACGTGCAGGTTGTTGAGGGGTTCCATGGGTTACTTTTTCCCATATTCAGTTTGGATGCTTTGATAAGAGCTCTCACTGATCTTAGTTCAACTTCTGATGGAAGACTCACTAGAATTGCTAGCAATATTGCTTCATCTGGAAGATTACTTGCTAAAAATATTCTTGCTTCAGAGTGCATTACTGGATATGCAAATCTCTTGGAGGAAGTCCTCAATTTCCCATCAGACGTTATATGGCCAGGTTCCATTACCCAGCTTGCAGAAGCAGTGTGGGAATGGGATCTCTTTTGGAACGAATTAATGCAAGTATCTCCCAATGATCAACGCGATGAGAGTGTTAAAAAGAAATCTAGCATAGTGATTAAACTCGAAGAGGAGTTCTCTGACCTTGTTAGTCCCTTAAACATCTCCAGTCCTGGAAAGAGAATTTTGGTGCATGATATCCCAACTCAACAAGATTGGGATATTATTGGGGAAATAGAACGTACTGAAGAATATGATAGAGTGGAAATGGAGGAGGTATGTTGCTATTTTTCCGTTTTGACTTGTCTGCAATTTTTATGCCACTCACTTTCCTGAGAGCAAGGGCATATATGATTTCTTATGTAGCTTCAAGAAAGAACAGAAAGTATATTAGGTTCATGGGAACGAATATATCGTAGAGCACGGAAGTCTGAAAGGATGAAGCTTGAAAATGCGAAGGACGAGGAAGAGCTTGAAAGGGCAGGGCAGATAGTATGCATTTATGAGATATACAGTGGACCTGGAGCTTGGCCATTTTTGCATCATGGTGCTCTGTTTCGTGGACTTAGTCTTGTGAGCTTCTTCCGTCCAAAATTATCTGCTGATATTTTTCTGTTTGTTTTATTTTGTCTCTCTTTTCTTAGCTATTATCTTCTGTGTCATTCATGCGACAATGTATGATAGATTTTAGTCCATCAATCATCCTCTCTTGCTAGATCCTCAGTCTTGAATGTTGAACATATATAAGAAAGATTAAAATTTAGATGTTACGGATATGTCAACCTAGTTGTGATATCCCGTGCATCTATTGATCCCAACATCTAGTGACTTGTTTGGGGAAAAAAAGAGAAGAAGAATTAGATTGTGTCATCAAACCTAGGAGAAAGTAAAAGGGACAACAAGACAGCATTGCCACATATCCAGCCATTGCTTCCTTAAAAAACATCAAGTAGAAAGTTAAATTTAAACTTTGATTTTAATGGCATTAAACATTACACTCTTCATATTTGTCCCATTCTTAAAACTTTTTATGAACCAATTGGATATCCTACGAACTTGACTTGTTATACTCAAAGATGAATCATGAATGTATTCCTTGCTTTCAAGATGCTGATTTTTCATTGTTTACTGTTTGTAATTTACACTGTACCCTCCAGTCTACGATAGCACTGAGGTTGAAATCAGATGATGTCAATGCTCCCCAGCGGCTTCCCCTTTTGAAAAACAGATTCTATCAGGACATTCTCTGTGAGATTGGAGGAATGTTTGCTATAGCAAATAAGATTGATACAATCCACAGAAGACCCTGGATTGGTTTCCAATCGTGGCAAGCTGATGGGAGGAAGGTAATCCATTCTTGCTAACATTATTTCAAGCTTAGTTAGTTATATTATTGGATGGCTGCAAGGCTGTAAGAGATGTAAATGATGGATATCCATGACATTTTTGGAGGTTGAGGCTTAGATAAGGAATACTTTTACCCCATTTACTTAACGGCCGTCCATTCTATTAGGAATATATATATATATACACACACATATATATGTATATATCATCTTCTGTAAGCAATCTTAGGATATGTAATGAACGGGTTTTAAGCTGTATGCCAATATATCTATGCTGCTTAGGAGTCTGTTTTCATTTATTTACTTCTATTCTTCCAATTCATAACCAGTCCGTTAAAAAGCAGGTCTCGTTATCTAGAAAGGCTGGAAAGATTTTGGAAGAAGCAATTCAGGAGAATACTAGAGGAGAAGTTATTTACTTCTGGGCGTACATGGAAGTGGATTCTGGAGTCATAGACAGCGATGATGGTCCCTTTTGGTACACATGTGACGTCTTCAATCGGGGACATTGCTGGTATATCAGTTATTCAACATATTCTAGTGTAATAATATAGCTGTTTCATGTTCATAGATCAAGTCTTCCATGTTTTTGTTTTTTTAAACTGAAATAGTTCTCATTTAAGGGGTTTAAAAAGATGAAAAAACCCCAAAGAAATCGAAGGAGCTTACAACAAAACATTCCAATTGGCATAAATGTTCTAGTCATAGAACTTCAAATTCTCTATAAAGGTCTAAAAAATTCTTCTATTCCAGTTAAATAAAATTTGACCTTATACTTTTGTGTATTATATGATTGGAAATATAGAAAGTTGAATCGATCCCATGTACAGAGAGAGTTGAATTGATACTACATCAAGTCCCAAATCTGGTCATATATATATATATATATATATATTTATATTAGAACTTTTCATTAACGGATGCAATTTGAAGATGGTCTCACTTAAAATTACATCCATCCATCCATCCAGTTCTACATTTAAAGATGCCTTTAGGCGGATGTATGGTCTACCACCATCACATTCGGAAGCTCTTCCTCCAATGCCTGATGATGGCGGTCTCTGGTCTTCTCTGCACAGCTGGGTGATGCCTACCCCTACATTTTTGGAATTTATAGTGTTTTCCCGGTAAGCATATTATATTATATCAGACGTAGAACCCCATTTATCTCTTCTCAGAAGAAGAAAAAAAAAAAAAGAACGTATAACTCTCACATAGCCTCTAATTTTATTTTCTTCAAATTTCCCCACCCTGAGCACTGTTACAATGGGATGTAGTTTTGGCTTGAATAATGACCGAAGTGTTCGTATTTGAGCGTCTGCAGGATGTTTGTTGATTCAATAGATGCCGTGAACGGGAAGCTTGGCAATGTCAGCGAATGTTTGCTGGCTTCCTCAGGGCTGGAGGTAAGTATCCTATTTCTATCCTTGAGGAGATTACTTCTATGGTGCAGTTTGAGGTGTGAGTTTGGGACCCCCCCGCCGCATTTTGTAAGATCGCTAAAACTAGTTTTTATCATAGATTTCGGACGAGATCGACCATCAAGATTTAGTTAAAAATTTAGGTATTGGCCCTACATCTTGAAGAGATTAAACGACGGGATTTTAGTAATTTTTCCAAATATTAGATAATCTATGCAAGTCTTATACCAAATCTTATATATTTTCAAATTTTCTCCAAATTTGGTTATTTTTACGGAATATTATATTTATGAATTTCTAAATTTTCAAATGAATTTACCAATTAGATTTTTTGGACGATTGCATTTTGATTTTTAAATTTTGAGAAAGATTAAATTTTGCAAAAAAAAAAAAGTAAGGTATAAAATCTTGGTATTAACCTGCTCGAGAATTCACCGATCTCGGTGTTAATCTGCTCGAGATTCATACTAAGATTTTATGTATTTTTCATGTTTTGTTTTTTTTTTTGAAAAATTTAATCTTTCCAAAAATCAAAAAATCTAAAAAATGTATTTGGATAATTGGTGGATTGATATGGAAATTACAAAATTGGCTAAAGATTAAAAAGTCACGTAAAATTTTGATATAATATTTGATAATTATAATCGGTTTTGGAAAAAAAAATTTGAAAATATATAGGATTTGATATAAGATGCAGGAAGATGACATAATATTTTGGAAAAATTACTAGAATTTCGGTGTAATCTCTTCGAAATATACCGAGAAAGGCCCAAAAGAGTTGATAAGTTAGAAAAAGCTAATTTTTTAAACTAAATCTCGGTGCAAGATCGATCGAGAAAAGCTACTTGAACTAATTTTTAAGAAAGGTGCTAGTTTTGTAAAGTGAAAATGTAAAGGTGTTATTTATGACAATTCTTCCACTAACTTCCATTCTAAACTTAAATTTTTTTTTTTAACAATTTTACCATTTAAAATAATCACCTCTTAAGCTTTTAAACTTTAAAAAATGTCTAATAAAGATACTTTACCTTCTCTTTGTGTCTAATAGGTTTTTATTCAAATTTGTATGTACACTTTTTTTTTAAAAAAAATTATGTATCCTCTAATCATAAAATGGGATTAACATGACAAAAATTCAGCTTTATATCTAATAAACTCAATTATCAATTCATTCTTTTTTTTAAAAATATATATATCAAGAACCTATTAGATACAAAATTAAAGGTTTAGAAACTTACCAACACTAGAAAGTTTAAAGATGAAATAGGCACAATCCATAAATTATAGTTTACACTTAGGTCATTTTTACCCCACTGAAAACGTAATAGATCAATGAGAGTAAAAAATAAGAGACCCCATTTGATTACTTTTGGTATTGTTTACTTGTGTTTTGCATTTTTACTCACATGGATCTGATTGATGAATTAGATTGATTTTTATTGCATTTACTTAAAATTATGAATTTTGTCAAATCCATAATGAAATAATGTAATCTGATTGATGAATAAAGAGTCCTCAACTCAATTGTGCTTGAGAATTCCATCTCATCGTTATCATTACTGTTATGACTATCATTATTATTATTGTTATAGTTGAAAAATTATTAATTTTGATATTGACCCTTAAAGGTAGAGGTAATGGGAACAATAAATTTGACAAAATTCATAATTTTAAGTAAATGCAATAAAAATCAATCTAATTATATTTGCCATTCAAGTTAAAAAGAAGTTTCACTTTTATCTAAATTTTTAAATAAACCTTTTTAAAAGACAGATGGGGTTTAAAAAACACTTGAAAAATTTAGAATTCTGAGCTTGCAGTTGCGTCCTTTTGTTTTAATCGGCAGAGAAGGCAGTGTTATTGCCGGGTGTTGGGAATCCTGATAAATGTGTGGGCGTACCATAGTGGGCGGAGAATGGTTTACTTAAATCCACGTTCAGGTTCACTTCAAGAGCAGCATCCACTTGAAGAACGTCAGGCCTTCATGTGGTCTAAATTCTTCAACATCACATTGTTGAAAGCCATGGATGCAGATTTGGCTGAAGCTGCCGACGATGACGATCCCCTGAGACACAAGTCATGGCTATGGCCATTAACAGGAGAGGTATTTTGGGAAGGAATTTATGAAAGGGAAGAGAAAAAAAGGTAAAAGGGGAAGAATGTCCACAGAGAAAAATTTAGTAGACAACATCCTTAATCATCAACACAAGCAAAAGCCAGTTGGAGAATGGGAGACGCAACTAAATAATCTCTTGCAGTAAAATGGTCAGTTTTTGTTCGGGCTATCTTCAATTCAACTCTTTTCTTTTCTTAATTTACTTATCGTAAATTGACGAGATATTTGGTTATCTTGTTTCTAAGGGTTTGTTGCAGATCGTAGATAGAGGAATATGTTGTGAATATGAATGAGTTGATCGAAAGTTGCTTGGCAGAAGAATCGTCAATTCAAGTACGTTACTTTCTTTCAACCTCTTTTCCATAATTCGTCGACTCTGACAAAGTAGCAATCAGCAATTAGCAATTACATGTATTCTTTGGACGATGTATATAATATCTGTAATCGACATTTTTTGCATCCAATTTAGAATCTGAAACTTAATGAAGGATACACAAACATCTAGATTTTTCTATACCCAGTCTTACGAGAATTTATGAGAGGATAATGGTTCTGGCTTGCTGCATGTCCTTTAAAAAATCTCTCTAGGTTTTATCAAAATTATTTCTATTGTAAGTTATTTTCAAGTTCGTTTTTTTAACCAAAATTACTATAATATATTAACTTAAAAGAAAAACCGAATAAGCGTGTTTAAAAAGAACTAAGAAATTTGTAGAGAAAGACTAGTATTTAATCCCAAAATTCCACCGAACAATTATTAAAAAAAAAAAAAAACATTTTTTTTAGGTATCTGGGAATTTTTTGTTTTAAATATAAATATTAAATTCTAATTGCCATGGTTTAACACTAGAATATTTTCCCTTAAAAAAACAATAGAATATTTCTATTGATTGACAGAGTTTGTTTGATAACTATATTTAGTTTAAGTTTTTGAAAAATAGAATAATAGAACTTATTTGTGTTTTTCTTGTAAAATTAGGTAGAAAGGAAATGTTAGAAAGAAAAATGTAATGCGAGTAATTACATGAATTTACATGTTGAAGTGAGAATGTAGATTTGAATGTATCAAATGACAAATAAACTTTGTTATGTTTCTTTTCGATTTGTTCCTTTATCATTAGTTTCTTGTAACCATCAAGCAAGAGTTAATGCAATTTTTACATCGATATTTGGCAATACTTGAAGCCTTTTGGATCGATTTTTTAAATGTTTAAAACATTTTTTTTAACTCGAAAACACTTTTTTAAAACTTAATTTTTAAGTTTATAAAAATTAAACTAAAAATTAAGATTCCATTTGATAATCATTTATGTCTCGTTTGATGATCATTTTGTTTTTTTGTATTTGAAAATTAAGTCTATATTATTCACATTTTTTTTACCATGATTTGCATCTTTAAAGTACAATGATTGAATTCTTAGTTAAATTTCAAAAACAAAAATAACTTTTAAAAAGGTACTTTTTTTAATTCGTAAAATTTAGCTTAATTTTTTATATCATTGTTGAAAAGTAGATAATAAAGGAATAAATTTAGAGGTGAAAGTAGTGTTCATAGGTTTCATTTAAAAAAAATTAAAAACAAAAAATAAAATGGTTATCAAACAATATCTAAATAATTATCAAATGAATTAACGAAAGCAATGATATTTTAGATTGGATTAAATATTTAGATATCAAAACAAGATAAAAGGGTATAGAAAGTTCAAGGAAAAATCAGATTTAAACTTATAAACAATAACGTTACGAATAAACTCCAGTGTTATCAAATTATTCTCGATGTTGTGTGACGAATCACAGTGGTGATCGTGCAACAGTATTAAATCCATTTTATTTCTTGGTCTTTATTGACACTACTCTTATTAATTTTCCATATGTTATATTTTTCAGAATAGATTAAATTAAAATACTATACAATCTAGACAATGCTTGCAATGCAAACATATCTTCATTCAATTTTCATCTGGGCAAGCTTCAAGAAATTGTCTTATTTTGGTTCTTTCTTCGGCCGTGAGTTCTGGTTCATCTCCAGTTAACCTTCCCCGAAGAATTGCTCTATCACTACCTGGATCCTCATCTTCAACAACCTAAACACGAAAAGAAAATGAAAATATTTATTTATTATTAATTGAGAAATCAAGTTGGTATTATTTCATTTATAAGACTGAAATTATCTAATTGTTACTTCAATGAAATTATTAACGTGGCCATCTAGGTTGGGTGGAGTGATTGGCTCGTTTTCATTGCACGTCCATATACCATCAATAATATACTTGTATTCATATCGTCCTTCCTGTTATATCAAAACCAAACAAATCCCATCATAATTCTTAAATTCACACTAGATTTATTTTTGTTGAAAAGGAATAACACGTAACACGTAACACGTAACACTAATTACAAATTCCAACTTATGTTGTATCATAAATTTTCAAATTAGAGCAATGAAATAATTAATTATAATTGTCATACCGCCAGCTCCCTATTGAGAATCCACGCACCTCGTGCCTCGTCGAATTTTAATGGAATCCTCTGGAAGAAAAGTTCCACAGATAAAACAATAAATACAACTTGTCGATAATTCTAAAATTCATAAGTATGCACAAACTAAACATTTTTGGTCTCTAATTAATTAGATTGCGCAATCGAGCAAAGCAACAGAAAGGAGATATTGAATCGTTCAGCTTATTTTTAATAATGATTCTAAACTATTTCTATTTCAGTATTTCAGCATTAATACACAATCGCAATCAACATTCTACTACCATCACATTCTAACCGAAGACGGCACATCTTTTGATCTTAGAAGACTTTAACAATTTTTAGTTCTTTTGCTTCAGAATTATCATGCATTTTGCATTTTGCAAAGAGACAGTACAGTTAAGGACAAAAGGTTCGAAAGTTGAACCTATTCCAATACAATTAGGTCATGTTGACTGCAAATAAACTGTATTGACAAGCCAACTTATTGACCAGTAATGCTTACTAATATCATAATCTATAGGATACTAGAACAAAGATGAACCTTAACTACAATGATTACAAAAGAAAAAGTGATTTATGTGAGCCTGTTTTATAATTATTTGGTTTTTGAAAATTGTACTTGCTTTTTGCACATTTTCTTGTCATGGTTTATATATTTACCTAATGAAACTTTTGAATTCATAGCCTAATTTAAAAAACAATAACTAGTTGGAGCTTTTTTTTTGCAAAGGAACTAGTTGGAACTTGAGAGTAGGGTTTATAAGCTTACCAAATTATCAAAATAACTCTACAATTTCATACCATCCACAGACAAAAATGTCGAAAGATGGTTCAAATTCTTTGTAGGATATAAACAGGTTCTGAACTACAACATCTATCGACCAACGGCATGAAAAGAAAAGTTCCATTAAAAATCAGCACTGATATTTTCTATCTTATCTAGAGCTTTAAAGGATTAAAGAATTAAAACCTAAAATTTAAAAAACTCATCAAGCTTCCAAGTACTTGTCAGAGTTACATGTAGTTATTGACAAATGAAAATCATCTAGGTTCTATTCTACATTTCATTTCTCCAATAAAATTTATTTTCTTTCCCGAGGAAATCATAATGCCAACTACTTCCTGCCACAAATGCATACTTAGGGACTATTAAGGGCATCCAAATATCTATTGATCGATTAAAGAAAAGTATCAGAGAGAAATCCGAATTTTTTGAAAACCATTAGAAAGAAAAGTATCAGAGGACATGTGTTACACGTATACTATTTTCCAAAACTAAATCAAACATTCAAGGAAGTGATAAACATAAAGAAGATTATTCGGAAAGAAAGAAAGAAAGTTATTACCTGGCCCCATCCAATATCAAGTCCAGATACTTCTACAGTTGAGCATTGATCATCTTCCCATGATAAAGTGACAGGCTTCTTTTTAAATCCTGAAAGCTTCAAGTAGAATACACCGGGGAATCACTTTTGTAACACAATAAAGCAAGAAGATAAAATATGACGTCAGCCTTTCTCAGACTTCATGTTGCAATGGATTTACATACATGCATGCATATATATATATGTGTGTGTATATATACACTTCATAATTCATAAATCATAAATCATCTCCAGTTTATTTCGGTGCTGCCTGTTGCGGTAACCACAACTATACCAGTATCACGTTAAACCAATAAACCTAGAAGGCAGAAGTCATAACTTGCAAGGAATAAAACTTAAGTTCATAATCAGCCTCTTCCCTTCACTACTGTAAAACCCGAGCTACTTCACAGTAACTGATCTCCTCAGACCTCTTAGATGGGGAAAAAATTAACAGAAATTGATAACTCCTCTCCTTGTTTGTGTAGGTTTTCAATTGAACCAATTAACGCGCCCCCATGGCTTAATTAATATGTTGAAAAATATGTCAAAATTAAAATTACAGGACAAGTTACATAGTCAGCCAAAGAACTAACCACCGAGCTCAATTAGAAAAGCAATGCATCTTAAGATTCGGGATAAAAATAACCCAAGGGACCAAAACAATTATTTAAATAAATCATAAAATATAAATACTTACAATGTCAGCAGTTGCACTTTTAATAGCATTTATCTTTGGGAAGCATGAGCGTTTGCTCTGCAAGAAAGCAAATCCAAGCACATTCAGCAACATTAGAAATTTAGGAGCCTATAGTTTGAGATCAATACACTTCCTCCTAGCATTCTAAGTCACAAGTCATGACAGATTAAATAAACTATTGCATTCACTACTCTGTAATGAATGAGAACGGGAGGATGTTATCGCATCATAACATTTTTATCTGCTGCGGACAAGGAAAAAGGACTATCAAAGTATTTGGGATTAGGATGCTACAAAAATGTTTTGTTCAGTTATCCTTATCATGATATAGTACAATATTAAAAAATTAGGACTTGTAAAAAATAAGAAACTAGTTGACACTTTGGTTGATACAATTAAGAAACTAGTTGACACTTTGGTTGATACAATTATTAAACAAAAAGGTTTATCAGGTCCAAACTAAATTAGGTTGTATATTTAGTTTAGATTGTATTTGGCTCCTTTTGTAAGGTGTGTTTTATGCCCCTTTTGAAATCTTTTATTTTCTCAATCGGAGCTCCGTTTTCTGATTAAAAAATGCAATCTTTTTATATAACAAAAAAATATGTAATTTTATAATGTATAGTGTTTCTGAACTCCTATTTTTCTAATTCAAATAGATAATAATACTATAATAGGAACACGCAGAGTTAATCTAACCAACAGAAGTTTTTCACACTTCTGCACTAAACGAGTATAATGGGTGTTACCAGCAGTAATTCTAGAGCCTCATTGAGTTTGTAGCCTTGAACCCAGTACATATACGCCATCTGTAGTTCATAAGATATTTCAAAAGTTGGCAAGAAGTTAATCGACATAATTTATTTCAAGCTTTAAGGCGTATCCAGTTACACGGCAGAATACATCCTTAGGAATTTAAAGAAAAAATGTCGAAATATCAGACAATAGCCAAAATATTAACATGACGAACCAAATAGGGGATGAAAGAATCAAGCGAAAAACTAAAGACAAAAATAACTGCACAAGTACGTTTATCTACACAAAAAAGAAAAAACTTAAGTGAAGCGAGGTATGGGACAGCAACAAAAATCAGGACCACCTTTTTCAGGAGATATCTCTATCTTCCGTGCACTATTATACTCGGTTAAAATTCATTATATTCCAAACAAATTATTTGTACAGTAGTGAAATTTATTTTTTAGAAGCAAGCTTATACACATACCGCAACAGCAGGAGCCCTTCCAAGTCCAGCAGTGCAGTGTATGTAAGTCACTCCACCATTTCGATTTATGGCTTTATGTAATTTGCTTACAACGGCTGGTAATCTTAGCCGTAGGTCGAATGCATCAAAATCCCTGTTGCATCAAACCTTAGCTGGCCATTGTAGAAAGTAAAATCCCCACATGCTTAAGAATGTAATCATGTATGCATGCTCATGTTTGCATCTGGTGCAGTGTAAATAATTTTGCTTGGCATAATAAGGTAGAAACGGTTAAAAAGCCGAGTCTAACTAAAGATATCAATTCTCCACAAGTGTACTAAGTAGATCAGATTTTAATATTTCTTTCATTTAACCAAGATAATATTCAAGTCAAAGCGTTTGATGAAATGATATAAGAAAATTTTTCAGGCTAGATGAGGAATTGATTTGAACTTTGTGATAAGTTAATTGGAAACACACACTAGAAATTGCTTCACAGAGGAGATCGAGGATCAAACAATAAATACCTTAGGGGCCGTTTGGATTGAGGTTTTCTCAATGTCCAGGAATTAAGGATGTCTGGAAATTATATGTCTGGGAATAAAATTACTGGGAATCAAGGATGATTATGTTTGGTTGTGCATAGGAAAACAATGTCTGGAAATAGTATGTGTGGGAATAGTATGTGAGAATTAAAAAAAAAAAAATGAGATTGTGAAAACAAGTCCAAACGATCGTTTACAAAATACTATACGATCACTTAAATTATCTACACGATCGCTGAGTAACAAAATGCTATATGATCGCCTACCCAATGCTATACGATCGCTTACCAAATGCTACACGATCGCTTAGCTTTGCTACACGATCGCTGAGTAACAAAATGCTATACGATCGCCTACCCAATGCTATACGATCGCTTACCAAATGCTACACGATCACTTGGGTTTGCTACACGATCGCTGAGTAACAAAATGCTATAGGATCGCCTACTCAATGCTATACGATCGTCTACCAAATGCTATACGATCGCTTACCAAATGCTACATGATCGCTGAGCTCAGCTACACGATCGCTTAGTTTTGTTACACGATAGCTGAGTAACAAAATGCTATACGATCGCCTACCAAATGTTATACGATCACTTACCAAATGCTACACGATCGCTTACCAAATGTTACACGGTCGCTGAGTAACAAAATACTATATACGATTTCACGGCTGGAAAGAAGCAAAATCGTGGTAGGAAGCGGAAGAAGAAATGAAGACCCACACTTCTCAATGGGTATGCAATTCCTTCATTTGTGTGGGTAAAAGATACCTAGGAATTGCCTTTTCTAAGATAAATAAACAAATCCCACCAACCAAACATGGACTTTGTAAACCCATTCCCATTCCCACCCTCTTTTCCCTCCAACCAAACGGCCCCTTAAAGAGTATAGGTATATGGTGGTAAATGGGGAAACAGGAAGTATATGAAAATCTTGTTTCCTCCAACATGTAAGGTGAAAAAAAATTCACATATAATTAATCTACAGTTAAAATTATCAGACTAATGGTTGGTAGTCTCCAAATATACAAATATAACTGCCTGTTGCTGTACTTAACCTTTTCAAATGTATCAACATGATGTTGCATCATACTCTAGTCTTATCGAGGAAGTGTTCACAATTGCAGTTATATGCTTTACAGATTTATAGCTTTCCATCGAATCACAGTACATGATAGGTCAAGATAACAAACACCTACTGACCTTATCTGAGCTCGCAAATGTTCAATATCATCAAACGTCTTTGTATATGCTATTATAGCACCAATGTCAACCCCAAAATATCTTTCCAGTACAGTGAAGGAATTCAGCAGTTTTCACTTTATTGATGAAACTCTACTTTTGTGAGAGATTGGAATTTCTCAAATATTAATTATTTAGTAACAAAATAAGAAAAGAAAAAGAGTAAATGAGTCAATGAAATTTTATTACGTGAAACATTAAGGAAAATATTTACAGAAATGAAATTTGGATACTCCAAATCTGGATCTTGCTGCAAGCAGAAAACTGTTTTTACTCCAATGCTGCGGAGCTTGTCAACATCCTCTGGAGTCTGAGATTTTTCGGATTAGAATGAGATTGTAAGGGAGTTAGTGCATAAAAACGCACAAAATGAAAAATGTCAAAAACAATTATCACCTGTAGGCATGATCCTACAATTAAATCTGGACGAATGAAGTTGTAGTTCATTCCCAGCTCATGTCTATATGTCAATACTGTACCATAAAGATCAAAAAGGGAATCAGATTAGATAACTAATGAAAAAGGACTTGGCAAGAAGCTCTAGCTTTATGGTCACAGAAACTGGCAGATTAGATCCATTATCCAATCAACCAGCAAACATTCACATCTCTGAATTCAAATTTTTAGCAGAACATAATAGAAAATTCAATTTTCTTCTCTAAATGGCAATAAATTTCTAGTTACTTTCTCACTAAACGATTTCTGAAATCTGAATAAATTTATTTATTAAATATTCACAGCATCGCAGTTATTTCCCAGTTCAAAGTGGAGTCGTAAGATGATGGCTCTTACCAGCACCCATAGCTTCTGTCATGTTATGGCTATATATTTCGGATTTTTCCTCCTTTTCCTCGGCATCATCCACTTCTGCGCCACTCATTTCAGCACTTGATGTAGAGCCAGACGCTGCCTATAGACAACAAGTAATCATTTCAAACATTTATTGTTTATAACAACCAGTGACCTAAAGCCACCAAAACTACAGATGACTGAACACTGAAAAGACTTTCTACATTCCAAAATTGAGATATGATACAAACATATAAAAATTCACAACTATGCTAAGCCTCAAACATAGCTAAAATTTCAATCGGCAAACTGATTGGAGAAAGCAATCATTCACACAAAACTAACAAATTGATCGTAATAAAACAATCTTTCATGAATTCTCATAATCACAAGTCCTCAATAGCTACCTTCACGGTAGAACGTCGATGTAGATCGGTAAAGTTCCTTATCACCTGTATCAATCGAAACAATTTGTTTAACGTTCGACGCAAAGAACACAGTGAGACTGAATATAAAGTGCAAAAAATATAATGTGGCGCGAACGAGAGTACCAGGTTACAGAGCTGGAATTCAGGCTTTCTTTGTCGGCATTTGAAGCTCCGGAACGGAAAAGAAGATGATCTGAAATTCAGAGAGGAAAGAAGATTGTAAGAAAAGATTTGAATGAATCGAAAGGAGGAGATGATGATTTCAGTTTCATAACTGACATTGAAAGGTTTTGAAGACAGTTCATGGCCGAATTGCGATCTTTCGCCGGTGCACGATGAAGCAAATTGGCAGAGCTATACTGCACGGATTGAAACTTTGAAATTCGATCAATGCCTTCGTTCACTTTAAGTAGTAACACAGCATAGTTTCGATCACGTTCTTGTGAATCCCAGAGGATATGCCTTCCCGTGATTGATATTCTTCCCCAACTCGGATCTTTCCTTTGAGTTGATATTTATATGATGTTTAAATTAAAATGGCAATTTATATTTATTTCGGTTTTTTTTTTGGTAAAATCGAATTTAATTTTTTTCAATGGTACAAGAACGGGTAGCATTTTTCTTTAATGGTTAAAAAAACAGTTCATGAGGTTGGGGTTGATGCTCTAAATCTCGTAAGATTCCGTAGTTTGTAATTATATTGTACAAACATTTTATTTATTTAATAAAATATGAAATGTTTTATTTGACATTTAGTAGCATTAAACCCACAAACTAATAAACTAACATCCAAGGTTATCATCGGTAACTTAAATATATATGTAGAGACATACAAGTGGATCATGTTTAAGTGATAACCTAAATGATTTGTAGTAGATGGATAAGGCTGCCTGGTGACACTTCGAGTACGACCCGCTTTGTAGATGTTACAATTGTCGTAAAGTGCTATAAATGATATGATCCTGATCATTCATGTGGAGACATGTGAGCGGGAGTATTCAGTTTGCATATGACCGGACCATGACATGACTAGTCTCATTATATAACGTCATTCTTAATTGAGACTTACATTTAATTAGGATGATCATAGGTGACATGACCTGAATCCTGAGTGAGTTGTGAACTTCTGCCTATGAAGGCGGTCCTCGTATTTGCATGGGTGAGAGTGACCAGATCGCCGACTCAACAAGCCTACCATTTTGGGGATTCGTCTAATTGGGGAGTTAGGAATACATTTACACAAAACGGAATTCACTCATTCCCCGACGTCGGGGTAAGTAAATAAATTGCTCCCTTAAGGGTTGATTCCGAGACTTGAACAATGTGGTGTCACACTCTCTCCTAGTCGGGGAAGGGTTTGATTATAGTTGGACTATGACTTATTTTCATTAGAGGGATCAGTGATACTTAAGGAGTTAGATGTAACTACATAGGCAAAATAGTAATTTTGGCCTAGCTGTACTTACAAGCAATTTGTGAAGGGTCATCGCACTATTGACTGGTTACATTCAATGGACATAGAAATATATATGTAGTGCGAAGAGTGCAATTGTCGGTCTTTAATGGAGTGTCCGAAAGTTAATAGATGTTGAATAATTTAATTAAACTATTAATTATTCAGGTACCATCGGAGCTTCAATCTACAGGTCCATGAGGTCCCCTCCTTTCTTTTCTCTCTTAGTGGTTCATGAAAGTGGGGAGTGTGCAGATGGGTGGTTACCTTCGTCTTCTTTTTTAATTTTTTACGGAGACGAACACTGAAGTTTTTTTTATCTCTACAAGAACAATTCTCCTCTTTGCTTCCCTATTAACTTTTTCCTCTTAATCTCAATTTTTCTCTCTTCCAAAATACCAAGAGCCCACACAACTCCTTGGATTCTCATCCTAGAGAATACAAGAGGTTCTGATTGGTGGTGGCCAATTAGAGTTTCAAGCACGTTGCAGTTCGCGACAATTTTGGAGAAAAGGATTCACGTGAAGAAAGTCGATCTTCAATGGTTAGTATCTTCTTATCTCTTTTCTCAATTTTATAATTGGCATGCTTTAATTTTGATTTAATGCATAATATTTTTGTATGTTTCTGTAAAATTGAATGTTCTATAAAAATTGGATTTTAGGACCGGTCTTTGCTTCCGCTCAGGACCTTCACCGGTTCTTTCAATTGGTATCAGAGCGGGGTTTTAGCCCAAATTTTTTCAATTTTTTGGAATTAATTTTACAGATTCTTAGTGAGTTTTTGCATTATGTATTTAATTCATAGTCGATGAATGAATGGAATGCATGGTTACAATTTTGGATAATTTTGGGATTGGATGTAGTCTTTATAGCCTTTATTTTTGCAAGGATCCGTGTTTTGGGTATAATTATTCTTCTATAGTTTGTATTTAATGTTTGTTGAGTCGTTCGTGGCTATTCCAGTCGAATTATGGAGAAGACGAGGCCTTAATCGGAGGAGAATCGTAGAAGATCGCAACTGTGCAGTGGCTTCTATACAGTAGTGTTACAATGTTGTGCCCTAACGTTGCAACATTGTGATTAGACGAACAGAGTGTTCTATCCGTAGTGTTGCAACATTAGGTCATAGTGTTGCAACGATGCACGACGGAAAGAATAAACTAGTTTACGCCCAGTTCAGTTCATGCCCTGGCTGGTTCGTGTCCAGTTTAGTTGGTTTGAGCGATTCTTGGCCGGTTCGGGTGTTTGGCGGTCCGGTTTGTGTAGTTCGACCTGGTTCACTTTTTTTGAACCGGTTGACCATTAATTATGTAATGGATAGTTATTTTTTTATTAATTAAATTAACATGAGTGTTATTAATTGTTTTTTTAAATAGTCCAATCCTGGTCCAATAATTTTTTTTTAATTATGCATTTGATATATGCTTTATTTTTAATTTTATATATTTCATAATGTATGCCATATAGTAAAAATCCCACTATAGATTATGCATCATTATTTATATTATAAATGTTATAATATATAGTTGCATTATTTAATTTTATAGCATGCTCTTGCATCATATAATATAAGTGTTATAGTATATGTTTGCGTGCATTAATTGAAGGATCTCATACCGAGAGTTACATGAGCGGGCTTATATCGTTCCGATTTCATAGTGACCGAAACATAAACGATATACATTCCATACAAACAGTTATGCATATTAAACTCATAATCGGCATGCTCAGAATACAATAAAACACAAGGAAAAGGTTCATACCAAATGAAGATCGTCTTCGTATGTGTGAACCCAAAGTAGCAGAAAACCTCCCACCGATCTACCAGCACCCGACGAGTGTGTCGATCGCAACAGCACGATCCAAACGTACACGAACAATGTCGCGGCGACACCACCACGAGAGAAACCCGAGTATTCTCGGCATCAAAAATCCAAAGAGTGGGCTCTGGTGAGTTTGGTAGAGGACGGAGGAAAAGACGTTGTGTAGACGATAAGCAAGTGGGAGATGAACTCTGCTATCGTTAGCAGAAATGCTTATCATATAGAGCTACACGATCGTTTAGGAAAGATGTATACGATCGTTTAGAGAACGCATAAAGTAGACGATCGTTTAGACAAACGAGCTTTTATCGTATAGGCTCTTGTGATCGCTCTTTCATGGATTCTTTTGTGCGCTTCCGATACGAATGCACGATTGAATAATAAAATGAAAACTTTAACCTGTCGGTTACCATAACCTGTTGGATTTTTTGTCCTAAAACTCGTAGTTTGTAAATTAATAAACATATTATGTTTTATTTTTCGATAAAGTTGTTATTGAAATTGTAACCTTGAATCCAATAAACTAAGGTCCTGAGGCTATTTAATGTAGTTTGAACTTTATGTAGTGACATAAATATGGATCAAGTTCAAATATATAGTCAAAATGGTCTACAGTATATGAATAAGGTTGGGCGCCTTATTCTGGAGACACTATGGATGCGGCCTACTTTGTAGTTAGTACAAACGATGTGATCCTAAATCGTTCATATAGAGTTATGTGAGTGGGGGCATCCTATACAATGAGTTTGCATAAGACTGAACCATGAAATAGTCACTTTTTACGTTCTAAATGTCGTTTTATGTATAAAACTAACTATTTCGTTAATTGATGACCTAGGTAACTTAATCTTAATCCTGAGCTAACTATGAACTCCTGTTCACTCAGAATTATCCTTAGATCTGCATAGGTAAGGGTAGCTCATTATCGCTAGCCCAATAAGCCTCCCATTTCAGGGGTAAGATCAGGTGGATAGTTGGGAACATAGAGTGCAAGACAAAATTCACTCCTACCCGTTATAGGGATAGAAGATAGGTTGTTCCCTTTAGTACTGAATCCAGGTCTTGAACAAGGGGCCCCACCCTCTCCTTGGCCCTAAAGGGGTTTGGTTTATAGGTTGGACCTTAAACCAATTGTTCATTAGAGGATCAGTGGAACTTAAGGAACAAGATGTAGTCTTGGGAGTAAAACGTTTTTTATGACCCAGACGAGCTTACGAACAACCTGTGAAGGATTAGCTTACTAATCATGGTTATATCAAATGGACACAAATATATCTATAGTGAGGGGAATGCAATTATGGGACTATAGTGGAATGACCCGTTAGTTAACGAATGTTGATTAGCTCCGTCTAAAGAGTTTAGCCAGCTAATCTCGAATCGTTGGAGCCCATGATCTATAGGTCCATTAGATTTCCCTACTAGCTCATATGGAATAAACTTAGAACAGTATGATAAAATAATTCAAATTATTCGAATTAGGTAAAGAGAGAGAAACCGACAAGTATATGTGATATAGTAGTCGGGTTTTTCAGTTTAGAGATATAGTTTTAATATTTAAATGTGATTTAAATATCAAGAATATGAATACGTTCATATTCGAAAGCTCGGAAAGAATGGAAATGGTCAAAGATGTAAAAAGTCAAAGAGCTGACTTTTGACTTTGAAAAGTCAAACTTTGACCGACCTTATATTCAAACGTGATTTGAATTTCGAGAAAATGAATGCGGATTCATGCTCGGGAAGTCAAAATTAGTCAACACGAAAAAAAATAATAAAAAGTCAAAATGTTGACTTTTTGGTCAAAGTTTGACTTTGACAAAATGACTATTTTGCCCTTTGACTAAAGTTAGTGGGAAAATCCAAACTTTTCTTGGATAATTCCACTAACAAAATAGTGGGCTAGGTGTTGGCTTATAGTGGTGACATTAAGTCCACTTAGATAGTGGATTATAGGTGTTGGGTTTTTATGGATTTGGTTCATGCAATTGTTGCATGGTTTTTTTTTCTATAAATTGGGTTTTGAATTTGGATTAAAAACTTTTGGTCATTTTTCCAAAATTGTTTTTCTAAATTTGGGTTGGAAAAATCAATTTTCTTTGAGTGAAGTTCAAAAAAAAAAAAAGAAAACCCAAACCCAACCCAAAATCTATCTTTTATTTCCAACTCTTTCTCTCTCTCGGGTTTCTTCATCCACCGGGTCCCACAACCCGGTTCTGAGTCCAGAGGATAGTAGGTCAACTCTAGTGGTGGTTCAGAAGAGTTCGGGTCGAGATTCAGTGAGGAAAAGCGGTTTTCGGGAGCTTCTCTTTCTCTCTCTCGGGTTTCTTCATCCACCGGGTCCCACAACCTGATTCTGAGTTCAGAGGATAGTAGGTCAACTCTAGTGGTGGTCCGGAAGAGTTCGGGTCGAGATTCAACGAGGAAAAGCGATTTTCGGGAGCTTCAAAAGTAAGTTAATTTACTGTTTTCCCTTCATTTTACATGCTAATTTCCTTTTGATTTAAAGCAATTAGAGTGTAATTAGGTCTTTTTCCGCTGCGTATGTCTCGTGTTCCATCATGTGGTATCAGAGCATGCTTTAATTACGCTCAATTACTTTTGGTGGGTGGTTTTCTCCTTTCTATTCAAGTGTTGAATGAAATATGAACTAAAGTGGATTTATTATGATTTTGGCATTGTTTTTCTTTAAATTTCTTGTGGAAATTTATAATTGCTCACATGTTTATGAGAATTAATGTGTGAAAAATGGTCTGTAAATTTTTTAGAGTCATTAGAGTTGAAATTAGGCTGTAATTGCTTGATTCCGGGAGAGAGGACAATAACAAATTTGGAGAAAAATTGCTTACAGACCCGAATTTAGCCTCCAGACCTGAGAATGACTCTCAGACCCGACCCGACCAGCGCTCCGACCCGGTTCGGATTAGCCCCGCGCTCGCCAGTTGTCGATGAAGCTCTCTGGCCCGGCCCACCGATCCAGTTTTCCGCGCGCTCGCAATTTCCGTCCGGCCCGTTTCGCGCTCCGATCCGCTTCGAAGAAGCCTCGTGCGCCTCCTGCCTCTGCGACCCGCTTTCCATTCGCCGACCTGCCCGCACTTCCGTTGACCGCACCAGCGAACGTTGACCAGCCGGTTCAGACGGTCTGGACCGGTCTGTTTGACCTGGTTGAGTCGGTTTGACCGGTTCAACTTAGTTTTTTGGTTTTTGGTGTTTTTGGGCCAGTTCAGTGGTTTCTGAGCGGTTCCAGATGGTTCAAAGTGTTTGAAGCCGGTTCTGGGAAGCTGGTTGCTGATTTATGTAATAAATTAGTTATTTATTTGTTTTTAATGCCAAAATCGGTCCACTTTAGTGTTGTTTACCTATTAAGCATGTGATGTATAATGTCGTTTGATTATGTGTGCATATAGTATGCCATATAGTTTTAAAACCCCACCATAGGAAAAGCATGTGACATGCATTTGTTATATGTTATAAGTGTTATAAAATATACACTATGCATGCTTAATTTTAATATAAGTGTTATATTAAAGCATGTTTGATTGAAGGAAGCATGTTATAGATGAATGCTCTAGGGTTAATTATAATTTATCTTATAATTGTTATAAAATAACCTAGACTTCTAAAATCTATGACAAAGATAAGATGCATGCTCACTCAGGGTTAACCATCGAGCAATCCCAATTTTCATAGAAAATAGGTCAATATCTTGTAAAACCGAAATTACAAGAAAACTCACCTGGCAAGATCTTGGCAAAAAGTTAGATAAGATGACTCAGGTTGAAGGTTTTTAAGTTGACGGTTCACGGAACACCTACTACCTGGAGATCGAGCCAGCGTCTGAGTTAGGTTAAACCTGTTTTATGAGCATGCGTGAGCGGTGTGAGGTAATAAAATTTGTTTATCACCTAGACATCGTAGGTTAAAAATCCAGTATAAAAGTTATACTCGGATGAATCACCTAGACTTAGGATATATTTAGTTAGCGAAATGTATAGCTAAGTATTTTATACCCTAACCGTCTAAAACACTTCAGCTGGAGAGAAGTAATGTACTTTTAGCTCTAGCATCCCTAAGAGTTCACACCGTGATATTCATGCTTGGCTTTGGGTCGCCCTGGGAGCGGACTCCATTCGGAGAGTGTTTGCATGAGTCAATACCAAGGTGAATAGGGGAAGTTGTTCACAGTAAGTGGGAGAAGGAAGTATGTCGCACCGTGAGATTCCTATAATGTGCCTGCATGTCTGCCCTGGAGCGACCTTACCAATCGGAGGGCTATATTATAGGATTCGGAACTTCGCAAACTCTAGAAATTGATAGGGTCTCTCAAGTCCGTTTTCATTATTATCTTTCTAACTTCGGGAGCATAATGATTCCGATCTTTGAGGTCTGAAAATGGAGGGTCACACTTACGAGAATTACTAGGAATAAGAGTTATTCTGGTGATAGTATCTAGTCAAGATAGTATTGGTTCAATGGAGGAATAATCGATCACCCCTCAGTGAAGGTTATTCTAAACCGTTGAAATATCGTTGCAAAATATAATAATGAAGGGTACATTTTAGTTTTTTTTTTTTTTTGCTAAACTTGATTGGATTTAAAAGATTAAAGTTTTTTACTAAAAAAGATATATTTTTCTTTTCAGCATGACTAACTTTTTAGATCAACTATTAGCTTCTAAAAAACTTAACGGCGACAACTACTCAACATGGAAAACAATCTGAATTCAACACTAGTAATAGATGACCTGAGATTTGTCTTAACTGAGGAATGTCCTCAAGCCCTTGCCTCGAAAGAAGCACAAGATAAATATGATTTACTAATTGCTGAAATATGTTTAGTGGAGTATGATACCTCAACCTGAATATTGGATACAGGAGCCACTAATCATATTTGCTTCTCTTTTCAGAAAACTAATTCCTGGAAAAAGCTTGAAGAAGGCAAAATAACCCTTAAGGTTGGAATAGGAGAGGTTGTCTCGACCGAAGCAGTGGGAGACTTGAAGTTGTTTTTCAATGATAGATATATCATATTTAAAGATGTTTTGTATGCTCCTAAAATGAGGTGAAATTTAATATCTATCACATGTATATTGGAACAAATGTATAAAATATCTTTTGAAGTTAATGAAGCGTTCATTTTTAGAAAAGGTATTCAAATTTGTTCTGCTATACTTGAAAACAACTTATATAAGTTAAGACCAACTAAAGAAAATTTTTTCTTAAATACTAAGATGTTTAGAACAACCGAAACTCAGAATAAAAGACAAAAAGTTTCTTCTAATGCCTATCTATGGCACCTAAGACTTGGCCACATAAATCTCAAAAGGATTGAGAGATTGATTAAGAATGGACTCCTAAATCAGTTAGAAGACAATTCTTTACCTTCATGTGAGTCTTGTCTTGAAGAAAAAATGACTAAGAGATCTTTTACTGGAAAACGTCTCAGAGCAACAATACCCTTAGAGCTCGTACATTCGGACCTATGTGGACCAATGAATGTCAAAGCTCGAGGTGGGTATGAATATTTCATCAATTTTATTGATGATTATTCAATGTATGGTCATATTTACCTAATGCATCACAATTCTGATTCTTTTGAAAAGTTCAAAGAATATAAGGCTAAGGATGAGAACCAGTTAGATAAAACAATTAAGACACTACTCAGATCGAGGTAGGGAGTACATGGACTTAAGATTCCAGGACTATATGATAGAACACGATATCAAGTCACAACTCTTTGCACCTAATATGCCTAAGCAGAACGGCGTATCTGAAAGAAGAAACAGAACCTTGTTGGACATGGTTCACTCAATGATGAGCTTTGCTAAGTTACCTGATTTCTTTTGGGGACATGCATTAGAAACTGTTGTCTATATTTTGAATAACGTTCCCTATAAAAGTGTTTCAGAAACACCTTATGAGCTATGGAAAGGGTGTAAATGCAGTTTACGTCACTTTAGGATTTGGGGATGCCTGACACACGTGTTGGTGCAAAATCCTAAAAATTAGAACGTCGTTCAAAACTATGCCTATTTGTAGGTTATCCAAAAGAAACAAAAGGTGGTCTATTTTACGATCCTCAAGAGAATAAGGTATTTGTATCGAAAATTACCACATGCTTAGAGGAAGACCACATAAGAAATCATCAACCTCGCAGTAGACTAATATTGAATGAAATTTCCAAAGACGTTACAAATAGAACTAGTTCATCTACTAAAGTAGTAGATAAAACTAGTACATCTGGTCGGTCACATCCTTCTCAAGAGTTGAGAATGCCTCGACGTAGTGGGAGGGTTGTTTATTAGCCTGACTGTTACTTGGGTTTAACAGAAACACAAGTCGTCATACTTGATGATGGTATAGAGGATCCATCGACCTATAAACAGGCGATAAAAGATGTGGACCGTGATTAGTGGGTCAAAGCCATGTACCTCAAAATGGAGTCTATGTATTTCAATTCTGTCTCGAAACTTGTAGATCAACCAAATGATGTAAAACCAATTGGTTGTAAGTGGATCTACAAGAGAAAACGAGACCAAACCGGTAAAGTACAAACTTTTAAGGCTCGACTTATGGCAAAGTGTTATACCCAGAGAGAATGAGTAGACTATGAAGAAACTTTCTCTCCCGTTGCCATGCTTAAGTCGATTAGAATACTTTTATCCATTACCACCTTTTATGACTATGAAATTTGACAGATGGATTTCAAGACAGCCTTTTTAAATGACGATCTTGAAGAGAGTATCTATATGGCTCAACCAGAGGGGTTTATTGTACAAGGTTAAGAACAAAAGATTTGTAAGCTTTAAAAATCCATTTATGGGTTGAAACAAGTTTCTAGATCTTGGAATATAAGATTTGATACTGCGATTAAATCTTATGGCTTTATACAGAATGTTAATGAGCCTTGTGTTTACAAGAAGATCGTCAATTCTACTATAGCGTTCTTAGTTTTATATGTTGACGATATTCTACTCATTGGGAATGAAGTAGGTTACCTAACTGACATCAAGAAATGGCTAGCAACACAGTTCCAAATGAAAGATTTAGGAAATGCGCAGTATGTTCTTGGGACTCAGATTATTCGGAATCGCAAGAACAGAACACTAGCCATGTCTCAAGCAACTTATATAGATAAAATGTTTTCTAAGTATAAGATGCAGAATTCCAAAAGAGGTCTGTTACCTTATAGATATGGAATTCATTTGTCAAAGGATCAATGTCCTAAGACACCTCAAGAGGTTGAGAATATGAGACGGATTCCCTATGCTTCCGCAGTAGGGAGCCTAATGTATGCAATCTTATGTACTAGACCTGACATATGCTACGCAGTAGGGATAGTCAGTAAGTATCAGTCCAATCCTGGATATGATCATTGGACTGCCATTAAAAATATCCTCAAGTATCTTAGGAGAACAAGGAACTACATGCTCGTGTATGGTACTAAGGATTTGATCCTTATTGGATACATTGACTCTGATTTTCAAACCAATAAAGATGCAAGAAAATCTATATCGAGATCAGTGTTCATTCTGAATGGAGAAGCAGTAGTGTGGAGAAGTGTGAAGCAAAACTGTATTACGGACTTCATAATGAAAGCTGAATACGTAGCTACATGTGAAGCAACAAAGGAAGCAGTATGGTTGAGGAAATTCTTGACAGATTTGGAAGTCATTCCAAATATGCATCTGTCTATCATCCTATATTGTGATAATAGTGGTGCAGTTGCAAATTCAAGGGAACCAAGAAGCCACAAGCGCGACAAGCATATTGAGTGCAAATATCATCTGATCCAGGAGATTGTACATCGTAGAGACGTTGTAGTGACTCAGATATCTTCTGAGCAAAACATGTTGATCCTTTTACAAAGGCCTTCATGGCTAAAGTGTTTGAAGGCCACCTACAAAGTCTAGGTCTACGAAGTTTGTAAAGTAAGACAAGTGGGAGAACTTTTGGGTATATGTCCTAGTTTATTGTATTCCTATGTTTATTGTACTCATATGTTTCTCACTTAAATTCAACATTTTGATACTCCACTAGGAGTTTTAGTCCTAGTGCGATCACTCTTTCACGGATTCTTTTGGGCGCTTCTGATACGAATGCATGATTGAATAATAAAATGAAAACTTTTTTCATTGCTTTAACCTACTGGTTACCATAACCTGTTGGATTTTTTGTCCTAAAACTCGTAGTTTGTAAATTAATAAACATATTCTGTTTTGTTTTTCGATAAAGTTGTTAGTGAAATTGTAATCTTGAATCCAATAAACTAAGGTTCTGAGGCTATTTAATGTAGTTTGAACTTTATGTAGTGACATAAATGTGGATCAAGTTCAAATATATAGCCAAAATGGTTTATAGTATATGAATAAGGTTGGGCGCCTTATTCTGGGGACGCTATGGATGCGGCCCACTTTATAGTTAGTACAAACGATGTGATCCTGAATCGTTCATATAGAGATATGTGAGTGGGGGCATAATATGCAATGAGTTTGCATAATATTGAACCATGAAATAGTCACTTTTTATGTTCTAAATGTCGTTTTATGTATAAAACTGACTATTTCGTTAATTGATGACCTAGGTAACTTAATCTTAATTCTGAGCTAACTATGAACTCCTGTTCACTCGGAATTATCCTTAGATCTGCATAGTTAAGGGCAGCTCATTATCGCTGGCCCAATAAGTCTCCCATTTCAGGGGTAAGATCAGATGGATAGCTGGGAACATAAGGTGCAAGACAGATTTCACTCCTACCCGTTATAGGGATAGTAGATAGGTTGTTCCCTTTAGTACTGAATCTAGGTCTTGAACAAGGGGCCCCACCCTCTCCTTGGCCCTAGAGGGGTTTGGTTTATAGGTTGGACCTTAAACCAATTGTTCATTAGAGGATCAGTGGAACTTAAGGAACAAGATGTAGTCTTGGGGGTAAAACGGTTTTTATGACCCAACCAAGATTACGTACAACCTATGAAGGATTAGCTTACTAATCATGGTTGTATCAAATGGACACAAATATATCTATAGTGAGGGGAGTGAAACTACGGGACTATAGTGGAATGACCCGTTAGTTAACGAATGTTTATTAGCTCCATCTAAAGAGTTTAGCTAGCTAATCTCGGATCGTTGGAGCCCATGATCTATAGATCCATTAGGTTCCCCCACTAGCTCATATGGAATAAACTTAGAACAGTATGATAGAATAATTCGAATTAGGTAAAGAGAGAGAAACCGATAAGAATATGAATACGTTCATATTCGAAAGTTCGGAAATAATGGAAATGGTCAAAGATGTAAAAAGTCAAACTTTGACCGACCTTATATTCAAATGTGATTTGAATTTTGAGAAAATGAATGCGGATTCATGCTCGGGAGGTCAAAGTTTGACTTTGACAAAATGACTATTTTGCCCTTTGACTAAAGTTAGTGGGAAAATCCAAACTTTTGTTGGATAATTCCACTAACAAGATAGTGGCTAGGTGTTGGCTTATAGTGGTGACATTAAACCCACTTAGATAGTGGATTCTAGGTGTTGGGTTTTTATGGATTTGGTTCATGCAATTGTTGCATGGTTTTTTCTATAAATTGGGCTTTGAATTTGGATTAAAAATTTTTGGCCATTTTTCCAAAATTGTTTTCTAAATTTGGGCTGGAAAAATCACTTTTCTTTGAGTGAAGTTCAAAAAAAAAGAAAACCCATACCTAACCCAAAATCTATCTTTTATTTCCAACTCTTTCTCTCTCTCGGGTTTCTTCATCCACTGGGTCCCACAACCCGATTCTGAGTCGAGAGAATAGTAGGTCAACTCTAGTGGTGGTCCGGAAGAGTTCGGGTCGAGATTCAACGAGAAAAGCGATTTTCGGGAGCTTCAAAGGTAAGTTAATTTACTGTTTTTCCTTCATTTTGCATGCTAATTTCCTTTTGATTAAAAGTAATTAGAGTGTAATTAGGTCCTTTTTCCGCTGCGTATGTCTTGTGTTCCATCAAACCTTCACAGCTCCACTTCCCACGTCCGAACCATTAATTGGTTAATTATCAAATAATTAATCAATGAATTTAATTAATAAATATAGTCATATTATATTTATATTCTATAGTTTGATATCATATATCTACTATAGTATTTTCTTCTCTACTTGATATAAATCATATTTATATCTAATTTCCTCCAAAATAATGTATCTCATACATTTAGCCAATTATATCATATATAATTAACCAGTCCAATTATATCATATATAATTGAACTTCCTTTTGTCAATTTGAACATTTCAAATTAACCCAAACACTAGTTCTCGACTTTATCCAAGCTACCCATGTGACCTAATGGACATGTGGCTCGAAGCTCCAACAATATGTGAATAGCTGACTAAACTCTTTAGCCACGAGATTCACCATCCGTTAACTGTCAGTGATTCCACTAAAGACCAACAGCTGAACTTTTCTTACCACAAATATATTTATGTGTCCATCAGATATAACCAATCAGAGTACGATGACCCTTCACATATGCTCGTAAGTACAATTGGATCAATTTACCGTTTTGCCCCTGTAGTTACATCTCACTCCTTAAGTACCACTGATTCCTCTAATGAACAATACAACATAGTCCAACTATGTGTGAACACCTCTCGGGCCAAGAGAAGGTATGTGACGCCACATTGTTCAAGCCCCAAAATCAGCTCTTAAGGGAGCCATCTATCTACTTACTCCTGCCTTGGGGAAGGAGTGAATTCCATCTTGTGTAGCTGAGTTCCTTACTCCCAAATTAGAAAAATCCCCAAAATGGTAGGTTTGAATCGGCGACTTGGCCACTCGCACCCATACAAATCAAAGGACCGCCCTCAATGGCAAGAGTTCTCAACTCACTTAGGATTGAGGTCATGTTACCTATGGTCATCCTAGTGAAGTGAAGTCTCTGTCATGAACGTGTTATATAACGAGACATTAACACTTCATGGTCAGGTCTTATACAAACTCTTTGTATAGAACGCCCTCGCTTACATGTCCCCAACACGAATGATCAGGATCAGACCATCTGTGGCAAGTCACAACGTTTATGACCATTCCACAAAGCGGGCCGCGTCCGTAGCATTACTAGGATAAGGTTTCCCTTCTATATCCATATATTATAGACCATTTTGGTTATCACTCAAGAATTAAATGATAACCATATACATGCTTGAGTCACATACAGATAACAAGATGTGAAGTAAATATCATATATTAACAATCATTGGTGTTCGTATATACTGTTTACAAATTACAGGACACGAAACTTTAGGGCATCAACCCCAACATTAATAACATAGTCATGCATCGTTTATATTATAAGTGTTATAATATATAGTTGAACGTATGTATTGATGTATGTTATTATTTATTTCATTAGCTTATTATATAAGTTTTATATATGTTAGTAATGAAATGGAGTTGCATGAAGCATGACACTATATTAGGTAATATATAATTGTTATAATTTTACTAAGTGTGTAAATGAATGCAATTGTATGATTTTAATTTATTTAATTTATTTTATAACAGTTATAATTAAATGAAATTAGAAATTAAAATCAATAATTCAGAATTTCATGCAAACCTTAGGTTAAAATCATTTTTTAAAATAATTTTAAAATATGATTCACTTAGACCTAAGATCACTTTTCTAATAAGATTAAAAATTAAGTTTAATCTTTTAATCAGTTTAATAGGATTGAATTGGTTCTTATTTAAAAGATTAAATTTGTAGCAAATGTATCTATAAGGGACATTTTATCTAAGGCTAGTTCTGTCTAGGCTGGGGTATTTAAATTAATGGAAATGTAACACCCTTACTTGGGAACTTACCTAGAAAGGTGAATAAGATAGATTTGTTACAAGCATGCAATAATTGATTGAAGTTTATTAAAGTGTTTGATAAACATTAATCAAAGCTGTTTAACCATCCAAAGTAAATGTTACTTTTGGGAAAATTAAACAATCACTTAATTAAAATAAGTAGCCAGATTTTCCTAAGCTAAATAACCCTAGGTAAAATACTTAGTAGGAGGAAAATGGGGTATATGATACTTCATTTTACCTTTTCACGTTTCTCCCTAAAAGTTCACACCGTGAGATCTATACTCGGCCTCGAGGCACCTTTTCTTGTGTTCCCCTATAGATGGTGTTTGTATAGGTCAATATTAAGATGAATGGAGAGAGTGTTTATAATAAGTGGGAGTAGGACGTGTGTCAACATATCTCACGGTCTCTCTTATTAATTTATAGTAAAGTTTCATGCTCGACCTTGAGTCACCTTTGCTTTTGTCCTCTTACGGATGACATTTGCATAATTCTTTACATCAAACTCCATAAATGGATGGGGTTACTTTAGTTTTTTTCCCTACAATTGGCTCATTGGGACGAAACTCTAGAATCTAAAATGAAGGATTACACTTACAAGAAAATATTAAGTGAGTTTAACAATTTCTGGATCGAACAATGGTGACTGATAGTTACAACAACAAGGAGTTGTTCTGTCTATTGGTTGAAATAGTCTCATTTCAGTGAAAGGGCACCTGATCACCCTATGATGGCTTTTGTCTTGTCTTACTGAAACATCATGGCAAAATAAATGTCATTTAGGGTGTATTAGATTATTTTGCTAAATTTTATTGGTTTTTGCAAATGGGTTAATGCATAGATTACTAATATAAATAAATTGTATGGTTTCAGCAAATTAAATCATGACTTTCATGACACTAAACTTACTAGTTGCCGACAAACTTACCAGTAAAAATTATACAACATGGAAAACACAATCAACACAATACTAATCACCAATGACCTTCATTTTGTCTTTATGGAGGATTGTCCTCCTATTCCTGCTCAAAATGCCACTCGAAACGTTCGAGAGGCATACAAGTGCTGGATAAGAGCAAATGAAAAGGCCCGAACGTATATCTTTTCAAGTCTTTCTGAAATATTGGCCAAGAAGCATGAGCTCATAATCACTGCTCGTGAGATCATGGAGACCTTGCAGGGGATGTTTGGACAACCGTGAGCACAACTTATGCATGATGCTCTAAAACACATCTTCAATGCCCATATGAAAGAAGGGGCATCTGTTAGAGAACATGTTTTCAACATGATGGTCCACTTCAACGTGGCGGAGATGAATGGTTCTTTCATCGGTGAGGCTAGTCAAGTTAGCTTCATTTTGGAATCTTTACCTGAAAGTTTCCTATAGTTCTGTAGCAATGCTGTTATAATCAGGATTGACTACAAGCTGACCACCTTGGTAAATAAGCTTTACACTTTCAGTCCCCGATGAAAAGCAAGGAACAAAAGGGAGAGGCAAATGTTGCGTCGTCCTCTAAGAAGTTCTATGGAGGATTGTCCTCTGGAACTAAGTCTGTGCCTTCTTCTTCCGGTACCAAAAAGTGGAAGAAGAAGAAAGGTAAAAAAGGGAAAGCTAACCCACCAACTGTTGCCTAAAGGGCAAGAAGGCTAAGACTGCAAAGGGAATCTAATCCCATTGCAACCATGAGGGACATTGGAAGAGAAACTATCCCAAATACTTGATAGAAAAGAAGAAAACCAAGCAAGATAAATATTATTTGCTTGTATTGGAGACTTGTTTAGTGAAAAATGATGATTCAACCTAGATAATAGATTCAGGCGCCACTAACCATGTTTGTTCTTTATTTTTGGGAATTAATTCCTGGCGGCAACTGAAAGCTGGGGAGATGAAGATGCGTGTTAAAACTGTGCACTTCGTCTCAGCTGTGGAAGTGAGAGGACTCCGGCTTACTTTACAGAATAGATATGTTTTGTTAGAAAATATATTTGTTGTTCCTGAATTAATGAGGAATTTGATTTTTGTAAAGTTTTTATTGGAACATAATTATACTATTTATTTTAATGTAAATAAAACATTTATTTGCAAAGATGGTATTAATATTTGTTCTGCTAAGCTGGAAGATAATTTATACGTGCTAAGACCGTTAGCAATTAAAGTCTTCCTTAACACTAAAATGTTTAAAACTACGGTAACACAAAATAAAATACTTAAAATTTCTCTGAAAGAAAATGCCCATCTTTGGCACCTAAAGTTAAGAAAAGAAAATGCCCATCTTTGGCACCTAAAGTTAAGACACATCAATCTCAATAAGATCAAGAGATTGTTAAGAATGGACTTCTAAGCAAGTTAGAAGAACATTCTTTACTTGTGTGTGAGTCATGCCTTGAAGGCAAAATGACTAAAAGATCTTTTACTGGAAAAGGTCATAGGGCTAAAGAACCCCTAGAACTTGTACATTCAGACCTATGTGGTCCGATGAATGTCAAGACAAGAGGAGAGTTTGAATATTTCATTGCTTTTACTGATGATTATTCAAGATATGAGTATGTTTATTTAATGCAACAGAAGTTTGACGCTTTTGAAAAGTTCAAAGAGTTTAAGGTTGAAGTTGAAAATGCATTAAATCAAATAATTACAACATTTCGATCTGATCGAGGTGGAAAGTTTTTGGATCTTACATTCAAGAGCTATTTGATAGAACATGGAATTGCATCCCAACTCTCAGCATCTGGTACACCTCAGCAGAATGTTGTATCGAAAAGAAGAAATCGAACCCTATTGGACATGGTTCGATTTATGATGAGTTATGCTTCCTTACCTGACTCGTTTTGGGGTTATGCAATACAGACTGCAACTTATATTTTGAACTGTGTTCCATCCAAGAGTGTTACCAAAAACCTTTATAATTATGGAATGGTCGTAAAGATAGTTTACGCCATTTCAAGACCTGGGGTTGTCCAACACATGTGCTTGAGGCAAATCCTAAGAAACTGGAACCTCATTCAAAGTTGTGCCTATTTGTAGCCTACCCTAAAGAAAATAAAGTATTTGTGTAAACAAATGCTACATTTCTAGAAGATGACCACATAAGAGAACATAAGCCTCGTAGTAAGATTGTGTTAAATGAACTTTCTAAGGAAATTACTGAAGCTTCAACAAGAATTGTTGAATAATCCAACATCTCAACAAGGGTTGTTGAAATTGGCTCATCTAGTAGAAAATGTCCACCTCAAGTGTTGAGGAAACCTTGACATAGTAGGAGGATTTCGAACCTACCTGTCCGTTATATGGTTTTAACAGTATTAAAAAATAAAGGGTAGAAGAGAAAACACCAAAGTTACGTGAAAAACCCTAGATCAGGGAGAAAAAACCATGAGTTTTTTTTATTAATTTCTAATACTCAGTACACAATACAGGAACATGTATAAATAACCAAAGGTAAGAAACCCTAGACTGTAGACACCACATAAGAGGACTAAAATGGCCTTAGGGCTAAACAACATTTTCAACAAACAGAAACCTTAGCTATGGTAGCAAACGAAGATGTTGAGGATCCATTATCTTACAATAAGGCAATGGAGGATGTTGACAAAGATGAACGAATCAAAGCTATGGATCTTGAAATGGAGTCTATGTACTTCAATTCTGTTTGGGATCTTGTAGATCAACTTGATGGGGTAAAAATTATAGGTTGAAAATGGATCTACAAGAGAAAATGAGGTGTTGATGGGAAGGTGAAAAACTTCAAGGTTAGACTTGTGGCAAAGGATTATTCCTAAGTTGAGGGAGTCGACTATGAGGAGACTTTTTCACCTATTGCCATGTTAAAGTCTATCCTGATTCTCCTGTCCATTGCCTTATATTATGACTATGAAATCTGGAAAATGGACGTCAATACTGCCTTTTTGAATGACAATCTTGAGGAGACCATTTATATGGAGCAGCCTAAGAGATTCATACCCCAAGGTGAAGAGCAAAAGTTTGGGAATCTTAATTGATCCATCTATGGATTAAAGAAAGCTTCTCAATCTTAGAATATAAGATTTGATACTGTGATCAAATCTTATGGCTTTGATCAAGACGTTGATGAGCCTTATGTTTACAAGAAAATCATTAACAGTTCAATAGTTTTTCTAGTGTTGTATGTAGAAGATATCCTACTCATTGGGAATGATGTAAGTCTACTGATTGAAATTAAAAATTGGCCAGCGACCCAATTCCAAGTGAAAGATTTGGGAGAGACACGATTTGTTCTGGGCATTCAAATATTTAGAGATCGAAAGAACAAAACGCAAGCTCTGTCTCAGGCATCGTATATTGACAAAATGCTTGTCAAATTTTCGATGCAAAACTCCAAGTGAGGTCTACTTCCTTTCAGGCATGGAGTTATATTGTCTAAGGAATAGTGTCTTAAGATACCTAAAGAGGTTGAGGAAATAAGACACCTAAACTCCAAGTGTAATGTATGCGATGTTATGTACTAGACCTGAAATCTGCTCTGTGGTGGGGATGGTCAGTAGATATCAGTCTAATCTAGGATTTGATCACTGAACCGCCATTAAAAACATCCTTAAGTATCAACGGAGAACAAGGGACTACATGCTCGTGTATGGTTATAAGGATTTGATCCTCACAGGATACACGTACTCTGATTTCTAGACTGATGAGGATTCTGTTGGGATTGGTGTCCTAATTCTCCCAGAGTCTCGTTGTTTTGTAAAGATACACATCATTCAATGAATAAAATAAGTGTTATTTAATTATGGTATTTACTCATATCCAATAAACAAAGCTTTTTGGTTATCTTATGTGAACTTAAACATGTATATGTGATTACAAGTGGATCATGACTTAAGTGATAACCTAAATAGGTCTGTAGTATAAGGATTAAGGTGGGATACATGATCCTAGTGACACAACGGATACGACCCGCTTTGTAGAGGTTTGCAAGTGTTGTAAACTACTACAGATGGTAGATCCTGACCATTCATGTGGAGACGTGGAGCGAGGGTGTCCTATATAAAGAGTTTGTATAAGACCTGAACCACGAGATGACTAGACTCTGTATATAACGCCGTTGATACTAGAGACTTGCATCTCACCTACACGACCTCAATCTTGAGTGTTTTGGGAACTCTTGCCTTTGAGGGCGGTCTTTTGATTAGTATGGGTGAGAGTGGCCAGATTACCAACTCAACATGCCTACCTTTTTAGGGACTTGTCTCATCTGGGAGTTGGGAACTCAATATATGGAATTCACTCATTTTCCGAAGCAGGGATAAGTAGAGAGATTACTCCCTTAAGGGCTGATTCTGGGGCTTGAACATAGTGGCCACAGCTTCTCTTTGGAAGAGAAGACTCAGTCATAGTAGGACTATGACTTATGTTCATTAGAGGGATCAGTGGTACTTAAGAAGACAGATGTAACTACAGGGGCATAATGGTTATTCGCCTAACTGTACTTACGAGCGATCTGTGAAGGGTTGTCGCACTTCTGATTGGTTAAGATGGACGCATAATATATCTGTGGTAAGGAGAGTTCAACTATCGGTCTTTAGTGGAGTGCCTGATGCTTAACGGATGGTGGATCCCGTGACTAAAGAGTTTAGTCAGTTATTCACGTATCGTTGGAGCTTCGAGCTACAGGTCTATGAGGTCCCCTTGGTAGCTCAATGGATTTAGTTGAGGATCAGTTCTTGGTGTCGATTTGAAATGTTCAAATTGACAAAAGACATTTTGATTATATATGATATAATTGATATGATGTATAAGATACATCTAGTGGAGGATTGATGTAAATGAGATTTACATTAAGTACCATGGAATAGAAAAAGAACTATAGTTTATATGTTTCATGAGATGAAATATTAAAACTATAGGTTATAAATATAGTATGATAAGTTAGTTATCATTTATGTTTATAATAATATTAATTATTGGATAATTAATTCTTTTTCTTTTAAATAATCAAAGCAGTGAGTGGTTATTGAATCATGGTAACCGTGAGTTTAAAAGGAAAATGGTTTTCCTATTTTGAAATGAAGTTTTACAAAAGTTTGATAAAAAGTTTTGAGTTTTTTCTCTTGGCGCAAAGAAACTCACGTTAGTCATAAAGTAAATATGGATTTACTAAATGACGGCTGGGCGAGCTAAACGATCATGCAGTATTTACTAAATGATCGCATAGTTTTGCCAAACGATCGCTAGCCCAAGGTAAACGATCGTGTAGTGTCTATAGGCGGCAGACCGAGCTAAAGGATGAGCTAAACGATCGCATAGCTTTTACTAGACGATCGCTTAGCTTTATCTAAACGATTGGGCATTGACCTATACGATAGGTCTCCGCCATCTCCCACTTGCCCAGTTGTGTACGCGATCGGTGTTTCCTCCTTCATCTGCCTCATACCAAGTCCGAATAGAGTCCACCCTCTGGATTCTCACACCGAGAATACCAAGGCCGCCTTGTTGGTGGTGTTAGACCTAACTCGACACCGTTGAGGTTTTCTGGAGGCCGTTGTTACGGAGGAGTTCGTGACCGAGGAGATTATTGAGGATGAGCAAGAAGTGTCCGTGCTATGTTCATTGCGGTGTTACGGTTGTGTAGATCGAACGTTCGAGGTTGATGATTGTTCGAGCGGTCGCGCAACAGAGCATGGAGATGCATCTCATATGTGCGTAGAGTTTGCTTTCTGTGCATTATAGTTTTTCATGCTATAATTTCTCTATATGAATTGTATAATCGTTTGTTTGAATTCGACTGTAAACATATGTTCATTCATGATTGTAATTTGAAATTATCTTGATTTCGCTGCTCATGGAAATCTCACTTCCGATTTTCTTCAGATTCTAGAAAATCCACCTCAGGATCAGTGTTTACTCTTAACTAATGGGGTTGTGGCCAAGTCCCGAGAGCCTCGGAGTCACAAGTGGGGGAAGCATATAGAGCGGAAGTATCATCTCATCCAAGAATTTGTGCATTGAGGGGATGTGATCGTCATGCAAATAGCTTCGAAGCACAACATTGCTAACCCATTTACAAAGGCCCTCACGCTAAGATGTTTGAGGGTCACCTACAGAGTATGAGTCTATGGGATAGGCCACATTTAGTCTAGTGCAAGTGGGAGATTTTGTACTGGGCGCGTATTATGCCCTAGTTTATTGCTTTGTGTACTTGTATATTGTACATCCTACTAGCTTTAGGACAAGTGGGAGATTGTTAAGGTTGATACCCTAAATCTTGTAGGGTCCTCTAGTTTAAGCTACAGATGATAACCTTTGATGTTAGTTTATTGGTTTGTGGGTTTAATGCTACTAAATGTAAAATAAAACGTCTCATATTATATTAAATACATAAATGATTAGGATCAGGTCATATGTAGCACTTTACAACAATACCTCCGCTCACATGTCTCTACATGAATGATTAGGATCAGGTCATATGTAGCACTATACAACAATCGTAACATCTACAAAGCGAGTCGTACTCGTAGTGTCACCAAGATAAAGTATTCAGCCTTATCCATCTACTATAGACCATTTAGGTTATTACTTAAACAAGATCCACGAAATGACTAGTCTCATTATATAACGCCGTTCGTAATTGAAACTTACATTTCACTAGAATGACCATAAGTGACATGACTTGAATCGTGAGTGAGTTGTGAACTTTTGCCTATGAAGGCGGTCCTTTGATTTGTATGGGTGAGACTGGCCAGATCGCCGATTCAACAGGCCTACCATTTTGGGAATTTGTCTGATTGGGGAATTGGGAACACAACTACACAAGACAGAATTCACTTCTTCTCTGATGTCGGGGAAGTAGATAAATTGTTCCCCTAAGGGTTGATTCTGAGACTTGAACAATGTAGCGTCACACCCTTTCCTGGCTCGAGAGGGGTTTGATTATAGTTGGACTATGATTTATTGTTCATTAGAGGGATTAGTGGTACCTAAAGGGTTAGATGTAACTATAGGGACAAAACGGTAATTTAGTTGTACTTACGAGCAAGTTGTGAAAGGTCATCGCATTCTTGACTGATTATATCTAATGGACATAGAAATAGCTGTCGATCTTTAGTGGAGTGCCCGACAATTAATGGATGTTGAATAATTTAATTAAAAAAAGTTTAATTAATTATTCAAGTACCATTCGAGCTTCAATCTACAGATCCATGAGGTCCCATTTGTAGCTCAACATGGATTAAATGAGAATCAATTTTGAATTAATTTGAATTGTTCAAATTAATTTAAGGAATTAATTATATGTGATATAATTAATTTAATTTAATTATATATGATATAATTACTATAATGTATTTAATACATTATAAAATAAAATTTATTTAAGAGGAAATAAATGTTTGTATTTGATTCAAATATTAATTATGTGAATTGGATTTATATAATTGAATTTAATATAAATATGATTTATATTAAATATCATTAACGAGAGAATTAGAACTATAGGTTATATTGTACTTGATACAATATTAAACTATAGATTATGTGTTATATTTGATATAACAAATAGTTTAATATATATTATATAATAAGGTAGTTATCATATAAATATATATATTAAATTTTTTATTAAAATAATTTTGTTAAATTACTTTTATATTAATTTTTTTAAAAATAATATGGGAAAGAGTCTTAACTAAATTATTTTTATATTAATTTTTTAAAAAATAATATGAGTGGGAGTTGTAACTCCTTCCCCTCTTTTCTCTCTCAGTGGTTCATGAAAGTGGGGAGTGTGCAGATGAGTGGTTACCTTCTTTTTCTCTCTTGCGTTTTTATGAAGATGAACACAGAAGGTTTTTTTTTTTTTTATCTCTGCAAGAAAAATTCTCCTATATGCTTCCCTATTAACTTTTTTATCTCAATCTCTTTTCCTCTCTTCCAAAATACCAAGAGCCCACATAACTCTTTGGATTCTCATCCCAGAGAATACAGGAGGGTCTGATTGGTAGTGGCTAATTAGGGTTTCAAGCACGTTGCAGTTCATGAAAAAAGTGGAGAAAATGATTCACGTGAAGAAGGTCGATCTTCAAAAGTTAGTATCTTCTTATCTTTTTTTTCTCAATTTTATAATTGGCATGCTGTAATTTTGATTTAATGCATAATATTTCTCTATGTTTCTGTAAAATTTAATGTTCTGTAAAAATTGGGATTTGGAACTGATCCCCGCTTCCACTTAGGACCTTCACAGGTTCCTTCACATGAAACACGTAAACAGATAACTTTAGGGTTGGTTGGAGCTTCAATTTGAAATAGGGGCAAGAGTTATTTCAAGGGCAGCTACTGAAAACATTTTCTAGTATAGTAAAATATCATTGTCTATGAGCGATAAACTACGATAGACATCTAACAGTTGATGATAGACCGCGACAGACCTCCATCAAGACACTAATAGACAGTGACATTTTGCTATCTTTGTAAATAAGTTGGTTCATTTTTTTTTATTCAAGAACAACCCTTATTTTAACTCTCTTTGGCGCAATAATATTATTTTACAACTCAGTGATTAAAATAACCCGTTCTCCTTATTTTCAATGTTTTCAATAACTCCAATTGTCAAGAATTAACTCCAACCACTACCTATACGAACTATCAACTAATCCAAAAGTACAAGTTGATAGGTTGTAGTAAATTAAATTATATAAGCACTTTAACGCTAGTGAATGATAAAATTGTCGTTGATAATTTATTATACAGGTTTTAAAGTTTAATAAATGTATGGGAAGACTAACTTTTAATCCTCCAATTTTGAAGAATGAGTGTGTTTCGTCCTTGAGTTTTCAAAACATACCTTATTAGTCTCCATTTTTTTTTCTTTTTAACGTGATTTTCAAGCTCGATGACTTTTTATAAGTGAGTTTTGAAAGCTAAAACACTAGACTTGTAGTTTAATATATATTCTTTTAGAGCTCGACAATATGTAATGAAAATTCAATTTTCTAACACTTTGCTCAAAGTTATATTCTTTAACTACTTTTCGTTTTTCTTCTTTTTTAACACGACATTTAAAATCAAATAAATCAAACTTTAATTCTTCTGGATCGAAGATATATTTCTTATGTTTAAATTAACTAACCTATGCTTAAATCAGTAAAACAAGATAAGTTTGCAATGTAAAAATTTGGGGTAATGTTGTAAATTTCTCATAAAAATGTATTACGCGTAATTGGGGAAGCCCATTGGGCCTATTGGAAAAATAAGAGAGACCGGAAAAGCCCATGTCGAGAGCCCACATGAAACGTCCGAGATTCTGAAATTTCTATATTTAACCTCCCTCAATCTTAAATTATTATCTTACCAGTAAATTTGGGAGGTTGTACCAATTTAAGCCCCTAAGCTAATAATTATATCAATATAATCCTAAATTTTAGAAGTTGTATCGATTAAATTATAAATTAATAATTGTATTAATTTAAACTCTGAACTTTCGTGAATGTATCAATTTAAACTCTTCATAATATTTTTTTTAAACATCGTATGAGACTTGTAATTTTATTAATTAAATCTCTAAACTTACATAAGTTAAACAATTTAGATTCTTAATTAAGATTTATTTAAAAATTATCCATTTAAATTATAATTGTCAGTTTTGTTAAATCGACATTTATAAAAGTCTACATATGTGTAAGAATTTATCTACGGACGTTTTTCAAATATAATCCTAATAAAGGTTCTAAATCGTTTTACTTATAACAATTTATAAGTTTAATTGAAAAAATTAAATTTTTTGCATGATATTTTTCAAACTAAATCTAAAGAACGGTGCAAATTGATTCACTTAAGAAAGTTTAGGGTTTAAAATTTAAATAGAATTATTAGTCTTGGGTTTAAATTGATACCCACAAGGTTTAAATTGATACAATTAATAGTTTAGGATTATTAGTCTTGGGTTTAAATTGATACCCCACAAGGTTTAAATTGATACAATTAATAGTTTAGGATTTAAATTGATACAACCCAAAATTCAAGAGTATAAATTGACATTTGTTCTATCTTTTTTTAATAAGATTCCTTAATTATATACCCTAGACACGAACTTGTCTTTTTTTTTTTCCCTTCTTTTTAAAATCAAAATTGTCCTATCAAAAGATAAAATTTGCAAAAATTAAATTAGGTGAAGTTAATCTCTTAAAAGAACGATATATTAAAATATTAAATAATATGGAGTTTCATCTCAAAATCAATTAATCAATTGAGAGGAAAATTTCTAGTCCTAGGTTGTATATTGAACCCTTCCATACCTCTTCCATAACTATTATGTTCTACATTCATTTTACATAAAGATTCCATCTTTTTATCTCACTCATGTTTAGTTTACATTATTTTTTTATAACAAATTTCTCTCTCATGTTTAATTTATATTATTCATATATATATATATATATATATATATATATAAATTTGATTTGTTTCATTTTCTCTTTTTTACGATTGATTTCCTACTCTTCACATTATTTTCTTTCCTTTTCTTTTCGTTTTTCACTCTCTCACTTTTTATCTTATTCATAAATTTCTTCATTTCAATTTGTTTCATTTGGATGCTCAACTTATCCAGTAAATCAGAATCCAACTTATCCAATATATCAACTTAACAACAGTATAAAAAACACTTTAACAAAAGTATATGCATCTCATACATAAAGTTGATGTTTTCTTATTTGATTTTCAACTATTTTCAACTATTATATAAAGTAAACATAAAAATTTCCTATTTGATTATCAGCTGTTACACAATACATTTGATGTTTACTTATATATTTTATAGTAAGTGTAATCAATCAGGACATCCTTCCAATTTTAGATCAAGTACTTTATTATTATTATTTTTGGGTATGAAATTATCACTAAGTTAATAAATTCAGAGATTATCAATTAGTTACCCACTCGGAACTACAATGTTTTCTTAATAACTCAAATCAATATTGAAATAATAAAAACCAAAAGTTAGAGACCACCAGAAATTAAACTTAATAATTTTAGAATTCCATCATCAGCTGACAACAATCCACTCCATGAAAATTAACAGCAATCCATCATCAACTAAGCCACACAATAATTCCCACGCATTTAACACCATGAAATGATTTCAATAGCTAAATGCAACCACACTTTTATAGAGAATATTCTTCTTGATTGAACTCAAAGGTAAAGTTACAAACTCTCAAATACTAATTTTCACTCTCTTAAGTTTCCTCTCTCTATTTATACATGTTTACAAGAAGAGTTTAACACCTATAGAGACATTTATTAAAGCTCTTCTTTGTGGTTATAAAAACTTTACTAAAGCACACGAGGGCCACATAGTAATATTAAAATTTTGTTAGATATAAATAACTTTCATTGGTGTATCAAAAAAGGATAAGAACTTACTTCTAAGAAACTTTGGCGTGTTAGAAATGTTGAGAATGTCCTGGAACTCGCAGTTCGTGTTAAACATTCTATTTATCAATAATAATAAGTTATTGATTTTGCATTCTATTATGAAAGTCCAATAAACATATTCATGGCTATAGTCTGAAAACTTTAACTTTATGTGGTGATATAAACAGGATCAAGTTAACAGTATATAGCCTAAATGATCTAATAAGTATATGGATGAAATTGGGTATCTTATCCTGGTAACACTATTGGATGCGACTCACTCTATAGTTGTTATAAGAAGTTGTAAAATGCTAGAGGCATCCTATGCAATGAGTTTGCATATAGATTGGACCACGAAAATAGTCACTTTTCTTTATAACGACCGTTTACTGTTAAAACTAACTATTTCATTTATTAAGTAACCTAGGTTAACTCGATCTTAATCCTTAGCTATCTATGAACTTCTATTTATTCAGGATTATCCTTTGATCTGCATGGGTGAGAGTAGTCTAATAACATTGCTCAATAATCCTCCCATTTTGGGGATAAGACCAGATGAATAGCTGGGGACATAGCCTTGCAAGATGGAATTCACTCCTACCCGATTTAGGGTTAGCAGATAGGTTGTTCTCTTAAGTACTGATTCCAGGTCTTGAACAATCGGGGCCCGCCTTCTCATGATAGAGAAAGGACTTGATTCATTGCTATTATGAATCAAAACTGTTCATTAGAGGGTCAGTGGGAACTTAAGGAACAAGATGTATTCATAGGGGTAAAACGGTTATCTTGACCCAGTTGTGATTACGAACAACCTATGAATGATTGACTTACTGATTATGGTTATATCAAGTGGACATAATTTATCTACAGTGAGGGGAGTTCAACTATGGGTTATAGTGGAGTGACCCATTAGTTAACGAATGAGGATTAATTCAGTATAATGAGTTTAACCGATTAATCTCGGATCGTTGGAGCCCATGATCTGTAGGTTTGCGAGGTTCCCCTACTAGCTCGTAAATGGATAAGTTTTAGAGTAGCATGATAAGTTAATTTGAAGCGTTCAAATTGGAATGAAACGGAATATGAGAATTTATATTTAAATATGATTTAAATATATAAAGATGAATTTGTGTAAAAATTAATTTAATATTTGATATTAAATTAATTAGAATTATTTAAATGATTATTTATTAATTTTATTAGAAAATTAATTTATGAAATTAATTTTATAAAATTAATAATATTTTTCGATTTTAAAACCAAGTGGATTTTGAAATCATTTTTTTTTTATGAAAATAGAAAAATTGAAAAATTGCACAAAATAGAAAAATGGTTTTTTCCATTACCATCTTCAATTAACTCACTCAAAATCCATTAACTTTTTCTTCAATTACTCCAAACATGAGCTGCATCTCATGCAGCCATCTTCTTTGCATGATCTTGAAGAGTTCTACAAAGATATGACTTCAAACCCTCTTATATTAGATGAGCATCCTTTAGTTTCTACCAAAATTAATAAATTAGAATGCTTATTGGTCCTTGTTATTTCCGGTGCCTGCTAATATACTCTTACAAGAGAGTGTTTTCGCTAGCTGAATAAGAGAGAGTTAAACATTGATATAGAGACATTTTACTTAAAACTAGATGTAAGCTAAGTACATGATAATAAAGTAACAAAACTCATTGAAAAACAAACTTATGTATCTTAACAACTAAGCTTATCAAAATGAAGAGAAAATTAATAATTGTAACCAAATAGAAAAGACAATAGTAACGAAATAACTAAGAGAAAAGAATATAGTAGCTGAATTCATTTGGAAGGTACATGAACACAAACAACTCACATGGTAACTCAACCTCAAATGCCTAAATTTATGGAACATGAAAGCTTCATGGTCATGAGAAGGAAGATTCTTTGAAAACACCTAAAACCCAAAGGAAAAAGAAAACAATGAAAACACACACATTATATAAATATTAAAGTTAGAAAAGAGAGAACCAATACGATACATTGAACCATTTTCATGTCTTAAATACAAAATGCTTAGTACAAAACCACATTCAATTAGGGTTCATATAACTTAATTTGAAAAAGAAAAAAAAAAGAAACAGACCTACCAAATCAAGGTTAATAATCGGGCAATTTGTTGAATGATGACCCATTACCTCACCTATAATATCTTACTCAACCACCTCAAAATGTTGACTTATTAAATCAAGGACACTCATAACTACCAGAATCAATAATGTAATCTTTCAAACTTATAAAGGTATCTCATTACAACCAAAATAGAAAATAAACATACAGTTCATGAAATGAAGCTTGATAGTTGTTGTTGATCGGTGGGTATTTAAATCGAAGATGAACTAGGATAACAGTTCATAGATACAAAACAAAGGGTTTTTTCACAGATACAGTCAGCGAAAGTCGCCTCAATCATTCAAGTGAGCATTAGCAAGAAACTTGGAACTGAGGCAGACAGTTACACTATTACTAGATGTGAAACTTAAATAACATTTTACCTGCTGTGAAGAGCCCACAACTTGCGATTAGCCGACATGAGCCAATAACCAGGAGGGCAAACAAGACCTTTATCATCATCATTCTAATTTTTTATGTTACAAAAGATTCAAACACGGAGTTCGAGCTGGAAGCCAATACTCGGATGCTCGATCTGGATTTCTGCTTCAGCTTCGAAGTGAAGGAACTCTAAATCTAGAGAACCAGTGAATGGAAGCAGATCGTTCCAAACTCTATTGTGAAAGAACATAAACATTTACAATCAAAAGAAAACAGTTATGCATCATACGATAAATTACAACATGCTTCGAAAATAAAATACAAAGGATCGAGTAGAATACCTTTGAAGAACCTTTTCTTCACGTATCCCTCGATCGTTCAGCAATGTGTCCAGCAGCACGAACGCAACAAGAAACTTAACAAACAACACGAACTGGAAAAACCTCGATCATAACCGTGTAAAACTCGATCCTTGACCCTCGAACGAAACTCGATACTACCACTCGGTTACCTTGGTATTCTTGGTGTGAAAATCTAGGAGTTATGGGCTCTGTATGGATTTGGTTAGAGGGATGGAGGAACTAGACGATCGAGTATGCGACAACCAATCTTTTAGAATAAGAAGTCTATCGTATAGAGTTTAGTACTCGATCGTTTAGTAAGCGAGTAACTATCGTATAGTAAACTCGATGACTATCGTTTACTCTCTCGAATATGAAAACGATCACTTGATGCGTGTGTCGTGTGAAATCAATAATGAAAACTCTTTTCATCTTTATCCATCAATTAGCCATAAACCGTCTATAACCTCCCACCAAGGTGGTTATTGGAGAAAAAGATAATTAATTATCTCATAATTAATAAATTATAACTAAATACAATAACTAACTTATCATATTTTATTATCATATTTTATTTATAACCTATAGTTTTAATATTGCATCATATGCAACATATAAACCATAGTTCTTTTTCTCTTTTATGGCATTTAATATAAATCATATTTATATTAATTCCTCCAACCAAATAATGTATCAAATACATCATATCAATTATGTCATATATAATTGAATAAATTTAATCATATCACATATAATCAAATTTCCTCTTGTTAATTTGAACATTTCAAACTAACCCAAAAACTGATTCTCAACTTGAATCCATTGAGTTACCAACGGGACCTTATGGACCTGTAGCTTGAAGCTCCAATGGTAGATGAATAGCTGACTAAACTTTTTAATCACGATATCCACCATCCGTTAACCGCTGGGTACTCCACTAAAGACCGACAGCTGCATTCTTCGCACTACATATATATTTTTGTGTCCATCAGATATAACCCATCAAGTCCATCAGATATAACCCATCAATAGTACGATGACTCTTCACAAATCGCTTGCAAGTACAGCTGGGCCAAAATGCTGTTTTGCCCATGTAGTTACATCTAACTCTTTAAGTACCACTGATTTCTCTAATAAACAATATATCATAATCCCACTATGATTAAACCTTTCTGGGGCCAAAAGAAGGTGTTGTGTCACATTGTTTAGCCTCGGAATCAGCCCTTAAGGGAGTAATTTATCTACTTACCCCTGCTTCAGGGAAGAAGTGAATTCCGTCTTGTGTAGCTGAGTTTTCAGCTTCTCAATCAGACGAATCCCCAATGTGGTAGGTTTGAATCGATGATCTGGCTACTCGCACCCATGCAAATCAAAGTACTGCCTTCATAGGCAAGAGTTCACAACTCTCCCAGAATTAAGGTCATGCTACCTATGGTCATCCTAGTGAAATGAAAGTCTCTGTCATAAACGGCGTTATATAACAAGACTAAATATTTCGTGGTCCGATCTTATACAAGCTCCTTTGTATAGAGTATCTCCGCTCGCATGTCTAATACACGAATGATTAGAATCAGATTATTTGTAGCACTTTACAACATTTGTAACATTTACAAAGCGGACTACATTCGTAGTGTCACCAGGATAAGGTTTTCCTCCTCTATCTATATGCTACAAGACCATTTAGATTATCACTTAAAGCACAATGTACTTTATCTTACCATGATAAGCAGGGATTTTAGTTTCTTAGTTTATGGTTAATGCAACAAAAAATATCACATATTTTATAAATCAGAGTTAATAAAATATTTCATATTATAAATCACAAAATTATTTGTTTGTGTTTACAAACTACAAGACGTTACGAGATTTAAGCATTAACCCCAACACGAAGAACCTCACCAACAAAGACGAAATGAACTGGACTTCAAAGATTGAGAAAGCTCCATTACGGACATGGATTTTCCAGCTTAAGCGTCCATTAATTTGGAAGATAAGTGATGAATTTCGCACAAGGCTAGAATCAACATACTTGAATCTACAAGTGACGCCCACGACTGGAATTTCCTGATGGACGATATGGGCAGCGGCGACTGGACAACAGTGGAGGTGATGGAGGCTGCCGATTGAGGTTCCTACAGATGGTTGAGAAAGAGAGGCAAAGAGAGTTTGAGTGAGAGGAAGACTTAGAGAAAGAGGTTGAAGTTTATACAAAGACTAACGGCAGTGCACACGCTACCGATGAACGCCCAACCAGACAGAGTCCCTGAACAAAGACTGAACGGAACCGAGACTGCCGCTAAAACAGTTTCGTCCTCCTTCGCACGGCTGAAGAAATTTTTTCGCTCTCTCAATCTAAGTGTGTCCTCCTTTGTACGGCTGTAGATCCCCCTTTTTCAATAAGGGTTTTCATGATGGAAGCCCCAAGTGGGAAAGATCACTTATTTACAAAAATACCATCAAATGTTACTTACTCAAATGCCACTCTCTGCTTTTGCTTCATTATTCTTGAAATTTTTCTTAAAAATTACATATTACTTGACTTTTTTTCCATAAAAACGTCAAGTAATTAAAAGTTGCAATTGTCAAGTAATACAATTTTTATAGTAGTGATGTTACTCATTGGATGGAAGAGGTATAGAAGATACAATGGTAGGACTAGAAATTTTTCTCCAATCGACAATGAAAAAAGTGACACATGTATCTTATAAAAATTGCGAGTTCAAATGCTCCTTAAGATAATATCTCTTGGTTTCATCTCAAAATCATTGACAGTGAAATGAGTAACTCATCTATCTTATGAATATTATGAGGACTCTTAATTTTTCCAATCTGAGATCCTCGACATAAAACAACCTTATTTAAGAGAGAGAAAACAAATAAAAACTAGAATGTTTTTCCACTTTTTTTTTTAATCAAACAAATATAAAACATGAAAAACATAATAAATGAGTAAAAACACTGTTTATAAAAAAAAAAAACCATTAAACTGACTATTCTTAAAAAAAAAAAAAAATTAAACTGCTATAATGTGGTTGTCTCATAATAACTATTAGATGTAGATTTCTTTATCTGCAGTTTAATTTAACGATAATTAATATACACTTACTTTCTTGAGTCTGAGTTCAATTATCTATTTTACAATTATTGTACTAAAATTAATTATAATAACAATAATAATACCCACGAAATATAAATGTAAGATGCAACTTTATCTACATCTAAAAATAAAAAGAAAAAAAATATAGTCATGACCTTTCCAACAATTTATACATTTGGAAAACAAAAGGAGAGTTTTTTTTAATTTAAGAAAGAATTTGTTTCCACAGGGGTAGCCAATTCCATGTAATTGTAAATTCTTGGAGCCCACGACTATATAAGAAGTTGATAATATATAAAATTAATATTTTTTTTAGTAGTGAGACCCACAAATTCCTTAGCCAAATAAGGTGTGGAGTTCACAATTCCTACTACCCAACCCTAACTTCCCAAGTTCTTCAACCAATTTGATGAAGGCCACATCCATATTCTGAACACCATAAAGTTCAATTTACATGTATTTTTAATAAATTTTAAATTTAGCTATTCGAATTTAATTTTTATTAAAATTGACTAAATAATTATAATAATTGTCATGCAATAAAATATAATATGTGAATATGTTTTTAAAATTTATAAAGAAAATGTTAATAAATAACAAAATATTTTTGAAAATATTAACCATAAACCAGAAGTAGAGACTAAATTTAAAAGTTATTAACATTAGAATACTAAAATCAAACAAACTTGAAATATAGAGACATAATATAGTAGTATTCTTTTTCATATATATATATGTATATAGGGACCAAAATGTATTTTAACATAAAATTTAATTTTCAAACACTTTAAAACATTTTTGTTTATTTCAATTAAAAAAAAGAGAAAAAAATTGCGTTTTGGCCTGTGGCCCGTGGGTTCCATTTATCATGTATATTCGCTCTCGAGCTTTGTTGAAAATTCTTAGATGGACCATTAGGTAGACTTCTCTTGAAGGCAAATAGAACAATCAAATCATCTTGCTTTGTTGTTTATTTTTAAGAAAAGTATATATTTTTTTTACAATAACTCTAAATTAAGTGTGTTAATTAAAACTCCGTCAGACATTATTGGAACGACAAGATTCTCAGAACGACAAACAACAAACAGTCAAGGTACGACGGTCAAATAAAGAACAAAACCTGCAAAAGAAACTCGTTATAGACTGAGTCACAAAACTCGCTCTCTTTAAGATGTTTCGCGGTTCTGCTCAAGTGTGCAAGCAGATATGGAGAATTGTCCCGTCGTCCCCAGGATATAACAACCAAAGAAAATCCGATTGAAAATGCACCGTTATCGACCGGAACACACCCTTTCTAACCCACTGCTCGAAAAACAAAAATGGAAGAGTTAGGAGGGAAAAAGAGAACATTCGAATGGGAGTGAAAGAAAAAATTCATGTGAATGAACTTGCGAATAGGAGTGAATGAAAAAATTTGTGTGAATGAACATTCGAAGGGGAGTGAATGAAAAGAGAACATTATAGGCCTTCAGAGTGGAACGGTAGAGAACGAAAGAGGCGGAGAGCCTCAGAATGTGCAAGGCTCGCGCGGACGACTCGCTGCGAGGGAGGACCTTTTCTTTTCTTTTTTGTTTCGGTTTTAAAATAATAAAAAAAAATAATATTTTTACTAAAATTAATCATCACACATCGTACTCAACCAGACGGCGGTGGCGCGCGTGTGGGACGTCCACCAAATCCACATTAATTTATCTCTTCACTCACTTCGAAACATGGGTACCCTTAGAACCTAAACCCAAAGCTCGAGATTGGAGTATATAAAAAGGTTTCTAAATCAAAATTTTCTAATGTAGGATTCTCCAACTAAATGGTTCCCTCTTATTTTTTAAAATTAAATTTTCACCCAACATAAAAGTATAATTTTTTTTCTTTTACAATAACTCTAAATTGAGTGTGTTAATTAAAACTTCCAAACATGGTTTAAATATAAATATAAATATATATATATATATATATATATATATATATATATATATATATTTCACACAATTTCTTTTTAAATCTCATTAAAGTAGCAAGAAAAACTATCACAACAAGTAGAAAAAAAATATAGGAAGAAGAGCAAATAAATAATTGCTCAAGTTTAACGAAAAATCAATATTATCTATGTGATTCTCGCACTTATCTCTAATCTACCTTAATTTTTGTATTATACATTGACGGTTTCCAAACAAAATTTTAATTAAGGATCTAATTTTTGGGGATATAATTTTTTTTTTTAATGTTTATGTTCTAAACTTAATCGAGTATTTAACCCATTACTAACCAATATTCCTTTCACATTGACTTTGGTGAACCAAATTGATTGAGAGTATGAACAGAATAAATTAAGTTTCCTTGATAATCATTTTATTCTTAGATTTTGTTTTTGAAAATTAAGCTTATGAACATTATTTCTGCGTCCAAATTTCTTTTTTGTTATCTATCTTTTATCCACAGTTAAAAAAACCAAGCCAAAATTTGAGAATTAAAAAAAGTAGCTTTAAAAAAGTTTTGTTTTTGGAATTTGGCTAAGAATTCAACAATCATATTTAAGAAAGATGCAAATCATTGTAACAAATGTGGATGAAATAAGCTTAAACGAAAAACTAAACGATTATCAAACGGAGACTAAATTAATTTTCAATTTTTGATTTATTTTTCTTAAACTAAAAAAGTAACTGGTCAAAATTTTCTATCTCCACCCCTATATTGTTATCGAAAAAGAAAAAGGACATTTTTATTTTATAATTTGAAATCATTTTCTTTTGTTGAGTGAAAAATCTCACACACACATATATGTATTTAAAAATACCAATTTTTATTTTGTGGTTAGGTCTTTTTGAGCTTCTTTGGTAAAGATATATATACTTTATTTAAGTTGAATTATGTTCATGTAGGTAATTATGTGTGGAGAATGAAATATTTAATTTAATTAAAATTACATAACAATAAGGTTTTCCAAAATTTTTCTGTTTTTCTCTAATTTAGTCTTTTTTTTTTTAATGAATATAATTTAATTTGTTACATTTGAATCTCACAAAACATGTTTAATTACGAACAAAAATCATGTGCAAATAAAGACAACTTTATTAAGAAGTGAAAATGTATGTGTATATATATATAGAATAAGAAGTCAAATTTGTAATAGTGGTTAGTATAAAGAACAATGATGTGACATCATAGTAATCATTCCCATAAACAGTAATTGTCATAAAGAATCTTGTGGGTGCATAAACCAAGCACAGGATTGGAAGGCATTACATATAATTTTTCTTCCATTTCTACCGTATTGGAAATAACATATACCATTTGACTATATTGACCTGAGTTATACTTACTAATCTTTTAATTTGGTGTTGTAACAGTAGAAGTATTCGATTGAAAATAAAAGAAGAAGAGGAGAAAGAACAAACAACACAAAAATTACAGTAGTTCAATCTCAAGATGAGATTTACATATACCACCTTGCTTGTTGCACGCTTATATGCTTACTCACTTACTCGATGCTCTCCTGAATGCTTGCTCAACCGGCCATTTAATAACATCGGGGGAAACACAAAAAATATCCCTCGAAGAAGAAAAGAATTGATGAAAGTGATGAAAGTGTGCAAAGTTTATTTATGAATCCTGCTTAATATGTTGATAGGGACAACGACCCTTGTCCACTTTGGGTATAAACCCTCATGGCTTTGCTTTTGGTTTCACCCAAAAAACCTCATACCAATGGAGATAGTCATTCTTACTTATATACCCATGATCCTCCTCTAATCTAACCAATGTGGGATTTTGGTCGCATTCCCAACATATGCTAATAAGATGAAAACAATATGAATTTCTATCTCTTTATTGGAGGGAATTGAATCTTCCAAAAGTTTCGAGTCCATCATTTTGATTCTAGATCCAACTACCGCTTCCATGACTATTTCCACCCATCACACTATTCTTAGTATATAACATGAGTAATTGGAATGATTTTAAATAACACAACAAAAGAAAAAACAAATACATAAAGGATAGGTGCTTGTTAGTATCCATATAATTTAGGGTAATCTTTAAGCCATATTTTGATCTCTTTAAATTTTTGCACGTAACCAACTAAAACATACGTTGTTATACTGTTCGGATTATACGGTCGGTAAAAGTAAGTCTAGCAATTAAACCACTCATTAGCAAAAGATTGTGTTTCTTGGCAAATTGCATCATTCCCGACAATAATTAACATAGTATTAAAGAATTGATGTATAAACCATCTCGTGGTTCATTTCCTCAACCATGTAATGTCTTAGCAAACTAAGTTTGTTGTTCATCTCTTAAAGTGATGACCTAACTACATAATATTCTTTTCTACATATATCATATCATTTCACTTGTTCCAAAATAGTTGAAGTGATCACAACGTAGGAAATTTTAATCTCTCAACTAGTTACAATGTCTCATTGTCCGTTCAATTACGTTGTGGTTATGAATCAAACTAACCGTTCAATTTTGGAATACATAATAGCTTAAGTCACAAATTTAGTCCCTTAAACTTTCAAAATTACAAAATTAGTCTTTGAACTTTATCTAATTTTTAAGAATTCACAGATCATAATTATACACGAAATTGAATGTTTAGGGTTCCAGTAAACATAGAATTCACATTAATATCTAATACGTCGATTAGTTTTTAATTTATTAGAGACCTATTAGACACAAAGTTGAGAGTTGAGAAGCTCGTTAAAATTTAGGTCCCTACTAGATATGTTTGAAATTTCAAAGACAAATTCAATCCTCAAAATTAATGGACTACACTCATAATTTAACCGACATAATATAGAATTTGTATTGATTGAATTATACTTGAATGGAAGTCCATATCATTTGATGAAAATAAAGAGACGTTTCAATGAATTGTTCAACCCACCTATATACAATCTCGAACTATAATTAGGAAAAAAATTGTTTTTATCCATAAACATGTCAATTTGTTTAATTTTCACCCAAAGATTTTGATGTTATCAAATTAGACCATAGGCTTATGAAATATTACGATTTAAATATATTAAGAGTAATCTATTACAAAATTGTAGAGTAGTCTGTTAAAGTTGGTTACACTTGTACATAATATTTAGCTTTCTGTTGTTACTTTTGTTACGAGTTTGTTAGCCTATAATCTTCTATTTACACCATCCTTGTATTTTACTATAAAACAATTAATGAGAATATCTTTTCATTGTGAAAAGTTTCATAGTATCAGAATCTATAAAGTCCAAACTGTTGGAAAGGTAAGACTGTTGGAGAGGTACCAACACGCAGTGGAAGGAAGAAATAAGGATCAATAAGCAATTTAATTCATAGCATAAAAAAAAACATGTTCAAAAAGAGTTTAATGGTTTTCAGGAACATACCTTTGAAAAACCTTTGAAATCTTGATTTCCAACTACTAAATCCTCCAAATCTTTATGCAGACCACCATGAAGAACACCTTCCAAAATGATTTGAAAAAACTATTTTCCTTTTTATCTCACGGTTACCATAAAACCGCAAATAACCTCCCACTCAAGTCGGTTATTGAGAAAAAGAATAATTAATTATCATATAATTAATAAATTATAAATAAATATAATAATTAATTTATCATATTATATTTATAACCTATAGTTTTAATATTGCATCACATGCAACATATAAACCATAGGTCTTTTTCTATTTTATGGCATTTAATATAAATCACATTTATATTAATACCTCCAATCTAATAATGTATCAAATACATCATATCAGTTATATCACATATATTTAAATTAATTTATATCATATATAATCAAATTTTATCTTGTTAATTTGAACACTTCAAACTAACCCAAAATCTGATTCTCAACTTGAACCCATTGAACTACCAAGGGGACCTTATGGACTTGTAGCTTAAAACTCCAACGATACGTGAATAACTGACTAAACTCTTTAATCATGATATCCACCATCCATTAACTGTCGAGCACTCCACAAAAGACCGACAGTTGCACTCTTCACATTACACATATATTTTTGTGTCCATTAGATATAACCAATCAACAGTGTGATGACCCTTCACAAATCAATCGTAAGTATATATGGGCTAATTTATTGTTTTGCCCCTGTTGTTGCATCTAACTCCTTAAGTACCACTGATTCCTTTAATGAACAGTAAGTCATAGTATCACTATGACTGAGTTCTCTCTTTCCAAGAGAGGGCGTGACCACTATGTTCAAGACCCAGAATCAGTCCTTAAGGGAGCAAGTTATCTACTTAACCCTACTTCGGGGAAGGAATGAATTCCGTCTTGTGTAGCTGAGTTCCAAGCTCCCCAATCAAACGAATCTCCGAAATGGTAGGCTTGTTGAGTTGGCAATCTGGTCACTCTCACCCATACAAATCAAAGGACCGCCCTCATAGGCAAGAGTTCTAAACTCACTCAGAATTCAAGTCATGTCACATATGGTCATCCTAGTGAAATGTAAGTCTCTATTATCAACGACATTATATAGAGAGACTAATCATTTCGTGGTCCGATCTTATACAAATTCTTTGTATAGGATACCCCCGCTCGCATGTCTCCACATGAATGATCAGGATCAGACCATTTGTAGCACTTTACAACACTTGTAACATCTACAAAGCGGATCGTATCCGTAGTGTTACCAGGATAGGTATCCCTTCTTATCCATCTACTACAAACCATTTAGGTTATTAATTTAAATAAGATCCACTTATATTTCTCTACATACTTGTTTAAATCTACATAAAATAACCTCGTGGATGAGTCGTGGATTGAGAGTTGTGGGAGAGGTGTGTAGGAGTATATCAGTATGCAGCGGAAGCAACAAGGATCAATAAGCATTCTAATTCATTAATTTTGGCTGTAACTAAAGCATGCTTATACAATAATAAGAGGGTTTCAAGTAATACCTTTGTAAAACCTCTTTGAATCACAAATTTAGATGCAAATCTTCTCCAAAATTTGTTGTAAACCACTTCAAGATCTTCCCTACTATTCTCATGGAGCCTTAGATTGAGTTATGGGACTCAAAATAAGCTTGAATGAAGGGAATTTGGAAAAGAACTCACTGTTGCATCCATTTGAAGAACACCTTCTTCAACTCAAACTTTTCTAGAAAAATTCAACTGATGCATGCCTCAATTCCATTTCCATCTTTTCTATTTATTGTAGGACATTCATGCAACGAAGAAGGTTGCATGAGATATTACTCATGCTTGGAGTATTGAAGCTAGAGTCAAGTGTGAAGGAAATCGAACACGAGGATTTCCATGAGCAGCGGAAGGATCATTCCAAATTACAAATCGTATATGAACTTTATAATTACAATAAAAAATGGAAACATATGGTTATGTGTAAATATAGAAATTACAGCATGATATACAAATGATCAAGGACAAGAGTAACACACTTTAGTCGACTCATCACAAAGCTCTTTGATCACGAACGCTCGATCACAACTACATAGCAACACACAAATGCTCGTCTAACATGACCGCTACACTGCACGACCACCACGCACTCGAACTAAGTGATCGCCTTGGTCACGAACACCCCAAACAACACGAATGGCCTCTATAGAACCTTGACAGTGTCGAGTTGAGTATGACACCACCAAGAAGGCTACCTTGGTATTCTCGGTGTGAGAATCTAGAGGGTGGGCTCTGCGTGGACTTGGTTTGAGGTAGAAAATAGGAGGAAACACAATCGTGTAAACGATTGAGCAAGTGGGAGATGGATGAACATATCGTATAGGTCGATGCCCAATAGTTTAGGAAAAACTAAGCGATCGTCTAGCAAAAGCTATGCGATCGTTTAGCTCATCGCTTAGCTAAGTGTCTATCGCCTACTAACACTCCATGATCGTTTAGCTCACTCCAAGTTGTTGCTTAGTAAATCTCATTTATTTGACAACTTCCATGAGAATTTTTCCAAGATTTCTCAACCTTACAAAATCTTACTAAAATTAGGAAAACCTTTTTCCTTTTATCTCACGGTTACCATGAAACCACCAATAACCTCCCACTCAATTGGTTATTAGAGAAAAAGAATAATTATCCAATAATTAATAACTTATAGTTTATAACCTATCATAATATATTTATAACTAACTTATCATAATATATTTATAACCTATAGTTTTAATATTTCATCTCATGAAACATATAAACCATAGCTCTTTTTCTATTCCATGGCACTTAATGTAAATCTCATTTATATTAATCCTCTACTTGATGTATCTCATACACCATACCGATCATATCACATATAATCGAATTACCTCTTGTCAATTTAAACATTTCAAATCAACACCAAGAACTGATCCTCAACTTGAATCCATTGAGCTACCAAGGGAACCTTATAGACCTGTACTTCGAAGCTCCAATGGTACGTGAATAATTGACTAAACTTTTTAGTCACGAGATACACCATCCGTTAACTGCCAGACACTCCACTAAAAACGGACAGTTGAACTCTCCTTACCACAGATATATTATGTGTCCATCTTAACCAATCAACAGTACGACAACCCTTCACAGATCACTCAGGATTGAGGTTGTGTCACCTATGGTTGTTTATGTGAGATGTAAGTCTCTAGTATCAACGGCGTTATATACAAAGTCTAGTCATCTCGTGGTCCGGTCTTATACAAACTCTTTGTATAGGACACTCCCGCTCGCATGTCTCCGCTTGAATGGTTAGGATCTACCATCTGTAGTAGTTTACAACACTTGCAAACCTCTACAAAGCATGTCGTATCCGTAGTGTCACCAAGATACGGTATCCCACCTTAATCCTTATACTACAGACCTATTTAGGTTATCACTTAAGGCATGATCCACTAGTATATCACATATACCTGCTTAAGTTTACATAAGATAACCATGAAGCTTTGTTTATTGGATATGAGTAAATGCCAGAATGAAATAACAGTTATTTTATTCATAAAAACAATGTGTATCATTACAAACAACGAGACTCCGGGAGAATTAGGATACCAATCCCAACAAAATGGATGTTAAGTGAGCTACTTAGTTGATAGTGGAGAAATCCCATTTCCAAATTTGTGTTTTTTCCAATTTTAATTTTGTTTTATATTATAAATTGATTTCCAAAATCAATTTTAGTTTTTTAAAATTAAAACTTTATTAATTTTACAAAATTAATTTCATATATTAATTTTCTAATAAAATTAATAAGAATTAATTAATTAAAAATTTTAATTAATTTTAATTAATTTAATATCAAATATTAAATTAATTTTACATAAATTCTACCTTCAAGAATTTAATATTGAAATGATATTTAAATATTAATTCAATTCTCCAATTTCGTTTAATTCTAAAATTAAACGCGTAACTATATCTTATATAATTACTAATTCCCTTAATTCTAATTTGAACGTTTCAAATTAACTTATCACACTACTCTAAAGCTAATCCATTTACGAGCTAGTAGGGGGACCTCGCAAACCTACAGATCATGGGCTCCAACGATCTGAGATTAATTGGCTAAATCTTTTACACCGAATTAACCCCCATTCATTAACTAATGGGTCACTCCATTAAAGTCCATAGTTGCACTCCTCTCACCGTAGATATATTATGTCCACTCGATATAACCATGATTAGTAAGTTAACCCTTTACAGGTTGTTCGTAATAATGGCTGGGTCAAATGTCTATTTTACTCCCAAGATTATCTCTTGTTCCTTGAGTTCCACTGATTCTCTAATGAATAATTGATTTGTGATCTGATCAACAAAATGAGTCCCTCTCGGGCGAATGAGAGGGTGGGGCCCCTTATTCAAGACTCGAAGTCAGCACTTAAGGGAACAACCTCTCTACTATCCCTGAAAGCGGGTAGGAGAGAATTCCATCTTGCATCCTATGTCCTCAGCTATCTACCCAGTCTTACCCCTGAAATGGAGGTTTAGTGGGTCGGCGCTGTTGAGCCAACCCTCACATATGCAAATCTAAGGATAATCCCAAATAAACAGGAGTTCATAGTTAGCTCAGGATTAAGGTTAAGTTACCTAGGTTGTGGCTTTGAAATAGTCAATCTTAAACAGTAAATAGTGTTATAAAGTAAGAATGACTGATTTCGTGGTCCGATCTTGTACAAACTCATTGCATAAGATGCCCCTACTCCTCATGTCATAACATGTTCGAATTAGGATCACATCGTCTGTAGCATTTTCCAACTCTTTGTAACAACTACAGAGTGGGCCACATCCAATAGTATTACCAAAATAAGACACCCAACCTCATTCATATACTATAAATCATTTTGACTATTTACTTGAACCTGATCCACTTTTATGTCTCCACATAAAGTTCAATTACTCATGTAATAGTCATGGGTCTTTTAGTTTATTGGATTTCTAAAACGAAGTAAGCAGTTCATTTATTCAATAACAACTTATTGAATTTTCAGAATAGGTTTTATTGTTTACAAACCAGCAGTCTTAGGACATAAAACCCAACAAGTTGATGCTTGAAATGGGAGGTTTCTCCTCCTTTACGTAAGCCAAGGTGGTTGAGGAATGACCTAAAATCATGCTCTGGATGTTTACCCATCATTTTAGGCGTTGACTAATAGTTTTGACTGAGAAAACAATAATCCTAATTGTTGGGGATGATGCCCTAAACTCTCGTTTGGTTCTGTAGTTTGTAAATACAGTATTGAACAAACGCTTGTGATGTAATAATATAAGATATTTTCTTCACTTTTGTCTATAGAATATTGGATGTTTTAATTTCTTTACCACAAACCAATAAACTAAGATCCCTAGTTGTCGTTGTAACTTAAACATGCATGTGGAGACATACAAGTGGAGCATATCTTAAGTGATAACCAAAATGGTCTGCAGTATATGGATATAGAAGGGAAATCTTATCCTGGTAATTTTACGGATGCGGTCCGCTTTGTAGAATAGTTACAAGTGTTGTGACTTGCTATAGATGGTCTGATCCTAATCATTCATATGAAGACATGCGAGCAGTGGTGTCCTATACAAAGGAGTTTGTATAAAATCGGACCACGAAGTATTATAGTCTCGTTATATAATGTCGTTCATGACTTAGACTTCACTTCACTAGGATGACCATAGATAACATGACCTCAATCCTGAGTGAGTTGGAAACTCCTGCCTTTGAGGGCTATCCTTTGATTTACATGGATACGACTGGCTAGATCGCCGACTCAAACCTACCACTTTGGGATTTCGTCTGATTTGGGACCTGGGAACTCAGCTACACAAGATGCAATTCACTCTTTTGTCGAAGCAAGGATAAATAGATAGATTGCTCTCTTAAGGGCCGATTCCAGGGCTTGAACGATGTTTTGTCACACACCTTCTCATGGCCTGAGAGGTGTCCACACATAGTAGGACTATGTTGTATTGTTCATTAGAGGGATCAATAGTACTTAAGGAGTTAGATGTAGCTAGAGGGGTAAAACGATAAATTGGCTCAACTGTATTTACGAGCATCTGTGAAGAGTTATCGTACTGTTGATTGGTTATATCCGATGGGCACAGAAATATATCTATGGTGAGAAGAGTGCAGCTATCGGTCTTTAGTAGAATGTATGATAGTTAACGGATGGTGGATCTCGTGGCTAAAGAGTTTAGTCAGCTATTCATGTACCATTGGAACTTCGAGCCATAGGTCCATAAGATCCCCTTGGTACCTCAATGGATTCAAGTTGAGAATCAGTTTTTGGGTCAGTTTGAAGTATTCAAATTGACAAGAAGGAGTTCGATTATATATGATATGATTGAACTGGTCAATTATATATGATATAGTTGACATAATGTATGAGATACATTGATTGGAGGAAAATGATATAAATATGATTTATATATAGTGGAGGAGAAAAGGAATATGGTTCATATGTTGCATATGATGTAATATTAAACCATAGGTTATAAATATAATAAGATTATATTTATTTTTTAATTTAATAATTATGGGATAATTGTGGCAATTTTTTCTCCATAACCGAATGAGATAGTGGGAGGTTGCATTCACTTTTCGTAACTAAAGGATAAAATAAAAATGGTATTCATTTTGCAAGAGGTCAGACATTCGCCCACCAATTGTGTTTACTACCTATCGCATAGCAAATCGAGAGCATAAACGACAGCTCAAAGTTTCTAAACGAGCGTATACATGCACACATTTCCTAAACGATCATCCAGAATTACCTAAACGGCTGTCTAGCTTTTTCTAAGCGATCGCGCGCCCGAGCATTTTACTAAACGATCGTCTATACGATCAGTGCTTGCTTACTACACGACCGTCTACTTTTACCTAAACGATAAGCATCCGTCTATATGATAGACTCCTGATATCTCCTACTTGCTTGGTCATGGTAAATGATCGTTTCTTCCTTCTTCCCTCTACCAAATCCAACAGAGCCCACATCTCATGGATTCTCACTCCGAGAATATCGAGGTTTCCTAGAGGTGGTGTCTTCCCTGCTGCCTTGTTCATGAGAAGCCTGTTCGTGAGAGAGAGATCCATTGACGAGAGCGAGATTTCTGCGAAGAAAAGTTCTTCAACTGGTATGTATCTTGTTCTCTTTGTTGTTTAAAGTTTAAAGCATGTCGTAATTTATTGTTAAATGCATAACTAGTCTGTTTGATTGTGAATGCGGTAATTCTATCACAATGAGTTTGAAACGATCTTGCTTCCACTCAGAGGTACTCTTGGATAAGAGTTCCTTCAATAATGATTGGACATGAATCTGAAAAATTAGGATTTTTTTATGCGGTCGTAGTGAATCTGATGATGCAGTCGCAGTAAAAATCTGTAAAATAGTAAAAAAAAAAAAAAAATCTAAAAGATTATATAATTAGCCCAAATCACTAAAAACACACTTTAGACAATTCAAAGGCATGTGATTACTTATTTTATCTAATTTAAGGCACTCCAGGGTCAAAATGTCACAAAAAGTGTCATTTTACAATTAAAAAAAAATACTAAAATAGATGGTAAAAACATGTACTTTTTTACATCAACCAGTCTTTCTCGGTATCCATTAAAGTATAAGGGCTACTTATGTTGCAGCATGGAGATTATTTTGGGTCTTGGGGTGTCTTGCACTCCTGATTACATTGGGGTTACTCAAACAAAATATATCAAAGATTTGTTGAGCCATTTTGGTATGTATTCTGCTAAGAGTTGTAAAACTCCTTTTGCGCGCTACAATATATAGAGCTATTATTGGAGCCTTACAGTATTTGACTTTCACTTGATCGGACATAGCCTTCTCAGTTAGTCGATTGTCTTAATTTATGCACTCTCCATCTAATGCACATTTTTCTATTGCAAGAAGAGTCTTATGGTACTTATTACGAACTATTAATTCTGGTCTTATGTTCAAAAAGAGCAGTGGCAACTATCTTAATTTAAAGGCCTTTTCATATTCGGATTGGACTGGGGATTCAATCGATCGGTGGTCAATTACAGGCCTTGTTATTCTTTTAGGCAATAACTCTGTTTCTTGGGAAGCCAAAAAGCACGACATCTTAAAGCTCTACAGAAGCTAAATATCAAGCGCTTGCAACAATAGCTGCAGACATTTTTTGGCTTTGCCAACTTTTACGGGATTTCAAAGTTTTTAGCAATCAACCACTTACTATTTTTGTGACAATATTATGCTATTCAGCTTTCTCGGAATCCTATTTTTCATGGATGAACAAAGCATATTGAAGTAATTTTGTTTAGAAGAAAGTTGTTTGGAAAGATATGTTGGGGTTAATGCCCTAAAGTCTCGTGTCCTGTAGTTTGTAAAGAGTTTGTATGAATGCTTGTATTGTATAATATATGGTATTTACTTCACATCTTGTTTTTTTTCTCAGTTGCATGTTTTATTTACTTTACCACAAACCAATAAACTTAAAATCCCTGGTTATCTGTATGTAACTCAAGCATGTATGTGGTGACATACAAGTAGATCATGTCTTGAGTGATAACCAAAATTGTATGTAGTATATGGATATAGGAGGAAAACCTTATTCTGGTAACGCTACGGATGCAACCCGCTTTGTGAAATGGTCACAAGTGTTTTGACTTGTCACAGATGGTCTGATCCTGATCATTCGTGTTGGGGACATGTGAGCGGGGGCGTTCTATACAAAGAGTTTGTATAAGACCTAACCACGAAGTGTTAACGTCTCGTTATATAACACCGTTCATGACAGAAACTTCACTTCACTATGATGACCATCGGTAACTTCTGCCATTGAGGGTGGTCCTTTGATTTGTATGGGTGCGAGTGGCCAGATCGCCGATTCAAACTTATCATTTTGGGGATTCATCTGATTTGGGAGCTAGAAATTCAGTTACACAAGATGGAATTCACTCCTTCCCCGAGGCAGGGATAATTAGATAGATAGCTCCTTTAAGGGCTGATTCCAGGACTTGAACGATTTGGTGTCACACACCTTCTCTTAGCCCGAGAGATGTTTACACATAGTTGGACTATGTTGTATTGTTCATTAGAGAAATCAGTGGTACTTAAGGAGTGAGATGTAACTACATGGGCAAAACAATAATTTGGCCCAGCTGTACTTACAAGCATCTGTGAAGAGTTCTCGTACTCATGATTCGTTATATCCGGTGGACACATAAATATATCTGTGGTAAGAAGAGTTCAGCTATTGGTCTTTAGCGGAATGTCTGACAATTAACGGATGGTGGATCTCGTAACTAAAGAGTTTAGTCAGCTATTCACGGACCGTTGGAGCTTCGAACCACAGGTCCATTAGGTCCCCTGGGTAGCTTGGATAAAGTCGAGAATCAGTGTTTGAGTTAATTTGAAATGTTCAAATTGACAAGAGGGAGTTCAATTATATATGATATAATTGGACTGGTTAATTATATATGATATAATTGGCTAAATGTATGAGATACATTATTTTGGAGGAAGTTAGATATAAATATGATTTATATCAAGTAGAGGAGAAATTACTATAGTAGATATGTGATATCAAACTATAGGGTAAAAATATAATATGATTATATTTATTAATAATTTAATTGATTAATTATATGAGAATTAACCTAAAATCTCTCGCGGATGTGTGTTACTGGGAAAACCGCATCGGTTATTGTAACCGAAGAATAAAAATGAAATTTTTTTTCATTTTGAAGAGTTCGAAAAGTTCGAAAGGTTTTGCATTGGTGTGGAAACGTAAACGATCGTTTAAGTAAGTCTAGAGCCTATACAATAGTCGCTCAGTGCCTAAACGATCGCATACATCGCGCCTAAACGATTGCACACTAGTTCCTAAACAATCGATTAGCTTTCCTAAACGATCGTATAGTGTGCTGTGTTTGCTAAACGATCGCCCACCTTTTTCTAAACGATCGTTCAATAAAACCTACACGATCATGTAGTTTCTTCTAAACGATAAGCACCTAGCTATTCGATAGCTTCATATTCTCTCCCACTTGCTTATCGTCTACATGATCAGTTCTTTCTCCTACCTCTACCAAACTTACCAAAGACCACGCTTTTGGTTCTCACTCCGAGAATACCTAGGACTCCTTTCTGGTGGTGTCGTCCTCGCTGCGTTCGTTTGTTTGCGGTTGTTCGTGCTACTGTAGTTGACGTATTTGCTGGGCGTTTGTTGATCGCGTGGAGGTCTTCCGCTACGTTGAGTTCCATAGCTTGAAGAGCGTCTTCAACTAGTATGAGAACTCTCTCCCTTGTTATTTTATGTTCAAAGCATGCCGCGAATTACTGTTTGTTTGCATAACTGTGCATGTGAATGTATATGGTGTATTTGGTCACGGTGAAATTTGAGCAATCCGAACGCGCTCATGAAACTCTTCGTTAAGAGATCCTTCAATGCAACTTTAATATATTCATACTTCCCAACAACTTGCTGATTTGTTTACAAAACCCCACACTTTTGATAGGTTTCACACATTGAATTCCAAACTAATATTGGTCCTTTGTTTGAGGGAAGATATTAAGAGTAGTCTGTTGCAAAGTTTTTGGGTAGTCTGTTACAAAGTTTGTTACACTTGTACAGAATATCTAGCTTTCTGTCATGAGTTTGTTAGCATATAATCTTCTATTTAAACCATTCTTGTATTTTATTGTAAATCAATTAATGAGAATATTTTTCCATTGTGAAAAGTTTCAAAATCACCATTTTAATTGTTTACTAATTCACTCATTAATTTTAAGAAATATCAATGCAAACATCTCAATATCAACGCAAACATCTCCAACTCACTGATTTTAACAATATTAAGTTCTATAAAAAATTTTGTTTGGTTAATCCACAAGTTCACAACAAATCACAATTTTTAATTTTTTTAGAAAAAAAAAATTTCTTTAGTGTAGTTATTATTTGAAATCTCTATAAGGTGTATATTTTATAATCCATCTGACGCAAATGAAAATATTTGCTAAAAAATACAAATAAAAATTATAATACAAGAAGATCTGTAACGCTTTTTTAGTCTAAGGTGAAGACTGCCACACAAACTTAAGAAGTTAAAACTCGTTTCCACTTGATAAGTTTAGAGGCAAAAGTTAATTATTATTTTTCTATTAAATACAACTACACATTTTTTTTCTTTTAAAAAATAGGTCAAATATCAATTTATATCTCTAAACTTTTATTGTATCAATGTAAACCCTAAACTTTCATAATTGTATTCAAATAAAACGTAATGGAGTTTAAGTTGATACAATTATGAAACTTCAAGGTTTAAATTGATAAACTTATAAAATATCACAGTTTAAATTAATACAATTATTAGTTTAGGGTTTAAATTGATACAACATTTAAATTAATATAATTATTAGTTTAAAGCTTAAATTGATACACAGCACTTAAAATTCAAAGATATAAATTGATATTTGTTCTAAATGTGATAATATTTTTCTGTGAATCTGCTAGCAAATACAAAAGGGACGAGACAAAACCCAACCACATAAATTTACAGCCGTTGGATTTCAAATTTCCAGCCACCTCAATTTACAGCCGTTGGATTTCAAATTTCCAGCCACCTCAATCTCGATATATACACGCTCTGGCTATGTGAAAGTGACAATTTTTTTGTTAGAATATAGAAGCTTTGATCGTGAAAGTTGATAATGAAAACTTATGTTAACTATATTCGTGTTGGCAAAAGTGACATCAATTTATTTATGGCGATTGTTATTGATGTAATAGTTTTTTATATTAGGTTCAAATCCATGACCAAATGAGCCCAATTTTAAAATAAAGGACTTCCAGTCAAATAAGAAAAATGTTTTAAAAAATCATAAATGTTATATGATTATTAAATTTTTTTTCATTTGGAAAAAGAAAAAAATAATAATAATAAGAGTTGTCCAACTCATATGGACTTGTTAAGTCCTAAGACCAGTTCAACTTGATCATGCATTTAATCTTGGTCAACTTTACAACCAAACGAAGCAACACATTCCTCTCTCACAGCTCCACTGCAAGAAAACTGTGATACCATAATATTTAAAAACTGTCATATTTAGAATGTATGACAGTTATTTTTTGTCATAGTATTTCTTGTAAAGGTATAATATTTAATGACAGTTTTCGAAAAATATCATAATTGAACTTTAAATGACAATAAATAATTGTCAGTAGTGAACTATTTCTGACAATGATAAATTGTCATTGTCAAGTTTAATATGACATGTTATTATTGTCATCGGTTGACTCAAAATTGGCTAATTTATGTAAGATTTTAGGTAATAGTCATAGTTATAAAATGTCAAAAAAAGAATATATAGTGACATTTTTTCCTTGTCAAGAGTAAATTTACCATGACAATTTTCAGTGTCATTAAGATGCACTTTTCGATAGTTGTTATTTCTGTTAACCTTGTCATTACATATAAGATTTTCATAATGAATTAATGTTTTTCAACCCCAAGAACACAAATATAAAATACTTTCATATATGTAGAAAATAAGTGTAAAGTTGATAATATTTTTACATAAAAGATAACTAATAACCATTAATAAAGGTTTTGTAATAAGCCACATCAAATTACATTTCAATCAAAGTTTAGCTGCTAACCCTACAAAAAATCATATAAATATATCAATGCTCCATGGTGTTTTTTTCTCCAACAAATTCTTACAAAACCTGTTAAGAAAATGAAAAATCATTTTAGAGTTTAACTCTACGCATTTATATTGATAATAATAGCAATATAAGAAGGTTTCGCCTTTCCAATGTTAACAATTTTTCCAACATATTGATCTTACCCAAAACATGGGGTTCATAACCTATATCCATAAGTATGAATACCCATAATCAAATTGGGTAAATGTTTTACTTATACAACATTGATATAATAACCTATACTCATAATTGATCCATGTCAACAATCATAATAATATTCAACAAAATTCTCCAAAACGGTAGTAAAAACTTAATATTATTTGACAACAAATTGCATCCTTCTTTTCCTTATTATTATTATCATTCTCTTAGGGAGGGGGGAGGAGGTATACAAATGAAAAATGTAAACACAACCACGTACCTATTGAGCACCACTAAGTTGCCGAAAAATGACGAAATAGATCTCGTCAACCTATACACTCTTTGGATAATCATCACAATTTCTTCCTAGAGTAAAAAGCCAATACTCAAATTAGTCTACATATATAGTAATCTAAGTGTTCTTATATATCATTTAAGCACTAAACTCACGACTTTGTTGGTCTTAGTTTTTCCTACTGTGTGAATGTACATGTATTTCTTCTCCAAAAAAGTCCTTTACAACAAAATGCAGTCCAAAAGCAACAAAAAAAATACCAAGTACCACATATCATGTAAAAAAATATATGCAACCCTACAAAATTAGCCCATTCAGATTGCACTCAATCAATGTCATCTTGTGTATAAGTAGATGGCGCACCTTTCATTTGTATACAAGAAAGTGGATCTTAACTTATGGCACTAAATTTGTAGTTCAAATTGTTTGAAGTTCTACAGTACATACCATATCTACAATTGAAGTGTTCTTGGACAATATTATATCACGCATAAACTGCGTAACATAATAGCCGCATTCAACCATGCCCAATTGTTTAGGACACTTTGCATAGAACATAAGAAACATAGATATGGTTGAATGAACTCTTAAACAAGAGTATCTATGAGCGGGTTCGGATCTTTCCTATTTCATTGTGACCGAATTACCACACACATACTTTAACAAACAAATAGGCATTGTAACACTAATTATAGCTATGCTTTCATAATTAAAATACAACAGATTGAGTATATGTACCAGTTGAAGACAATCTTCGCTTAAACTCAATCCAGCAGAAGCGACTCCTCTATAGCCTTTATCGCTCAGCAAATAGTCGTCAAGCAGCACCAAGATCGTCTACAGAAACGACAGCACACGAACAAACAGCAACCGAGGATGACACTACCACTCGAAGCCCTTGGTATTCTCGGAGTGAGAATCCAAATAGTGAACTTTTATGGAATTGGTAGAGGAAGGAGGAAAGGACGATCGTGTAGAACGAATAAGCAAGTGGGAGATAGTAGATGACTATCGTATAGTCGGGTGCTTGTCATTTACGAAAAGATACAAGATCGTGTAGGTTTTACTAAGCGATCGTTTAGGTCAGCTCGGTGCGCTAAGCAATCGTTTAGAGAATGTGAGCGATTGTGTAAAAATTGCATACGATCGTTTAGTGCGCGAGTGTGCGATCGTTTAGGCGATGGACGCTATCGTATAAGCTCTCAACTAAGCAATCGTAAAGTTTCCACATTGTGAGAAAATTTTTCGAACTCTTTACAAAATGAAAAAAAAAATCATTTTATTCTTCAGTTACAATAACCGAAATCAATCTTCCCACTTTCGCACGATTCAGAAGAAATTCTTTGTCAATTAACACATAACTGCCTATTAAATAATTAATGAATATAATAATATTATATTCTTAGCCTATAGTTTGATATCATATATATACTATAGTAATTTCTCCTCTATTTGATATAAATCATATTTATATCTAATTTTCTCCAAAACAATGTATCTCATACAATTAGTCAATTATATCATATATAATTAACCAGGTCAATTCTATTATATATAATCGATCTCCCTCTTGTCAATTTGAACATTTCAAACTGACCCAAAAACTTATTCTCGACTTTATCTAAGCTACCAAGGGGACCTTATGGACCTATGGCTCGAAGCTCCAACAGCACGTGAACAGTTGACTAAACTCTTTAGCCACAAGATCCACCATCCATTAACTGTCAGGCATTCCACTAAAGACCAACAACTGAACTCTTCTTACCACAGATATATTTCGGTGTCCATCGAATATAACCAATCATGAGTACGATGACCCTTCAAAGATGCTCGTAATTACAGTTGGGCCAATTTATCGTTTTGCCCTTGTAGTTATATCTCATTTCTTAAGTACCACCGATTCCTCTAATGAACAATACAACATAGTTCAACTATGTGTGAACACCTCTCAGGCCAAGAGAAGGTATATGGCGCCACATCGTTGAAGCCCTAGAATCATCCCTTAAGGGAGTTATCTATCTACTTGCCCCTGCATCAGGGAAGGAGTGAATTCTTTCTTGTGTAGCTCAATTCCCAATTCCCAAATCAGACGAATCCCCAAAGTGATAGAATTGGGTCGACGACCTGGCCACTCGCACCCATGCAAATCAAAGGACCGTCCTCAATGACAGGAGTTTCCTGTTGGGATTAGTGTACTAATTCTCCCGGAGTCTCGTTGTTTTGTAAAGATACACATTGTTTAATGAATAAAATAAGTGTTATTTAATTCTGGCATTTACTCATATCCAATAAACAAAGCTCCTTGGTTATCTTATGTGAACTTAAGCATGTATATGTGATATACAAGTGGATCATGCCTTAAGTGATAACCTAAATCGGTATGTAGTATAAGGATTAAGGTGGGATACCTGATCCTGGTGACACTACGGATACGGCTCGCTTTGTAGAGATTTGCAAGTGTTGTAAACTACTACAGATGGTTGATCCTGACCATTCGTTTGGAGACGTGGAGCGGGGGTGTCCTATACAAAGAGTTTGTATAATACCTAGACCACGAGATGACTAAACTCTGTATATAACGCCGTTGGTACTTGAGACTTGCATCTCACCTAAACGACCATAAGTGACACGACCTCAATCCTGAGTATTTTGTGAACTCCTGCCTTTGAGGGCGATCCTTTGATCAGTATGGGTGAGACTGGCCAAATTGCCAACTCAACATACCTATCTTTTTAGGGACTTGTCTGATCTAGGAGCTGGGCACTCAATCCACAATATGGAATTCACTCCTTACCCGAAGTAGGGATAAGTAGAGAGATTGCTCCCTTAATGGCTGTTTCCGTGCTTAAACATAGTGGCCACAACTTCTCTTTGGAAAAGAAAGCTCAGTCATAGTAGGACTATGATTTATGTTCATTAGAGAGATCAGTGATACTTAAGAAGACAGATGTAACTACAGGGGCATAACGGTTATTGGCCCAACTGTACTTACGAGTGATCTGTGAAGGGTTGTCGCACTGCTCATTGGTTAAGATGGACACATAATATATCTGTAATGAGAAGAGTTCAGCTATCGGTCTTTAGTGGAGTGTCTGGTAGTTAACGGATGGTGGATTTCGTGACTAAAGAGTTTAGTCAGTTATTCACGTACCGTTGGAGCTTCGGATCTACAGGTCCATGAGGTCCCCTTGGTAACTTGGATTCATGTTGAAGGATCAAGTTCTTGGTGTTGATTTAAAATGTTCAAATTGACAAGAGGTATTTTGATTATATATGATATAATCGGTTTGATGTATGAGATATATCTAGTGGAGGATTGATGTAAATGAGATAAAAGAACTATGGTTTATATGTTTCATGAGATGAAATATTAAAACTATAGGTTATAAATATAGTATGATAAGTTGGTTATCATTTATATTTATAATAATATTAATTATTAGATAATTAATACTTTTTCTTTTAAATAACTAAATGTAGTGGGTGGTTATTGATCATCGTAATATTGAGTTTAAAAGGAAATCGGTTTTCTATTTTGAAAAGAGGTTTTTAACAAAAGATTGAAAAATAATTTGAGTTTTCTCTTCGGTGAAAAGAAACTCACGAAAGTCGTCAAGTAAATACATATTTACTAAATGATAGTTAGACGAGCTAAACAATCATGCAGGTGCTAGCTAAACGATCGTGTAGTGTTGACTAAACGATCGCATAACTTTTCTAGATGATCGCTGGCCCAAGGTAAACAATCGTGTAGAATCGATCGAGCTAAACGATAGAGCTAAGCAATTGCATAGCTTTTGCTAGACGATCGCATAGTTTTATCGAAACGATTGGGCATCGACCTATACGATAGGTCTTCGACTTCTCCCACTTGCCCAGTCGTGTACGCGATCGTTCTTTCCTCCGTTCGTCTACCTCACACCAAGTCCAAACAAAGCCCACCCTCTGGATTCTCACACCAAGAATACCAAGGTCGCCTTGTTGGTGGTGTCAGACTCAACTCGACACCGTCAAGGTTTTTCGGAGTCTATTCGTGGTGCTGCGGAGGTCGTTCGCTGTTGTAGAGGACTTCGTGACCGAGGAGATCGTTGAGGACGAATGCGAAGGGTTCGTGCTGTGTTCGTGTGGTGTTGCGATCGTGTAGATCGAGTGCTCATGGTTGCGGTTGTTCGATCAGAGTCGCACATCGGAGCGTGGAGACGCTTCCTCATATGTGTGTAGAGTTTCCCTCTGTACATTTGTAATTTTTCATGCTGTAATTTCTCTGTATATTTGCATAACCGTTTGTTTAAAGTCGACTATAAATGTATTGTTGATTCATGATTGTAATTTGGAATAGTCTTGCTTCCGCTCTCATAGAAATCGCGTTTCCGATTTCCTTTAATTGGTATCAGAGCCAGGTTCTCTGATATTCCAAATTACAGATCTGAATCAAATGGTTTTTACAATCGCGGTGGGTTTTCGCATTTGTAGTTAACCGTTTTCTGCATTTTTGGATGAATTGATGAATGTTTCGGGTTTAAATTGTCTTTTTGTTAAAGCTTTCATTATTACAAATTGTTAATTGTAAGGGCCCCTGCGTTTTTGGGCAAAATTAACTTTGCAGTTGAGTCTGTAATTCGAACAGTTCGAGTTCATCGATTCGTTCGTGATGAAGCTTTGACGCATGGCGATGCAGTTCTCAACAAAGAAGAAGATTAATCGTTGATCGGATCGTGTAGCCTTAATTAAACAATCGTAAGGATTTTACTAAGCGATCGTTTAGATATATTTTTAGACGATAATGTAGTATTTTCTGAATGATTGTTTAGCTAATGCTAAGCGAGGGGGTAAATCGTTTACCATATCATGTAGCGATGGTTGCATGATCGGGTAGGCACTGGAGGTAAGCGATCGTAGTGGGAGCATGCATGCTCGTCGTTTAGTAGAAGGTGCACACTAGACGATCGTGTAGTTAGCAAGCTTCATCGCTTCATTACTACCTATGCGATCACACTTATGCGATATGGAGATGCTAGCTAAGCGATCGCTTAGGCAATGGTTCTTCGCGGAATCGTAGTCGCTTAGACGATCGCGGAAGGTGGGCGTCGTGTAGAGCGTGCTAAGCGATCGTGTACTTCAGGCTTCATCGCTTTGTAAAGGTACACGATCGTGTAGTCATTTCTAAACGATTGTATAGTAGATGCTAAACGATCGTTTAACTCTGGAGCACTGGTAAGCGATAGAACGAAGGGTTTGTTTTATCGTGTAGACGATCGCAGAGTGCTGAGTACACGATGGATGGTTGAAGAAGCGATGCTTTGCCGAGCGGTTCAAGACCCAGTTCGCCTGTTTGAACCGAAGACTCCTTGTCTTTGTAATAGTTAGCTTCTCTTTTGTGTTTTAAGGAAATTTTACCCAGTTCGTCAACTTTTATTGCTTATACATGTGATGTATGGTGCTTATATGCCAAAGTGTTTGTCATATAGTTAAAAACCCACCTTAGGTTGTGCAATTATTCATGCATCATGTATTATAAATGTTATAATCTTACATGAAGAAATTACTTAATAGCATGTGCATACATCATGAAATATAAGAGTTATATTTTGCATGCAGTGAGCATTATCATGCATCATCCTCTTATTATAAATGTTATAGTCTAAGGGTGAATGGAAGCATGTTTTTCTTGTTTCATTGTTGTTTTGTATAAGTGTTATATAAAAGAAGTAGCAATGAATGGACAATGCATTGAGCATGGCACTTAGGCTGTTTATAATCGTTATGAATGCCTTGCATGTTTCAGCTTCGCATTGTGGTGGTTGTTTCCGTTTATAAGTGTTATGAAGGAAAATAGACCTAAAATCAATAATTCAGAGTTGTATGCGGACTTAGGGTGAACTCAAGTTTCTTAAAAGGGTTTTAAAAATTGGAATGAGATAGACCTAAGTTCATTTTGTTCTATTTGGACAAGATAACATATCTAAATCATGTCAATTCCATGGAAAACATGCTTTACTTAATATGAGAAACAGTTTCATAAAAATGTTGCTTGGTAATCCATTTAAACACTTAGCATGGGAAATATCTTCAAGAAATCATAGTTTCTAAATCATTAAAATAGTAAGTCACCGCATAGTCTAGTAATCTAGCTTAATCTTTTAAAATCAGTTTAAAAGATTAAATTGGTTGGAATAAAAGATTAAATTTGTTGTAAACCTATCTATAAGGAACCTTTTGTCTAAAGCGGGTTCTGGCTAGGCTGGGGTTCTTAAGTTGATGAAAATATAACACCCCTACCTGGGAACCTACCTAGAAAGGTGAATTAGATAGATTTTCAACAAGCATGTGATATTTTGGTGAAAGACTCCGTTAAAGAGTTTAATGGATGATGATCAAAAGTTGTTCAACTATCCAAGGTAAATGTACTCTTGGGAAAACCTAAAAGTCACTTAGTTAAAATTCTTAGCCGTGTTTTTTTTAAGTAAACTAAACCCTAGGTTATAAAATACTCGGTGGGAGGAGGAGGTGTATCAGATATGTCTATGATTCCACTCACGTTTCTCCCTATATGTTCACACTGTGATATTCATACTTGGCCTCTAGATGCCACAGGATACATCCCCCTTCGGATGTTGTTTGCACGAGTCAATGTCAAGGTGGATGGAGAGAGTATTTATAGTAAGTGGGTGAAGGGTGTGTGCCAACACGTTCTATGGTCTCTATCATTGGTTCACATCGTGAGATCATTCTGTATGCCCTCGTATCGCCTTCGGAGCGGCCCCCTTCGGATGGGTTTTGTGCAGTTGGTCAATATCAAGGTGAACTCCAGAAATGGATAGGGTTGCTTTAGGTTTTGCCCCAATCGAATTTTTCCCTTTGGAATGGCCTTTTGTGACGAACCTTTTGGGCTTAAAATGGCGGGTCACAGTTACGGGAGATTGTTAAGTAAGTTAATAATCTCTTTGCCAAATCAATTATGAATAGTCGTTATAGGAGCAAGAGTTGTTCTGGTATTAATGGCTGGTTGAGATCTTCTCAATTCAGAGGAGGGATAACTGACCTCCCTTCGGCGGTTTTTGTCCTAAACCTTTAAAACGTCATTGCAAAACTAGATTCACACGGGGTTCATGTTAGTTTTGCTAAAACCTTATTGGATGTTATTTTGTTTTACAACGAGTATTTTCTTGAAACCTAACGTAGGTCAATGTGTTTTTCTTTTTAGCAACTCGTTAGTATTTCCGTTTAAAGTTTTTAAAAATGACCGATTTGTTACAGTGAAAAGAATCGTGTGAAACGAATTTCGTGGCAAACGACCTCCATCCCACTACTCTCAGAGGAGGAGACAAGACAGTAAATATGATTTATTGGTTTTGGAGACATGTCTGGTGGAGAATGATGATTCTGTCTGGATCCTTGATTCAGGTGTTACCAATCATATCAGTTCCTCTTACTAAGGATTTAGTTCGTGGCAAGCATTGCCGTAGGGAGAGATGACTCTTCAAGTCAGTAATGGTGAGGTTGTTTCAGCTGTTACTGTAGGCAGGCTGAAGTTATTTGTTGACAAGAAACGTTATCTGTTGCTGGACAATGTTTTTGTAGTTTGGTATCAATGAGGAACTTAATCTCGGTTTATTGTCTCATTGAACAAGGCTATATCGTCTCCTTTTCTGAGAATAAAGTGTTTATTTTCAAGAATAGAATGGAGATTGGTTATGGTTCAATAGAAAATAACTTATATGTACTAAGGCCGTTAGTCATAAAAGCCTTGTTTTACACTGAAATGTTCAATACGGGAACAGCAGCTAAAAGACCAAAGGTTTCTCCAAAGGAAAATGTCCGTCTTTGGCATCTAAGGTTGGGTCACATCAACCTCAATATGATTGAGAAGTTGGTGAAAATTGGACTTCTAAAGAGTTAGAAGAAAACTCCTTGCCAGTATATGAATCATGCCTCGAAGGCAAGATGACCAAACTACCTTTTACTAGGAAAAATTACAGAACCAAGGAAGCCTTGGAGCTTGTACATTCAGACCTCTGTGGTCTGATGAATGTTAGAGCTCGAGGTGGGTATGAATATTTCATCTCTTTCATAGATGATTATTCAAGGTTTGGGTATCTCTTCCTAATGCAACATAAGTCTGAAGCTCTTGACAAGTTCAAAGAGTATAAGGCGAAAGTTGAAAACTTGTTAGGTAAGAAGATAAAAACACTACGATCTGGTCGTGATGGAGAGTATATGGACCTCCAATTCCAAAACTATATGATAGAACATGGGATTGCGTCCCAACTCTCGGCCCCAAGTACACCTCAGCAGAATGGTGTATCAGAAGAAGAAACAGGACCTTGTTGGACATGGTTCGGTCTATGATAAGTTATGCTCATCTTCCAGACTCGTTTTGGGGTTATGCAATGCATACTGCATGTTATATCCTAAACAACGTTTCCTCAAAAAGTGTTTCTGAAACACCTATTGAGGTATGGAGAGGCCGTAAAGGTAATTTACGCCACTTCAGGATTTGGGGCTGTCCAGCACATGTGTTGGTGATTAACTCAAAGAAGTTAGAACCGCATTCGAAGGTTTGCCTCTTTATAGGCTATACCAAGGAAACGAGAGAAGGATCCAAGTGACAACAAAGTGTTTGTTTCCACTAATGCTATGTTCTTGGAAGAAGATCACATGAGGGATATAAGCCACGAAGTAAGCTCGTTTTACGTGAAATCTCTAGTGAGATTGAAACTGCTGAGGGTTCAACAAGAGTTGTTAAACAGGCCGACAGATCAACAAAAGTTGTTGAGGTCGAGACGTCTAGTCAACCAGCTCAAGAGTTAAGATTGCCTTGACGTAGTGGGAGGGTTATGAACCCACCAGATCGCTACATGGGTTTGACTGAAGTCGAAAACATCATTACGAATGATGGAGTCGAAGATCTGTCGTCTTTTAAGAAAGCAATGGAGGATGTTGACAAAGATGAATGGGTTAAGGCCATGAACCAGGAAATGGAGTCTATGTACTTCAATAACATCTGGGAGCTTGTTGATCCACCTGATGGGATAAGACCTATTGGGTGTAAGTGGATCTATAAGCGAAAGAGAAGTGTAGATGGAAAGGTGCAAACCTTTAAGGCTACGCTCGTGGCAAAGGGTTATACCAGGTTGAGGGAGTTGACTATAAGGAAACGTTCTCACCTGTTGTCATGCTTGAGTCTATCCGGATTCTTCTGTCCATAGCCACATTCTATGATTATGAAATATGCCAAATAGACATAAAGACTGCCTTTATGAATGGTAATCTTGAGGAGACCATCTATATGACTCAACCAGAGGGGTTCGTAGTTCCAGATCAAAATCAAAGAGTTTGCAAGCTTAATAGGTCCATTTATAGGCTGAAACAAATATCTCGATCTTAGAACATCAGATTTGACACTGCTGTCAAGTCGTTGGCTTTGACCAGAACGTTGATGAGCCTTGTGTTTACAAGAAGATTATCAACAGCTCAGTAGCTTTCCTGGTACTGTATGTGAATGATATCCTACCCATTGGGAATGATGTAGGATATCTGACTGACGTCAAGAGTTGGCTAGCTGCCCAATTCCAAATGAAAGATTTGGGTGAGGCGCTATATGTTCTCAGGATCCAGATCATTCAAGATCGTAAGAGCAAACTGTTAGCCTTATCTCAGACATCGTACATTGATCAAATGTTGATCAGGTATAGGATGCAGGATTCCAAAAGGGGTTTGTTACCTTTCAGACATGGAATCGTTCTGTTTAAAAATCAATATCCTAAGACACCTCAAAAGGTTGAGGAGATGAGATGGATTCCCTATGCTTCTGCTGTAGGAAGCTTGATGTATGCTATGTTGTGTACCAGACCCGACATTTGCTATGCAGTAGGGATTGCCAGTCGGTATCAGTCCAATCTAGGATTTGATCACTAGACGACGGTCAAGACGATCCTCAAGTATCTTTGGAGAACAAGGGACTACATGCTTGTGTATGGAGATAAGGATCTGATCCTTATAGGATACACGGACTCTGACTTTCAGACCGATCGAGATTCTCGTAAATCGACATCGAGGTCAGTGTTTACTCTGAATGAAGGGGCTGTAGTTTAGCGAAGCATCAAGCAAGGATGCATCACGGACTCCACTATGGAAGCCAAATACGTAGCGGCTTGTGAAGCAGCTAAAGAGGCTGTTTGGTTGAGGAAGTTCCTTACAGATTTGGAAGTTGTTCTAAATATGGATTTGCCTATCACTCTTTATTGTGATAACAGCGGGGCTGTGGCAAATTCGAAGGAGCCTCATAGTCATCGTCGAGGTAAGCACATAGAACGGAAATATCACCTAATCAAGGAGATTGTGCGTCACGGTGATGTGATAGTCGAGCAGATCGCATCGAAGCACAACGTTGTTGATCCCTTTACAAAGGCCCTCACAGCTAAAGTGTTCGAGGGTCACCTGGAGAGTCTGGGTCTGCAGGACATGCGGCATCTTGTCTAGGGCAAGTGGGAGATGATACTAGAATATGCCCTAGTTTATTGTATATTATACATTTTTATATTGTATTATACATTAGTCTCCCGAGTCATTAGGACAAGTGGGAGATTGTTGGGATTGGTGTCCTAATTCTCCCGGAGTCTCGTTGTTTTGTAAAGATACACATTGTTCAATAATAAAATAAGTGTTATTTAATTCTGACATTTACTCATATCCAATAAACAAAGCTCATTGGTTATCTTATGTGAACTTAAGCATGTATATGTGATATATAAGTAGATCATGCCTTAAGTGATAACCTAAATCGATCTGTAGTATAAAAATTAAGGTGGGATACCTGATCACATAGAACCTCTTCTGCACGATGCAAACAACCCTAGATTATCTCCTTCCTCGAAGAGCCGCAACCTTTGCCTAGAACTTCGACGAACGACTCAAGACTTCAAACATTTTGAATACAGACTCGATTATGATTATTTATACCCAAAAACGTAGGGGCCTTTATAAAAAAACAGCAAATATAAAAGGAATTAAACAAACCGAGGTAATTCATCTCGAAAGCATCCATTAATCTGGCACATCCGCAGCAAAATTAACATTTAAAACAGCATAGAAATGCACCCATCATGAATGTATACATTATTTCGTTGCAAAAAATGAAATCGGAGTTTCAGAAACCTGACTCTGATACCAATTGAAGAATCTCATATCGAGAATTCCATGAGCGAGTTTAGATCGCTTCGATTTTATAATGACCGAAATACAAAGGATATACATTCAACACATACAGTTATGCATATAATTTAATTATCAGCATGCTCAGAATACAGTAAAAACCATGGAAAGGGTTCAAACCAGATGAATACACTCTTCGAACGTCTGAACCCTAAGCAGCGGAAACCTCCAACAGATCTACCAACACCCAGCGAGTATTTCGACTGCAACAACACGATCCGAACGTACACGAACAAAGCAGCGGGGATAACACCACCAAAAGAGAAAACCAGGTATCCTCGGCGTAAAAAACCCAAAGAGTGGGCTCTGGTGAGTTTGGTAGAGGACGCAGGAGAACACGTCGTGTAGACGATAAGCAAGTGGGAGATGAAACTCTACTATCATATAGCATAAATGCTTATCGTATAGTAGAGCTACACGATCGTGTATGAAAGACTGAACGATCATTTAGGAAAAATGTATACGATCGTTTAGCGAAAACATGAGGCAGACGAGCTTCTATCATATAGGCTCTCGATTGCTTTCACGGATTCTTTTGAGCGCGTGATAATACGAATGCACGATTGAATAAAATGAAAACGATTTTCATTGTTCTAATTTGCCCGTTACCATAACCATCGCAGCCCCACTTCCCACGTCCAAACGTGGATAAATCCGTTAATTGTCAAATAATTAATCAATTAATTTAATTAATAAATATAATCATATTATATTTATATCCTATAGTTTGATATCATATATCTACTATAGTATTTTTTCCTCTACTTGATATAAATCATATTTATATCTAATTTCCTCTAAAATAATGTATCTCATACATTTAGCCAATTATATCATATATAATTAACCAGTCCAATTATATCATATATAATTGAACTTCCTCTTGTCAATTTGAACATTTCAAATTAACCCAAACAGTAGTTCTCGACTTTATCCAAGCTACTCAAGTGACCTAATGGACCTGTGGCTTGAAGCTCCAACGGTACGTGAATAGCTGACTAAACTCTTTAGCCACGAGATCCACCATCCGTTAACTGTCAGTGATTCCACTAAAGACCAACAGTTGAACTCTTCTTACCACAGATATATTTCTGTGTCCTTCGAATATAACCAATCATGAGTACGATGACCCTTCACAGATGCTCGTAAGTACAGTTGGGCCAATTTACCGTTTTGCCCCTGTAGTTACATCTCATTTCTTAAGTACTACTAATTCCTCTAATAAAAAATACAACATAGTCCAATTATGTGTGAACACCTCTCGGGCCAAGAGGAGATGTGTGGCGCCACATCGTTCAAGCCCCGGAATCAGCCCTTGAGGGAGCCATCTATCTACTTACCCTTGCCTCGGGGAAGAAGTGAATTTCATCTTGTGTAGCCGAGTTCCCAGCTTCCAAATCAAACGAATCCTCAAAATGGTAGGTTTGAATCGGCGACCTGGCCATTCGCACCCATACAAATCAAAGAACCGCTCTCAATAGCAGGAGTTCCCAACTCACTCAGGATTTAGGTCATGTTACCTATGGTCATCCTAGTGAAATGAAGTCTCTGTCATGAACGGTGTTATATAACGAAACGTTAACACTTCGTGGTCAGGTCTTATACAAACTCTTTGTATAGGATGTCCCCGTTCGCATGTCCCCAACACAAATGATTAGGATCAGACCATCTGTGACAAGTTACAACACTTGTGACCATTCCACAAAGTGGGCCGTGTCCGTAGCATTACCAGAATAAGGTTTCCTTCCTATATCCATATACTACAGACCATTTTGGTTATCACTCAAGACATGATCCAATTGTATGTTACCACATACATGATTGAGTCACATACAGATAACCAGGGATTTTATGTTTATTGATTTGTGGCAAAGCAAATAAAACAAATAATCGAGTAAAACAACAAGATGTGAAGTAAATATCATATATTAATAATCACAGGTGTTCGTATATACTGTTTATAAACTACAGGGCACGAGACTTTAGGGTATCAATGCCAACAAAATGGTGTTATATAATGAGCCGTTAACAGTTCATGGTCAAGTTTTATACAAACTCTTTGTATAGGACGCCCCCGCTCGCATGTCCCCTACACGAATGATCAGGATCAGACCATCTGTGACAAGTTACAATACTTGTGACCATTCCACAAAGCGGGCAGCATCCGTAGCGTTACCAGGATAAGGTTTTTCTTCTATATCCATATACTACAGACCATTTTGGTTATCACTTAAGACATGGTCCACTTTTATGTCACCACATACATGCTTAACTTACATATAGATAACCATGGATTTTAGGTTTATTAGTTTGTGGTAAAGTAAATAAAACAAACAACTGAGCAAAATCAAGAAGTGAAGTAAAATATCATATATTATACATCACAAGCATTCGTACAAACTGTTTACAAACTACAGGACACGAGACTTTAGGGCATCAACCCCAACAATCTCCCACTTGTTTAAAGTGAAGTGGGGTGTACAAAAACTAGTACAAAACAATAAACTAGGGCATAAAGATCCAGTACAAGAAAATCTCCCACTTTCCTTAGTCCAGCCGCGGCTAATCCTGTAGACCCATGCTCTGAAGGTAACCCTAAAACACTATAGCTGTGAGACCCTTCATAAATGGGTCAGCAACATTGTGCTCTGAAGTGATCTTCGTGATGATCACGTCCCGTCGATGCACTATCTTGCAGATCAGATGATACTTCCGCTCTATGTGTTTATCGCGCCTGTGACTTCTAGGCTTCTTAGAATTCGCCACTGCCCCACGATGATCACAATAGAGGGTAATGAGCCTAGACATATCTGAAACAACTTCCAGTTCTATCAAGAACTTCCTGAGCCAAACAGTCTCCTTAACAGCTATGCAAGCCAATACGTACTCCGCCTCCATAGTGGAGTTGGTGATACACCCCGGCTTAGTGTTTCGCCATACTACAACTCCTCCGTTAAGAGTAAAAAATGACCCTGACGTGGACTTGCGAGAGTTCTTATCAGTTTGAAAGTAAGAATCCGTGTATCCAGTAAGGATCAAATCCGTAAATCCATATACAAGCATATAGTCCCACGTTCCCCGAAGATACTTGAGGATGTTCTTCCTTGCGGTCCAGTGACCTTGGCCTAGGTTAGACTGATACCTACCGACTATGTCCACAGCGTAGCAGATGTCTGGACGAGTACAGAGCATCGTGTACATCAAACTGCTAATGGTAAAAGTAGATTATTTAGAGTTCAAAAAACTGCATCGGATACCCTGGACATATGAACTCAATTCTGCACCCCGAACATAGACATGTGAACTCAGACCAAATAACTCTGGACCCCAAACACAGACATATGAACTCCACAAACATATGAACTTTAGACAATCATATCTCAATTTAGCATCCAAAACAACCTCTAAAAGATCAATATTTAGGTGTACTAGACTACAACTACTTTTTCAACCCACTCTAACAACACGGTAACAAAATCCAAAAAACATAATAAGAGTTTATCACTCTAACCATGCAATAAAAAAATCTAAAATATACTTTATAAAGAAAACAAAAAATTTGTCACGTGAAAAGTCGTGGTTGGATAATTAAGTGGAATAAAAAAACATGAATTCCAATATGCATTCAAATGTTTTTCATATATATTAGGATCGTTTTCTAATATAGAAAAACGAGTCAACTTATTTACAAATATAGTAAAATGCCGCTATCCATCCGTGATAGACACTAATAAATTTCTATCACGAATAGACAGTGTTATTTTGTTATATTTAAAAATATTTTCAGTGATTATGTTTTTTTAAAAAATTACTTTATATATTATTTTAATTTTTAAAACTTATTTGTTTTTACAAATGTTGGTATTATATGTGGGATTATTCCCCCTTTTTTTTTCCCATATTTAGAATCATTCTTTATTTACTATAAAATTCAAGTTTACATATCATTTTGATTTTGAACCGTGTATTTTAATTTCTGTTTCATTTCATCCATATACTTTTAAATGGTTAAATTTTATTTAAATTTAAAATTATCATTAATGTGGTCTATGTATATTATCTGCTATTTTATCTTTTAGACCTATTGTTTTATTGGACCAATTAAGTAAAAGATAATTCCCTGATTAAGTCACAGATAATTCCTTAATTAAGTCAAAGATAATTCCCTAATTAAACACCCTGATGAGGGTGTCTATATAAAGATAAAACCGAGGGATTGGTCCCCGCGCTGCCTTATTAAGTAGTTCTCCTCATAAAAAAAAAATTTAATTAAGTTCTAAAGGAATATTAAGAGAAAGAAACACAATCCCTTAAAATACCATTATGATGGATCAAGGTTTGTTATTGTAACTAATGTTATTGTGAAAATCATTTAATTCTAAGATATTAACATTTATTAGTTAATACAATATTAAAGTTCTATTGTAAAATCATGAAGTTAAAACTTGATGGAATACACAAGCATGCAACAGAAGCAAACAGAATCAATAAGCACTCTAATTACATTTAATTTGAGTTCTAAAGCATGCTATTTCATAAATTCAAAAGAGGGTTTCAAGAAGAACATACATTTGATGATTTCTCCCAACCAAGATGCTCTTCACTCCAAATCAGCTCCAAATTGACAGTGAACCACCAAGAGATCTTCTTTACCATTCTCAGCCTTGAATTTGAGTGGTGGAACTCGAATTTGAGTGAATTTGGTGAAGGATAATAAGGGTTCTTGTGAGGAAGAAGATGAAGTAGCAGAAACTCTTTTCAGCTCAAGCACCACCGAGATCTTCTCTAAAAAATGAGAGTTTTATATTTCTTCAGCATACAAGCATTCCTCAGCCATCAAATGACCAGCACCTACTTCTCAATTCAAGTGAGATTTGTGTATGCTTGTAGAAAGAACACCTCCTACTTAAGGTGTTTTGTGGACAAAACCCATATAATCCAGTTTTTCTAATTTTTCATTTCAATAATCAATTAATTAGAAAAATAATCAAAAGTTGATTCAATCAATTCATAATTAATCAAATATCAAAATTCAATTTCTTAAATTGAATTTTAAATTGGAAATGTGAATTTGAATTTTAATTAATTAAACATATTTAATTAATTTAATATCTAATATCAAATTAATTACACATTAAATTTAAACATGAATCTAATTCATGTAATTGATATTTAAATATCATAAACTCTCCAATTTCGTTTAATTTCAATAAATTAAACGTTAAATAATTATATTAAATATAATTTATACAAACCCTAATTTGAATTTGAACTTATCCAAATTCAAACCCTAATTTCAATTTGAATATTTCAAATTGATATCATTCCAAATTCACTTAATTTAATAATTCAATCTGTCCATGTTTTACGAGCTAGTAGAGGGACCCTATGGACCTACAGATCATGAGCTCCAACGATTAAGATTAATTGGCTAAAACTCTTTAGACCAAATTAATAAGTATTCGTTAACTATCAAGTCACACCACTATAGCTCAATAGTTGCACTCTCCTCACTGTAGATATATTTGTGTCCACATGATTTAACCATAACTAGAAAATCAACCCTTCATAGATTGTTCGTAATAACGGTTAGGTCAATATGCCGTTTTACCCCCGATATTACATCTTGTTCCTTAAGTTCCTACTAATCCTCTAATGAACAATTGGTTTATGATCCAGTCACTAAATCATATCTCTCTAAACCCAGTGAGAGGGTGGGACCCCTTGTTCAAGACCTGAATTCAGTACTTAAGAAAACAATCTTTCTTCTATCCCTAAATCAGGTAGGCGTGAATTCCATCTTGTACCCTATGTCCCCAACTATCTACCCGATCTTACCCCTAAAATGGGAGGCTTATTGAGGCGGCGTTGTTGAGTCAACCCTCACCTATGCAAATCTAAGGATAATACCGAATAAACAGGAGTTCATAATTAGCTCAGGATTAAGATCGAGTTACCTAGGTCACCTAAGCGAAATAGTCAGTCTTATACAGTAAACAGCGTAATAAAGTAAGAGTGACTTATTTCTTGGTCCGATCTTATGCAAACTCATTGCATATGACGCCCCCACTCCTCATGTCAGTACATGAATGAATCTAGATCACTTCATTTGTAGTATCTTGTAACAACTACAGAGTAGGCCGTATCCAATAGTGTTACCAGAATAAGATATTCAATCTTAATCATGTACTATAGACTGTTTTGGCTATTTACTCGAACTTGATCCATCTCTATGTCTCTACATAAAGTTCAAGTATTCATATAATAGCTATAGATCTTAGTTCATTAGATTTAGACTTTTATGAATGCAATTAATAGATTCAATACCTTTTTTGAAGAAATGTTGAATAACATCTTTATTGATAATAGAATATGTTTAACTTTACAAACTACGAATTTTAGGACATAAAACCCAACAATACTCCCACTTTGACTAAAACTCCAGTGGATCAATATATACAAATATATACAATGTTGAGTTTACACAAAGAGAACAAAAAGTATAAATACAATAAACTTGGGCATTAGATACCCATAACTTCTCCCACTTGCCCTAGTGATAAATATCTCGTTGACCTAGTCCTACTAGGTGACCCTCGAACACTTAAGCCAAGAGGGCCATTGTAAATGGATCAGTTAAGTTGTCTTGTGAGGCTATCTGTGTGACAATCACGTCTCCTCTGTGTACAATCTCCTTGATGAGATGGTACTTCCCCTCGATGTGCTTTCCTCGTTTATGGCTTCGAGGTTCCTTTGAATTTGTAACCACTCTACTGTTGTCACAATAGAGAGTGATAGGCAGGTGCATATTAGGAACTACTTCCAAGTCAGTCAGGAACTTTCTGAGCCATATTGCTTCTTTTGCTGTTTTACTTGCAGCTACATACTCAGCTTCCATTGTGGAGTCAGCAATACAAATTTGCTTGATACTTTTCCACACAACTGCTCCTTCATTCAAAGTGAATACTGAATCCGAGGTTGATTTCCTATAATCAATATCGGTTTGGAAGTCAGAATCAGTGTATTTAGTAAGGATCAGATCCTCAGCACAACACATGAGCATATAATTTCTCGTTCTCTGAAGATACTTGAGAATGTTCTTAACGGAAGTCCAATGATCATATCCAGGATTGGACTGAAATCTGCTGACTATTCCAACGACATAGCATGTATCGAGACGAGTACACAACATTGCATACATTAAACTCCCTACTATTGATACATATGGAATTCGTTTCATATCCTCAACCTCTTGAGGTGTCTTAGGACTTTGTTCTTTAGACAGGTGAATTCCATGTCTGAAAGGCAATGTTTCTTTCTTGGAATTTTGCATTTTATACCTATACAATATCTTGTCTATATAAGATGCTTGAGACAATGCTAATGTTATGTTCTTGCGATTCCGAACTATTTGGATCCCAAGAACATACTGTGTTTCTCCCAAATCTTTCATTTGGAATTGCGTAGCCAGCCATCTCTTAATGTCAGCTAGAAATTCTACTTCATTACCAAGTGGATACTAAGGTATCTAATATGGACAAAGAGTGCTAAAATATCCTATCAGAGATCAACTGAATCAGATTTTCACCTATTTGGCTATGTTGATTCAGATTTTGATGGGAATAATGACAAAAGGAGATCCCTATGTGGATATATATTCCTACTAGCAGGAAAGCTACCCTACAATCTATAGTAGCTTTATCAATAACAGAGGCAGAATTCATTGCATTAACAGAGGCAATAAAGGAAAGTTTGTGGCTTAAAGAGTTGTTGAATGATCTCAAATTAAATCAAATAGTAGTCAATATCTATTGTGATAATCAAAGTATCATTCACCTTTTCAAAAACCCACAGTATCACAGCAGAACCAAGCATATTAATATAAAACACCACTTCATTTGAGAGAAAATTGAGAATGGAGAGATAGAAATTCTAAAGGTTCATACCTCTGATAATCCAACTGACATGCTCATGAAACCAGCATCAAAGCTCAAACTCCACAAGTACTTCAAGCCGATAGGCTTTGATTTCCCTGAAAAAGGATAATAACGGTCAGATCTGGAAGATACTTGAAGAAATACAATAGTTGGATTTAAGGTGGAGATTTGAAACAGTAAATCCAACATCTACTTTTATATATTTTTCTTGTTATGTTTTAAACTTTACGTGTAAAATCTGACCTCCCTTAAAATATAAAAGGGGCCTCTCAGATTACAAAAGACAGATATAGACAGAAAAACAAAAAGATTGTACTCATCTGTATTCTCTTCAAGATTGAAAGATTATCTTCCCATGGATATAGGCATGTTCTTGGCCGAACCACGTAAAAGACCTGAGTTCTTCTTCTTCTCTTCTCTTCTCCTTCTTTTTCTTCTTGTTATGCCATGTAAAAAAAATTCACACAAGAGTTAACCCTACTAGAGGAATTCATTCTAAGAGATAAAAAAAAAAAAAGCTAGAGAGAGAGAGATTTCACCATCTGAAAGAAATCAAACCATTTCTAGTCTTAGAGAGCTTAATCACAACTACACGTGTTTGCTCAATATCCTCTCTATCTGGCTTCTTCACAACCTTTCTTTTCACCTACCAAGAGCAGTCCTTGGGCCAAGCTATCTTTTGTGGGCTTTCTTCTTACATTCTTGACTTATGGAGTTAACTTTGGGCTTGTGTGGTGAGATCCCAGACTTCGTAGCCCAACAGACATTAAAGAAGAATAATAGTGTCAATTGAACACATTAGCACTAACCTTATGATTGCAGATCCACTAACTAAAGGATGGCCACCAAAGACATTTATTGAACATGTCGAACATATGGCCATTAGTGGATACCATCATTTATATTATGCTTATGTTATTTGACACTCTAAGTTCATTTACTTATTGTTTCTGATTTTATTTTACGATTCTGTTTCTTATGATTTGTATATACATAAATGAATAACGCAAATTAAATAGGACATTATCTTTTGATAAAAACACTTATTGTTGGATCATTATGATTATCTTTATTATATAATTTTGTGATATATGCAAGGGAGTATTTCAGTACAATGATATATGTATGACCGCCATGATCCTTTAATAGTTTCTTGACTTGACATTGATATCATGATATGAAGATATATATATATATATATATATATATATATATTATCTTCTCTACTTATTGTGTTTAAGAACTTATGTAGCAAAATGTCAAATGGGCCAAGTGGGAGAATGTTAGATTTTATTTAAATTTAATATGATTATTAATATGGCCTATGTGTATTATCTGCTATTTTATCTTTTAGGTCTATTATTTTATTGGGTCCATTAAGTAAAAGATAATTCCTAAATTAAGTAAAAGATAATTTCTTAATTAAACATCCTGAAGAGAGATGTCTATATAAAGATAAAACTCTAAGGATTGATCCTCGCTCTGCTTCATTAAGTAGTTATTTTCTCCTCATCAAGAAACTTATTTGAGTTCTAAAGGAAGGTCAAGTGAGAGAAACAATCTCTTAGAAGACCATTATCATAGACGAAGGTATGTTATTCTAACAAATGTTATTGTGAAATCATCTAGTTTTAAGATTTTGGCATTTATTACTTAATACAATATAAGATTTTATTATATAATCATGACATTAAAACTTACATAAATGTCTAGTTTTAGTCTCTAAATATTCAATAAATCTTAAATTTTTGACTACTAAAAGAAAATAATTTAAAAAAAGGTAGAATAAAGTTTTTTTTTTAATCTTTTAAAAGTGAACAGACATGTATATATATACACACGTATAGTTGTCAAACTAGTTACTTGACCTTTTAAAAATAAAAAACTATTTTTGCGAGGACCTTCCGAATAGTTGATAAAAATAATGTTAGTTGATGAAACGTGGTTATTTAATCACAATAAATTAAAAAAAAAAAAACACTTTTAAAAAATTGAATGAATTTAAAAACTACTTTTGAAGAATAACATATATATATATATATAACTATTGAAAAGAAAAATTTTCACTGATAGAAAAAAATGTAAACTATTTATAAAAATAACAAAAATTCACCTATAAAAAAAATGTCAAACTATTTACAGAAATGACAAAAATTCATCAATAGAAGAAATGTCAACTATCTACCGAAATACAAAAATTCATGGATAGAAAAAATGTCAAATTATTTACAAAAATAGCAAAAAAATATTGAAAGACACAAATAGGTTTCTATCATTTCAATTAGGGATAGACTTCTATCAATTTCTATCATGGACGGATAAACTTCTATCAACCTTTAATTTTGTTATTTTGTGTAAATAATTTTTCTTACTTTTTTATTTTGAAAATATTTCATTAAAAAACTTCAAAATATATAATATAAAAAAAACATATTTGTAATTTATAAAACCATATGTGAATACTGAATAGAGTGATTTAAAGCATTTTTCTAAGTGCTACAGCTAGTGTTATTTATAATTAAATCTTTTTTAAAAAAATAAATAAATAATATGCAGATTTACATTTGCATTATGTGGAGAACAAAAAATCTTAAATGTGTGAAATTACGTAGTTGTCCACGTGAATATATGCAGGAGCCGTTGGGCATTTTCACAATATGTATTAGTTTAAAGGATCTTTTTAAATATAAAAAATGTTTAAAAATATTTAAACTTTACAATAAAAAGTTTCAAAAGTACAAAGTAAGTAAATTTTTTTAGAATTTTTTTATTTATAAAAAAATCTGTAGTTTTTAAATACTATTTTAGAACTTTGATTCTTTATAATTTTAAATATCTAATTTTAGTCATCGTATTCTTGATAAATCTTAATTTTATCTATTAGTCATAGTATTTTCCATACAACTTAAAATTAATTCAATTTTAATTGTTGAATTTTCAATAAATCTTAAAATTAGTCAATGTATTTAGTTTATTGTTAAATTTTTATTGCTTCAATAAATACTTCTTTAAATAAGTTTTGAAAATATTACATGTGGTCTTTTCTTATATAAAATTATTATTATTATTTTAACCAATTTCTATAAGAATTAAATTTAAAACAACCTTGTTCCTACGTGATCTGGTCAATTCTTTTAGACTTCCTTTCTTTTAAGCAATAGGCCTCTAAAAAAAACTGCATTGCAAGCAAAATAGAACATAGGAAAGTTTATCGTGATAAAAATTAAAATTTACTGAAAAAAATACTCGAACTGAAATTGAACAATTAAAAGTACATATCCTAAAATGACAAGAATCCAAAATATAACAATTAATAATATGTTAATGGAGAATTTTTAAAAATAAAAAAATAAGAAAAATTATTTACACAAAATAAAAAAATTTAATATTTTTTTATAAAAGCCGATAAAAGTCTATCAGTGTCTATTAATGATAAAATTGATAAAAGTCTATCATTAATAGTATGTAATAGACGCTAATATCAATATTTTTTTTTATTATTATTCATGTAAATAGTTTGACTTTTTCTTTTCCTATTTTCCTATGTTAACCTATATATTTCAATTGTAGACTGGTTCATCTGGAAATGGGAGAAATGAAGCCAGCTCAATTTTCACATTTTATTTTTCATTTCTTTGGAAAAACAGAAGTAAAAAATTCAAAAGAAATAAACAATTTGAAAGGATGCCAATGCCAGTGTAAAGATTATGCTTCAATGGAATCATTTGATAAAAACAAAATATCAAACTGTCTATAGGATCTATCAACATGGCCTGCATTATTGACAACCAATTGCTCCATTACTTTGATTTTATATCTTAAATTATTGGTCATAGTATTTATTTGCATATTAAATAAATGGTTTGAGATTCTTTTAATGGGGACTCTTATGAATTAGCCTTTTTCTTATGGGACATTCACGTGTTATTCTTACATTATATATTTAATTATCTGCCAAGTCATATGGTATATAGTCCATTATTTTTTGTCTAAGGAAAAATATATATATATATATATATTTTTGTATGGAATTTATTATATCTTCCATATATATATATACATACATATTAATGTTGACTTTTTTCAAGTTGAGATACGTATTTATTGTTGTTATTATTTTCTCAAAGCAACATGTCATTATTATTATTATTATTATTATTATTGGATTAAATCACTTTTTTTTAGTATATATTATAGTTCAAATATGAGATATATGGCCTTCATATGGTAAATTATTGACCTTTTATTTATTGGGCTCTACTTACAAAATGTCAAACTTATTTAAACAGTGTAATATAAAATCATATTTATGAGAATTCCTTCATGATTTATAATGATGGCACTTAAACCTGTGGAAGGAAGAAATGATTTCCACGCAGCATCTACGTTTAATTTGAAAAAAATTAATTGGAGAATTCATGAATTCATCATAATATTTAATTATCCATAAGCTCGACCATACTTTCCTATATATAAAAAATAAAATTGGCCTACCAATAATGTGTTAGGAAAAATTGTCATATATTTTCAAATTCTTTTTCCTCTCGCCACAATTTTTTCAAATACCACATTCAATTCTGTCACCATTATAATCTATCAATGTTTTTTTTAATACAATTAATAAATAATTATAAATATTTTTAATTTGGTATAATAGGATTTTAAATAGATACATTGTTTTCCATTTCATTATAAGTTTTGAAGAAATTAGAAAATGTAGTCCAATCTAAATAATTGTTACACATATCTCAACTTGTAGAGTTGTTTGGTTTAAGGTTTTAAAGATGCTTAGAAATTAAGTATATCAATTTGTTTGATCTAAAGTAAGAGGTTGATCCCAATAGAACCTCTATTAATTGGTCTAAAACAGACTACTTGAATTCAAAAATGCAAAAGATTAAACGGGGTTGTTTGTTTTCAAGAATTAGAAATTAACTAAGTGAAAAAGTAAGAATTGATATAGGAAATTTATTAACGAGAGAAGTAAGAGAGATTATGAGATAAGATTCAATTGAAATGAAATTTTGGGGATTTTATGTAAACCAGGCAAATTTATAGTTGACTTAACAAAGAGTCATGCAATTAGATTATTCAATAGTTCTAAGAATAAATTTCTAATGTCTTAATTAGATATTTGACAATTAACCCTAATCTAGATCTTAATTGCTTTTCAAAATATTTCACAATTAATCTTAAATTGCATTAAACTCATGAGTTTTCTTAACTATTCTAATCTTAATTAGTTAATTTTTGTAGATGTAATTATCTCAAAATGAGATTGCTTATATTGTAATACTGAAAATCATAATATATTTTGGTGTTATTACATAATTTTTTAAACTGTTTTAAAATGATATTAATTACATCTAGAATTGATTAATCAAGGTCATTAATTGCCATGATAAAATTACAAGAGGCCGATTAAAGGCTAAAGCATATATTAATAAAAATTACATTTATAATCATTCTCAGGGTCCGTTAATGTTTTTTCACTTGATCATTATTGAACTAAAAATGACCCAAAAAAACCAAAAAAAAAAAAAAAAGAGAGAGAGAGTTTGTTAATTAAGTTCAAATACTTGCCAAAGAGGGACAGCATGTGGGTGATAATTGACCCACAACTGAAATTATTGCTCCCTTGTGAACCTTGTCCTTATTATCACTACAAATTGTAACAGTATATTCTTTTTTGGTTGGTCACACAATTTAAATAAGTATATACTTTGAAAATGAAAGTTTAGCATTTTCAAAAAATTTTAAACTAAATTTAATATCATTTTGGGTGTTAAATAATTCACCATTAAGAAATACTTTAACCCATTTTCGTCCTGAATTTTAAAACAACATTTTAATTAAACTATGCTTATTTTGGTAAAAATGATTCCAACCTCTGCATCAACGTAATTAATTAAAAATAATTTTGAAATTTTAATTAAGAACCAAATTCTAGAATGTATTTGTTTCTTTTTAAATCATTTTTTTATACCCATACACATTTTTAGCTTACTCACGCAAAATAATGAATGGTCGAATTCGAAACACCGTGAAAATTCATGGGTTAAATTAATATGACTCCTAAAATTTAAAAGTGTAAAATGATATTTTTCTTATATTTGGTAGACTAAAACATTATTGTTTCCTAAGACTCCGTTTGGTAATCATTTCATTTTTTGTTTTTGATTTTTTAAAATTAAGTATATTTCCTCCCCATTTCTTAGTACAATTGTTGAATTATTAGCTAAATTCCAAAAACAAAAACAAATTTGTAAAAGCTACTTTTTTAGTTTTCAAAATTTGACTCGGTTTCTTAAACATCCGGTAAAAAGTAGATACAAATTAAGAAATTTGAACGTAGAAGTATGTCTATAGACTTAATTTTCTGAAAACTAAAAATCAAATTGTTATCAAACGAACTTAAATTTTCATAAAAATAACAATTTAAACTTTAAACTTTAATCGGTAAAAATTTAGTTTTTCTTCATATTCTAAATATTAAACGTTGCAATCGATTTTTTTTAAAGAAAACAATTTTTACTTTTGATGGTAAAATTTTGGTTCCACTCATCTGCCCATATTCCAATATTTCCAAAATTACCGGAACAATTTTCCAAAAGTAAGTAGCAAAATATATATATATATATATATATATATATATATTTTGTTTGAGTTTAATGTCTATAAAAATATTAGATTATTGTAATTAACTTGTATTCGTTCTTGTTAAAGATTCGAATTTTTTACTAACAAATAAATTGAATTTAATGAAAGTATGGAGCAATTAGAATTTTAAGATAAGATATTGATTTTAGCAACATGGTAGCAGAAACAAATTCAAAGCAAAATCATCCAATTGTTGTCATTTTTAAAAGGCAGATTATTTATTATTATTATTATTTAAAATGCAAACGAAAAAAATCCATGAAATCTGACCATCAGCCCCTCAGGAATCAGGATAATATAGAATGCATCCATTCTGACTGAGCAAAACACTTTCCCCAAAAACCACTTGCAAATGTCGTAATGATGATATCCCACCCCACACTTTTTCCTTTATTTTTATATTTTTTAAATAGGTTAAAAGTCACTCTCCCTTGTTCAATTTTTTCTTTTAAAGACTAAAATCGGATTTCCTCACTAGATTTTAGCATTTAATAATTTTTCCTTCTACTTTTAGCATAGTAACAATTTTGTCCCTCACATAAAAAATTTAATCAAAATTTCATATCAATTTTTAAACCTCGTTTGACAATCATTTTATTTTTTATTTTTTATTTTTTAAAATTAAGTCTATTTCATCTATATTTCTTACCATGATTTACATTTTTATAAAGTAAAATTGTCGAATTCTTAGTCAGATTTAAAAGACAAAAACTACTTTTTTTATTCTTAAAATTTGGCTTGGTTTTTCAAATAAAGAAACGTGGAGGTGGAAGTCGTGTCCATATGCTTCATTTTAAAAAACAAAGACAAAAAATAAAATGGTTGTCAAACGAGACCTTGATATTTTATGATTTAGACTTTATATTTTGCAAAAACATTGAGTCTCTAATCAATTTAACGATTTATTTATACATTAGATTTTATCGTTAACTTATACAATAGAGATTAAATTGTTACGAATTTTAAAGTACATAGAATAAGTTGTTGCATAATAAAGTTAATTGACTAAATCGTTACAATATTTAAAATATAGAGATTAAATTGTTATCAACCATAGTTTAGGGGTTAAATCGTTATTTCTATGAAAATGAAAGGTGTAAGAGTGATTTTTTACCATATTTAAATTTATATTTAAAAAGAAACTTGGTAATTGCAGTGATTGATAAACTTTATTTTCTTTATTTAACTGAACACCCATTTTTTAAACTTAAATATGTAATTTACCATGCAAACTTTCTTGGAGGTTAAAAAAAATGTTAGTCAGGTGGGGACGTTTGAGACAAAAATTATCCTAAATTATAATAATTACTTCTTGTTACAGGAAATATTATCTTGTAATTCTCAATTAGCTACAATCACATACTATTTCACAGTCTACTACTTAACATTCATTATTATTTTTTTATTTTATGTTACGGTATTTACTATTTTCTTCTTGAATTAAAATAATTTACGCCTCTAACACATACTATTATAATCCAAAATAAAATAATCTACACTCTAAACACAGACTATTATAACTCAATCACAATAACCTGAAACTATAATAACCAAATTCTTGCCGCAAATGTCCCTTAATTTTTTTAATTTTTTTTTTACCAATGTCCCAAATTTCATAATCAACAAATAAATTTTTTGTTTTCGTCACTTTATCAAGCTTGCATTCATCCTCCCTCACTTTTGTACTCGTATTAAATAATCCAATACAATAGTGTTCTCACACACTATAGCCCTCATTCCCTTGTTTTCTTGTACTCCTCTTCGCTCTTGAATACGATCTCTCCTCACTCTTTCACTCGTGTTCGTGCTCACCTTCTAAAAAAATATCAACAAGTGGTTTGCGATAGTAGTAAAATGTTGTTTTCATTGCTTTCAAAAGATTAACTATATCCTGACCATAAAATTTAAAATATTCAATATAAAAATCTATGAAACGATCTATTCTTATTCTCTATTGTATTTGTTGTTTTAATAAAAATTTACGACAAAAATAATATATTTGAAAGTATTAAATGAAATAGAGTGAAAGAAAAAGTTGATTGTGTGTCTATGTAAATTTGATTTAAATAATTAAGAAAAAAAATTGTTTTGGAATAAAATAAATAAAAGGGACTTAGCGATTTTGGTTTGAATTTTCAAAGGAAGCATCCATTCCACGGTTGCTTTTGAAGAATTTATATTTAATTTGAAAACCCATTAAAATTCAAATCAGGAAATTTCGTCCATCAAATCAATACATACAAAATTAATCTATATTTATTTGTTTTATTTCACATAACTTATTGAGCATCTAAATTATATCTTAATTCTTACGGTATTCCTTTTTTCTCAGGCTTTATTTTTTTAGAACATTAAAAAGATAAATGTCAATTCAAATCCAACTCGATCCATAACATATTTATTATGACTTTTTAAACAATCAATGATTCTATCTCTATTTTACCATTTTTGAATTAATAAAATAATATAATAAAAATGTGAACAAATAATAATCAGAGTTGAATACTCGTTTTTTTTTTCTAGTAAAGATACTTTAATTATAAAAACCAATCAAATTTAAAAGCAAAAAAAAAAAAAAATGTTAAACGTAGTTTAGAAATCACACCAATTACGTGAAAGTGTATTACGAAGTAAGAGGTTAGAATTTAAATCTATAACTTACAAATTAAAACATTATTTTATCTTTTATTTTTAGTTTTTGAAAATTAAGTCATCTAACTATTTCTTATAATAATTTACATATTTCTTAAATATAATGGTTGAATTCTTAGCCAAATTTCAAAAACAAAAGCAATTTTTTAAAAATCATTTTTTTTAGTTTTCAAATTTTGCCTAGTTTTTTTGAACAATTGGTAAAAAGTAGATAGGAAATAAATAAATTTGAAGATAGAAGTAGTGTATATAGGAGGCTTAATTTTCAAAAACAAAAATGAAAAACTGAATGATTATCAAATGGGTCATAGTTTTTTTTTTTATAATAATAATTATTATTATTAAAAAAAAAAGGATACGAGCCCTACTAAATGCTTGATATCTAGATATTTATAAATTAAGACTCTTAATCTTTTTTAATCTTTTATAAAATATTGTTAATATCATATAGGAATTGACTTAACGTCCAAAAAACATAACTTGAAGATCTTATTAATGGATCAGTATCGATTAACTTGTTAACCAACACGAATAATTAACCTATAAACAACAATTTACATAATGAACGCAATTAGTTCTCTACTATACACAAATAGAAATTTCCACTTGGAGTGGACATAAAAGCTAGAACTCCTCCCTAGCCCTTGAGGCCTTTTTGAATATATATATATATATATATAATAACCCTACATTTTATGGTGAAAATTACATCTTTGGACATTCAAAAATTTCATTTTTACCATTAAAGTTTGAAATTTGTAATAAAATAATTCTATTCATTTCTTCCATGGTATTGATTTTGGAACATTTTAAACATTTTAAAATATCTTTTATATTTAAAAAGACGCCTAAATTACGATATAAATAATCTAAGAGTTATTAGACACATATATATATTTTAAAGCTCAATGTAAGAATAAATCTTCAAATCTTAAGACATATTTTAAAGTATGAGATGTGGATACCAAAATGAGGCTATTTAAACTAACATATGTGATATTATTTGGTTTCTAAACATTAAAAATTTGTTTAATATATCTTTAAATTTTTAATTTTTTATTTAATCCATGAAAAATAAAAAGTAAATTTATATATTAAATAAGAATTTGAATATTACGTTTAATTGAATCATAGATTTTCAATTTTGTGTTTAGTAGATTCAACCTTAAGGATTAAATTTATAGTTTTGAAAGTTCAATAATTAAATAAAGACAAATCTCAAAATTTATGGACCAAGATTATAGTTTACAATCTCTATGTTTTGGATTTCGTTCTATTTTAATCTCAACATTTTTCAGATTTTCAATTCGAATATCTTTACTTTCTATAAATATTTAACTTGTTGATATTCTAAAAAAAACAACGATAATCTTTTTTATCATCGTCTTTATAAATGGTTAAAATATATTTTCGTAGTGTAATATTTCACATAAAAATTATTATTATTATTTAACTTATCTAAAAAAAAAAAAAAGAAGTTAACTTAGAGTAAAACTAAATAATTAAGTACCAAAACAAACATAATTTAATTGTATTAATAACCATTCGTGGTTTGAATCTCTCCACTAAATTAAACCGTTGAGAAGATTCAAAATGATATTTTAAATAACTATGGAAAAACCCCGAAAATGCAATCATGCGTTCACGTGTTGTTGCTGACGTCATCAAACACGTATCGTGTATTGCACTCGTGTGAGGCTGGAGACAGCGAGTACTAATAAATTTCCAAACGCAGAGAAATCAAACCCCTCAATTTGGACTTTGTACAAAACTTTCCAGTTTCCACCGTAGCAACCAGCAAACCTACCTTAGGAAATATCATTCATTCTTCTCTCCCTGTTTTATTTATTGAAAAAAAAAAAACCAAATATATTTGTTCAATAATTTACTAATTCCTCATTTGCGAACTCCAGCATTCACCGATTCACGAAAGGGACCACAGCGTTGTTTCGTTGACTCCGCCAAAAACCCAAACTGCAGTTCGAACAAATCAGAACCCAAAAGGGAAAGATCAAGGGGGAAAAACAAATTAAACTGAGGGATTTTGTGTTGTCGAAATGCCATTGAGTGTCCCTCGTCGTTGCTCCGGCGATGTGATGGCGGTGTGAGATCTCACCGACGACGGACAGGCCCCTTTGACTCATCTCAGGGCCCATTTTCCAGATGGGTTCGAGTCCAATTGGGACCGGTGTGAGTGGAGCAGCGAATAATTGCGTTACTAGCGGCGCTGGAGTTAGCGGCGGCGGTGCCAATGGTTCCTCCACTAGTAGCTGTGGTTGCGGATGGAAGTGGCAACAGAGACACATCAGACTTGTCTCTTCAGGGTTCGTCTTCTTCTTTGGATGCTTCGTTTTGTTTGGATCGATTGCTACACTTTACGCTTGGTTAGCTTTTACCCCTCAGTATGTTCGTACAATCGGCGGCGTTTCATCTCTTGGATGTCAAGAAGATAATGAAGGTTCTTGGTCTATTGGGGTCTTTTATGGCGATTCTCCTTTCTCCCTTAAACCCATTGAAGCTGTGAGTTCATCTCAACTCTTCTTCTTCTTCTTCGTCTTCTTCGTCTTCTTCGTCTATTTTCCTCTGTTTTCTAACAGTTTCTATTCTTGTACTTAACTCATTTAGTTAGGTCTTGATGTAAAATGGTTATATTATTGCTTATTATTCCTTAACTCAGCTGGTTTTTTTTTTTTTTTTTTTTTTTTTTTTGACAATTTTGAAATTTCTGGATTATTAGATGGATTCTTGATTATCGTTTTGCTTTTAGTTAAGTGGGAATTTAATTGAGTGCAGGCGAATGTATGGAGGAACGAAAGTGCTGCCTGGCCAGTTGCTAATCCTGTTGTCACTTGTGCTTCAGTTTCTAATGCTGGCTTTCCTAGTAATTTTGTAGCTGACCCGTTTCTTTTTGTTCAGGTAACTCTTTATTACTTCTTAATTTCCTTTTTTGGCGCCTGAATAACATTCTAACGTTCTTTATCCTTCGATTTTTTTTTTTTCGATTCACTGAATTGTATTGTTCATCAGCCTTCAATTCTATGGTCCTTTGATAGTTCTGGAGCTCGTTGAAGCACGTTTGTTTCTTTGTCTTTCTGTTGGCTGTAGAATTCATATCTATGATCTACTTTTAAGTTTGTTACTCTTTAATAGAATGAATCCCACGTACGATTTTTTTTTACTCGATTGTTTCTGAAAAAAATTAATTGGTCAGTAAACAACTTCAAATGGCTCATATGAGGAATCCTTGTTGTTGAAATAAAGAGAAGAACAGCTGAATCATGGGTTGACCTTGTGGTAAATAAGGGAACATCTCCTTGATGAAAGGCTAAGAGGTCATGGATTCCATTCATGGTGGCCACCTACCTAGCATTCAGTATCCTACGAGTTTTCTTGACACCAAAATGTTGTAGGGTCAGGCTGGGTGTCCTGTAAGATTAGAAGCTGATCCGGATACTCAAAGATAAAAAAAAGAAAAAAAAGAAAAGAACAACGACCAAATCAGTTTGTAGCTTGTTGGCTTGTTTGGTTGGCTCGAAATTTAGCCATTTTAACATATCGCAAGTCTGAATCTCGAAATCAGTGCGGGGTTCAGGGTTAAATGTGTGTTGCAGTGGTGGTGATGTGTGTTTGGATTTGATCGCGAAATAATGAGGGGAATGTACATTTCTTAGTTCTTTCTCGATTGTTTTCTTGCTCTGTAATCTTAGGGATAAATAGGTTAGGTTTTGTTCCAAAATGATCTTTTGTCTTTTGTTTCATTCTTACGGTCCTGCGGCAGCAGCTTCCCAGCATGATAGAATTGATTAGCAGCTCCTTCAAGAAGCATTCATAAAGCTGAGTGGGCTTTTAGGTTTTAACTTGTCGTGAGACCGTAGTGTTCTTTGAGGGCAAGACAGATGTAAATAAATGGATATAATGAAGAATATAAAACAGAAACCAGTAGCGAAACTTCATAAATATAATCATCAGCCTTTTGCTTTTACAGGTTTTGTCAATTTGAGTATAGCTTAGCTGGTTAAGGCATATGCCTTTGATAAAGAAGTCATACGTTTGAATCTCACACCCACACTTATTGTTGGACTCAACCAATGATCAGCCTTTTGGTATTGGTTCTGTGTTAGTCCATAACTATTTGATAAAATTGGACCTTGGAGGTTCTTTCAAGCGAGCAGGAAGGCTCACTGTCTTTGAGTGGGTTGTTTAATATTCATAAGTTTTCACGGGGATGCTGCAAAGTTGTTAAAAGGCCAAATTGAATGCTAATCTTCACTCTAGATATAGATACAAGTAAGTTAGTTATTAATATTAAATGCCAATCCTGAGCATAGCTAAATTGTTCAAAACAGTTAAGTTAATTATGGTTCTATTCTGGAAAGAACTTTAAGGCACTATCAATATCTCAACGTTAGTTATTGTGCAAGAGTTAGTAAATACTTGAATAAACAAGGTGAGCTTTCTCAATCCATGCAAGTGGGTTTTTGCAAAATCTGCTTGGCTTTTTGCAGACCTCTTTAGAAATCCTCCTGTTTAATTTTATTTAACATTTTGTGTAAGATGGTATAGATGTTTATTTTATTATTATTATTATTTTAATTTTTAAAATTAGTTTCAAGTATTTTAAATAGATGCAATGATGAAATAGTGGGCTCTTTTTTTTCTTGTTCAAATAAGTTGTAAGTATTGTTGGCTAGATCTTATTTGTCTTGCTTACCCTTTCTTGCTGTTTGGCTCTTGTTTTGTGAGTTTTTTGTATGCCCACGTATTGTTTCATTTGTTTTCAATGAAAATCAAGATTTTTCATAAAGAAAATGATGATGCAATCACAAAGTAGCTGTAATGATGATGCAATCATAAAGTAGTTGTGGGATAATGAGTCTTCAATCATGATAAATGAACTACATTATGTCAAATTAAAAGAGTTTTGAGACAGAAATATACAGTATAATGTCATAAATGTTATTAGGAAATAACATTATAATGTTATAATGTCATGAATGTTATTAGGAAATAACCATGTGATATCTATTAGGTTTGGGTGACTTTGGATGTAGCCATTATGGCCACTTGGCCTACTTCTTATTACCAAATTGTTTTAGTTAGGCTCCAACCCTTGGTTTAACACAGATTTTGTTACAATAGTTTGGTGTTGCTGAAATTAACATTATAGATTGCGGTTCTTGAAAGCTATTAGATTAACTATCTACCTATAGCAACTTTTCAGTGTCTTTTGTGTGTGTGTGTATTGATTTCAACAACATCTGGAGTGGGGGATTTGAACCTCCTATTCTTTTTGTCGAGAGTCTATGCCTTCATCAGTTGAGCTTTGCTCGAGTTGGCTGGTGTCTGGTAATTTTGGTCTTTGAACTTTCATCCTTATTTTGGGGTGGTCATTACACTTCAAAATGTTTTTTTAAGGATCCTTATACTTTTATAAGTACCCGTTTTAATCTTTGTGGTTAAATTTTCATATTGCATTTAATAGAAAATTTAAGACGTGCATTCAAATTTGATATTAGATTGAAAACATATGGCTTAGAGCACTAGTTCGTAAGGTGCTATTCTTAGATTTCTCTCAAGTACAAACAAAAGTTTAGGTGGAAAGACCAAACTATGCTTTTATGTAAAGTTAATGGACCAGAATAATATATATAAACCAAAAATGAAACAAGGACAGATGTTCAAGATTGAAATGGTTTATCAGATTTTTTCTCCACTTATGAGCATGTTTACATATTTTACAAACAAATCAATCTTGCCATTCAATTATAATATGTGTACGACGATTAACATAATCGTTGTGTTTAATATATTGGCAGGGAGATGTTATTTACTTATTTTATGAAACCAAGAACTCAGTATCCTTACAAGGAGATATAGGTGTTGCAAAGAGTGTGGATAATGGAGCAACATGGCAGCAACTAGGTGTTGCTTTGAACGAGAAATGGCATCTCTCTTTTCCCTATGTCTTTGAACATCTTGGTGAGGTAAGAGATTTTATTTCTCTTTTCCTATTTCCTCAAAATGAAATGGGTGTATTATCATTGCTAAATTCAATCTTTCTTCTGCATATAACCTAAATATTTTGGACTATATCTATATATATGATAAAAAACCGAACCTTCATTGAGATAGAAGGAATGGATACAAGGGTATCCAGAAAAAACAGGCCCATTATAGTCCCACCAAAGGAAGGAAGGGATTTCTGTCAAGAACAATAAGACCTAACATATAATTTTGTTTAAAAAAAAAAAAATTGACACTTGAAGTCCTAAATGTTCAAGACCATATGTAATGTTGGTTTTAGATCTCTAAACCAAGCTTTTATTAAAATGGTGCCCTGTAGCCATGATTCTGAGTTCAAGCTTCACGTTTGAAACTTGGCACTCTTTTTTTACCTTAGGGTTTCTTTTCTTTCTTTCTTTCTTCTTCTTCTTCTTCTTCTTCTTCTTCTTCTTTAAATAAAATAAATATATATAAAAGAAAAGAAAAGAAAAGGAAAAGAAGAAGAAGAAAGAAAGGGGGAAAAAAAAGGAAAAAAACAAAGTAAAAGAAAAACCTCAGACACTTGATGGACCATGAGCAAAATACAAGGAGAGGCTCCCAGCCTCCCATAAATGGTTGTCCAAAGGGCTAGATTTACCGTGTCTATTTGATTGAACCACTTCCAAAATTTGATAAGTTTTCTATTATTTCTTGCAGATATACATGATGCCGGAAAGCAGTCAGAAAGGGGAAGTTCGTCTTTATCGAGCGGTTAATTTTCCTTTGAAGTGGAAATTGGATAGAATTATTCTCAAGAAGCCCCTTGTTGATTCAGTCATCATCAACCACAATGGTATGTATTGGCTTTTTGGGTCGGATCATAGAGGGCTTGGTACTAAAAGAAATGGGCATTTGGCGATATGGTATAGTAGCTCACCCCTTGGTCCTTGGAAGCCACACAAGAGGAACCCTATCTATAATGTAGATAAAAGCTTTGGTGCCCGTAACGGAGGCAGACCGTTTTTACATGAAGGTAGCCTTTATCGCATTGGTCAAGATTGTGGTGAAACTTACGGCAAGAAAGTTCGTATTTTCAAGATCGAAATTCTTACAACAGATGAATACAAGGAAGTAGAAGTTTCATTGGGCTTAGTAGAACCTGTTAAGGGTCGCAATGCTTGGAATGGTGTTCGCTACCACCATCTTGATGCACAGAAGCTTAGTTCTGGTAAATGGATTGGGGTGATGGACGGAGATCGGGTACCCTCGGGTGATTCTATTCATCGATTTTTTCTTGGTTGTGCTTCATTTGCTGTTGTTGCTGTTCTTGTCGTGTTACTGGGTGTGTTACTCGGAGCAGTGAACTGCATCGTGCCCCTTAATTGGTGCGTGTATACTTCAGGGAAGAGGAGTGATGCAATCTTAACTTGGGAAAAGTCGAATTTATTTTCTTCGAAAGTGAGGCGGTTTTGTAGCCGAGTGAACAGAGCACCTTCAATCCTTCGAAGTTGGATAAAATCTAATACTTGCACTGGCAGACTTGTTCTTGCTATTTTATTTGTTTTTGGAGTTGCACTCATGTGTACTGCAGTGAAATATATATACGGGGGCAATGGTGCCCAAGAAGCCTACCCGTTTAAGGACCACTACTCTCAGTTCACTTTACTCACGATGACTTATGATGCTCGCCTTTGGAATTTGAAAATGTACGTGAAGCATTACTCGAGATGCTCGTCTGTTCGAGAGATCGTTGTGGTGTGGAACAAGGGAACACCTCCAAAAATGAGTGATTTGGATTCAGTTGTGCCTGTGAAAATCAGAACAGAAGAGAAGAACTCACTCAATAACCGGTTTAAGTTGGATCCTTTAATAAAAACTCGAGCTGTTTTGGAGCTTGACGATGACATCATGATGACTTGTGATGATGTTGAGCGAGGTTTTAGGGTATGGCGTCAGCATCCCGATCGCATCGTAGGCTTCTATCCGCGGCTTGTTAATGGAAATCCTTTGCAGTATAGAGCCGAGAAATACGCCCGAGCTAATAAAGGGTACAATATGATCCTTACAGGGGCAGCTTTCATTGATAGTCAATTAGCTTTTCAAAGGTATTGGAGTGCAGCTGCTAAGCCAGGCAGGGATTTGGTTGATAAGATTTTTAATTGTGAAGATGTTTTATTGAATTTTCTCTATGCCAATGCAAGCTCATCCCAAACAGTAGAATATGTGAGACCCGCTTGGGCAATCGACACATCAAAATTCTCTGGTGCCGCTATCAGCAAAAATACCCAAGTTCACTATCAGCTAAGAAGTGAATGTCTCAATAAGTTCTCTGAATTGTATGTACATTTGGCTGATCGGAAATGGGGATTCAACGGGCGCAAAGATGGTTGGGATTTGTAACCGACGAAAGAGTTTCTCCTGTAAAAAAAGGTCTATAACTTATGTTCAACATTGCTGGTCTTCTCTCCCGAGTCATTTTTAGTGAACTTCCAGTGTTGAGGCTCCTCCCCCTTGTGAATTTAGTTGAGGAGTTTGGATATTTATAGTTTCAGTCAGTGAGATGTACATTGCTTTTGTCATGGTTTGTTTCGCCTGTTCCGAAAACCGATTCCACTCGGAGTGTGCCAGATGGCTTTTCCTGATTGGCTCTGAGACGTTGCCAACTCAGCACCCCGATGCTCCCAGATCAGCCAGTTCCATTCCAACTCTACTTGTTGTAGCTTCAATTGTACCATTTGCCCTGATTTGAAGGACCCTAGGCCCGTAGTTACAAAAAGGTAAAGGGTAACCAAAAGAAAGCTCTGAATTATCATGGATGCCTTTTTCTAATTTATAGATTTTCCCTTTTTTTTTTTGCTAGAAATTTTAATTTCCACTTTCTGGGTAGGCATACTGAAACTAGTATCTAGTTGTCCAATTAATGAGTGTATTGTTTGATTCATCATCCAGCTCTTATTTTTGGTAGTTTAAACGTTATGTTTGTTTAGGTTGTTTTTTTTAAAAAAAACTCTAAAAAGGTTTCTACATTTCTTTAGATTATGCTTTCTATTTAGTTCATAGCATCAACAACATTAATATAGTGTTTTAGTTGTCTGTCATATCATGCCAACTTACTTTGTAAAAACTTATCTAATAGACTTGGTTTATAATTAAATCTATTAATTAATGTGTTCAATGTGATGGTTATCTTTTTTATGGTTATTTGATATGTTTGACTGTAAAGTGAAAGTTAGGATATGGGTTGAAGAGGGAAAGATGTGGGACAAATGTAGGGGAGGTTGATGATTCCATTGCTTTTGAGAAAGAGCCCACAAACCCCCAAACAACTTTAGAGTGTAAAATAAATAAAATAACCCACATGGGCCAGCCTTATGCTGTTTGCTTCTGGGGGCCACAGTGACTTGCTAGCTGGGCTAATGGGTTCTTTTTTTTCTTTTAAATATATATATATTTATATTAATTAGAAAAATAAAAAAAAGAAAAAGATGCTTGTTCTTTTTTAACAGTGAAAAAATAAACAAACACAAGGATGCTTGTTCCCCCAATATGGTGATGGGAATGGGATGAGGAAGGAGGAGAAACCAGCCCATATGGGCTTATTTTTTATGGGTGTTTGTGGCCCCCAAATTCAGAATTATTTCCATATCTTGTCCCTCTCATCCTCTATCAATGGAAAAACATCCTCAGATCTTGGATTTACATCCTCAGATCTTGGATTTAATGCCGATGTTGATGGAAATGTTAAGAGTCTTCAATTTTATTAAGGTTAGATTACAAGCTTAGTATCCAATCATTTAAGTTTATATCTAAAAGGTTCTTCAACTTTTGAAAATTTTTAATAGATCATTACATTTTCAATTTAGTATCTAAAGAGTTTTTTAGCTTTTAATTTTCTATTTAGTAGGATTTTTTTATATATTTAAAATTTTTTAAGAATTAATGGATATGTATTAGACTAAATTTATATCCTTTTGTTTTTAGAGACAAAAGTGAACGTTTATATTTCGTTTGGTAACTATTTGGTTTTTTGTTTTTTGTTTTTGAAAATCAAGTTTATAAAATGTATTTCTTACTAAATTTCTTACTTCTAAAAGGTTTTTCGTTTTTTGTTTCTTACTTCTAAAATGTTTATTCGTTTGGTAACTCATAATTCAACTTATGATTGATGTATAGATTTAAACAAAATGTCTAAAAACTAGTTGAAGGAAGCAATGCATTGGTATTTACCTCAATTTTTCTGATAAATATTGCACTAAACGTGGAGTGGGGATTTGATATGTTTAAGTTGATATTGCTTATCTTTTTATTTGTGATCTCTAGATTTATTATCAGAGTTCTATGGCGAGTTAAAAAAGTTTAAATATTACTTTCGTCTTTATATTCGAGTTTTGGTTCATTTTGGTCTATATACTTTTCGAATGTTCATTTTGGTCTCTATATTTTCAACTTTGGTTCATTTTTAGTCTCTATACTTTCGAATTATTTATTTTGGTCCTTGTACTTTCAGTCTCGATTCATTTGGTCCTTAAACTTACAAAAAGTGACCAAATCATTAAAAAATGAAATGAAAATGAAAATGTAGGGACTAAGATGGTTACTTTTTCAAATTCCAATGATCAAAATGAACATTCGATAGTATAAGGACAAAAATGAACCAAAGTTAAAAGTAAAGAGACAAAAATGAACACTTCCAAAGTATAGGAATCAAAATGAACAAAAACCCAAAGTGTGGGACTAAAGTAGTATATTAAACCCATGTTAAAAATATCAATTGATCTATTTTGAATGGTGAATTTAAAATTTAGATGTAGATGAAGGAAGGAAGAAATAACAATGAGAATTAATTTTATTAAGATATTTTACAATTTTAGTTAATTTGTGTATTTAAATTATAATCAAGGTGTGGATTGCTATTTAGTTTCTAAATTTGGAAAGTAATTAGATACGTTAATGAATGATGTTATATCAGGATTTTTTAATATATATTTTAAATAATAATCCTATAATTGCCAAACTGAGTGAAGTTTTAAAGATTTCAAGGTTAAATTATAAGTTTACTATCTAAACTTTATGGTCTGTGTTTTTCTGACAAATTTAAAACTTTTAAAAACTAATTGTTGTATATTTTATGCCTAATGAAATTCTTAGACTTCTAATATTGTGTCTAATAGATCAATAGTTTTTCCTTAGAAAAATAAAAGTTCGCAAATTAAATGTATAATTATAAATGTTAAAAGACCGAAATCTTGAAATTCAATAGTTCAGAGATTTGTCTTATTAAAAAGAAGAAGAAGAGTTGGGTCTGGAATTGTTATTTAAGGTATAACTTATACAATTAAAATTGTATATTGAAAACTAAAATTGGTGGACTAGAATCAAAATTCTAAAAATTTGAAGATTAAAATAGAAATTTTTTTTTCTAAAAGTCAAACATTTGTCAATATAATTCATTACAAAGATTGCAGTAATTTGGGTTCGGTCTTTTTTTTTTTTTGGGCATTTCCCCTAGTTTGTGGGTTTGTTTTGATTCGTGATGGTTTCTCTCGTTATTCTGTTTTCTTTTGTTATGGCTTTTGATCTCTGGTTCTATTAAGAGCTCAGTATTTATTGTTTCTTTGCTTGTTGTGGTGCCTTGATCTCGGGTTATGGGATCTTCCTGTTGTTGTATAATAATATTACCTATTAAAAAAAATTGCAGTAATTTTTTACCTGTAATGATTTTTCATTGAGTTTTTTTTGTACAACAATTGATGATCGAACCTCCAATTTCTAAGAATAAAGACTATGCTAATTATCTTCCAGTTAAACTCATTTTTGGTGATTTTTTTTTATTTAGTTTTAATTTGAGCTATAGTTTTTCTTTTTTTCTTTTTTCTTTTTTCATTTTTTTTTAAATGAATCTATCTTAGTTAAATACGTCAAAGAAAAATGCAATCTTAAAAGTTAAAACAATAAAAACATTAAATTTTTTTTTAAAAAAAGACAAATATTAATTTATACTCTTAAACTTTTGATATAGTATCAATTTAAACTCTAAAATAATAATTATATTAGTTTAAATACTGAATTTGAGAATTATATCAATTTTAACTTCAAACTAATAATTTTATCAATTTAAACCTTAAAATTTCATAATTGTATCAACTTAAATCTACCATTATGTTTTATTTGGATACACTTATAAATGTTAGGGTTTAAATTGATGCACAGTTCAAGATTTAAATTGATATAACTATTAGCTTTAATTTAAATTTATACAAAACCCGAAGTAATTCATAATTTAAATTGATACAATCTCCAGAGTTTAATATTTAAATTGATACAATTCTTATTAGAATTTAAATGGATACAATCTCTAAAGTTTAAAGGTATAAATTGATATTCATTCAACAACAACATACAACAACAAGTATTTGTAGAAATATGCTAATATTAGAATTTGAGTACTTTTAGCTAATAATTAACTGATTAGAATCGAACAAGCCTTGAAATGACACATTTTGAATTAGTTAAGGGACAGCCAACCATTTAAAAAGAAAAAGAAAAAGAAAAAAAAAATAAAAAGGAAAAGAAAAAAAAAATATATATAATCTGCCATAGAAAAATCCCTTAATTTTTCAAAGTTTCTTTTCGAGTTAATATCACGTAATTCTTTCAAAATAAACAGAGAAAAATGGAGTAAGACAAGAATATGAAAGGCTAACTATTTATTTGATCATTATATCTTTAAAGAAATTTCATATATGTAAAAATTGTATATTAGCAATTTTAAAATATAATTCTAATTGAGTGTTTAAATTGATTCATTTATAAAAATTCGGAGGTTTGGTAGATATGATTAAATTAAATTATAAGTCTAATCTCACACTTTGAAGTTCGAGTCTATTTGATTCTTTAACTTTTAAAAGTGTCTAATAGATATCTAAAGTTCAGTTTGAAAATCATTTGACTTTTGATACTTTAATTTTAGAAATTAACCTTATTTTTCTCTCAACTTCTTACTATAATTTTCATCTTTTTTAAGTACAATAGCTGAATTGTTAGTTAAATTTAAAAAAATAATAAGCAGTTTTTTTTATAAAAAAAAAAAACTATTTTTTTTAGTTTTCAAAACTTACCTTAAAGTATTGGTAGAGAGTAAATAACAAAATAAGAAATCCAGATATGGAAGAGACGTTTGGTTTAATTTTCTAGGGCTTAAACTTTCACTTTTATGTCCAATAAGTCTATACCATATATTGAAATTATTGAAAATCAATTAATCTATTAGATATAAACTTGAACTTTATGTCTAATAAAATCCTAAACTTTCAATTGCATGTCTAATAATTAAATTTGTAATTTTGAAAGTTCAATACCAAATTTAATCATACAATTATTAGTTTAAAGCTCAAAGTGATACAATTCCAACGTTTAGGGTAAAAGTTAGGTTAAAAAACATTTATAGTCCCTAAACATTCAGAGAAATAACAATTTAGATCCCGTTTAGTAATTATTTTAGTTTTCTATTTTTGATTTTTGAAAATAGAGTTTATTTTCTCCTTATCTCTTACAATGATTTGCATATTTCTTAAATTCGATTATTGAATTCTTAGCCAAATTCTAAAAACAAAATAAGTTTTTAAAAACTGCATTTTTTAGTTTTCAAAATTTGGATTGGATTTTTAAACAATTGGCAAAAAGTAAATAACAAATGAGGAAATTTGGAGTAGAAAATAGTGTCTATAGACTTAATTTTCAAAAACAAAAACAAAAAATCAAATGGTTACCAAACGGCGATTAAATAAACATGAACTTTCGTTTATAACGAGTCCTTCAAAATTTGTAATGATTTAGAACATAATATCAAGATTTAATGATATTTTATGCATAAATAAACAATTAAACTTATTAAAGACTCAATATTTTAAAAAAAATACAAAGTCTATGTTATAAAATATTAAAATTGACACCTAATTTTAATGATTTTTTTTTTTTTATATTAGAGACTAAATTGTTATAATTTTGAAAAAAAAATAAAAACTAAATTATTACCCGATTGAAAATATAGAAACTAAATGGTTGTAGACTAAGATTCATGAACTAACAACAAAAGTTTTCAAAATAATGAAGGTAACCCTCCAAGTTTAGGCCAATGAGGAGAGAGAAAGAAAGCTTAGAGAGAGAAAAAATTGAAGAGAGAAATTAAAAAAATAAAAATAAAAATACATGGTTGATCATCATCCAATCCCATGTGCTTCAACCTCTCTCCTGTCTTCTCTCTAATCCCCACATCTCTCCCTCTCTCTCTTCCATGAAAAATTTGCCTTCACATTCTCTCTCCTCCATTTTCCCCATGTCTAAATTTCCCAATTTCATCCTTTACTACCTTTCTAGGGTTTTGAAATTTTGTTACAAAGCTAAAAAAGCTGGTTCAACATTCACAGATTTCCATAATTAATTACAACACCTCTAAAATCAGCACTTCCTTCCCATTTCCCACCCCCTTTCTAAAAACAAGAAACTGTTAAAACAAAAACACTTTTTTTTTTCTTTTTCTTTTTAAATTTAGAACTCTGAATCAATTTTCTTCTTTCTCATTTGTTCTTGTTCTTGCTGTTGTTGACTGTATTGGCTCTGTGCCCAAGAACAGGGTTAAAAAAAAATGGAGTGTTGAGAACGAGAAAGTGGGTGAGTTTAATGTAGAGAAAAAAGGGGTTTTGAAGATAGCGATGTTGGCAATGGAGAAGGATTTTGATGCCAAGTTGATGATTCAGAGCAACGCTTCTAATGGCGGCAATGTTCAGAGATCCAAGAGCTTTGCCTTTCGAGCTCCTCAGGAGAATTTCACAATCCAGGATTTTGAATTGGGAAAGATTTATGGGGTTGGTTCATATTCCAAGGTATTTATTCTTGTTTCATTTTTTTCTTTTTAAAAATTAATCAATCGTCTTGTTTTGTAATTTACACCAATCCAGGGAAATTATGGAGATTTTAAATTTGTGTATGATTCTGTTATTACTTACATTTTGATTTGGTTGGTTCTGTGATAAATTGAGTATTGGAGTGATAATCTGTAGATATTATAGAATGTGATTAATATTTCCTTTTCACATTCTAAATCTTATGAACAAGTATCAATTTTCTTTTATCTAGACTCCAATCATTCTTTCCGTGTATTCAAGGTTGTGTCCTATGCTTCTTTTTTCTTTTTACCCAAAAAATTTAACTGGGCAGCCATACATCTCAAGCTGGAGAAACTTGAAATAGGGTTCAAAATGAATCTAGGATCCCTTGAATTCATATAAACTGGAACATCTGTTTTGTTTACCTTCTTCATTTCTTTCTGTTTTCATGTCCGCTCCAAACCGCCTTGTGTTGGATGGAAAAGATCTTGCTTGAATGCTACTTGAGGAATAGAACTCAACTCACCCATCAACAAAATTTTAAGCACTCATTAACAAAATCTATTTTTTCCCAGTGGGATGTTCACGTGTTTAACTTCAATGATAAGAATAAAACAGCAATTTAGGTCCCATTTGATAACTATTTAGGTCTTATTCGATAACCATTTTGTTTTTGGTTTTTGGATTTTGAAAATTAAGCCTATTTATTCTCAATTTATTACAATGATTTGCATATTTCTTAAGTACAAGAGTTGAATTCTTAGCCAAATTCCAAAAACTACAACAAGTTTTTAAAAATTACCTTTTTAGTTTTCAAAACTTGGCTTAGTTTTTGAAAACATTGGTAAAAAGTAGATAGGAAAGCAAAAAATTTAGTGGTGGAAGGAGTGTTTATAGGTTGAATTTTCAAAAACCAACAACAAAAAACAGATGGTTACCAAATGGGACCTAAAAAAACAATTTTTAAAATATTGTTTTTGTTTTTGGAATTTAGCTAACAATACAAATGTATAATTAGGAAAGATGAAAACATTAGCAAATAAGTTGTAAGAAAGCAAGCACTACTTTAAAAAACCAAAAACAAAAGACCAAATGGTTATCAAATGAGGCCTTAAAGATACTGCCAACAAATTTAATATATTTTTTTTCTAACAGAAAAACTAATGAATAATTTTTAATGCAGTTGGAGCAAAATTAAGAACTTTAAAAGATTAAGGATGATTTAGTATATTTAGCTCTTTGCTTTCGTTACAATCATTATCTTTATCTGTAAGGGTGAGTATCATGATATCAACTGTTGTGTTTTATCTATTGTTTTGTAAATGGCCTTCTAAATGTTCTCACCAGGTTGTGAGGGCGAAGAAGAAGGACACAGGAATTGTATATGCATTGAAGATAATGGACAAAAAATTCATCACCAAAGAAAATAAAACTGCTTATGTGAAGTTGGAAAGAATTGTACTTGATCAGTTGGACCATCCTGGGGTTGTCAGACTATTTTTTACCTTTCAGGATACTTTTTCTTTGTGTATGTATTTCTTATGCATATCATTTTATCTTTTTTATGTGAATGTTTGTAGAATCCATATCTTTTCGTTTGCTTGATCAAAAGTCACTATGAACTTATTTATTTGCACAGTTTTCTGTTATCCACGTTGTTTTCTTACTGATACTCTTCTTGATTTTGATGTCAAGACATGGCATTGGAGTCTTGTGAAGGTGGAGAACTTTTTGATCAGATAACTAGGGTAAGTTAATTTGAAAGAACTTTAAAATGTTTGTATGCCGATCTCTCTCATGAAGTTTATAAATCCCCCTAGAATACATTTTCAAATTTTGCTATTTCTTGTGATCGTAAACATTAAATTTGAGTTAACTAGATAATTTGATAAATCTATGCATATTTTTCTGTTTAGACGTTCAAGTTTTGTGACCAAGGGGTGTTACTTAAATTTTTTTTTTCTCCAAATACTTTTGGAGAGAAGTCTTTGGTGAAAGCTTGCTAGCATGTTTATTTTGGTCGTTCAAGTAATTATTAGTAATTTATTTAATATGGTACATGTTTCATTTTCCCCTTTCAAAAATTTCCCCTGTTATTGATATTTTGAAGTGTAAAATCAATTTTCAGTCATATGGTTTCACGTATCTTTTAAATTTTGATCACTTTTGAAGCGTTGGATGGCTGTGATATTGCATTTGCATTTTGGAGAAAAGATATGTCATACTGTCAGTAATTTATATGTATATGCTTATTGGCATTTTTCGTTTTTTTCATTCTAAACTTAGAGTAGTTTATCAACAGAAAGGTCGTCTGTCAGAGGATGAAGCTCGGTTTTATACTGCAGAAGTGGTCGATGCCCTTGAATACATACACAACATGGGATTGATACACCGAGATATCAAGGTTTCTTATCTCTGTTTGCTCTATTATTGTGGACATATAGCACATAAAAAATAAACATTTTTTTTTTACAGCCTGAAAACTTGCTACTTACGACTGATGGACATATCAAAATAGCTGATTTTGGGAGTGTAAAGCCTATGGTGGATAGTCGAATTACCGTTCTCCCGAATGCAGCATCAGGTTCATATCACTGGAAAAAAAAGAAAAAACTTAAATTATATTCGAAGCACATCTTGACATGGATTGCACCAAATTTTCCTTGTAGATGATAAAGCTTGTACATTTGTGGGAACTGCTGCATATGTTCCTCCAGAAGTCCTTAATTCCTCCCCTGCAACTTTCGGGTAACGAGTTCGTTGTACTTACCTGTTCATAACAATATTACTTTACATCAAATATTACTTTACATCAATGTTTTTATCCGAGCAATTATCCAAGGAGGCAGGTACAATATGGTTGGCACAGGTACAATATGGTTGGCAGTGTTATTCCCCTTTAATGTAGGATAAAGGAACAAAAATCACGGTTTCACCATGTAACCTAGGGTTTAGAGGGGAGCAATCATTATGTGATGGTCTCGTTGAATAATTTTTCTGTCTTTTTGGGTCTTGAAATTCAAGAGCTTTTGTTGGCCTTTATGTTCGTATCGTAACTCATCTGTCCATTTTAGTTTATACTCCACGTAATCAGTTCTTTGGATTTGAAAACAGAAATGACCTTTGGGCGCTCGGGTGCACCTTGTACCAGATGCTTTCAGGGACTTCTCCTTTTAAGGATGCAAGTGAGTGGCTTATTTTCCAAAAAATTGTAGCACGAGATATAAAATTCCCCAGCTATTTTTCCGAGCAAGCAAGGGATCTCATCGACCACCTATTGGTATGTACGTTTTTTTGTCCTCCAGTTCATTTTAGCATTTTCAGACTTCATTAACTGTATGAATTGTTAAATGATGCCCTTGGGTAGCTGTTAATCCAGTTTAATGAGAAATCTCCTGCATTTTTGCATTAAAATCTTTTGATTTTGTGATCGAAATATTTATCATAAATTTGTTATATGCATGAGTTCGGCCTTAACTCATCTTTTGTCTATTTCAGGATTTAGATCCCATCAAGAGACCGGGTGCGGGAGCCGAGGGTTATACTTCTCTCAAGAATCATCCCTTCTTTGAGGGGGTTGATTGGAACAACATAAGAGCACAAACTCCTCCCAGACTTGCTTTAGAAGCAGGGGTATTGTTTGCTATCAAAAGTGCTTGTCATCATTTATTTGATCCACTTGTTCTTGTCAAATACGTTATCTCGCTTTCGATTATGTAGAGTCATTCAAATGAGAACGAGGATGGCTCTGAGTCCTCTTGGAATCCTTCACATGTTGGAGATGGTGCATCAAGACAAAATGATGGGAATGCTGGTTCTGCATCAACTTCCGAAGGATCACATCATATTACTCGGCTTGCATCGATCGACTCCTTTGATTCAAAATGGTATTTGTTTTCTTCCTGATATTTACTATATTATATTGCTCAAGACAATGACTTCGTTGTGATTATAGCAGCGATACCGATCTCTATTTTGGCTTGCTTTGCTATACTTACTAAGAAATGTCTAAATGTTAATTTTCGTCTTAACAGGCAACAATTCCTTGAACCTGGAGAATCTGTTCTTATGATTTCAATGGTGAAAAAACTTCAGAAGCTAACAAGCAAAAAGGTTCAACTCATCCTCACCAACAAACCAAAGTTGATTTATGTTGATCCTTCAAAGCTCATTGTCAAGGGGAATATTATTTGGTCTGACAATCCTAATGACCTCAACATTCAAGTGACTAGTCCTTCACATTTCAAGATTTGCACAGTATGCCATATCAACTCTATGCTTCTCTTTCTAAATAATTTTAGATTTATCAATGTAGATTGCCAATTTTGAGTATTTCTTTTTCCTGATCACTTTGAATATTCATTGATGTCCTGTTTGATAAAACATTTCTTTTCCGTTTTATGTTTTCGGAGATTTCTCCTCTGCTTTCTGAAAATGACGTGTCTCAAAAACTGAAAAGGAGTTCCATATATATATATATATTTAAAGAAAAAGATTATTTGACAAAACAAATTATTAGTAAACAAGCAATCAATCAAATTGGCTCAGTTATGCTTATCATTCTGTTGCCAAAGCCAATGGCTCAGTTGTTATGTTTCTCAACTGTTCTAATCCAAAGTTCATTCTTCAGCCAAAGAAGATTGCCTCTTTCGAGGATGCGAAACAGCGAGCCTGGCAGTGGAAGAAGGCGATCGAGGGGCTTCAGAATCGATGAATCGTTTGTGGTGACACATTCTTTGGAAGAGTTTACATTTTAAAGAGGAAAAAAGAAAGTGAGGTTCATCAATAACTTAAATTTTCTAGGATTATTTATTTAGTGGGAGCTATTATATAGTTGGAAGAAAATATCAGCTAATCCACACCCTCCATCAACCCCAAAAGAAGAAAGCTGGAAGAAAGAAGAAGAAAGAGTGATATTTTTATATCATTGAATCATTTCTTTGGAATTGTATGTGCAGTTCTGCCTTTAGTCTTTATATATGGCCTGGATTAATACATGTATTGAAGATACCTACCAGTCATCAATGAAATTTACTCATCAAATTATTTCCTATTATACAATTATATGAATCCTTGTTCTCTCTAATAGTTTAAAAAGAAAAAAGAAAAAATTTCAGTGTCTATGACTACTTGATCTGTGAGTTGCCACAGAATTGATTTCATTTTTGAACATAGGATTATACATCTTTTTAACTTGGGACTTCTGGCATTGTTTACTTGAACTTTATGATATTAAATATTTAATTATAAATTGCAAATTACCATAGTAGTTTAAAAAAGATTAGGTAATAAGAGTTGGTCAAGGATAATTTTTGAAAAGGTAAAAATTAAAGGGATCTTTCTTATCCAATCTCTTCAATTTTATGTATGATAAGATTCATGAAATGTGAAAACATATTTAGTTGGTAAGGGATCACTCGATCGGTTAGATATATAATTTGAAAATGTAATAAGCTATTAAACATTTCTTAAAGTCTAATTGAACTAAATTGATAATTTAACCTAATCTATTAGGAGAGATTATTTTGTCATTCAGTACATCGAGTTTTGATGAATGGATGATTGAGTATCATGGGTCAAATATAAAAATAAAAATTTTTTTGAAGGGGGAATTTTAATATATCAAATGTAAAATCGAGAATTTTAAATTACTGAACACCAAGCTAATTACTTGAAATTAGCACCCATTTTATAAATTTAGCCAAATATAAATTAATGGTTTTTTTTTTTTTTTTTTTTTTTTTTGGGGGGGGGGGGAAAGGAAATTACTTCGTCCCCTTTTTAATAAATGAACTTTTGATTAAGATGAAAAGCGTGTAAGATGCCTCCTTTTGAGGCTGAAAAAAAAAATACTTTTTTTTTCTTTTATATAACAAATTAATTATTTTACAGGAATTTAAAAGATTCAAACTTAAAATCATTTCATATAATAATATGGAATCAGACCAGCAAAAAAGGAAAAAAAAAAAAAAAAAAAGGAAGAAGAAAATATGTATCAAATGGTTAATTTGCATTGGTACAAGGATCAAAACAAAAGTTTGGAAAGTAGAAGGATTAAAACAAATAAAAATTAAAAATACAAAAAAAAAAAAAAAAAACCCCATTTGAAGATATGGAAAATAAAATGGAGTAAAAGTCGAAAATATTGAGACAAAAATGACATATAAACAGAAAAGGGAAAATTGACCACGGAGCTCAATGATATATTTTAGAATATTAAAATACTATTTTTGTCTTTTTATCTTAGGTATGTTTTTAAATGATTTTGAAATTGTTAATTTTTTTTATGATTAATAATCCAAAATCAACTTAATTTTTTTTATTTTATACTTTAAAACATGTTTTGATAGTATCAAAATTAATTTCGAAATATATTACTGTAGGATGACAATCATAAAATGGTGAATATGGTTTAATCAAACCAATTATTTTTTTTTATTGATGTGGGTCCAATTAAATAAATTAACAAACTTTTTGTTAACAATTGATTTAAACAATCAATTCATGCAAATAAATTTAACTCAAAATAATAAAAGAAATTAACAACATTACTATAAAGTACCCTATTTGATTCTAAAAACAAAATTGATAATGAATATAGAAATTTAAGAACTAGACCAAAATATACAAATATGAGAGCAATTAATTTTATGTAATAAACTATAATGACACATTAATTGTAAAATTAAAATAGCATAGGGATAGAGAAATTAACATTGAAAATCTTTATAGTGGTTTAATTAAACTCGACTTACATCATTTTTCCAAGCGCCTCTTGGGATTTTGAATAAGGATCTTATCAACTATTTCCACGAATTAGAGCCCAATCGTTACACCACTATTTTTGTGAGTTCGAGAGCAAACTCAAACTTTTCCACGGATTAAGAACAAACCGTTACGACAACTCTTTTTGTGATTAAGAGCAACCCTTGCAAAATATTTACAAGAATTAGAACACACTCAAGAAACTCTCTAAAATAGTGAATTTACAAATTTTGAGGTTATAACAAATCAATCCACACCATACATAAATCTATCTCAAGAATAAGATGAAAAAGAAGAAAACAATAATAGAGGCTTAATGAATCATGGAGGATTGTAAAAAGTTGTGAAATTGTTGTTAAAATTTTGGAAAAGATGAAGTGTTTTAAAAGAGGGAGAAGTCGGTGAAAATCACCATTCAATTTGAGGCTTTGGATAGTAGTAAAAGGAAATCAAATGGTGGAGATTTAAACTCAACTAGTTATTAGACACAAATAAAAATAATAAAATAATATCTATCTTTTAAAGTAATTTCTCTTAAAACCTAACAAAAAGATAAATGCTCACCATGTGTCTAAAACTAATTATTAGACATGAAAATGAAATAATATTAAATTAATTTTCTTTTTAAATTCATTTCATTTTTAAAACCAATCCAAAAATAAAAAACTTACCATGTGTCATTCCTCTATTACTCCAAATAGTGCATTTAAGTTGGTATGAGAAAAATTATAAGACATGAGATTTTTTCGTTAAGTTTGTTTTGACTACTCTGATTTGAGTGATTCAAATTGCATCGAAATCGTTGTTTCAAATTCTACACAATGAACATTTAAAAAACACTCAAATTGTTAATAAATAAAAGTAGGTTTGTTATTTTCAAAATATTAACTAATTAATTAATTTGAGATTAAAAGTAAAAAAAACTAATTATTACTTTTATACTTTAAAATATGTTTTGATAGTATCAAAATTGATTTTAAAATATTAAAAATATATTTATAAGTGATTTTAAAAGTGACAAAAACGATTTTAACCTTTTTCAAAATCGAGTTAGGTTAATTAAATGACAAAGAATCCGAAAAATTCATACAACCCAACTCAACCGGCAAAATTTGGATTGAGTAACTTCTTTTTTGGAAAACCGGTTCGGCTTGCGTTTGGTTGTCATTTTGGTCGGTTCAATCCGAGCCAAACCAAAAACTCGGTTAAATTATAAGTTAAACGTAAACTTTAGGGTTTAGCGGTTAGCACACGTCAGCCATAAGGCTTCCCATCTCCTCCCCCGTGTTTCCCCCCCTCTTCTTCCGTTTCTCACTCTCCGGCGCACCTCTCTCCGCCAGCAGCTCTCGTCCACTCGTCCAGTTCGCCGTTTTTTCGTTCCCAGAATCTGTGTTTCGTTCTTGCAAAGTTGATATGCAATTTTGATACCATTTCGTGTAGCTAATTCATGAGCCGAGCTGATTAGAGGTCATTCATCCGCTAGAATGCTTAGAATGGATGAATTTTTGAAGAACCAAATCTTTGCAACTCATGCAGTTGCTGCTGTAGGCTCAGTGACACTGAGCACAGTTCTTACTTACCCTCTTGACACTATCAAAACTCTTATTCAGGTTTAATATCTTGCTATTGTGAAAATTTTCTGTAATGGAAGTATATCTGTATGAGTTGAACTAATTATTTGCTCTACAATAGGTTGGTTCTGATCCTTTAGGATCTGGTAAACAGTTGACGACTACTCAAGCTTTACAGAGAATTCAATCTCTCTCAGGAAATTCAGGTGATTCTTTAATTTTTCTTGAATTATAATATTGAGCCGGTTGAAGGTTGGCTGCACTGTCTTGTTATCTGAAAATCCATTCTTCAATCGTAGTCTCAGTAAATCTTTAGCATTTGTTATTTGTTTTTTTTGTTTTTTTGTTTTTTTGTTTTAAGTAAGCTCTCAACGTTAAGGAGTTCATTAACTTCCATTCCCAATCTTTTATACCCTTTGTTAGATTTTGGACTGAGATAAGAAGTTTTAGACGAAAAAGACTGTTATTCTTTTGGAAATAGGCATTCAATTTAATTCCCACTATTCCACTTGAAGGAATGAACATGATGCATGGGATGAAATTGATATTAGTTTCTTTGAACTAATGCCTAATGGCGAAGTGTAACCTTTTCTTTTAATATGTGTGTGCATGTGCCCCGGATTAAGGTTAATGAAACCTAACCATGGTTTTGGTCCTTCTTTGATGACCCAAAACCATGATTAGGTTCCGTTAATGAGTCCTTATCATAGTCTGTTGAGTAAGATGCTTTTGTTATTGGGCCCTTTTTGTTGTATCCTTTGTTGGAAGGCTGAGGAAAACCTAGATCACCTTCTCTGAGAGTGTCAGTTTGCGAGGTATGGGTTGAATTGTTTCTTTAGGAGTTTAATTTTGTGTTAGCTTGCTAGAGAGATGTTCGTTTGATGACTGGAGAGTTCCTCTTCCCTTTCAAAGAGAAAGGTCATTTTTTGTGGTTTGTGGGTGTGCGCTTTGTTGTGGGATCTTTGAGAGAAGAGGAACAATAGATTGTTTAGAAGTGTGGATAAAGGCAGTGTTTTGAAAGGCATGGCCGGGCGCGTGCCTTCAAGCGCCTTCCACGAAGCGGCGAGGCGCGCCTCGCATAATCACACACATAATTTTTTGCTCTTCTTTAATTCACATTTCTATCCATCTATGTTTTAGTCGTGTAAATAACATGTATATAGTATATTATATATTTTTTATATTTTTTGTGTCCACGCCTTTTTGTGCATTTATGCCTAGGCTCCAGAGAGCCATTGTGCCTTAATGCGCCTTGGACATTTTAAAACACTGAATAAGGACCCTAGCAAGGTTTTGTGTTTCACTTTGAGCTTCGGTTTTGAAGACTTTTTGTTATTATTTCCTAGGCAACATCTTATTTAGTCGGAAATCCTTTCTCTAGGAAAAAAACGAAGGAAAAAATTGTCAGAGAGAACTTAATTATGGTTGAAAAAAGTGGTTATCACAATATATATTGTTAAAACATCTCAGTATTTGCTTGGCCTTTTTTTTTTGGTAAGGAACAATGCTCTCATTGGGGAAAGTGAAAGAGTATACAATGAACATAGAAAAAAACAAGCCCATAAAATTGAAATAATATTTTACGAATGTTGCACTATGGCAATTTTGCTTTTATTAGTTTGCGAGAATATAAAGTTAGAGAATAGTAAAATGAAGTCATAATGGTATTTTGTTTTGTATCAAATGGTTGGTTCTCAAACCTTTGCTTTTATGTATCACGTGAGCATAACTCAACTGACATAAAACATGTATCTTTGATTAAAGAGGTCAGAGGTTTGAAACCCCAAATCTCTTTTTCTATATATTCCTTTACTCAACGTGGTAATTGCCTGCTTTCTTGAAAACATATTGCTTGGATCATATTATTTAGAGTTTAATTTTACACTGACTGAAGATTGCAGGTCTGTATAGTGGATTTGGATGGTTGGCCTTTGGGAGACTATTTGGTATAGGAGCTAGATTTGGAATATATGAAATTGTGACAGCATTTTATAAAGGTAAATCACATATCCTAGTTTAAAGTATGTTTTTATATCTTATCTATGAATGTGTCCAACATTGCAATCTTAACTCGAAGTATTCAAACCAACAACCCAAATATTATTTAATGAAATGAATTTGATTGATAAAAAAAATATGCAAGGAAGGGAAATTACAAAATTCATCTTTTGTTGGACTGACTTCAACATTTCAACGAGACTTCAAATATACTATCAATAAATTTTGTTTTCGTGACGGTCGTTAGTGCATACATGGCAGATGGTCGGGAAGATGATTACGTGCATGTGTCAGAGGCTCTGCTAGCTGGGCTTATGGCTGGTGCTGTGGAATCATTGATATGCTCTCCATTTGAGCTTGTTAAACTTCGTGCCCAGGCGACCTCCGCAATTCGTGTACGAAGCCCAATTCCTCCTGTCGGACAAGAAAGAGCTCTTGCACCTTCTATGTCAAGACTTCTTCATGGCTATACTCTGGATCAAAAAGCCTTAAACCATTCAGTTGGTCTTTTATCCACCCTGACAACTAAGCACCCGAACATAAAAGGTGCTTTACAAGAGTATCCATGGATGATGACAGGGTCCGGGAGGCCACCTGCAGTCAGCAACGTGCATAGGACATCAGATATCATTTCACTAGAAGGATGGCGTGCATTTTGGAGAGGTCTACGATCTGGGATCGCGAGGGATTCCATCTTTAGTGGCGTATTTTTCTCAACCTGGCAATTTCTGCACCAATCTATGCTTATTTGGAAGAGCATCAATATGGATTCACGACCCAGGTTTGACGATTTGATACTAGACTTCCATTGCAGTTATGTCTAATTTGCTTCCATTTCAAATTTTCACTTTGAATCGAAGAGTTTCCATTGGATATCAAGAACACAATTATGGACTTGACCACTGTCCCTAGTTTCTTGAACTGCTTGGTGAAGTTTGAGTATCTGAGCCAATATATAGTTGTCGAAATCTTGATCTAACTAGTTGATATAAAAGTCTGGCTGTGGCATCTTTCACTTATATTGAATATTATTATATGTTTACTGTCTCCTTTCATTAGCTTGAGATGATAAACAATTTTTTCTCTTGATCTCTTTTTCCAGGTCAAATGATGAAGTAGGCCCGCTCTCTCCATTTTCAGTTAGTCTTGCAGCTGGATTTTCTGGTGCAGTTGCTGCGGCTGCTTCTCATGGTTTCGATACTGCCAAGAGTCGATCACTATGCACCGTGTTGCCCAAGGTATGGAATGTAACGAACATAACAAATCAAATAGAACGAAATGTGGAAAGAAGAGAGAAATATTGCACGAAGGATCAAATGGTTTAATTAAGTTCTATACATTCATTGAAGTGGAAACGATACAAGTATTTATAGGAAATAATAAACTACCCACTAATGCACTAGCCTTGAAATTCTATCACAAACCTTGAAAATCTCCCTTTAATGAATCCACTAAACCATTATGCCACTGTCCTCCAAATTAGGAGGCACTACCCAAAATAAAAGCCATTAACTTCAATTAAAAAAAGAACTAATTTAATTAATAACTTGTAAAATAAGTTTGCACTAATTTTTAACACTTCCTCTTAGTGCAAACAAACGTTCAACAACACTAGGTATGCTCCTAAATTCCTCAAACTTAGACTTTACCAAGAGCCTTAGTAAGTATATCAACAACTTGCTCCTTGGAATGTATCTTTTCCAATCGAATATCTTGTGTCAAGACTTTCTCTCGAACAAAGTGAGAATGTGTTTCAATATGCTTTGTATGAGCATGAAACGCTGGATTTCCTGCAAGCTCGATTGCACTTTCATCATCACAAAAAATGGAAACTGGATAGTTTAAACTGAAAGATATTTCTCCCATAAGCCTTTTTAGCCAAATACACTTTTGAGTAGTCATAGTAGCTGCTACATATCTACTTCACAACTTGAAAGAGCAACAAAGGATTGCTTCTTACTGCACGATGAAATAACTTCCGAACCTGTATTGAAACAGTATCCTATTGTGAAATGTTTGTCATTTATATTACCAGCCCAATTTGCATCAACAAAACCATTTAAACCAAAAGATGTAACTTGTTTATACAACAAGCCAAGACATAGGGTGCTTTTTACATATGGTAGAATCATCTTTGCTACAATTAAATGAGCTTCACATAGTTTATCCATAAACTGAGCAACACCACCTACAGAATAAGAAATGTCAGACCTTGTGATAATTAAATAAATTAAACTACCAACAAGTTTTCGAAAAGGTGTTGCATTAGCCAATTGTTTTCCTTCTTCCTTAATCAACTTCAAGGACGGATCCATAAGTGTAGTCATTGGTTTTGACCGATTCATGTCAAAACGATCTAATAAACTCGCTGCATATTCTTTCCGTGAGACAAAGTATCAATCTGACATTTCAATTTCCAAGTCAAGAAAATATCTTGCTTCACCCAAGCTTTTCATTTCAAAGCGAATGGACAAAGCATCTCGGAGACTATTAATTTCAACTTCGTCATCACCTGCCATGATCATGTCATCAACATAGAGTAGTAGCACTGTACATCTTGAAGTTGTCTTTTTAGCAAATAGATTTGAATTTGCATTTGAAGATCTAAACCCAAAAAATTCAAGATATTGAGCAATCTTACCATACCAAGCACGAGGAGCTTGCTTAAAACCATACAAAGCCTTTTCGAGTCGACACACAAAATTTGAAAACTCCTTAGAAATAAAACCATGAGGTTGTTCCATAAAAATGTCTCGATCCAACTCTCCATAAAGAAAGCATTCTTCACATCTATCTGCCACAATTTTCAATCTTTGTAAGCAGCTAATGAAATAATTGTCTTGATGGTCATCATTTTAGCAACAGGACTGAATGTCTCTTCATAGTCTAGACCATATTGCTGTGAAAAACTACGAGCTACAAGATGAGCTTTATACCTTTCAATAGTACCATCAGCCTTTTTCTTTAACTTGTAAACCCATTTACAAGTAGCCAACTCGACATTTTTTGGCTTTGGAACAAGTTCCTACGTGTCATTCTTGCTAAGAGCCAAAATGTCCTCCTTCATTGCTTCTTCCCATTCGAAAATTCCTTTAGCTTCATTATAAGACCGGGGCTCATCTTCACAAATATCACTCATTTTAAAAACAAGATGCAAATGTACAATTATTTAACTGTACCTTATAATCAGATAAATAATGAGGTCGTATTTTCGGTCTAGAAGACTACGAACAACTTCACTATCTTCATCTGCCTCAACGTTTTCTCCATGATTAACATTAATACCTTTCTCATTCGATACATCGTTGGTAAAGAAAGGCGACACGTGAACAATATCTTCTTTCTTTGAATTTGCATCCATTTGGTATGACAAAACTTCGTCAAACACCACATCTCGAGAAACAAAAACTTTTCTCGTCTTTGGATCCATACATCTCCACCCTTTCCTGTGAGTATCATATCCAACAAAAATACAACGTCTTGCCTTTAGGTCTAATTTAGTACGTTTACTCTTTGAAACATAAACATAACAAATTGACCCTAAAACCCGAAGTAACTCACATCGGATTTCTGATGATATAGTACCTCAAAAAGAGATAGATTCGATCCTGTCCATGGAGGTAAGCGATTTATGACATGACAAGCTGATTGAATAGCTGTTGCCCACAACTTCCTTGGAAGATTCTTTGCATGCAGCCAAGACAAACACATGGAGGTAAGATTTGCTAATTTACGTTAAGCAATTTCATTCTGTTGTGGAGTGTCAGACCACTTCATTTGGTGTTGAAACCCATGCTCTTTGCAGTAATTTTGAAACTGATCAGACATTTATTCTCACCCATTATCTGTGCAAAGACACTCTATAGACAACTTAAATTGCTTCTCCACTTACTCCTTGAACTGGATAAACTTGGAGAAAGTATCACTTTTAGTTTCCAAAAAATACACCCAAGTGAAATGAGGAAAATCGTACATAATGACCATAACATGACAACAACGAGAATAGCTGGGTGTTTTAGTTGGTCCCATTAATCTTAATTAACTAATTACAATGCACTGTTATTTGAGTTTGAGAAAGGAAGATGATGTGACTTACCAAATTGACAACCAGGGAAAACCACATCATGGTGTATTTCTTTAAAGAGAGGAACACCATCAAGAAGCTTCGTCATAGAAATTCTTTCCAACAGCTGGTAATCAACATGGCCCAGCCAAGCATGCCAAAGTGTTGCAACATCATTTTGACCTGTCTTTTTAACATACGCATAATTTGCAGACAAAACATAGAGAGACCTCTTTCCAGTGAACAAAACATCACATTCAAATTCCTTAACATCAGAAATAATTTTCACATCATTTGGTCCAAAAAGAACATACCTCTCAGAGACGACAATCTGAGAGACCGAAATCAAATTCTTCTCTAAACCTGGAACATGCTAAACATCTGTAAGAGAAACACCATCGTTCTCAACATTAACATGCCCTTCTTGAGTAACAGGTGTAAGGAATTGTCAGCAGTCACAATTACTTTTCCTTCTTGGTGAGCACATACATTAGAGAGAAGAGAAACATTTCTAGTTGCATGATGAGAACAACCAGAATCAATGTAATCTATAGAAACATTAGCATGCAAAATAATGGGTTGATCTATAGCTTAAATTGATAAACATTGTTTCCATTTAATGTGCTTAGATTTGTTACTTTCTTGTACAACATTTGCTTCTGCTTCTTTGAGATCCACATGATAATTTTTCCACAACGATGGCACACCACCTTCACCTGACAATCACGTTTTATATCTCCTGGCTTGCTGCACCTAAAACATTCCTTCAATTTTCCCTTTAACTGCCCTTCAACCTTGGAATCATTGCTGTCATTTGAATTACATTTGGAAGAATAATTGACTCTTCCCTTGTCTTTTGTATAAAGAATAGCTTCCACCTTGTTTCCAAGCATTTGTTTCAACAATGCTTCTTGATTTGAGAGCAAATTTCCAACTCAACAATAGAAGGCTGATCTACGCAACCTTGTATCAAAGAGATAAATGGACTTCTCTCGCAGTCCACGAATAAGATAACGACACAAACGAGCATCGCTAATGGGCTCCTCTTTATCAAATTCTGAAATTTCAGAACACAAAGTCTTAACTTTCAGAAAATATTCTGAAACCGAAAAATTACCTTGAGTCATTCTAGCAAGTTTGTTTTCCAAATACTGCAAGCTTGTTGTGTTCTTCTGAGTGAACAACCTTGCAAGTGTGTCTCACACTTTCTTTGGAGAATTCTCATCACAAACGTGCTCTATATACCCCTTGCTGATAGAAGTTTGCAAAGCAAATAAAACTTTACCACACTTGACCTTCCACTTCCTCCGTGCCGCAACGTTCTCTAGAATATCTTTTGGAATTGAATCATCTCCGAAAACAAGATCCCACAAAGCTTGTCCTTGAAGAAAAGCTTCCATACATAGCCTCCAATAGTTATAATTATCATCAGTAGTAAGTTTGTCTATACAAATGTTATTTCCACCGTTCATCTTCACTGAGTATTTAAACTCAAACACAAAACAAAGAACCTGAATGCTCTGATACTATGTAAAGAAAACAAAAAATTGAAGAGAATGGAATATGGAAACAATAGAGAAATATTGCACGAAGGATCAAAGTGTTTTAATCGAGTTATATATATTCATTGAAGTGGAAACAATACAAGTACTTATAGAAAAATAATAAACTACCCACTAATGCACTAACCTTAAAATTCTACCACTAATCTTGAAAATCTCCCTTAATAAATCCACTAAACCATTATGCTATTATCCTCTAATTTAGGAGGCACTATCCTAAGTAAAAGTTAAAAGAAAAAATTAATTTAATTAATAACTTGCAAAATAAGTTTGCACTAATTTTTAACATGGAAATCATTAATGGAAGAGTTCGGTGCAGTATAGTTTCAGACATGGAAATCATTATAGTGCACTTGTTGTGATGGGCTTGTCTGATGAACAAAATTAAAATTATGGCAGTACTCCTGAATTTTGCAAAAAGTAGTCAGAAACTTTTAAAAGTTGCAATATTATGCTTGACCATCTATAAACATTTCAAAATTATCACTAGTGTAGAAATCCTTTAGAATTTTGGAAATTGAAAATCTAAAATGGTATAGCGGTGACCTAAAATAGAAAATTGGATCACCACTCTACTTTAGGTCCCAATTTCCGTTTGAAATTATGAACTAAAGGTAGTTTTGAAATACTTATGAAAGTTCGAGGACAATATTGTCACTTTTGAAAAATAAGGATACTTTGAAACAAAGGGTAAAGTTCAGGGTGTTTTTTTATTTCCATTTGAAATTTTAAAGGAATTTTATTTTAAGGGTAGTTTTGAAATATTTATGAAAGTTCGAGGGTATTATTGCCAATTTTGAAAAATAGGGATACTTTGAAATAAAAGGTAAAGTTTCGGGGTATTTTTATAATTTAGCCTCTGATAAAAAAAACCATCACGATAATTTTCCTATATGCAATTTAGCCTTATGGAAACATTTTCCTATTTAGTGCAAAATTTTATATTCTATGTTCACACCTATTGTCTTAAAACATTAAGATGATGTGAATCATTTTTTAGTTCTTAATAATTGAACACTACAAAAAGTACGTTTCATATAACATTTCTTCCGCCCGATCCATTTTCCTCGATGAGGATCTTGACCGTTAGAAGTACCTTTTTTTGGAGGTAGAATATTCAAATATTATCAAAAAATCATACATTAACTTTTGTTTTTACTTTTGAATACACAAAAAGTTAAAGGTTCCCTTTATGACCATTTGGTTGTTTATTTTTGAAAATTAAGTTAATAGACACTATTTTTACCCATATGTTTTTTTGTTTTGTTATCAATGTTTTCAAAAACCGAACAAGTTTTGAAACCTAAAAAAGTAGTTTTTTAAAAACTTGTTTTTGTTTTTGGAATTTAACCGAGGATTCAAATGTTTGTGAAAAAAATGTTGAAAATATAGTAAGAAAATTGAGAGGAACAACCATAAATTTCAAAAACAGAACCTAGTATATTCATTTTATATCAACTTCATAGATTATCCTTTATATCATGAACGTGTTGTACACAAAAATGTTATCCATATATTCTGTTGATAGGCTTTTTGCATAGTAAAATGGAGTTATTAATGAAGTAATTTTGAAACAACTAGAGTTGAGAAAATTTTGTTTTAAAGTTCAAGAATGAAACTGAAGATTGTTAATATTAAGGGGAGCACAAGATATTATCTCTCTCCCTATTTACTCGCATTGTGTGATTCTCGCTGTTGTGTTCCATATGTATCGTCTTCTCTATTACTATAATGTCAAGTTTTACAATCAGCAGGATCATTTAGAGTAGGAGATGTACATGCAACATTTATTTCCTATGACGCATCCCTTCTACGTTTCTCAACTTACATGGAAGCAATTGGTTGATCATGGTTGTTTTGTTGCAGTATGTCGCCATGGAGAGAAAGTTTCTCAAATGGCGAAGACCGGGTAATAGATTCGAGAGAACTACAGGGATTCATCCTGCAGATCGAAGTCTCCTGTTTCGTGGCATAGGATTGCGAATGGCTCGCTGTGGTTTAGGGTCATTTTTTATGGTTGGAGGTTACTATTTGATTATCGATCATTTGTTGAAATGATGTATTATTTGCAGGGAATACTTGGAATAAATTACAAAGAGTATTTTCAAGGCCATAGAGAATCAATTTCTTTGTACCATACACAGATTTTGTATGGCTAATTTGCTATATTTCTGATAAAAACATTGTTTCTTAAGCATCTGTTGCATAATTATGTTACCCAATTTTATATAGCCAATTTGAGGGTATAAGGCCCTAGTTATCCTTTTAAAGGTTTAGACGGCTGGATTTTTCACTCATACAAAACTAGGTATATATCACGCACACCGTCCTTCTTTATATATATATATACATATATAATTCCAATATTTATTTATTTATTTTAAAAATAAATTCTGATATTAAGATTTTTAGGTTAAATTATGGATTAGTTTATGAATTTTGAGATTTGTGTCTATTTTGTTTTCGAAATTTTAAGAGTATTTTTATAGGTTTTTTTAAACTTTCAAGTTTGTGTCTAATATATTATAGATTCTTAAAATTTTCTAATTTTGTGTCTATTTGATTATTTATAAATTTTAAGATTTAAAAAATTAATTGATATATTAAATATTAACATTAAATTTTATGTCTAATGTAACATTAAATTTTCAATTTTGTGTCTATGAATTTAATTTAGTACCCAAACTTTTTTTATTGGACCAACTTATTTACAGTGTATTAAGTAAAAAAATAAAATAAAATAAATAAGATTGCTCAAAAGTAAACTAATAATTAGAATTAAAATAACCCTTTTGTTTTGAAGCTTAGTGACTAAATAAGACATTTTCAAAAGTTAAAATAACTATATAATATCATAATAACTGAGATCTTTTGAAAGTTGAGTAGAATCGGATAAACTTTTTCAGAGAAGACTAAAATGAGACTTAAACTTAATTTTAATATATATAGTCACAATTATTTTATTTAAATACTACAGATTTTTTTTTTTAAAAAAAATTAAATTTAAGCAATGAGTGAGTGAGGTAGAGTTTAAATCTCCAATGAGAGATATGAAGCTGTTGATACTTTAATTTATTTCACACATGTCAAATCGAGCATAACTCGATCAACATCTAAATATGCTAGAAACCAAGAGATCCGTAGTTTAAATTCCTTATCTCCAATTGTACTTAAAAAATCCATTCCACATATATAATTGTAATCAATTTCGATTTTTTTTTTTACTTCTTAAAACAATATTTAGTATAATAATTGTTACAGTAATCATAGCAATTAATGAATATCATTAGAAGCCTTATTATCTTGGCTCAAATTTGTTTTTATCATATCTTTATTAAACGTGGTTTGAGCTGCACAATAAATAGATGCACCCTTATTGGTTACTTTTTGTCGTCGTCGTCCTCAGGTTTCCATCTTTTCCAAGCCCACCCTATGATAAGAACTCCTCCTAAAGCAAGTAACTGAAAGCAGATGAAATTAACTAACATCAAAGCAATTTTTTCTTTCTTTCTTTACAATCAAAGAGCTGTATTATTTATTTATTATTCTTTTTAGTTCAAAGCTGCAATTTGCTTGATAAGTATAGAAGCCATTGAGTTCTAATTGTGAAAACCGCTTGCATATAATTTAAATGAGTAACAATTGAGCTGTGCGTAGAGATGTCCATTTTTTTAGAGCTGAAGTCCCGTGGGAGTCCGTCTTTAATGAATGAAAAAAAGAGGGAGAATGAGATAAGAAAATTTTTTAGGAGTTAAACGAAGATGGAAATGGAGAATGTATTCTCCATTCATGTTCCTGGCCTCATTTATTTTCATTATTATTATTATTTTAAAAAAATTATATATACACATACATATAAAAGATGGAAAATTATTTCAAAGGGTAAAACTGTTGAAAATATTTACAAGATATAACAAAATTTTAGAACTATCAATGATAGACACCGATAGATTTATCAGTGTCTATCATTGATAGTTCTAAAATTTTGCTATATTTTTTCTATATTTAAAAATGACCCTGTAAAGGTATGTATATAAATGTGAATCAATTTAAACTCTTACTTATAGAGATGATGATATTGTATGAATAATTTGATAAGTTTAATGACTTATCTCTAAACTCTTATGTGTACTTAATTAAATAACTTATAAGGAAACACATTAAACTGAAGTCCTATTCTATTTTATTTAAGAGGTTTAAGAATTTTGGTTAAGGGAAACTCATAAGGAATTCACAATTTAAATAAGAACTCACGATGGAAAAAACTATTTAATTGAATTTTTTGCTTAAAAAATTTTGCATCATTTTTTTTTTCTAAACAAATAAAAAGGAGAATAATCCCCTTCTTGAGAACTCGAAACCACCACAAATTTCCTCTTTGAATATGTCTTGACCCCCGCAAAATTAAATAGAGAATTTTTTAAGATGGAGAATAAAATGGGCAGAGATAAAAATCGAAAAGTCATCTCCGTCCCTATTCTCACTTCGTGGACATCTCTAAGACTATCTAATGAATTCAATAAACTTAAAAATATTAATAAAAAAGAATTGCGCCATGTAATTGGCCACATAGCTTGATTGCAAAAAATGACTCGTCTAACACTTGAGTATTATTCTAATTTCTTTTAAATAAATGTATTATTCTAATTAAAATCTCTCCAAGTTGGTCTTAAGAAGCATCTTAACAAACCATTTGAGTTTATTTATTCTATTTTCCTCTATGAACTCACATTTTTTAAAAATAAAGCAAAATTTAAGAAATTAAAAAAAAAGTTTATTTTTTTAAACTTAGATTAAAAGTTCAAATATTTCTTAAAAATATTATAAGAACTACCATAAAAAAATTAGAGAACATAAATTTTAAAAATAGAAAACAAAAAACAAATTAATATTAAAGAGAAACTTGATTTTTTATTTTGAGAAATTAAGCTAGCTTATACAAACACACTACTCCCACTAATTAGTTATTCTATTTTATAATCTATAAAGCAAAGTTCCAAGTGTTTTTTTTTTCGATATTAAATGAATCAACTTATATATAAATATAACAAAATGTCATTGTGACATATTTTGTATATTTAAAAATATTTTTTTTAGTAATTTTATCATTTAAAATAGTTAATTTTAAAACTTTGTTCTATTTTTGAAATTTGGTTAAGATTTAAATATAATTTCTTAAAAAAAAAAAAAAACTGAAAAACAATCCAAAGTTTAGAAAATAAAATCATTATATCAACAAAATTTAGAAAACCTAAACTTAAAAGTTGTGTTTAATAAGTTATTTGACATATATAACTAAAAATAAATAAACTGAGCAATAAAAACACAGTAGGAGTAGGAGAAAATGGAGAACGAATCATACCGACCACCGGATTGCCGGATGTGAAAACTTGCCAGGGCGCTTGCACTCAGCCACCAACGGCGGAGGAGGAACCACTTCCGGTGCCGGAACGGTGACGACGATAGGCTTCTGAGGTGGAGTTTCTTCTTTCTTCTCCCCTAATTTCTGCAGATTTTTTAGCAAAGACTTGGGCAATTTAGGGTTTTTGTGAATAAATTCTCTGTTCTCAGCCATGTCGTAAGATCACCGGTTCCGGCGCCGCCGCTGATCGGAACAATATTTCGTTTGTCCTTGTGGAAATATCTGTGTTTTGGAAGGTGAGAGAATTGCCCTTTTTGTGGACGGATCGGAAGAATGGCCTTTTTCTTTTTTTCTTTTTATTCATTTATTTTTTAATTTTATTTTTGAGTTGCTTCGTTCTCCCGCCAAATACGATGCTGCGCTAATGAAAATTAACGTACACCTACCAATTGTTTAATACAATGTAAATAATTTGAAAGGAAAAAAATAATAATAAATCATTTTATACCCTATAAATATTTTAGGTTCTAATATTTTGAAATTTTTTCATCGAGTATGAAAATTTGAGTTTTTTTTTTCTCCATAATTATTAGTTGATGTTATTGAAATGGACATATGTTTTTATTATTATTATTATTATTATTATTATTATTTGAAGAATACATGTCGTTAGAATTATTTTCACTTGGTTTATTTAAAATCATCTTAAATTTATCCAAATAATACGTTTCTTACACCAAAAATCTTACTAAAGTAAGAAAAGAAAGAAATAAATAAAAATATTTTTTAATTCTTCCTGAATTATTAGAGAAAAATAAAGGGGAAAAGGAGGATAAAAAATTGCTTATTACGTTAATTTGACATTTGAAAAGGTGTACACATGTGTGAGAGCTGATACATGAATGATTTTCAAAAGAAATCCTAACAGAGAGGTCTAAATTTGCTCACTTATGAAAGTTCAAGGGTTTAAACTGATACAATTATATAAACTTTCTCTAAAATTTTCCAAACAAATTCAACTCTAAAGTAAATAGTATAAATTAATGTATTCATAAAAGTTGAAGGCTTTAATTGATACAATTATTAGTTTTTAACGTCAATTTTGATACCATCCCAAATGGGTATATAAATTGGGTCTTTCCCCCTAATTTAAAGTGTATATATATGTTTTTATTTATCTTTTTTCTTTCTATGGCATGTGAAATTGAGAATTCAATTTTCTAACTCGAGTCAAAATTATATACCTTAACTAATTAAGCTATATTGAAGAATTGGCAGTGTTTTGTTGTTCCTACCATTTTTAGTTCCTTACTTTTAAAGAAAATTTTCATAGATAGAAAAAATGTCAAACTATTTACAGAAATAGCAAAAAAAAATGGTAGACATTAATAAACTCCTATCAGCATCTATCAATGACAGACTTCTATAAGTTTCTATCACCGAAAGACATTGATAGACTTCTATTAGTCTTTATCAAAGAAGATTAAAATTTTGCCATTTTGTGAAAATAGTTTATCTTATTTTTCTATTTTTGAAAATCCACCTACTTCAAATTCACTCTTCTTTTATGTTTGAATATATATATATATTATGGAAGTATTTTTTTTGTATGTCAATAATGAAAGGTAATCATCCTTATGATACAAAAATAACAGCACCTTGGCTTTGCTCATTTACAAAAACAAACATGATTTTTAGGGTACCACCATATTCAAGAATAACCAACTTGATTTATGTTCATCTCATACTCGCAGACAGAGGAATTTACATATATAAAGAAGATCCGATTCTGAGATTGTTCGGGAGACATGGTAAACGTCCGGAGGAGATATTGTGAAGAGAGAATGAAGATACAGATATAAGACTACTAATTGGTTGATTAACTAGGGTCCTAGCTTTTTTGAGAGCCAAAGACTTTAGTTCATCTTGTGGGAACTTTTATTGATATTTAAGTTGAGAGAGAAATTATCTTTATAATTGGATAAATTATTCAACGAAGCCGCTACAATAATATTGACATGAATTAAAAAATCTATTGCTTCTTCATAATTATCGAGAATATAAAATCGAAGTATTTCTTTCTTATTATTCATCTGTAAAAAAAATGCCTATCACATTGTGGCGGCCTCGGCAAATATGCCTATCACATTGTGGCGGCCTCGGCAAATATTTTATTATTATTTTTTTATTTTAAAGTTGTTATTAATGAATGTTAAAATTGCATAATATGATAATAGTCGGTTGCCTAAATGAAAACAGTAATTAGTCAACTTAGAAACTGTCTTATAAATAATTTATCTTCTAAAATTGTAAGAATTTGATAAAAAAGTTGAGATTATATGGCATAATTTATGGTTTATGGTTTTAACACAATAACATAAGAATGAAAATGAAAATCTATCTTTTCAATAAAGCTATATTTTTTTCCTTCAAAAAGTTAGTCACTGTAATTTAGTTTAAAGTATTTTAATTCTCATAAATTAAAATAAATTTCCCAATAATAATGGCTGACATTCTAGAGAATTAAATAGAAGTAAAAATTGAAAAGGATCCAAAAGCTAGTGACTCAATTCTACACCATTTCAAATTTGAATTTCAAACAACACAACAGGTAAAATTCGAATCACTATAAAAATTAGAAAAATTTTCTTAGGTAGAAAAAATGTCAAACTATTTACAAAAAATAGCAAGAAAAAAAAATACTAATAGATACTGATAGACTTTTATCAATTTCTATGTTTATTAGTATCTATCATCGATAGACATTGATAAACTTTTATTAGTCTTTATCCGTCTCTATCAAAGAAAGATTAAAATTTTGCTATTTTGTGTATATATCTTCCTTATTTTTCTCTTTTTTGAAAAATCCCTCAATAAAAATTATTATTTATTTTATGCTACACAATATTCATACTTTTGAATGAGATTTTTATTGATACAAAAAAATCCTAATTTCTAATTTAAAGTTATATATTTAATAAAGGCTGATGGGTTAATAAACAGTATTTCTTCTGTTTATTATTGTTATTATTTTAATTTAGAAAACAGTATTTCATCATTTTACATTTGGAAAAAAATTCTCTAAATAACTTGTATTTTGAATAACTTTTGTTTTAAAGTGGATGAAAATGAATCAATCCTTTTCCCAAGTTGGAAGGAGATGTTTATCCCCATTGGACAAGTATCAACATCAAGCAATCTATCCTTTATCAACAAATAGCCTAGACATGATTTATAAACTAAATTAAGTGTCATGAAAAATCTTTTATAGCAAAATAGGAGAAGTGAGAAAATAAGGAACTAGATTACAAACAAAAAAAACTATTTAATGAAAAATTGACATAGAAATGAAAATCGAACTTTGACGAGATCAATAGTATAAGCTTTATGTTAGTTGAATTATGTTCATTTGGACAAATTGTCACCAATATAATAGAATAAACTTACTAACTTGTAAAGATTACACTACTTTAATTATTTATCTTATGAACTCAATATAGTATTTTATTTGACTTGATGAACTCAACAGGGTATAAGAAGAGATACATAAAAGAACAATAAATCCTTGTAAAGGAAAATATTCTTCCATGTAAGGTTGAGTCCTTTAAAAAAACACACATCCTTCCCCAAAGAGCATGGACTTTAATTATGTGACAAGAAGGTGAATTTGTAATTCGAGTAAAATGTGACCTGCAAGACAAGGAATATCTGGACACTGGTGTGTGTGGTATTTGCCATAAACTGTCTGATGCCTAACTTAGTAAAACACTTTTGGTTCTAGCAATGAGAGTGCAAATTGCACACCTCGAGAATGACTCTTCATGGACCTTGAAGCTCACCTGGCCCAAGGCCCATTTGAGTTCGACCATTGGACGAGATTTTAGTTTTAGGTCCTGTCTATTATCCCATTTCAGCATGAATACCATTGAGTTTAGTTTGTACCTTTTTTAGTGCAAATTTACTCATAAAATCCCTAACAAAGGGTCTACATCAACCTTAAAAGTTTAAGCCTTAAATTAGTATAACTATCAATTTAGAGTTTTTAATGAGTACGAATTGAATTTTTTCAAAAATATATTGATATTATTTTGAGAAAGATTAAAAAAAAATAAAAACAAGAAGTTGAATTTCTCCGAAGCATAAATATGTCATTTTTCCAATAAGTCATTATTATTGGATAAGTATTAATCTTCAAACAAGCGCCCATGGCCTAATGGATAAGGCGTCTGACTTCTAATCAGGCGATTGTGGGTTCGAGTCCCACTGGGCGTGTGTGCATTATTTTTCCTTTCATGTCTATAGCTTAATGGACTTAAATAGTAATATCAGGTAGATGATGATACTAATGTCGATTCACCTGTAGATAATATATCTACGATATAAATTTAATACTATGGGTAGAAATAAGATTATAGTACTTCAAATCGAATATATATAAACCTTCCAACTTCATAATTATATGCTCTTTTTAGATAAAATAATACAAACACATATTCAATTATAAATTTCTTTGTTTTATTTTTTGCATTTTTAAAAGATAATCAACCACCATCTTAGCTCAAAATGAGCATTGTTTTTCAGCCTCATATATTTTCTTGCAAAAATTTATACAGATTCAGTTTCAACTTAAAGCTTCATCCTAAAAAAAACCAAAAAAGAAAGAGAGAAAAATCAAGCTAAGGCTAAAGAGCCTCCGGAAAACGTAAATCTGCAGGGCCAGGACCCAAAATCCCCTTCTGTTCACTAATCTTGCCTAGCCCAGGGATGGAGATTGGGACCACAACTGGAACCGGAACGGTAACTGAAACCGGAACTGGAACCGCAACCGGAACAGGAACAGGAACAGGAACAAGAACAGGAACCGGACCGGAAACATGATCTGGCTGTACACTTCTTTCTTCATCTCGCCACACACTCCCCTGCCACTCTATCTACAAAACCAAATAACAAAGCCAGATTACCAAATACCACCGAGCTTAATTGGAAACATAATGAAAGTATTATAAAAAACTAAGGAGTTTCAGATTTGTCACATTTTTTATCTACACTGATTTTACCTTTTTGATTCTATCACCTTAGTAATGTATCTAGTTAAATATAATTTTTTTTACAACATGTGAGGTGGGGGATCGAATCTCGTACTATGCCAATAATAGTTAACTATTATTAAGGGTTAATTTAAAATAACAAAAAGTAATAAGTTCAAAGTAAAAGTAATAAGAAGTGAAATAACATTTATCATTGCACTTGCAATTCTCAAGATTTAGCGCTGTCATTGTAACCATCATCATTTTAAGAGGCAAGACTGAATGCTGAAAAGTTTTAAACGAAGAGCTTGCGACAAGTCCCGTGGACCAAATTTAGACGTCAAGTGTAAGTTTCCTTCTTAGTGTTCTATCTTAATTAGATGCATGAACGACTTCAGTTGAGATGTTTTTTTTATTTATATATCTTTAGACGGTTTTTCTTTCTTCTGTTAATTAATCTGTTACAGGGATTGCAAATAAGAAATCAGGACAGTTGGAATTTTATCTCCTTAATTTCTTTATACTATATTTGTAAAGGATTTCTAAAGACAGAAACTTGCCTCTTCGTGATCATAACTAGTTTCTGGCAATAAGGGGGTCATAATTGGTGGAGTGATGTCTGGATCTGGCTTCTGAAATATGAATGTTGTGTACAGACCTGTTAAAGAAAGTTTCAAAAAAACATATTAACACTATGCTATTGCTAAAATGATAATAAACTTAGAGGAAATAAAATAAAAAATCACCTAGTACATCATATGATCGAGGAAGAAGTCTCCCCCTGGGATCCAGAATGTTTTGACCAAAATTCATGAGCATGCCTGCAAATTGTGCTCTTTTTGGGGCAATCAAAACACGGAGGGCAAAATAATCAGCCTCGCCCGGAAAAATTAGTTTGTGAGCTTTTCATCAGTTAAAGAAAACTAGGAATTTTAAAGCAAACTGCAAAAACCTGTGATCATCAAAGAATTCAGTCAAGTTTTGAATCTCGATATACTCAAGACCTGCTTCTCTAGCCAACCTGAGTGAGTTATAGCCACCAGTTAGCAAAATTCATTCAGATATTTGGGATGATTATATTGGCACATACAAATGTCAGTAAATACATATAGGAAAAAGTTTTATTCAAGTATGTGAAGAAATTTTGGTTTTGTAACACATCTGCAGTTACTTGATGGAAATTAGAAGGATGATGTATATGAACTGAAATATTATAGGATAAAAAAGAATGCGGTTGGAGATGGATAAAAAAGAATTAAACCTGATAAAGCTTGGAAAATGGACTAAACAATGAGTCTCAGCAGAGAGGTCATTTGCAAATTTCAGTTGATATTTCTTTCCAAACAAAGGGAACCTGGAAATACTCAATATCTTCAGTTACCATAGATTGACAAAAACTATTCATTAAAACAATCTGAAGATTAAGAAATATTTTAAAATTATTAAATTATACATACTTCTCTTCTTCCACTTCAAAGGTGATCATGTAGCTTTCCGATCTTATGCAATTGGGTACTATATTAGGCTTCATGCCAGCACTCCTATTGTGGTATGCTTCGACATTCTTCTGATACTTTGCCCTATAAAAGTAAAACAATCTAATATTTCAGAACTTTTTCTTTCTCTCTTAGCAATAATGTGGTGCGAAGGATATTCCTCTATTAGTATTGAAAGAACAAGAATAAAATATCCAACTTCTAACAAATATCTAATAAAATGATAAAAATTTAGACAGAGTAGATGCTTAAAAAGCCAAAAGAATATAGCACATCGGCTGGCAATCACATTTCACGAATCTGTAAATTTTTAAGTGGGACTACTTCTTGGGAGCTGCACCCACGCCAACTCCGTGGTGGAATTTTCATGAAGAGTCGAAGCTCAATTAGTGTTGGGTTAGATCATTGCAAGAACTTCATGATACTTCTTAAATTCTGATAGGCTATTGGTAAAATATTTACTAAAAAAGAGTAATGAAAGTTCACATTGCGCATCCAAAACTTACAGTGCTAGAAAGAAAGGGTGACTGGGCAGAATGAATGATATACATATGAATAAAACATCAGACTGAAAATTGTAGACAAAAATATGAAAATAACAACAAACTCCTAAAACAACCGGATTTGATTATTATTTCATACCATATTGTAGACGAGTCTGGAGTAATGCCAAAAAAGTAGCCCCCAGGTTTAAGCAATGCTGACACATTATGTAAGAGTCTCTGTGCTCTCTCCTCGGTTTCAAAACACATCTGCAAAAAGCACACATCATCTAATACAAGGAAGACAAGATCCATTCTCACCCCTAATCCACAAAAAACAAGAAGAAGAAATTCCAGTGTAGGACCTGCAGATGCTGCAAGCAGGAGACTAGATCAGCTATCTCAGTTTTGTCTTTCAAATGAGCTTCAATATTTTCCTGTCAAAATAGAATATAGTTAGCAGGAAAATAAGAAAAAGAAAATAGCAGGCAACAAAGTTGATGTGTCTGAGTTTTAAATGTTACATTCTATCTAGTTACATTCTATCTAATAATGTAATCATATTTTACACTAATGGTATTATAAGTTTAACACTTGCCTTTGAAATCAAATCTGTAAAATAGAGGACCAAATGAATTAGCATTTCGTAGGATGATAATGGTTTAGATACTTGAATAATTAAATCAAAAAGCATGCACGTGCTAGTGTGTGAAGTGAGTTCCAATCCATTTCTTTGTTACTGAAGTTTAATAAGTGATGGCAAGATGGGTAAGGAAAAAAAAAGGGAGATTTGCTTTCTATTCAATTCTTTCAAGTAAAAGTCAGTATTTGTATTATTTCAGGCATCAAGATCAAAGAGAAATCACTTTGCAAAGCAGGTTGTAACATCTCAGTTATTTATTCTCTCTCCCTGAGCAAGTGAGCTTTTCACTAATAGTTACGGCCTATCTATCACAGAAGATGTAATCACAATTCAGAAATGACATAGATATATAGTTCAAGCAGTTCCCACTTCCACTTCCTGGGCTGATGTAGTATTGTGTGATTGTTTCTTGCCTTATTTATTCCTTGCAAGAGCAATAATGATAGTGAAGTTGATAGTGCTCAAATTTTAAGAACTTATACAATTGTCCAATTTCTCTTTTTTCCCCTTTCAATATCTCAACATGCTGATTAGTGGAACCTTCTTTGATAAGATTCATCAAAGAGAACTGTTCATAACTAATAAAAAAACAGCCTTATTTGGTTCTTAGAAAACATTAATGTAATATTTCATATCATTAAACAGTGTTACATAAACTGCAGCAAGAGGAATAAGTAGAAACAAATGCAGATCTTAGACTGCCCTTGGTGATAAGACTTTTTTGCTATAAATGCATAACTAGTGGTGTTTTGCTAAACAAGAAGAGCATTCCCAAAAATCTTTGACATAACTTTATCCATCTCCCATTAAGGAAGTATAAGGAATAAATCTACATGAAATCCTCAACACAGATTGTTTTGTAACCCTTCCTTCGGGAGAGGGGATTCCTTATCCCCTTATCCCCTTGTCCCTTAGGTTGTTTTGTTGGGGCTTCGTATTGTTTTGCATACCATCCTTCGTTTCTATTGAGAAAAAAGAAAAGAAAAGAAAAGAAAAAATCTACATGGAATGAATTTCAAATGTCTTAGTATCTATATATCTTAGGAATCTATTCATTGTACAGTCAAGACAGAGCGTCTAGGAGACTCTTGTTCAAGAAGTAGCATGCAATAGAAAGGAAAATTTTAAAGATAATAATGTTTCTCTTGGAAAACGTTTCACAGAAAGATTTCTCCCCAATGCTTCTAAACACATTTTGTGACCAAAAAACTTATAGGACAATTCGTTTATTTTCCACGATCCAAATTTACAATAAATTCCTTTGGTCAATTAAACATTACACGGGTGAACATATTGATTTCTCCAGATTTAGTTTGAAAAGTCAGATACATCACTCGACTCCAGAACTGGTAGAGGAAGGAAACAATGATCGAACTATGCATTTATGATTTGTCCTCAATTTAATGTACGGTTACTGATCCAGTCCTCTCAAGTTAAATATAACTCTGTAGTTTAATTGAGAATTGGCCTAAGTTATTATTGCTCTCCCTAAATTGATATTTCTTAGATACGGAAATTCATAATGATTGGAAAGGAAACTAAAGAATTAGCAGCGAAAAACTCACAACGCAAGGATCAACTTCAAAGAATTCAGCAGTGTAAGACTTCCTCTGACTCTCCCATGCCTCTCGCATCTGGCCGATTCCAGAACTGGATTCATCTAAAGAATAACAATTCCAACAAAACAACTCAAGGCAACTTCTTCCGAAAAAGAATCTACAGTTTCAAAAAGAAAAAAAAAAAAAAAGAAAAACCTAAATACCAATTCCAATGTAATGACTGATTTGAGCTTCGTCCCATTTCTCCGCATCCGCCCCTCGGGCGCAATACAAATCACAAACCTTCACAAACAAAACCTAATTACATCTTACATACATTTCTTAACACCTAAATCATAATTGAAAATTGGGTTTAACAACGGACCGTGACGTAGGGGTGCGAGAAGATCTTGATGAGGGCGGTCTTTGCAAAATCGCAAAGGCGGTGGTGAGTCCACTCGCCTCTTGGTGGGACGAGTTGACTCATTCTAGTTCGGAGTTGACAGTTTCCGGTCGCCGGTACGATGGTTCGCGCCTTTTTTACCCTCCGTTTTCAAGATTTGAAATTCGGCTCTCTCTCTTCAAAGGGTTTATGCAAGTCGTTAGTTTTCAGAGTTTTCAATTTACTTAATAAGAATTTTAATTTTTTTTTTTAAAGGATTTTTTTTAGACACATATTTTCTTTTGACATTTTTTCAGAAATATAATTTTACTTATTAAGTAAATTGAAAAAGTATCAACAGTTACCTATTTTCGTCTAATAAATTTCTGACTTTTTTTCTAAAGTCTAATAATAAGTCGATTAAATTTCAAACTAGTGTCAAACACATTTTTAATTAGTTTTATAAAGTGTCATAAAAATATTAGATATAAATTTGATTTTTTTTATTCTAATGAATTTAAAATTTATATTTACAAGTTTAGTTAATCAACCTTCAAGTTTGTATCTATTTGATTCTCAACTTTCAAAAGGGTCTCTTTAGACAAATTCATATCTATTTAGTAAATTCATATATCTACTAAACATAAATAAAATTAAAATTTTAAACTTCTATTAAACATATAATTCAATTTTATTTCTAATAAATCAATAATAATCAAATTAATCATTTAAAAAAATTAAAGTAACTCAACAACAATTGACATGTACTACTCTAGATGTCAGAGGTTCAATTCTCTCACTCATTCCACGTCGTTGAACTCTTAAGAATTTTTTAAATTTTTTTTATTAGACATATTTAAAAATTTAAAAACTAAACTTATTAGTTTCATATTTAAATTATTCTTTAGGTTTTAATCTTCTTTTAGTTGGTATAAGAATAGATGATTTCATGGGCGGAGCCACGTAGGAGTTAGGGGGTGTTATACAGAAAGGTGAAAATAACTTCATTCAGTTACAAAATCTGTTACAAATCAAGCTACCTTTAAATACATTGTGTAACTAATTGTAAAGTGAGAGAGTGCAAATTGTAATTGAGTGATCAAACTTATCTTGAAGCAATCTTGAATAAAACTCCCGTCAGCTTCTCCGTGGACGTAGGCCTTTCTTGGCCGAACCACGTAAAACTATCGTATTCTTTTTCTTCCTGATCGTTTTCCTCTATCGTATACCTCTGACCCACCGATCGTGTAGCTTTTAGCAAACGATCATCTAGCTTTTAGCCAACGATCGTTTACTTCTGCAAGCCTCATCGTGTAGATGACCATCGTTTAAACGCCTTCGTCTAGACGATCTTCAGTAAAGCCTTCATTGTCTAGACGACTTGTCCCTTATCGTCTAGACGACCTCCAGCTTTACCTCCCATCGCCTAAACGATCGAAGACTTATCGCCCTCTGCGATTTCTGGTAGCCTCCCGACGGTTCTCTCTTTTCTTTTCTCTCGTTCTTTCTCTGCAAAAAGAAAAGAAAAGTTAGTCTTTCGAAGTGCATAACTAGCTGAAGTGTAAAGCTCTAATCTCAGCCATTAAAGTGTAAGGTCGAGATCCTTCATCACACGGATTATGTTTTCAGCATGTTGTTTTGTGTTTGCGTGAAGAAATAAGGTGGTTTCTGGTATTCGTTTAAGGGTCATCGCATTGTCAAAGCCCAAAAGGATCAGTAAGTCTGTTCTTTCAGCCCATTAATCTCAACTCAAGCCCATCAAGTGGTATCAGAGCCTGCAAGAAAGCTTCAAGATTAATCAAGATTCAAAGAAGCAAAAATCTTGGAGTTTTTTCAGTTGAATTTCGAAACAGATATGGCAGTAGCAAGGTATGACATTGAGAAATTTGATAGCAAAGGGGTTGTGAAAAGCCAAAATTAAGGTTATCTTGGGACAACAGAGGGCACATAAGGCTCTAGATGATCCAGCAAAGCTGCCAAGCATAGCAACATAAGAAGAAAAAGAAAACATGGAGCTAATTGCTCATGAAACATTGGTTTTAAACTTTTCAGATAATATCCTAAGGCAAGTGATTGATTAGGAGACAACTTATAAGATGTAGAGTAAATTGAATGAGCTATATGAGACAAGAAATCTGCCCAACAAAATTTTCCTAAGGGAAAGGTTCCTTACATTCAAAATGAGTGCTTCAAAGTCTTTAACAGAGAATCTAGATGATTTCAAGAGAATTACTACTGAGTTCAAGACTCAAGGGAAGAAATTGGGCTAGATAATGAAGCATTTGTGCTTCTTAACTTATTGTCTGATTCCTATAGAGAAGTGAAGACAACCCTCGAATATGGGAGAGATTCCATTACTACTGATATCATAATTTATGATCTTAAGATCAAAGAAATGGAGCTCATTACAAGTAAAGAAGACAAGCCTAGTGTAAAGGGCTTGTTTGTAAAGGGGAAGTCAAACAGAATAACAAGAAAAAAGGAAAACAGAGCTCAAATGAAGATGGGAAAGAGAAGTCCAAGGTTAGATGCAAGTATTGTAAAAACTTGGACATTTAATCAAAGATTGCAGAACATTGAAATGGAAAAATGAGCAAAAAAATAAGTAATCTCAACCACAACCCAAAGTCCAACCAAATCAGTCAGGTGAAGCCTCAGTTTGTGAGGGATCTTACTTTTATTCTGATGCTTTGGCTACCTCTAATTGCAGGGCAGAAGAAGAAGCTAATAAGAACCTAGATTGGGTTCTAGATTCAAGGTGTTCTTTTCACATGACACCCCATAAAGGCTGGTTTAGTACTTACAAAGAATTGGATGGAGGATCTGTCCACATGGGAAACAATAACTCATGTCCAGTGGTTGGGATCGACTTAGTCTCATTAAAACTAGAAGATGGAATAGTCAAGCTCTTAAGAAATATCAGACATGTACCTAAGTTGAAGAGAAATCTAATTTCACTAGGCATGCTTGATTTTATTGGCTGTGAATACAGAGGCAAGGAAGGTTACTGTGAAGTTTTGGAGAACAGTAAGCCTATCCTTAGAGGGGTGAATATTAATGGAGTGTATGTAATGCAAGGAGTTCATAAGGTACACTCAACTTTGATGATGAGTCAAAATCAACCTACTGAAGGAGATATATGGCATAAAAGACTCTCACACATTAGTGCCAAAGGTCTACAAGCTCTAGCCAGCCAAAGTATTCTACCTAAAGGAGTTTATCAGAGCCTATCCTTTTGTGAACATTGTGTAATAAGGAAGGCTACTAGGTAGAGCTTTGTGAAGGCTCAACACACAACCAAGGCCATCCTTGACTATGTGCATTCAGACCTATGAGGTCCTTCACCTTTTCAATCATTAAGTAGAGCCAGGTATTTCTTAACCTTTGTTGATGACTACTCAAGAAAAAGCTGGATCTATTTCCTTAAATCTAAGGATTTAGTTTTTGAAAAATTTAAAGAATGGAAGATCATGGTTGAAAAAATGTTTAACTGTCAGATTAAGTGTCTAAGAATTGATAATGGGCTTGAGTACTGTGCAGAGGAGTTCAATGTTTATTGCAGACAACATGGTATAACTAGACACAAGACAGTTAGGTATATACCTCAGCAAAATGGGGTGGCAGAGAGGTTGAATAGAACAATAATGGAGAGAGTAAGAAGCCTATTGTCTGATGCTATACTTCTTGAGAAATTTTGGGCAGAAGCAGCCTCATATACTATCTATACACTGAATAGATGCCCTCATGCATCTCTTAACCTTCTAACCTCTAAAGAAAGGTGGACCAAACAGCCCCCTAACCTGAATAACTTAAGGGTGTTTGGCTGCACTGGCTTTGTTCATCAGAATAAAGGGAAATTAGCTGCTAGAGCTGTGAAGTGTATGTTTTTTAGCTTCACAAAAGGTGTTAAGGGGTTTAAAATGTGGCACCCTACTGAGAAAAGATGCATAACTAGTAGAGATGTGGTTTTTAGAGAAGATGAGATTTATATATAGAAATCTAACCTTAATGTTTCAATACCTCAAGAGAAGAATGATAAAATTGAGGTGGAGCAAGTTTTAATTCCTACTTCTGATCCTTCAAGCTCTGAATCATATTTTGATCAACTACCTCATCTAGAAGAAGAAGTAGAAGATGCTACTATTGATCTTGAGCAAGAAGCACCAGAGTTGAGAAGTTACAGCCTAGCTAGAGATAGACAGAGAAGAAACATTGTGCCACCTTCAAGGTATGAAGACTATTTAGCTTTGAATGCTTCTGATTTAACTAATGATGCAGAACCTTCAACCTTTGAGGAAGCAGTGAGTTGTTCTAAAGCTAAGATGTGGATAGAAGCTATGAATGAAGAGGTTTATTCACTAGTGAGAAACAACACATGGGAGTTGACACCTTTGCATAAAGGATGCAAACCAATTGCATCCAAATGGGTATACAAGTTGAAGGAAGGTTTCTTTAATGATCAAGGACCTAGATTTAAAGCTAGGCTGGTTGCTAAGGGCTTTACACAGAGGCTAGGTGTTGATTTTAATGAGATTTTTTCTCCAGTGGTAAAACAGACTTCTATCAGATTATTGTTGTCTATTATGGCTCAAAATAACCTAAAACTGGAGCAACTAGATGTCAAAACAGCTTTTCTACATGGCTTCTTAGAGGAAGTTATCTACATGAGCCAACCGAAGGGGTATGAGGTCAAAGGAAAGTAAGATTATGTGTGCCTACTTAAAAAATCTATCTATGGCCTCAAACAGTCCCCTAGATGCTGAAACAGAAGGTTTAGTGACTTTGTTCAGAAGAATGTTTTCTATAAAAGCTCCTATGACAGTTGTGTTTACATAAATACAGAGTCCTATACTCATCCTATCTACTTGTTACTATATGTGGATGACATGCTTCTAGTAGGAGCAACTATGAAAAATCTGAATAAAGTAAAAGATCTACTGAAATCAGAGTTCGAAATGAAAGACATAGAAAATGCAACAAGAATACTAGGCATTGACATTATTAGAAACAGAAAAACTAGTATTCTAAGCATTGATCAGTCACAATACTGTAGTAAATTGTTAAAGAAGTATCAGATGACAGAGGCTAAAGCAGTAACTGCTCCTATTGCTAACCATTTCAAACTCTCGGCAGAGAATTCACCCAAAGAATCAGATATTGAGCATCAACAAATCATGTCAACAGTTCCCTATTCCCAAGTTGTGGGAAGTTTGATGTATCTAATGGTGTCTACAAGACCTGACATTACCTATGCTACTAGCCTGGTGAGTAGATACATGGCTAATCCGAGTAAGAGGTACTGGGAGGCTAAAAAGTGGATTATGAAGTATCTAAAGGGTACTACTAATGCTAAACTAATGTACCAACAGCTACCAGACAGTGAACCAGAGCTAATTGGGTATGTAGACTCAGATTATGCTAGAGATCTAGACAAGATGAGGTCATTATCAGGGTATATCTTCCTATTTGGAAGGTGTGTCCTAAGCTGGAAGGTTACCTTACAATCAGTAGTAGCCCTTTCTACTATTGAAGCATAGTTCATAGCACTATCAGAAGCAGTGAAGGAAGGCCTATGCTAAAGGGTCTCCTAAGTGACTTTGGAATTAAATAGAACATAGTGAAGATTTTTTGTGATAATCAGAGTACAATTCATTTATTTAAGCATCCTCAGTACCATAACAGAACTAAACATATAGATGTTAAATATCATTTTATTCGACAGCAAATAGAAGCTAAACAGATTGAAGTTCTGAAAGTTCATACTTCAGAGAATGCCTCCGACATGTTGACAAAAACAATCACTCAACTCAAACTCCAGAAGTTCCTTGATATAATAGGGTTTGAGCTGAGAGACAAAGGTTAAAGGAAAGAGACAGTCAGATCAGAGAAGCTAAAGAAAGTATGAAGTTCATTTCAAGGTGGAGATTGTTATACAGAAAGGTGAAAATAACTTCATTCAGTTACAAAATTTGTTACAAATCAAACTACCTTTAAATACATTGTGTAACTAATTGTAAAGTGAAAGAGTGCAAATTGTAATTGAGTGATCAAACTTATCTTAAAGCAATCTTAAATAAAACTCTCGTCAGCTTCTCCGTGGACGTAAGCCTTCCTTGGACGAACCACGTAAAACTATCGTGTTCTTCTTTTTCTCGTCGTCTTCCTCTATCGTATACCTCTGACCCACTGATCGTGTAACTTTTAGCAAACGATCATCTAGCTTTTAGCCATCGATCGTTTACTTCTGCAAACCTCATCGTGTAGACGACCATTGTTTAGACGCTTTCGTCTAGACGATCTTCAGTAAAGCCTTCATCGTCTAGACGATTTATCCCTTATCGTCTAGACGACCTCCAGCTTTACCTCCCATCACCTAGACGACCAAAGACTCATCGCCCTCTGCGATTTCCTGCAGCCTTCTCTCTTTTCTTTTCTCTCGTTCTTTCTTTGCAAAAAGAAAAGAAAATTTAGTCTTTCGAAGTGCATAACCAGCAGAAGTGTAAAGTTCTAATCTCAACCATCAAAGTGTAAGGTCGAGATCCTTCATTACATGGATTATGCTTCCAGCATGTTGTTTTGTGTTTGTGTGAAGAAATAAGATGGTTTCTAGTATTGTTTAAGGGCCATCGCATTGTCAAAGCCCAAAAGGATCAGTAAGTCTGTTCTTTCAGCCCATTTATCTCAACTCAAGCCCAACGGAGACATGTGCCCTTCATCAATTTATCTATTTTTTGTATTTTTAATATATATATATATATATATAAGTTCAAGTCGAGTAATGAAAATGGAATTAGCTTGTCGGTGTCTAATGTTATTTGGATGTAGCAAATAGGAGTTTGATTCTTACTATCTACAACATTTTTGTATGAGTTTTTATCCAGATGTTTCATCTCTAATAGGGTTTTAAAGCCCAAGTCATGTAAAGAATAATAAAGGAAAACATATAAGACAATATGACATTTAGAATATACTAATGTACTTTTTTTAATAAATAATGTAACATTTAGAATATAATAATATACCTTTTTAATAAATAATTAAACAATTTTATTAGCAACAAGACTAGACAATTGATAGACTTTTTTTCCTTCTTTTCAAAATTCATTTTTCAATCTCAAAAGCATTAGATTAAAAAGGTATCGTTCATTTTTTTTTACATAATTTTTATATTCACATTACAATTTACATAATTGGGTGTGCTTTTTGAGGTTTAAAGGGGTTTACTTTACTAATAGATTTTTCACTATTGTGTTTTGGGTCAAAAGCCCTATTTTTCAAAATTCTTTATGCAGAAAATTGGTTAAATTTGGGAGAATATTGGGTAGTTAAGATTGGTTAAATTGGGGTTAGTTTTTAAACCCATAAAAGTTTAATGTTGGTTTTTTTATTGGTAAATTTGGGATGTGCATAGGTTTCTAGGAAGTTAACATCCAGGAGCTGAATTTGAAAGTTTGAGGGTGAGATTGTGGAATTGGTCACTGTGGTAAGTAGTTTGCACATCTCTTGCAAAATATAAATTTTGATGGTTGTAGTCAGATGAATTTGAGATATGTTTGAAAATTCGTATTGTTTGAAATTGTTTACATGTTTTAAGTGGTTTTCTTTTTTAAAGAACTTTTTATGTGATTTGAGAATTGAGTGGATGTATTTGGTTGATTTTTAGTTAATTTTGCAAATAAAAGTATATGATTGATTTGAATGAATATTGGAAGTGTTTTGACTGATTTTGAAGGGAAAGTGTTTCTGTTTTAGTTTTAGTTATTTTTTAGAATTTTGGAAAGATTTGAATGATTTGATCTGATGAGTTCTGCTGCTGAAATTATTATTTGAAACTACATATTTGTGTTTCAAATGTTTTTGAATGATTTGACTGGGGCTATCCAGATATGCAAGTTTTTGTGTTTTTGGAGATTGTATGATGTTTTGTTGTAGCCAACTTGAAATTAACGGTTTCAGTTTCTAATTGAGGCTTATTTGTGAGAAGGCACATTTGGTTTGACATTATTCGGAATGAAGATTCATGTGTCTGTTGCACCCACATGGCTTGACACTTAAGTAATTTTTGTTCTGGTTGGATGTAACCGACATTTCTATTGTTCTGGTTGGTTGTTAACCAATGTTTCTATTATTTTGGTTGCTCGATAATCGACGTTTTTGCTGTTTTGTTGATAACGGTAACCACATCTGTTAGGCTACTTCAATTATACGTCTTTCCTACTCTTTATCTGAAAGTTTTGAAAGATTAAAAGCTGTAAAGTATTGACTGATTGAAAATTTTGTTTGATTGCAAGAAAGCTTTTCATTTGAAAGCATTGAAAGATTTGTGTTTTAAAAGTATGGAAGTTTTGTTTTTAAAGGTGTTGAAAATTTGTTAAAACGCTTTGGTTTTCTTGAAAAACTGTTTGAAAGTGTTGATAGATTTTTTTACTAAAAGACTACAAAATTGAAAAGCCAATTATTTGAAAGTTTGACTTTTGTCCAACAATGGATTCAAAAGAGCAAGAAACGTTTTGCAGATTGATCCTCTCAATATGTGTTGTTTTTCAAAATATATTGTGAACTTGACGTGGAAGTTGTTTATTGAGTATTTTTGTAGTCATCTTTGTCTTTCAAAATATTTTTCAGATGAAAGTGCAAGTAATAGTTTTGATGGTGATTGAAGGATTAACATTCTGACATAACATACATAGACTATGAGTATAAGTTTCCATTAAATCTTTGATAGATATAGATGTTTTTAGTTGTTATTTTTATTGATTATTAATTATTTCTTCTTCAGATATTGGTAAAGTACTTTACATTTGGATGTTGAATTTTGGCTTGTGGTTTCGAGCCTTAGAGTTTCGTTGGTAGTGAGGTTCTTTTTTTCTAGTTTTGGCTATATCTTCCGCATTTTCGTTATAATAGTTGTATTGGAAAAATATGGATTGTTACGTAAATACAATTTTTAAAAAACTTAAAACCAAATGGGGAGTAAACATTTTACCTTATTTTGATGGTGTGCTTTAGAGTTTGTTTGGATTGATTTAAGTATTTTTATAGTGTTTCTAAGGGTAAGAAAAGGTTTTTAAACACTTAAAAAGAATCCAAACTGATCCTTAGTATATGAATTTTAAATATCACACTTTTAATCACTATTGCATATTTAATTCACATTGTTAATAATACATCATCAAATTTACATTCACCTGTCAGTTTAAGTTTTTGAGTCAATCAATAATTTAACATGATACCAATACAAGAGGTCCTATGTTCAAATTCTTGCAATCTTAAATTAAATTAAATTTACCTTCACCTGACCTAAATTTTTGGGTTAATCGATGATTTAAAAAGCATTGAATAGTCTGGATATTCACCTTATCAATATCTCAAATCAATGATGGATTTTTTTTAGTGCTTAAATGGGGCACTCAATTCGGATCAAACTTTTTGTTAGGCTACTGTGTGGGCCAATGGGCTTACCCGTCTTGATCATTACAAAGGACGATGCTATGGAATCGAGCTTGTTCCTGAAATGACATAGAAGAGCCTAGATTCCAAATGAATGAAAACGTGACTGAATTGGTCCCAATCGCTCTTCGGGACGGAATGGAAGAAGGGGGGAGATTCTCAAACGAGGAAAAGGATCCAATGACTTCGAAAGAATTGAACGAGGAGCCATATGAGGTGAAAATCTCACGTACGATTCTGTTGAATGGCAGTAAGGATGATTTACTGTCAACTTTTCCACTATCACCCCCAAAAAACCAAACTCTGCCTTACGTAACGTTGACAGAGTACGCTTAACCTTAGGATTTGAAATCACTGCTTATATACCTGATATTGGCCATAATTTACAAGAATATTCTATAGTTTGAGTAAGAGGGGGAAGAGTTAAGGATTTACCCGGTGTGAGATATCACATATTTCATCAAATACGTACACACATACTTATATCAATCTATAGTTATATATATATATATAAAAAAAAAAATATATGTTACATATTATGCTAAAAAAAACAAGTTTCACACATTAGCAAATAAACGATAATATTTGGCATCCAAAACGATTTGTCGAATGGATGCAACAGCCCCAATTATAGCCAAGACGGATGAAATTGCGATAATCAAAGTGTTTATCCAAAAAACAAAGCCACGCTTTGAAGGTTTGAAAGTGGCATTGTAGAAAAGCATTGGCATTATAAAGTCAAGAGGAATGAATCCAAATGCTCCAATTAATGCCATTAGATCCCCAAAGAAAGGCAACATGGCTGCCAATATGGTCGCAATCACCACTGATAACGACCGTGATATCAACCTCGGCGCCATGTTCCGCATTGAAAATTGCTTTTTATTTGGGTCTGCAAATTTCTTCTCAAATGCTTCATTCGTTGGTTGTAAGTAAACCTACACAAAATAAACATTTTTATCCAATTAATAAATAATTAACCCAACTATTTCTATTCAAATAATCATAGATTTGTCGATGAACCTTAACTCTATTCTTGTATAAATATACTATCATAATTTCATATGAAGTAAGTTTAAGTTCTGACTACTTATATTCAACCGTTTCCATCTTTGATTTTGGCATTGAAACCTTTTTTTCTTTATGTTTCAGGTCACATTTTCTCCCAATTACAAATTTACCATTAAAGCTTAATTAGGTGAGACTTCTTGTGACCATATTTTGGCATCAATACCAAAGAAGATAGGTAATCCCTTAATAATAAGCCTATATCAAAATTCCCTACGTAATAGTCTTAAGTTTTTTAAATGAAAAAAAGATAATTAACATAAAGTTAAATTATAAATTTAATCTTAGAACTTTTATATTTGTATGTTGATTTAGTCACTCTAAAAAAAAAAATATCAAATAGGTGTATTGAGCATTTAATTTTACCTCCCATGCTTTTTGAATGTCCAATTTTATTTGATAAGGTTCTTTTAAATACTTGTTTAATGTACTTTAAAATTTATTGGTCTATAAACACAAAATTAAAAGTTTAAGATGAACGATGATCTTACGCTAGTCACAGCAGAGACTTGTAAAAGACAAAAAACATTGGTGATGATGAGAAACCAGGAGGGCAAGAGAGTGTGGCCCATCAAATTAGCAAGAATGGTTCCCATGGCCTCATTTCCAAAAGTCCAATACCCTGATATTGCTACACTAAAAAAAGTAGCAGCTATCACCGTATAACAAAGGCACAATCCTTTGAACATCTTCCCTTTCACTGGAGCTACTAAAGTTGCCTGCACAAACACATATTCAAATTCAAAAAAGAAATTTAAACTTTAAGATCTATTAGACACAAACCTTAAAGTTAAGGGATTAAACTTATAATTTAACCTAACTTACTTGTATTTCAGGAAGAATTCCACATGCGTACGTAGTTCCAATAATTGAAATGCCATTGAAGGCATTAAGTAACTGGTTGACTTCTGATCCTTTAAGGGAGTAGTTTCTTGAAGGTGCATTCTTGGAATAACCTGTCATGATAAGTCAACTCAAGGACAAAGTTAGTGTAGAATTACATATATAGCTTTTTGTTATTTTTTTTAAATCTCAAGATGCATCAATACATCGTTTAAAAAAAAGTAAAAAAAATTCATCAAGAAAGAAATTATAATGAGACAATTCGATGAATGTACAAAATAGGTATTGTTTAAGATATACCAAATATTTTTCTTACCTAGTTTTAAAGAAGCAGCGGTTACACAAGCACTATAAACAAGGGAGAGTGTGAGAGAGAGAAGGTTGATGTGCCTTAGAGAGTGGAAAGATGGAACTTGAGCCAAAATCAGAATTAAGATTCCAAATATGATGATGAAATGGTACAACTTCATTGTCCCATCTGGATTTGACAGCAAATAAATATACTGCCAAATTAAAACAAGAAAAATAAGTATTTGAGTAATCTTTTAGTCCAAAACTATGTTATATTATATGATTACTAGGCTAAACAATTTTGAAGATTTTATAAAGTGGTTTGATTTTTTTTTTTTTGAAGAGGTATTGTAATTAAAGTGTGCAGTGCGAGAATCGAACTTCAAATTACGAGATTGGTAATATAAACATTATATCAGTTGAACTATGCTTACATAATTATGTTATGTATCTTTCTCAAAATATATATATATATATATATTAAGATTTGGTAATATATAATGGAAAAATCTTACCTTGAGGTTTTGGCCACCAATAACAATTCCAGCAATAACGGCGCCACAACACACTCCAAATTGAATTGGGCCCACAAAGTGGCTGCCCCATTTGGGTCCTGTTGTCTCGCAACAACATTTTGAATTTATTTATCTATTAAGTTAGGTTAGAATTGACAAATGAATTTATTGTTGTAACTATTTATACGTGGATTCATAATTACCTACTTATTCACTTTATCACGAATAGACACAATGATATTTTACTATATTTACAAATATTTTAATCAGTTTTACCATTTAAAGTAATTACTATATTTAAATTATCTTTTTTAATTTAAAAATAAATTAATATAATTATTTTTAAATACTCAATTACGAGTTTAGTTCATTACAAGTCTAGTTTCTGAATTTTTCATATTTGTATCTATGATCCTTGAACTTTAAAAAGTATCTAATATATCTCCAAATTTTCAATTTTGTATTCAATAAACATTAAAATATATCTTATAGGTTCTTAAGCTCTCAATTCTATGTTCAATAGATATTTGAATTTTCAATTTTATGTCTAATAGGATTTTGACCTATTTAACTTTTTTTTTAAAAAAAAAAAAAAATTATAAACCTACTAGCTATCATAGTGAAAGTTGGTAATTTTATATCCAATAGTCACTATTTTTTAAAAGACAAAAAAAATAATAAATAAAATTAAAAAAAAATTGAAGTGGTCAGAAACTTAGTATCCCCAGATTAGAATACTCAGAAAATATACTAGTTACATTCAGAAGTTTTTTCCTTTTTTTAATAAATTATTTTAAATTACATTAAAAACCAAATAAACACAAATCTAACAATTCAGACATTGTTTGGTAACCATTTCGTCTTTCCTTTTTTTTTTTTTTTTTTTAAATTTAAACTTATTTTTTCCTCATTTTGTATAATAATTTGCATATATCTTAAATACAATAGTTGAATTCTTAGCCAAATTCTAAAAACAAAAACAAAAATTTAAAATCTATTTTTTTAATTTTTAAAATTTGGCTTGTTTTTTAAATTATTGGTAAAAAATACATAACAAATGAAGAAATTTGGAGGTAAAAATAATGTTTCTAAGTTTAATTTTCAAAAACAAAAACAAAAATGGCCTCCGACAAATTGTAATTTTAACATTAGGGGAAAAAAAACTATTTTCCTCATATAAATCTCAGAAAAGTACATATAATTGTTTAAAGGATTGAAGTATTTGTCGTTCAAAAAATCATAAATGTCAAATGATTTGTGCTATAGAATTTTAAATTTAAGGTTTAAATACCATTTTGATACTTTCAGCTTTGGTTCTTTTTAGTCCATATCTTTTCTATTTTTTTTTGTTCGTTTTAATCTCTATATACTTTCAAAATGTCCATTTTAGTCCATGTACTTCTAAAAAATCACCATTATGGTCTCTTCCTTTTCATTTTTCATTTCATATTTAACAGATCAAAACGACAACTTTTTAAAAGTACATGAATCAATTTAAACATTTAAAAAGTAGGAGATCAAAAATACCCTCAAATCAAAAGTACATCGATCAAAGTAATAGTTTACGATATCAAAAATATTTTCGAATGATTAGATAGCGTGAAAAAAAGGTAAAATAAAGGGAAATAAGGAGACATACCAAGAATATAAGTAGCCATGTCTCGAAATCTAAGTAGACGAGAACCAAGCATAGCATGATGCTCTAAAACGAGAGATAAGAGATTGTAGGAATAGAAGGTGACGAAACCACAAAAAAGAAGGCTTATAATTCCACCAACCCAACCAAGCATACTCAACGCAAAAGGAAGGCTTAGAAGTGCCGGAGCCACTATTGATGTTGTCAAGTGATATCCACAATGCAACCATGATCCTATCATATCCAATGTATCACCATTCTAAAGTTAACAATACTTATATTAATATTTACATTCTATTCTTTTTCATTTCAATTAATAAGAAATTGAAAGTAAGAGCATTAGATTTTGTAAAATCCAAAAGTCCAGAGATTGAGATGAGATTTTTTTTTTTTTAATGAATAGAAATTTAAGTATAGAAAATTATTTCAAATGGTAAAACCGTTGAAAATATTTATAAGATATAACGAAATTTTAGAACTATCAATGATAAACATTGTAGACACTGATAGACTTCCTATCAATGTCATTGATAAGCATCTATCATTGATAGTTCTAAAATTTTTCCATATTTTATAAATATTTTAGTTCATTTTTCTATATTTAAAAACAACCCTTTAAGAATCCGTTTTATAATATATCTATTTTTTTTTTAAATTTTTAATTTCACGTGTTTTTTAATATAGTCTTTGAAAAGTAGAAGCATTTGCTAAAAGTTCAATCTTTGTTAATTACTTTTTTTTGCTCATTCTTCTTTTTTTAGTACAATGGTGGAATGGAGATCGAGTCTTTAATTTTTGGTAAGAAAGATCATGTCAATTACCATTAACCTGAACTTATTTTAATTTTATTTTCCTTTTTTTTTTTTATTTGTTAGATATTTTTTTCGCTATTTCTCCTCTTCCAATGCCAAATTAATGACCACATTGATTTTTTTTTTTTCTCTTTTGCGAGTCCCACACAAAGCAATTTTCTTTCATAAAGTAAAAATAATGTCATTAGAAAATATAAAATAAAAAAATTCTCTAAATAAAATGATAGTCTTGATACATTTTCATACCACACTCAAATTGGGACCATAAACTTCACTCAAATTAGAACACACAGAAAAAAACAAGAAAAATAAAATATAAGAACGGACCAGAGAGAGAAAAGCTCTTTCACGTGTTATTTTTATCATTTTTTTTACATATAGACCAAATGGGTAATTTAAAATGGTGGTTGTTGATGGTAGCAAAAAAGACCATTTTAATCCCTAAATTTTGAGATTTTTAATTTTAGTTATTATACTAGTTTCATTCCATTTTATATTTAATCTTATGAAATTGATTAAATAATAATAATATTTTTTTATACAGGAAGATGTAGTATTTGAATATATTTTTCAAATTTACAGATGATAAAATGTTTTTTTTTTTAAATCTACAATAGATTAGTTGTTAAACTAAACTTATTATTTATGAAAAGTATGTGGAATAATATTTGATAATACATATTTAAAATTGAACAAATCTCAAACTATCGAGACTAAAATAGTCTTTATATATTAAAAAAACTATATAAGCTTAATTTAAAAAAATGAGTTAGGAATTTTTTCTTCAAATTGACTTTGGGCATTGAAAATGATCAAACTTGAAAATTCTATTTCTTTAACATATTTTTATTTTTATTAAGGAACATGAACACCAATAAAATATAATATCAAAATAAATACAATATAATATAATAATAAAATAAATAAATATTAAAATAAATTAAACATCATATATAAATAAAAAATAAAATAAATGAATCTTTTAATTTAAAAAAATTATCTAAAAACGTTTACACTTTACCGTAAAAAGTTCCAAACACATAAATATTTTTGTTATAAAGTGTAAATATTTTTAAATTTTTTTTATTTATAAGAATTTTTCTAATATAAATTAGCAAAATATAAAATAAGAAATTTCTAAATTCTCCACTTTCTCCAATTTTCATGGAATTTGTCGAATGTGTATTTCTTTCAAAACCAAAACACACTAAATGTCACTATTTATAGGCAATTTGACAAGTATGAGGTGGATTACATGAACACATAACATCTAATAGACATCTATTATCATAATATTTATAACATATATAACTTTTTTATAATACAAATAATATATAACTTAACTAAGTTAAGAGTTGGACTTTAATGATATACAATTTTGGACAATTAGCTGCATCTAATCCTATACAATCCACTTTTCTATACATAATAATAAAAAATCAATTTAAAATAAATGTCACATGCAGATTTTTAATCGGTGTTGTTTGAGTTGCAGTAGATGTGTACCAGACTATACCTAAATGTTTTTCGTATAATTTTTATTTAATAATCATCAGACAAAATTAAGATTTATTACTTATACATACATAACAATAAATTTCTCTCAGTATAGGAGAAATTTCACATATCTAAAAGATTAGATTACCATCTCTCAATTAGTTATCAACGTTTCTCTAATTTGTATTAGAATTCATAAAATTCAAACGAGTATTTAATAAAGTAAATAAAAAATAGAATATTCCAAGGGCAAATTAGGAATCTCACATTTTGTGATAATAGGGAATGGAAGAGAAAAGTCTCTACGGACATTCTTCTTCCATCTCCCAACAACTTTCCCGACCAATTTTCCGATCACCGGAAAAAAGAAAAACAAAATAAACGAAAAATTCTAAACAAATTTTGATCGCCTAAATCGAAAACACAGTTCACATCTTCATCCGTACAGTAAAGAAGTAAACTAATTAACAAACACTAACCTCGGGATTTAAGCACGAAGAGAGCTCCGGCGTCGAGTTCCGCCGTGGACTGGACGTGAGCGCCGGCGTTCTCTTTGTCTGCCGCCGCTGCATTGCCGGAGACAGGTGCCAAAGTTCCCATTTAGTTTTTCTCTCTGTCTGACTGACTTTTCAATTAGTTTTTAGAGTGTGGATGTTTAATTAATGATAAAGTAGACGCGAGAGCAGCTACTTCTACTCCCAACAAAACAGCCCCATTCACCATCTTCTTGATAATGCCACGATGTGAATAAAGTATGCCACAATTTTTTTGGGAAAGTTGTTTTCTTTTGGATTTCTTTTTAGAAAAAATGCCAAATTATTTAAAAGATAGTTGAAAAATACCGATAAACTTTTATCATCATCAATAGACACTTATAGTTTTCTATCAACCTTTATCAACCTCGGTAAAAGATCAAAATTTTTCTATTTTGTGTAAATAATTCCCTTATTTTTTTCTACTTTTTAAAAATCTCCATTTTTTTAATGCTTTATTTGTACCATTCTTCTATCATATGTTGGGTATTGTTTTATTGGCTAAATTATAAAAATGTTACCAAACTTTTTAGTTGGTGTAACAATATGATTCAATTTTCAAAAGTTTTAATAATATTCTTAAACATTAAGAAAATGTTAAAAATATTTTTTATTGGATTTTTTTTTCCATTCTGGAACCCATTAGCATTAATGTATAGGATCTACAAGGATTTATAAAGACAAATTTATAGTATGAATAAGAGGAATATAATATTCAAGTAGTATAAGAAAGATTCCTCTCTTATATGGATAGTTTTGGATGGAAATTATTACTGTTTTGATTAAAATGTAGCTCTAAAGTTAAAATAATTTTTTAAGAAAAATTGAAAATTGTTTTTAATGTTCATCTACATATTTTCTCCATTTCATTTCTCCTTTCTTCCATACTTCACTCTATGATCTAACAAATTTTTATTTTTTAAATTGTGATAACAAATTCAAGTGTTTCTAATATCTTTAATTTATTTTTTTTTGAAATTTTGCTTAAAGATTGGAATTAAAAATTTAACTAAAAAATTCCTAATATCCTTATGACTACGAACTCATTGACCATATGAAATGTTAATAATAGTTGAGAAATGGACAAGAATAATAAACTACCTATTAAATAAAACAATGCATTAATTCGATTTATAGCTAGTATTAAATGTGATAGGGCAACATTATCATATATTAAAATATTTGTCTAGACGATTAGATATCTATAAATTATAATGTTGACTTTTATGGAAAAATAATCAGAATGTTGACATTAACATCAAATCATTATATAAAAAAATATAAATAATCGTCAACAAGAGTTTAGCTTAACTAGAACTAAAAGGTTCGTAGTTCAAAGTTTCCACTTTTAATCTGTGCTAAAAAAATTAGTTATAAATATATTTGAAAAGTCATCTATTAATCAGATTAAGACATACCAATTAAATAAGAATGTCTCTAGTTTAATTTAAAAATAAAAACAACTTACTTTTGAATTTAAATAAGATTTATATCGATAGAGATATTTGTAAGATATTTGTAAAATTGTAGTTGGATGTTATTGGAATGCTACATTGTTTAATTATTTTTATTTTAAAAAAAGAGAAGTCGGACTTTACGAAGATTCCTTGAAATATACGGAAAAAACGAAATAACAGTCCAACGACTGATTAAAGAAAATTAATTAGAAAAAAAATTCTCAATAAAATAAAATAAATAAGTAAGAGCCACTTGACTAATTTAAAGAAAATAAAAAAGTGGTTCGTAATTGTCTACATTGTGAAAGTGCTTTTGTGGTGGGCTGCAAAGTTGATAAGGAATTGAAACCTATTTTGGATTTATTATCAGTTAACTGAACTTTCAATTCCCAATTATTGAAGGGACCATTGCAACTTTAATAAAAAAAAATAAAAAATAAAAATTAAATGCGTGTCATTAGATTTTACTTTTTTTACAAATATGTCAAAAATCTTCTATCCATTTGAAAATTTGATTGCTATCTGATTTCTATGTGATTGTTATCTGAATTTTATGTGATTGTCAAACATGCAATTGTAATTACAAAAAAGTTGAAGTCATGGTTTTGGTTCTTACAATGTATTTACCATACATTGCAATTTCTCAATATTAAATAATATATATTTTTTTTTAACGATATGAAGTGGGAGAATCAAATTTCTGACTTTAAAGTTAATAATACAAACACTATGTCAACTAAACTATGCTCATTTTAGTCAATTAAATGAGACTTTTACGAGTAAAAGTGTTTTGGTTTATTTATTGTTATGATATTTCTTTTAACAATATATGGGAAGAGAGCTCAAGAAGAAAATATCGAGAATCCTTAATTTGGTCTCTTATTTTACAATTCGCGACTTATTATTATGTTTTTATTAAAAAAAAAAAATCAAATGTTAGGATTTTTTTTCTCCTTTTAACATACCTTTCTAAATTTTTGAAATTGAATAATACACCAACGAAAGCTAGAAGTAAAAACTTGATAGATGCTATTAAAAATTTTAGCTTCCTCTCACACATTATTATATCTAGATAAGTTACTTGAATATAACTTATAGTTTAAAATATTATTAATAGTGCAGCTTTAATTTCCCTTTTGAAATGGTAATTTTTTTTCAAGGAAAAGCAATATTTTTATAAAGAGAGTTATTTTAAATAATAAGACTATTGAAAATATTTTTAAATATAAAAAAATGTTATTTAATTAGCTTATTAACAGCCCTTTTCAAAGAAAGGTATCAGAATCATATCAGTGGAATTTTTTTAATTTTATTTTAATTTTATTTTTTTGACAATAATTTTTTCCAGTTATTTTAGTTTGTAAGGAAGACCAGTAAATATTGATATAAATAGAAAAAAAGAAGGTAGAAATTTTGAAAAGACAAAAACTATGATAAAAACAAATGTTTCTTTTGAAACTGATACAAACAAATGATTAGGGTATAAACAAAGTTACACCTCTATTAGGAAAATGAGAGATTTATGGTGTTGGTGTAAGTGAGTGACTTCATTAACAAAACTATGATTGTTTAGTGCCTAAATTTTAATATTTTTTTAAAAAAAAAATTAAGAAAAGTTTAATGTCAATAAGTAATGGAACATTTGCCATCGTAAAAATAATTAAAGTAATTGACATGTACTACAATACATCGGAGGTTCAAAACTCCTTAATTCCATTTTTGTACTAATAATAAAAATAATAAATCACAAAAATTTTATATTAGACTTGTCGCCACGTGCCCGAGACAACGCAGAGTGGTTGGTGTCCTTAAAATAGGTTAACTTTAAAAGAAAATAAAAATGAGTTGTCAGCAATTTTTTTAAGGTGTGAATGGACACTGAAATAAAATAAATAATTTTTATTAAAAAAAAAAGTATATGAAAACTAAAGTTGAGTTAAGAATCATTTGTGTATGGGGAAAGTGTTAACATCCTACAACACCAATTTAGAAATCGGTGGCCAAATTTTAAATTTGAATTGAAAATATTCCTTCAATTTTTTTAAAAAATAATATCTTATTTTATTCATCATTTCTCCCATATTTGGAGTCATGATCTTATAAAGTAAGTGAAAACAATGCTATCAATTTGGCTATATTAGAATTTAGGAAAATTTTTTCACCTCAAAATTTGAGAAAATATTACAGTTTCTCAAATAATCCATCATAGGATAGCCATCTGAAAAAAAAGTTCAAAATCTTGGATGTCCAAAAATCATGAGCCCTCACCTAAAAAATCTAGAAGATCAAACTCTCAAATATTTTTAGATTCCGTTATAGAAAATTTTAGAAAAACATCTTTGAAAACACTTTTTTTAAGAAAAGAGATTAAAACTCATTTAATAAAACTTAAAAGGAGTTATCTTAAAAATTTGAAAATAAACAAAAGTGTTGAAACTTATTGAGAAATATTACAAAAAAAAGTTAGTATCAAATTAATACATAAACTTACATTAGCAAAATATATAATTTAATGATACATTTAAAGTAACCAAAGGAACAACCAATTATATTTACAACGATATTAAAAATTTAATGAAACATATTAGAGATTAATCTCGGTCTCTACAAAAATTGACTTCCTTATCTTGAGGTTTTTAAAAAATCGGACTTCTAAATACTTTTAGAATCTGTGTCGGTTGTTTTTTTGTTTTTTTTTTTTTAAAAAAAGTGAATATGGATAAAAAAACAATAACGACAAAGTATTATATAACCATTAACAATATGTATGTCAATTTTGTAACATAAATGTAAAACAAAGTATATTAAAATAAATAATAATGAAATACAACATCTAAAATAAAATAGAGTGCATTACATGTGATGATGAAAAAAAATAAACTAAAAATAAAATAATAAATAAGGATATATATAAATATATATATATATAAAGACAAATAAAAATCAAAATAAACCAAAAACTTAACAATAAATAAATTTAAAAAAAGGAAAAAGAAAGAAGGAAGTCTGATCAAAGGGAACATTTATATGGATTCCCAAAAATTGAGCCAAAAATGGCAAATGGACCCAAAATTTAAAAAAAATGTGAAATGACTTTGTGCTGATGTCATAGAGGAGTGAAGTTACAAATTTTTCCTTTGAATTTATTTCTCTCTTGCTCTTTTCTTTTTCTCTGGCGTGACCTTCAACTTTTTTTTTTTCCCTTTTTACTTCCTCTTCTGCTTCTTCGGCAGATGAACTCGACGAAAATCTTTTATTCTTTACTTTTGTTTTACCGATGATGCTCGCGACTTTTCTCCGATCAACTTCAGCAAAACCAAAGTTGATAAAACTAAAGAAAGTGAGAGAGAGACTGAGACCGAGACCGAGAAAGAGCGAGACCGTGATCGAGAGAGAGCAAGATCGAGAGAGCGAGATCGAGAGTGAGAGAGAGTGAGACCAAGACCGCGAGCAAGAGAGAGAAATGGAGAGAGAGATACAGAGAGTGAGAAAGAGTAGAGAGTGGGAGAGAGAGAAAGAAAGAGAGAGGAGAGTGAGAATGAGACAGAGAGCGAGAAAAGCGAGAATTGGGCCGAGAGAGAGCGAGAAAGAAAGAATTGGGCCGAGAGAGAGCGAGAAAGAGAGAAAGAAAAGAAAGAGAGAGAAAGAGAGAGAGAGCGAGAGAGAGAAAGAGCGAGACCAAGCGAGAGCGAGATACTTTTTCGTGTGTGCACGAGTGTATCTTGGTAATTTCACCTGAATTTGACGTCCGCAAAAGGGTCATTCGCCATTTTTTTAAAAAATTGGGTCATTTGACATTTTCAGCCTAATTTTTGGGTCATCTATACAAATTCCTCGACCACAAAGAGTGGGAGAGATTTGGGTGGTTGATTCCAATTTTTTATTTATTTTTTAAAAAATTTTAAAATTTCAAAATAAAAAGATGTTGATGATGATGATGATGATGATGATGTAACAACAACAACAATAATAATAATAATAACAACAACAACACTAAACTGTTTTTTTCCAACTAATTTCAATCTTTCAATTTTCCCCCTTCTTTCTCCTTACACAATTTTCTCTCTCTTTTTTTTAGCATTTTTTAAACAAAACCCCTAGAACACAAACAAAACTTATTCTTTTCCACATTAAGGAAACTATCTCTCTCTGTTTTTTTTTTTTTTTTGTTCTACTACACAAATTCTCTTTTATTTACTCTTCTGTTTACGCACTATTATGAATTAAAAAAAATAACGTAGGGAAGGAGATGAACAAAGAAGAATATAATAAAACAAAAACACCAGATCTAGAAAAAATGCATATAAAGTTAGATGACATGACAAAAAACGAAAAATAAACAATAACAGTACTATATTCTTTTTTTAGGGTGCACGAGAAAGAAGACAAAATTGGAGAGTTAAGAGATGAAATGAAGAAGATGAAACTCACTTGTTATTTGAGGTATGGACCCTTAGGACCAAGCCCTACTAATTGTACCTCCAACTAAGTTAGAGTTTTGTTTTGTATGATGGATGGTGGCTCTAGAGTTGATGTGTGGAAGAGGAATTTTTTTGTGTCCCTAGCTAAGGCTTCTTTTGGCTTAGAAGAGGAGAGTGAGTGTGACCTCTAACTAAGGTTTTTTGCGGAATTGTGGTTCAAGGATTTTCTAGAGGAGGAAAATGTTGGGTTGTATGTCCTAAAACTCGTAGTTTTATAAACAGTAAACATATATGAAGTTTATTCAGACAAGCATTGTTGATTGTTTAATAATTCTAAATCCAATAAACTATGAACCTTTGACTATTGTTATGAATACTTGGACTTTATGTGGAGACATAAACTAGATCAAGTTCGTGTAAAATAGCCTAAACCGTCTATAGTACTTGGACTTGGTTCGGTACTTATTTCTAGAGATACTATCGAACAACCCGCTTTATGATTGTTACAAATGCTGTAAAGTGTCATAAACGATATGATCAGTTCGTTCATGTACAAACATGGGAGTGGGGGTGTTCTACACGATGAAATTGTGTAAGACAGACTGAGAAATAATCACTGTTATGTATTAACACCATTTACTGTTAACGCTGATTAATTTCACTTCTTGATGACCTAGATAACTTGATCTGAATCCTGAGTTGTCTATGAACTCCTGTTTATTCGCGATTATCCCTTGATCTACATAGGCGAGGATAATCTTAACATCCCTGCTCAATATGCCTCCCATTTCAGGGATAAGACCGAGTAGATGGCTGAAAACATAGAATTTGCAAGATGAAATTCACTCATACCCATTTTAGGGATAGTAGAAAAGTTGTTCCTTTAAGGGCGGATCCCAGGTCTTGAATAAGGGGCTCTATCCTCTCGTTGGCTTGAGAGAGAATGAATTTAGTGACTATGATCCTAAATCAATTGTTCATTAGAGGGACAGTGGTACTTAAGGGGAAAAGATATAACTCTAGTGTATTTCGATATTTGACCTAACTGAGGTTACGAACAACCTATGAAGGATCAATTTATTGATGACAGTTATATCAAATGGACACATAATATATCTACATTGAGGGGAGTGCAACTACATGTTATAGTGGACAGTCTTGTTAGTTAACGAATGTTGATTAACGAGGTTAAAAAGTTTGATTCGTTAGTCTCAGATCGTTGGAGCCCATGATCTGTAGGTCCATCGAGTCTCCTTGCTAGTTTAATACGAACAAAATTGAAGAATTAGGTGAAGTCAGAATTTGAAATGTTCAAATTTGGGTTTTAGGGGAAATTGTATTTTATATGAGATATAATTTACAATTAAATAATTTATTTATTAATTAATTATTTTTGAGAGTATACTTGATTATTAGCATGAAAGTGTTTTTTTTCAAAAAATTGATTAATGTGATTAATCAAAGCTAGGTGTCAAAGGCAATTTAATATGCGATATTAAATTTATTTATTTTATTTAATCGAAATTGTTTTGATTAAATAATTTTCAAAATTTGAAAATTGTATTTCATTTTTTTAATAAAAAAATAGTTAGTAGAAAAATTCAATTGTTGGATTTTCCTACTAACTAAGTGGACTTTGAAGTGGTACTTCCAAGGTTTGACACCTAAAATTTACATGCTAGTGGAGTTTGAGGTGGAAGACATGCAAGTTAGGATTTTGCATGTATTTTTTTCTATAAATAGTTTGGTTTTTTGAATATTGTAAAATCTAATGCTTCTTTGACCTTTGACCTAAACTCTTCCGCCAAAATCTCCTTACTCTCCTTTTACTAAAGTGAAATTCCCTTATTTTCACTAACAAAACGGTCCCACAACCGTGTTCTTCAACAGGAGAATAGCGAGGATTTACCGTTGGTAGTGTCAATTGAACTCGGGAGAGGAAGATTGCGGTGGATTCTACAAAAGTTATAATTTCTAACCCTTATGCATGCTTATTCTTGTTTTTATGTAATTAGAACGTTATGGATCCTAGCTTTCGCTAACAGGAAAAAAAAAAGCAATTTGAAAGAGAGGAGGGGGGATGGGGCGCTGCCTTTCTCTAGGTTGAGAAAACTGGGGAGGGGGGGGGGGGGGGGGGGGGGGATTAGGGTTTTTTAGGAGAAAGTTGGTATTTAAAACCCAAAAATTTTACTCCAAATGTTATTTTCTTTTTATTGATTTTTATTTCAATTTTGAAAATTTGCCAAACTTGTCCTATCCTTAAAAAGGAAAAGAAACTTTAGGTAACCAAATTTCAAACTCATTTTTTTTTTTCACATTTGTTTTGTTTTGTTTTTTTTTTTTTTAAAATTCCTAACTAAGTTGGTCACTTTAACCCAACTAGAATAAAAGTTAGAAAGAGGTAAAAATTGGCATAAAAAAGGTGGATAACCAATAGATTAAAAAATACGATAAAAATCTAGAAATCAAATTAATTTAAATAAATCCAGATATAGATAGGTGGCTACAACATGCCCCTCTTCTTACATCCTTGTAAAATTAGAAGGTGGAAGGAGGTGTAGCCACTAATTTATCAAAGGAAAAGACTTCAACCACATTAACGTGCAAAAAAAAAAAAAAAAGTCACTTCAGACATGCTCAATAAAGACAACATAAAGGTTGGGGATCATTAATAAGCAAGTTCTATTGCAACAAAAGGTGTCAAGAGCCAGGGATAAACAGACGCCTCATGACAAATGAAAATGAGCTGAAGGCTAGGGATAGACAAGTGCCATCACAATAAAAATAAAACATTGGGGGCCAGGGATAAACAAACACCACCATAGCAAAAAATTGTCAAGAGCCAAGGATAAACAAGTGACTCATGACAAAATAAAATGAGCTGGAGACCAGGGATAAACAAGCGTCATCATAGCAAAAGGTGTCAAGGGCTAAAGATAAAAAAGCACCTCATGACAAAGTAAAAATGAGCTGGAGACTAAGGATAAACAAGTGCCACCACAATAAAAAGTCTCAAGAGCTAGGGATAAAAAAAAACCTCATGACAAAGTAAAAATGAGCAGGAGGCAAGGTATAAACAAGTGCCCTTACAACAAAAGGTGTCAAGGGTCAGGGATAAACAAGCGCCTCATGACAAAGTAAAAATGAGCTAGAGGCTAGGGATAAATAGGCGCCATCACAGCAAAAGGTGTCAAGAGTCAGGGATAAATAAGCGCCTCATGACAAATAAAAATGAGTTGGAGGCCAGGGATAAACAAGCGTTATCACAACAAAAGGTGTCAAGGGCCAAGGTTAAATAAAATACACACAAAATGTACAATATTTGCCTTAGATTTAGGATTGTTTTTAATGTGTTTCTATCAGATTTGACATGTTTGCTAGTGATTTCCAGGATTTATGATTGAAAAGTGAATAATATTCAAAATAAGCCAAAAAGGACTAAATTAAGCTTAAAGAAGTCAAAACCGAGCAATAGACCAAAGGGAGTGAAGAAAAGAGAGAAAAAAATGCAATGTTTCAAAGAATAGGGGAGCGTTGCAACGCTACGACATGAAGCAGAGTTTGACGTCAGAAGACAATGGCTGCAATTGAAGATGCAGCGTTGCAACGTTGTGACAAATCTGAGCCAGCGTTGCAACATTAACTTTCCTTATTTGAAAAAATATGATAATTTTGGTAAAGATTTTGTACCAAATTTCTCATCCTTTATATAATTGGATGCCATTTTGACCTAATGGAGGAGGATTCTGACCAAATTAAGTGCAGGAGATTAAAATTTGAGACCTAAAAGAGAGTTTATGCTTAAAAGTTAGAGAATTTTAGAGATATTTTGAAGGTCATTTGAGTTCCCGAGGTGATGGTCGAGGCGAGCTTGGATGATTCTTCAGTTCTTTTTTCTTTCTCTAAATCTTATTCTTGAATTAATGTATGAAAATATGTTTTTGCAAGCTATGAGCAGCTAAACTTGTTGTTTTAGGGTATTGATGAAGTTGTTATGAATTTAGATTCAATTTAGTTATTTTTATGGATGTTTGTTGAACACTTTGCTTTTTAATGGTATCATGCTTAATTCTTATTGATTGACTATTGATAATTATTAGATGGAATTTTTAATCGAGAGATTAAATATTTTACTGGATCTATGCCATTAAATCATTATTAATCTATCATGTAATAATTAGGTTAATAGTGAAAGTTGTTAATGAAAATTTCTAATGCCTTGTTTCTCAATTTGATTTCATGAGATTAATTATCAATTAAGTTGCATGAGAATAGATTATTTTCTAGAGAAATAGACTTAGGCATAATGTTTATACATGATTCCATGAATTGGCTAGCATAGATCTAATGAAGTAATTAACAGATTCAATACCCTAAAATGCTTTTATTCTCAGATTTTCAAACAATTCTTCTGTTGTCTTCTATTTTAGAAAACCACAAATTCAACTCGATTCTGATTCCTTAGTTAAGATTGACACAATTATGAGATAGCTAAACAATAACTTGTTAATTTGATCCTGAGGACGATACTCGACCTTACAAGTCATTTTAATATTATAATTTGATCACGTACATTTGCATGCAACACAAAATATTCACATCAAGTTTTTAGTGCTGTTTTTTATGAACAAAATAACGGTTTTTGTTTAAAATTTTAAGAGTTGGAGATATTCTAGACTAAGGGTTATTTTTTTTCTAATTTTGTTTGGAGTTTTCTCTTGTGCATGCCCCGTGATAAGGACACTCCTCTTTTGCCTTTTGATCCCAAGATTGAACGTACTTTGAGAAGAAATTGAAGGAATAAGCAAGGTGTAGAAGAAGAGATGACCAAGGAACGAGAGAAGGAAATTAGGGATTACTTCCAAACATCTCTCCCTATTGCTCAACTTAGAATTATGAAGGCACCGATCAATGCAAATAACTTTGAGTTAAAGCCAGGGTTTGTCAGGCCCCCTCCCAGATTACTCTCTTAGCCTAGGCAAGGACATGATTGTAGCAATTATCAACCCTTTTGCTGACACTTACTGCTTACTAATACTATTTAAATAGTCTGATGATAACGTGCAATCTCAAACACAACGGTTGCCACTAAGGCCAAATAAACATTAACCATTAAACACAAAACATTTACAGAATTTACAACATAAGTCTCATAAGTTCCAACTCCAAAACTTAGTCTTTACATGAAACAACTACCATGTGTACAAATATTTACAGTAACCACCTAGCTGACGGGTTACTAGAACTTCTAACATTAAGTGGCAGAGCAGACGTAGAGCTATCTTCGGAGGATTTGACCGCTACTTGGGGAAAGAAAACATTTGAAAAACGGAGTGAGCTACTAACCCAGTGAGTGACTTAAGAAAGAAAACAGGTTCTCATGCATAAGTCTCAATAAAGAGATCATACTTAAACATAAGTCTTTATAGTAACCTTGTACTGAAATATAAACTTTCCAAGCATTAAATATGTAAAGCTGTTTTCATCATAAAACATTAAACTGACCTTTAGTTGAGAGTAACCCTGCTATGGTTAAATCCCAACGTCAATTTCTTAGTCAAGAGAGAACCCTTTTGCTCTTCCCTCGATGTCAAACTATCTATGTGCACATGGTTATAACTAAGTTCCGTCATACCTTAGGTACTATTGCTCATATACCTTCTCAGTGTCCTTCGGTATCGAGCTGCTCGTATACCTTCTTTATGTCCTTCAGTATCGAGCTTGAAGTAACATTAGTTACACTTAGACTTACTCTTTAAAGCATATAAAGCTAAACACATAGAAACATGTCTTTAAAGGTACTGACGCATGCTTTGTTCATATGAACACACATAAATAGTTTTACAATATACTTTCATACATGGTATGTGTTTGAAAACATAAACTCATAGTTTGCTTGGAAAACTACTTTGTAAAATAGCTAGCATGAGAATAATCTTTCTTAGAATCATGGATTCTTTAAAAACATTATAAATACTCCTTAAAAGTTGATATGCTTCTAGCAATGGTGTCAATCCTGTAGACACAAGAAGATATATATAGCTACTAGCAATGGTCTCCCTTTTGAAACTAATTCTTAATGAAGCTTGTGTTTAGCTTTCCCCTAGAAGACCTTCACTCAAATGCATACCTGGCTATAGGTAAAGTACTTAGAAATTTCTTTGAGATTTTGGCTCTTTCTATGCGAGCAATAAACCTCACCAACGCATTCCCACTATGCATCCAACACTTGCTTTAAGTGTTCCTTTAGCCGCACATGGTCATTCACATAGGCATCTATGTGTCCAACTCTTCAACATAAGCCTTCTCAGCCTAACCAACAGGTCAAACGCATAGGAGTGCTCGACCTTTAGTCTGCTCAAGTGCTCAGCCCTTAGTCTGCCCAACTGTGAGCTGCCAACTTACTCAACTCAAGTATCTGCCTGCTTGTTCATAGAATTTCAGATTCGAATTACTTCATTAATAACTCAAATTATAGAGCTGATCTCAAAATATTTCCTTCTACACACTTGTTTAGAATTGTCTTGGGAAGCTTACCTTAAAATTTTAGCTTTAAACTCTTTATAGTTCGTCCTGGAGTCTCAATTCTTCATCAACGGCCTAGATTCACCCATGAACTGAACCTCTTGTTACTTTCTTCCTTCTCCAACATTATTCCGATGTGATCTTCTTCTGGCAGAATTGCTTCTAAAACTAGACTCTCAGAGCTTTCCAATGATATCAAGAGCTCTCAATTTCCACGAAGGAATTGTTCAAACTGACCTTTTGAAGTTCCTCATTCCTTTTTATACTACCTCCCACCGTTTATCATAAATGCTTAGCATGACACCTCCAACTCAAGTGGACTTAATTCTGGAGATTAGGATAGCTGGTGACTCTAATCGATGGTTAAGACTGATTACTTCACCTACTATCAACACATGCTTTCAACTAGGTTCAACGCACACCATAGTTATAGTTCTCACGCAAATCTATTCCAATGCATGTGTTTTGTACCTTGGCCTTCTCTCGGCTTCAATCATCATAGCTCTAGCCCTTTCAGCTTTGCAAAGCCTGACCAACGCAAGCTCTTCTCATCGCATGCCAAGCTTGACCAACGTACAACCAACCTTACTCCAGCACATAATTCTAACGCACACTGAGTAGCTAGCTTTTTGCGCTCAATGCCTAAACTGGTCCGTTCACACGCAACACCTCAATCATCTAGCTTTGCACCCATCGTTTAGCTCTCGCTGTTGCTCATCATCTAGCGCTTACGCCCATCATCTAGTGCTTATGCTTATTGTCCAGCGCTATCGTCTAGCTCATCGTCTAGCACATCATGAAGCCACGCAAACAGCTATGCGACCGCCGCGCGCAACGCCTCAACACCCAACCCCTACGCTTGCGCACACTCGATCCTGCTGCACGCATACTAACCTCACAAGACTTGGTTGTCGCATGCCTTGTCCACACATAGGGTTGCTTGCTCTCAACACAGCTCCTCTTGACATGCACAACCAACGCATGACTTCTCTTCGCTCGGCCACACTTGACTTTCTTAAGAGCCCAACTAACCTCAACAAATAAGTAAGGCCAACGCCCATGACTCAACTCTAATACCTAACACAAAGCCAATGCATGGGCTACACACTAAAAACACTTAACCAGTTTCTAGCTTCACCCAAGAGTCAAGCTTCCAACTTAAACATTTCTTCTAAATATTCACCCTTTTCCCTACAATTAAACATTAATTCTCACATTAACCTATTCACCATACTGGTCTCAGTAGTAAACATACACAAGTAGGGAAAATAGGGTTCAGAGTTCACAAGGTTGATTCAAATGGTTGGGATATTGTTTTTAGAGGACGCCCTATTGAAGATCCTCATAAGCACATTAGATTTTTTCTTGAAATTTCTGGAACAGTTAAGATTAATGGAGTTACAAATGATGCAATAAGACTAAGACTGTTTCCTTTTTCTTTATAGGATAGGGCTAAAGATTGACTTGAGATTCTACCGTAAGAAAACATCACTACTTGGGAGGAGCTAGCTCAAGCATTTTTGAATAAATATTTTTCTCCTATCAAGTCTTCTAAATTGAGGTCTGAAATTGTTTCTTTCTCTCAACAATCGAACGAACAATTATTTGAATGTTGGGAAAAGTATAAAGATCTTTTGAGGAGATGCCCACAGCATGGATATCCTAGTTGGTTGCAAATACAATTTTTCTATGATGGATTGAATTGTAGCACTAAATCTATTTTAGATGCTACGACTGAAGGGTCTCTTTTCTTTAAAACTGCTACAGAAGCTCACAATATTCTTGAGAACATTGTCACTACAAGCTATAATTGGCCAAGTGATAGAGTTTTACCAAAAAAAGTAGCAGAACTTTATGAGGTTGATGAGGTAAGTACTATTAAATCTCAATTGACCATAATTATTAATGTTTTGAATAAATTGACTACAGGTGATCAGGCATAAAATTCAATGTCCATAACCTTTCTAGCAGCTAATGCATCAGAAACTCAACAAAATTGGGATTCACCGGCTAATTTTGTGGATAGAGGGTACTATAAAGGCCAACAGCAAGTTCCCATACACTACCACCCAAATTTGAGACATCATGAAAATTTTTCATATGCAAATAATAAGAATGTTGTGGCTTCTCCAAGTTTTACCAAACTGAACAAAAACCATCATTGGAGGAATTGGTGATGAACCTTGTCAAGGTAACTTAGGAACAAACATCTACTTTAGGGAATTCAGTTAATGTTATCTTGATCAGCATACAAAACCATGACAAATCCATTCAAAATTTGGAGATGCAAATGAGTCAAGTGACTTATGCTGTGCAAACCTTGCAAAAAGGTAAATTTCCTAGTTGTCCCAACAAAAATCCTAGGGAAAAGTGCAAAGCAATCATACTTAGAAGTGGAAAAAAAATTAAACAAGCCTCTAAATGATGATGATCATGAACCAACCCAAGAGGAGGTTGAATTCACCTTCATTGATGAGCCTAAAAAGGAGAAGCTTGCAGAAAAGTTTGAGTAAAAAACATGGAGTACTTCTAACCCTTTACATTTCTATTCCTAATTCTAATCCATATTCTCAAAGGTTTAGGGGAAAAAAATGAATAAGCACAATTTTCTAGATTTTTGAAAATATTTAAGAAGTTGCATATTAATATACCTTTTGCTGAAGCTTTAGAAAAGATGGCATAATATGCTAAATTCATGAAAGGTATCTTGTCTTGGATGAATAAGTTTGGTAAACATGAGACAATAGCTTTGAATGAAGAGTGTAGTGTGATGGTACTAAAGAAATTGCCTCTAAAATTGAAAGATCTAGGGAGTTTTTCTATTCCTTGTCAATTCGGTGATGTTATGATTAATAAAGCTTTATGTGATCTTGGAGCTTCAATTAATTTAATGTCTTTATCTATTTTTAGGAAGCTCAACATTGGATAGGTAAAACAAACATCGATTTCCTTGTAATTAGCCAATCGTCATATGCTCATCCTTATGATATTGTAGAGGATGTGTTGGTTAAAGTAGACAAGTTCATATTTCCAGCGGATTTTGTGGTGCTTGATATGGAAGAAGATGCCGACATTCCAGTAATTCTTGGAAGACCATTCTTTGCTACCGGCAGGGCTCTCATTGATGTGCAAGATGGTAAGCTAACATTTAGATTCAATGATGAAGAGGTAAAATTTGATCTTTACAAAACTCTTAAGCATATGGATATTGAGCCTCAAGAGACTTGTAAGTTTGTTCATACTTCCCATTCTTCTAATAAGTGCTCTTTGAATGATGACATCTTCTTCTTTGAATGATGAGTCTTCTTCTAAGGTAGTTGATAAAGATGATGGAGTAGGTTGTGAATGTAATGTTAAATTGAATAAAGTTTCTACTTTTGTCAATACTTCTAAAGAAGATACATTGAATGTTATTGATTACATTTATAAAGAAGATGTTAAGATAAAGGAGAAAGAATTGATGCATGATACTTTTACTGGCAATATTAATTTAAATGATGATTGTCTTTTTGAATGCCAATGTGGGCGAACATTTTTTATTCCAGGATGTTCTAGAATTGACAGGATAAAACCCTCCTTGGGATCTGACATGATTGATAAGCCCCGTCTAGCTAGAAGATGTTAAACTAAGCACTTGTTGAAAGGCAACCCAATATTTTTATTGCTTTTTATTTTTATTTTTATTTTTATTTTTATTTTTATTTTTTTAGTTGTTTTTATTTTTTTTTTTAATTCAGAGAGTCACCCATAGTTTTTATTTTTCCGGATTTTTGTCCAACACAAAAAATATTCAGTACTAAAGCCTATTTGATGGACTCCCGTATAGTCTTAGGCTTGTATTTCTATCTTTTTCATGCATTAAGGATAATGCATATTTTTAAATTTGGGGTAGGGAAGACATTTATACTTTTGTGTTTTTGTTTTTATCTTGCTATGCATGCTAATGTGTTTTTATTCATGATATGCATGTTAATTTTTTGTGGAAATTTGGAAAAATTTTAAAATTTTGATTGTGAATTGAGAATATTCGGATTAGTCCTTTGTTGTGTGTTGTTGATCTTGATTGTCCATGATGAGACTTGAATATACATGTTGAATGACTCATAGTGGAAATAGGAGAGTAATTGAAGTATGATTTATCTATATCCCTCTTTGAGTTTCCCATATCATGAGTACGTAGTCATTTCAATTTAGAAATGTTAACTAAAACTAGAATCATGTTTAATGCATTTGGTTGTCACCTAGAAAGACCCCACCAAATGGAGTTGATGTGCATGATGATTTGTAATATTAGACTAAAAGGAAAGAAAATAATATTTTGTTAGCTTTTGAAAAAAAGAGTGTACACTCATGTGCTTAAAAGAAAGATTCTATTTTATGTTTTGTAAACTTGCAAGGTGTATGCATGGATGGGGGTAAGAAGAGCTACCTTCCTATGATCAATTAGGACACTTGGGAATTGACTAGGTACGGTTCCCTGCAGTGAGTGTGTGAAAACTAGTACCCTTAGATAAAATGATGGAATTTTAGGGCCCTTTGTTGTTAATTTGAAGGCACCTTAGTGGACATATTACTTTCTTGATGTGTGGATACTTTCCGATTGGTGCATGAGCTAGAGTAGGGGAAAAACTGGAGAAGGTTTCTTGAACCTAATTTTAGCTTCTAAATTTTAAATTGAATGTGACTTGCAGACACACACGGGAGATGATTAGATTTGGCCGTTGACGACCATAACGATAAACTTGCTTGAATGTTTCTGCTTGAGTTTTCAACTAACTAATCTCTGAGGCATGAGTCACTAGCACACCTATTTAGAAATTTTCTATTTTCTTTTTTCTTCTTTGCTTGAAACTAGTAAACTTTTAAGTTTGGGGTGGTGAAAAGCACACAAAATATACATTATTTGTCTTAGATTTAGGATTTTTTTAGTGTGTTTCTATCATATTTGAAATTTTTGCTAGTGATTTCTAGGATTTATAATTGAGAAGTGAATTATACTCAAAATAAGCCGAAAGGACTAAATTAAGCTTAAAGGAGTCAAAATCGAGCAATGGACTAAAGGGAATGAAGAAAAGAGATGAAAAATGCAATGCTCCAAAGAATAGGGGAGTGTTGCAATGCTACGACATGAAGCAGAGTTTGACGCAAGAAGACAGTAGCTGCAATTGAAGATGCAACACTATAACGCTATGTTTGAGCATTGCAATGCTACAACAACTCTGTATTAGGGTTGCAACACTATTGTCGAGGTGTCGCAATGCTTGCTTTCATTATTTGAAAAAATCTGATAGTTTTGGTAAAGATTTTGTGCCAAATTTCTCATCCTCTATATAATTTAACGCCATTCTGACCTAATGGAGGAGGATTTTGATCAAATTGAGGGCTAGAAATTGAAATTTAGGACCTAAAAGAGAGTTTATGCTTAAAAGTTAGAGAATTTGAGAGATATTTTGAAGGTCGTTTAAGTTCCCAAGTTGAAGACAGAGGCTAGCTTAGAGGATTCTTCGGTTCCCTTTTCTTTCTCTGAATCTTATGCTTGAATTGATGTATGAAAATATGTTTTTACAAGCTATGAGTGGCTAAATTTGTTGTTTTAGGGTATTGATGAAGTTGTTATGAATTTAGATTCAATTTAGTTATTTTCACGGATGTTTGTTGAACACTTTGCTTTTTAATGGTGTCGTGCTTAATTCTTATTGATTGGCTATTGATAATTGCTAGGTTGAATATTTAATGAGAGATTGGATGTTTTACTGGATCTATGCCATTAAATCGTTATTAATCTATCAGGATCATAGTTAGGTTAATAGTGATAGGTTTTAATGAAAATTTCTAATGCCTTGTTTCTCAATTTGATTTCATGAGATTATTTATCAATTAAGTTGCACGAGAATAGATTATTTTTTAGATAAATTAATCTTGAATTAAGTTTCTAGCCTTGAGCATAATGTTTATACATGATTCCATGAATTGGCTAACATAGATCTAATGAAGTAATTAACGAATTCAATACCCTAAAACGCTTTTATTCTCAGATTTTTAAACAATTCTTTTGCTGTCTTTTATTTTACAAAACTACAAATTCAACTCAATTTCGATTCTTTAGTTAATTCTGAGATAGCTAAATAATAACTTGTTAATTTGATCCTTGAAGACGATACTCTGTTGGGTTTTATGTCCTAAAACTCGTGGTTTGTAAACAATAAAACTTATTATGAAAATTCAATAAGTTGTTATTGAATATATGTATTGCTTATGAGAAATCCAATAAACTTAAAAGACCCTTGACTATTACATGAGTACTTGAACTTTATGTGGAGACATAAAAGTGGATCAGGTTCGAGTAAATAATTAAAATGATCTATAGTATATGAATAAGGTTGGGTGCCTTATTCTGGTAACACTATTGGATGTGGCCTACTCTGTAGTTATTACAAAGAGTTGTAAAGTGCTACAAGATGTGATGCTAATTCGTACATATTATGACATGAGGAGTGGGGGCATCCTGTGCAAAATGGTTTGTACAAGATCAGGCCACGAAATTAGTCACTCTTACTTTATAACGCTGTTTACTATTTAAGATAAACTATTTCAAAGCGATGACCTAGGTAACTTGACCTCAATCCTGAGCTAACTATGAACTCCTGTTTATTCGGGATTATCCTAAGATTTTCATAGTGAGAGTTGACTCAACAGCGCCGGCTCAATAACCTCCCATTTCAAGGGTAAGACCGGATAGATAGCTAGGGATAGGGTGCAAGAAGGAATTCACTCCTACCCACTGTTAGGGATAGTAGAGAGGTTGTTCCCTTAAGTGCTGATTCTAGGTCTTGAACAAGGAGTCCCACCCTCTCCTTAGCCCGAGAAGGACTCGGTTTGTTGATTGGATCATAAATTCAATTGTTCATTAGAGGATCAGTGGGACTTAAGGAATAAGAGGTAATCTCGGGGGTAAAACAGACATTTGACCCAACCATTAATACGAACAACCTGTGAAGGGTTAACTTACTAATCATGGTTATATCGAGTGGACATAATATATCTACAGTGAGGAGTTCAACTATGGGCTTTAGTGGAGTCACCCATTAGTTAAAGAATGGAGGTTAGTTCAGTGTAATGAGCTTAGCCGATTAATCTTGGATCATTACAACCCATGATTTGTAGGTCTGCGAGGTCCCCCTACTAGCTTGTAAATGGATTAGCTTTAGACTAGCGTGATAAGTTAATTTGAAACATTCAAATTAGAATTAAAGGAATTAGTAATTATATGAGATATAATTACACGTTTAATTTTAAGAATTAAACAAAATTGAAGAATTAATATTTAAATATGATTTAAATATATGAAATTAGATTTGTGTAAAATTAATTTAATATTTGATATTAAATTAATTAGAATTATTTAAATTGTTTAAATAATTATTTATTAATTTTATTAAGAAAATTAATTTATGAAATTAATTTAGTAAAATTAATAACATTTTCAATTTTAAAAAGAAAAATGATTTGCGAAATCAATTGAAAAATTGAAAAAGATAAACAAAACACAAAAATGGAAATTCGGTTCTTTCCATTATCACCTTCAAGTTGCTTACACAAAACCCACCAACTTTAGGTTTCAATTACTCCAAGCATTAGCTGCATCTCATGCAACCATCTTCTTTGCATGATAGTCTGCAATATATTGAGAAGATTGGAGTAAATTTAAGGCATATAATCGGTAGAATTTTTCTGAAAAATTCGGGTTGAAGAAAGTGTTCTTCAATTGGGTTACTGCTGTGAGTTCTTCTCCAAATTTCCTTCATTCAAGCTTATTTTGAGTCCCACAATTCAATCTAGAGCACTAAGAGAATAGTGGGGAAGATCTTGAGGTGGTCTACAACGAGATTTGGAGAAATCTGCAGCTGGAATCGAGCTTTGAAGAAGTTCTACAAAGGTATGACTTGAAACCCACTTGTTTCTGGAAGAGCATGCTTTAGTTTCTACCAAAATTAATGAATTAGAGTACTTATTGATCCTCGTTGCTTCCGTTTCTTGCTGATACAATCTAACAATTGGTATCAGAGCATCATATAAGCATTCAATTCGGTTTAATTTTGGTATGGTGGGTGTTTTTAATGAGTTATCTGAAACTGGTTCACTGATATGGTTTTCTGAGGTTTGACATTTAATTTCTCTTTGATTTCTCATTTAAATTTGTAATTGACTCTTGTTTAATGAGTTTATATGTGTTCTCAAGAGTCTGTAATTTATTTGTAATCATTAGAGTTGAAATTAAGATGTAATTGAAGAAACAAATGAAAAAGGCCGAGTTGCAGATTCCTGTTTTTCTAGCTTCTGCTCAAATATCGCCGTCGAGGTTTAAATGCTAGACGATCGTTTAGCTATGGGAACTAAATGATGTGAAGAAAAACTGACGATCGCGTAGCTATGGGTGCTGGGCGTTGAAGTGTTGTGCGCTAGACGATCGTGTACCTGCGGGAGCTAAACGATGCGTTGAAGTGCTATACGATGGCGCTACATGATCGTGTAGCTTTATGTGGGAGCTAAACGATACGTTGAAGTGCTATACGATAGCACTACACGATTGTGTAGCTATGCGCGACAGCTAAACGATGTGAAAAGATGCTATGCGATAGCACTACACGATCATCTACCTTTGTGCGTGCGCTAAATAATCAACGATGGCGCTAAGCAATCGTGTAGTATTTGTTCGACGCTAGACGATGACGTTGCACTATAGTGTTAGATACTAAGCGATCGTGTAGCATTGTCCGACACTAGACGATGGAACTATACGATAGTTGAAAGGCACTACGCGATCTTATAGCTTGGTCAAGTGCTATACGATGGCTTTATATGATCAGGAAAATACTAAATGACCGCGTTAGACGATAGTTTTTAGTTATGCACGATGAGCCTCAGTGAGATTTTGAGCATGGAGCGAGAGCAGCAAGTTCGACCGTTTCTCTTGAGGTCTAGTCCGGTTCAACCTTAAAAGGTTTTTGGCTGGTTTCATTCAGACTTTGTTAGCCGGTTCAGACGGTTCGGATCTGGTTTAGGCTGTTTAGGTTCGGTTTGGAGCGGTTCGAGCGGTTAGAAGCGATTTTGAAGCTGTTTTGTAATAATTAGGCTTTTGTTTGCTTGTTTATGCCAAAACTAAAACCATATCAGTTTGTGTTTAATTATTTATATATTTTTTGTATGTTATAATTAAATAAATATTGTATGTGCATACAGTATGCCATGTAGATTTAAAATCCCACCGTAGGAAGCATGTTACATGCATTGAAAGTATGTTATAATATGTTATAATATATAGTATGCATATTAGGGTTTCTTGTATTTAATATAATTGTTATATTAAATATTGAATGCCTTTGATGTATGTTGTGGAAGTTTGGTATGTTTAAAATTTTGTAAGTTGTTATAAAATTGGGTTAGACATTTAAAATCCATAAGAAAGAACAGCTGCATCTAGTTAAAATAGGTCGTTAAAACTTGTAAAACTTGGGTTACAAACTCAACCGTTATATAATCCTGTTAAAAGTTGGGGGTAATTAAGTTGACGGTCTACAGAACACCTTCTACCTGGGGATTATAGCCAAATTATTGAGCGTTGGTAACTGGTTTTATGAACATATGTGAGCGATGTGAGCTAATAAAATGGTTTATCACCTAGACGTCGTAGGTTTAAATCTATTTATAAGTGTTATACTTGGATAAACCACATAGACTTAGGATTGTTTTTATTAGCTGTAAAAGAACCTAAGTATAAATTAACCTAAAGAATAGAACACTTCAGTGGGAGTTCAATAACTTCTATATGATAAAGTTATTAGAAAACTTCAGTGAGAGATTAATAATATATGCGATACGTTATTTTTAGCACTCACGTCTTTAAGAGTTCACAGTCTAGATTTAAGCGGTACTTCGTGTCACCCTGGGAGTGACCTCTATACAGAAAGTATTTTTTAGCATAAATCTAGATTTGGGTGAATAAGGGGAAGTTGTTCAAACAAAAATCAAATATACGATATATGGATTTCAACTGCCACATCTCCACATAGTTTATACTGTGAGATTCATATGATGCTTCATGTCACCCTGGGAGTGACCTCCACACTGAAAGTATTTTGTTTGAGTCAATAACAAGGTAAATGGAGGAAGTGGTTCATAGTAAGCGGGTGAAGGAAATATGTCAACATATCCTGCGATCTCTTACATTAGTTTGAACCGTGAGATTCCTATGTTGCGTCTAGCTTTAAGTAGCCCTTTACTAGTCATTTAACGACGGCTATCCCCAGGGTTGTAACATAGGATTCGGAACAACTCAAGCTCCAAAGATAGATAGAATTTCTTAGGACCATTCCTAACCTTGTCTCTCCACTTCGGTAGCATAGTTGAGGCCAACCTCTAACGTCTGAAAATGGAGGGTTACATACACTTACATAATAAATCTTAGGTATAATATTACTTTGCTAAAACTTGATTGGATTTAAATGCAATTCACTTATAGAATTTGTTTATAATTTCATAATGACGACTTCGATAATACAATTGTTGGCATCTGATAAACTGATTAAGGATAATTATGTAACCTGAAAATCAAATTTGAATACTATACTTGTGATAGACGATTTATGATTCGTCTTACCAGAGGATTGTCCTCTTGTTCTGAGCTCTAATACAAACTGAACTGTTCGGGATGCGTATGATAGATGAATCAGGACAAATCATAAAACCCGTGTTTATATCCTCGCTAGCATATCTGATATTTTGGCGATGAAACATGAGGATATGGGTACTGCCAAAGAGATTATGAAATCTCTACGAGGGATGTTCGGACAACCGTCCTTCACTCTAAGGCATGATGCTATCAAGTACGTTTACAACAACCGCATGAAAGAGGGGGCCTCTGTTCGTGAACATGTCCTGGACAGGATGGTCCACTTTAATGTGGTGGAAGTAAACGATGCTGTTATTGACGAGAGAAGTCAAGTTGGTTTTATTATAGAATTTCTTTCGAAGAGTTTTCTTCAGTTCTGCACGTGTGCACTCATGAATAAAATTGAATACAGTTTGAGTACTCTGCTGAATGAGCTACAGGCTTAACAAATTATGTTGAGAACTAAAGGTCTGGAATCAAAAGTAAACATTACTACTGCTGAAAAAAAGGAACGTCCTCCGAGCTTGATGTTGCTTCCTCTTCACAGAGTAAGAGTATTCCTGCGAAGAAGAACAAAAGGAAAGGAAAGAAGAAACCTACTGGAAAGAAAGGCAAGAGAAATGCTGCAAACAAAGGAAAGTATTTCCACTATAATGAAGAAGGGTACTGGAAGAGAAATTTCCCTCAATACCTTGTTGAGAAGAGAGCAGAGAAAGCTAAACAGGAAAATTAGTTCCTGAGGACCGCTTGTTCAACTTAATTAGTGGGAAATGTTGCTGATTGATGATAATATTACCTGCTTTTGTTATCTTGTAAAGAACAAAATGTTTATATTTTTGTTGTAAATGAAATGTTCATTTTCGAAAATTATGTTTGTTCTGTTTCATAGCAACTCATGTTAAGAATCAAACTATGAAAATCTATTTGCAAATATTCAGATATTTAAAAACGGCTAGAAATTGATTAGATCAAAGTATATAAAATTTAAAGATTTCTAGATCTATTTAATAAAGAGTTACTAAATTAATACTGTTAACAAGAGTTGTTAAGATAGGTCAGATATGTCTTACTCAAAGAGTTGAGAGTATCTCAATGTAGTAGGAGGAAAGTATGACTTCCTGGTCATTATTGAGAATAAGATGCATTCCCCATATAGTTTAATAAAAAGTCCATTGTACACTAATATGTTTACAAAGATTCTCTTGGTTAAAGTGTTTGAGAATCACTTAGTAAGACTAGGAATACTAGGTTAATAACTTAAGGCAAGTGGGAGAAATATCGGGTATGAGATACCGAATGGTAAACCATGGGTATGAGATACCCTAGCTTATTGTATTTCTCTATAAAACTCAGAAACTCAATCTTATATATTGGATATATAAGTTACCATTGGAGTTTTAGTCAAAGTAGGAGTTTGTTGGGTTTTATGTCCTAAAACTCGTGGTTTGTAAACAATAGAACTTATTTTGAAAATTCAATAAGCTGTTATTGAATATATGTATTGCTTATGAGAAATCTAATAGACCTAAAAGACCCTTGACTATTACATGAGTACTTGAACTTTATGTGGAGACATAAAAGTTGATCAGGTTCGAGTAAATAGTCAAAATGATCTATAGTATATGAATAAGGTTGGGTGCCTTATTCTGGCAACACTATTGGATGCGGCCTACTCTGTTGTTGTTATAAAGAGTTGTAAAGTGTTACAAACAATGTGATTCTAATTCGTACATGTTATGACATGAGGAGTGGCGACGTCCTGTGCAAAAGGATTTGTACAAGATCAGACCACGAAATCAATCATTCTTACTTTATAACGGTGTTTACTATTTAAGACTGACTATTTCAAAGCGATGACCTAGGTAACTTGACATCAATCCTAAGCTAACCCTAGAAGAAATTCAGGCTTTCACCGACATTAAAGATACATTAAAGGTATGGTCCCGGATGATAGAGTCAGGTCAGGCGAAATCCCATTACCGGCATCGGTGGTCGAGGATGGATTTTCAGCTCCTCCCCCAGTTGAAGGCGGAGATAGAAACTTTGTAGTGTCTGCTTTCGGTGACTGTGCAGGCGTGACGGGTTGAGAGATGCCAGAACCTAATCGAGAAAGCATAGCATTTGGACATTAACACAAAATTTTCAAATTCAAAGCCAAGAGTAAAATATACCATAGTACCTTGTGGAGTTGGTGAAGCTTCAGGAGAAAGAGCTGGACCAAGTGGGATAGGACCTATCAAAACATACCCCAAAAAAAGAAAAGAAAAAAACTGTCATTATCTTTGACTCCATAAAAACATCAGTCTTGTCACTCTCTGAAGAAAAGCATTTACCTGGAGCTGGAATGGGAGCAACAGAGGCTGCAAAAGGAACCAAAACAAACATCAAGTTATCGACTTGCTAGTCGAGAAATAGATTAAAGTGAACAACTTTCAAGAAAGTTTGGAGTTGTACCTCTGCATTGGACGGGAACGCCGGGCATGTTACAGGCTCGAGGAAGAGAAATCGCCAAAGATCGGTTGATGGGTTACACAGTAAAAGTTAACAAGTAAAGTTACTGCACACAGTAAAAGTTAGCAGTAGACCTCGACCAGGTGCATGGAGGGTCCTCCAAACTGCATTTTCTCCATAATAATGTTGCGAGTTGCCGATAATAAACTCTCCCTTCGCATCCTTTCGCTTGCCGATACTCCTGTGATCATCAGATCCATGTCAATAGTTTCTGAAAGTTTATTGCAAAGAAGCAAAATTGAAGTTAGGATATGAGTTAAGAAAACACACATCATAACACACAAGAACAATATCAAGTTCTAAAACAAAATTCTCTTAAATCTAACGTTTAGCATAGAGCCATACCTTGAACATATAAATTTATACAACACAGTGAAAATTTTGAAATAATGAGCTTAACCGAAGAACTGTTTTTTTCCTCACGTTCATTCCATCATTCACATATATATCCTCACTTAATTCTTATTTTAAAAGACATATAACTGCTGTGTCAAAAAATGCAAGACATACATCAATCACAAAAATATTACCTTCCTATTCATCCTGGCAGATCGCACCAAAAATTTACTTATTGCTGCATAATGATGATGGGATGGTTCCAACAAAATAAAGGATGCCTCTGCAGCGAAAAGAGCAATGATGGAAGGAATTCTCTGCCATGGCTCTTCAATGCCGTTTTGCACATATGTTAAGAGGAGCCTAAGTCTCGTGGTACCCTTTCTCCTTTTACAATTCTGCAAAGAAAAGGTTTTGGCATGGCTGTAAAAGAGTTGTAGGAAAAACTCAAAAATTTTGAAGGGGAAAAAGAAAGTGAAATCCAGTGGTGCAATAATCTTTTCTGACTTGGGTTGGGCAGACTTCGACATCATTCTTTCCACCTTCCTTTTAATTAAGGTAAGTTTATTCTTTGGCCAAAAAAAACACACACATATTAACCACCAACTATAAACCTAACAAGTGTATCTAGCGTCTCAATATCCCATTCCATATCAGCCATGGCACAAACTGATTAAATATATTTACATCTCACCCTTTGAGCCATGTGAAGCACATAATCACAAGCTGTCGCACATACGGTATTCCATTAACCAAAGTACTGTACAACCAAATTCCAAAGTGAGCACTTTTCTAAAGCAAGGAAACAATTACAAGAGCCATAGAAATACAAAGCATGAATATTAAAGTGAGCACTTTTCTAAAGCATGAATATATCATGATAATGTCCCTGCATCAGTGCATTAGAGTATTAATTTGGAACAGAAAAGTATGAACAAATTGTTAAAAGAAGCCAACTGATTTGTATCAATACATGATATTAAAGTTATTGTTTACCTTAAAGAGATCATCTAGATCCATTAATCGATACTAGAGAGGTTTTCCCTTAAGTGCTGATTTTGGGTCTTGAACAAGAGGTCCCACCCTCTCATTGATCCGAGAGAGACTCAGTTTGTTGATTGAATCACAAATCAATTGTTCATTAGAGGATCAGTAGGACTTAAGGGACAAAAGTAATCTCGAGGGTAAAACAGACATTTGACCTAACCATTATTACGAACAACATGTGAATGGTTAACTTACTAATTGGTTATATCATGTGAACATAATATATCTACAGTGAGGAGTTCAACTATGAGCTTTAGTTGAGTGACCCATTAGTTATCGAATGGGATTAGTTCGGTGTAATGAGTTTAACCGATTAATCTCGGATCATTGGAGCCCATAATTTGTAGGTCCGCGAGGTCCCCTTACTAGCTCGTAAATGAATTAGCTTTAGAGTAGTGTGATAAGTTAATTTGAAACGTTCAAATTAGAATTATAGGAATTATTAATTATATGAGATATAATTACATGTTTAATTTTAAGAATTAAACAGAAATGGAGAATTAATATTTAAATATGATTTAAATATATGAAAGTAGATTTGTGTAAAATTAATTTAATATTTGATATTAAATTAATTAGAATTTTTTAAATTGTTTAAATAATTATTTATTAATTTTATTAAGAAAATTAATTTTGTAAAATTAATAATATTTTCAATTTTAGAAAATAAATTGATTTGTGAAATCAATTGAAAAATTGAACAAAGATAAATAAAACACAAAAATGGAAATTTGGTTTTTTCCATTATCACCTTCAAGTTGCTCAGATAAAACACACCAACTTTAGACTTCAATTATTCCAAGTATGAGCTGCATCTCATGCAACCATCTTCTTTGCATGATAGTCTGCAATATATTAAGAAGATTGAAGTGAATTTGAGGCATGCAATCGGTAGATTTTTTCTGAAAAATTCGAGTTGAAGAAGGTGTTCTTCAATTGGGTTGCTGCTGTGAGCTCTTCTCCAAATTCCCTTCATTCAAGCTTATTTTGAGTCCCATAACTCAATCTAGAGCACAAAGAGAATAGTGAGAAAGATCTTGAGGTGGTCTGCAACGAGATTTGGAGAAATCTGTGTCTGGAATCGAGTTTTGAAGAAGTTCTACAAAGGTATGACTTAAAACCCACTTGTTTTTGCAAGACATGCTTTAGTTTCTGCCAAAATTAATGAATTAGAGTACTTATTGATCCTTGTTGCTTTCGCTTCTTACTGATACAATCCAACATACTCGACCTTACAAGCCGTTTTAATATTATAACTTGACCATGTATATTTGCATGCAACACGAAATATTTAAACGAGTACCTCATGGTGAATAAAAATAAACGGGAGGTCAGGGATAAACAAGAACCATCACATCGAGAATAAAACACTGGGAGCCAGGGATAATCAAGCACCACCGTAACAAATAAAATGTCAAGAGCCACGGATAAACAAGTGCTACATGACAAAATAAAACGAGCTGGAGGCCAGGGATAAACAAGCGTCATCATAGCAAAAATAAAACACTTGGGGCCAAAGATAAACAAACCCCACTATAGTAAAAAGGTATCAAGGGCTAAGGATAAACAAACACCACATGACAAAATAAAACGAATTGAACTTTAGGAATAAACAAGCGTCATTACAACAAAAATAAAACAGTAGGGGCCAGGGATAAACAAACACCATTGCAAAAAAAAGTTGTCAAGGGCCAGGGATAAACAATCGCCTCATGACTAAATAAAATGCGCTGGAGACCAAGGATAAACAAGCACCATCATAGCAAAAGGTGTCAATGGCCAGGGATAAACAAACGCCTCATGACAAAGTAAAAATGAGCAGGAGGTTAGATTAAAAAAGTGCCATCACAACAAAAGGTGTCAAGGCCTAGGGATAAATAAGAGCCTCATGACAAAGTAAAAATGAGTTGGAGGCTAGGGATAAACAAGCGTCATCATACTAAAAGGTGTTAAGGGCCTGGGATAAACAAGCGCCTCATGAAAAAGTAAAAATGAGCTGGAGACTAGGGATAAACAAGCGCCATCACAAGGTGTCAAGGGCCAAGGATAAACAAGCGCCTCATGATAAAGTAAAAATGAGCTGGAGGCTAGGGATAAAAAAGTACCATACAACAAAAGGTGTCAAAGGCCAGGGATAAACAAGTGCCTTATGACAAATAAAAATGAGCTGGAGGCCAGGGATAAGCAAGCACCATCATAGTGAAAATGTGTGAAGGGCCAGAGATAAACAAACGCCTCGTGACAAAGTAAAAATGAGCTGAGGGCCAAGAATAAAGAAGCACCATCACAAAAAAAGTGTCAAGGGCCAAGGATAAACAAGCGCCTCATGGCAAATAAAAATGAGCTGGAGGACAGGGATAAACAAGCACCATCACAACGAGAATAAAACACTGGGAGCTAGGATATACAAGCACTACCATAGCAAAAAAATGCCAAAAGCCAGTGATAAACAAGCACCACATGAAAAAATAAAATAAGCTGGAAGCCAGGGATAAACAAGCGTCATCATAGCAAAAGTAAAACATTGGGGGCCAAAGATAAACAAATATCACTGCAGTAAAAAGGTGTCAAGGGCCAAAGATAAACAAACGCCACATGACAAAGTAAAACGTGCTGAAGGCCAGGAATAAACAAGCACCATCACAGCAGAAATAAAACATTGAGAGCTAAGGATAAAAAAGCACCACTGCATCAAAAAGGTATTAAGGGCAAGGGATAAACAAGCACATCATGACAAAGTGAAAATGAGCTTGAGGCTAGATTAAACAAGCGTCATCATAGCATAAGGTGTCAAACACCAGGGATAAACAAGTGCATCATGAAAAAGTAAAATAGAGCTAGAGGCCAAGGATAAACAAGCGCCTGATGGAAGTCTTTTTGGTGTCACTCCTACAAAACCGCCAATCAAATAATACTTATAATTCACTAAACAAACAACTTATACTAACTAGTAGTAAAAGTGATAAGTTTGGAGTCGAGTAACATGGAAGCGCAGAAGATTAGTTCATCGAAGCTCATTTTTAGTTAAAAGTTATATAATGGGAGGGGTGGTTGTGGATTAGAATAGGAAATGCATAAAATAAAATAAAGTGCAATGAAATTAAAAGATAAAAATGCAATCAATCATGATGTCCTAGATCGGAGGAATGAATTCACCCAATGACATTAAGATCATTGAACCATAACATATGACTTAAACTCCTTTCTTTGCTTAGCCCAATTTAGTTAGAATCCTAAACAATGGTCCTAACTATCTAATTAGCTAAACATGCCCAAATGAATCCATAATAAACATGATTAACCAATTGCATTAAGCTTTAGGGATGACGCTAAGATGAGTATTTAACTTCCACCGTCTAATTAAGCATTCAATATGGTTTCTCTCTAGGTTGATAGAACAAACTACTATTCATTATAGACAATGAATTGCAAGCCTAACTAACCGATTGCTTCTTTTGAGATTAACTTATAATTAAATGCCACATATTACAAGTTATCTCTAAGCAATCAAATCACACAATGAATTATTGGTAGTCAATCAATAATAGAATCATGCCATTCATAAACCCAAAGCTTAGATTGAAACCCATAAACAAGATCATATACATCATAAAGTCAGAATCTCCCAAAATATCTCCCAAAATATCTCCCAAAATAACATTAAGTTCCTCCAAATCCCTAAGCTCAGAAACCAAAATCTTACATTTTCATGGAGGATGAGAAGCTACAACCTAACATCGACTCAATTAATTACAAAATGAACACCCAAATAAGAAAGTGGAAAAGAGAAGAGAGGGAGAAAGGGTTGGAAGCCCGAATGGGGGTGATTCCTCTACCCTAAAACGAAAAGAAAACACTTTATACAACAGTCGCAGTCACAACGTTGCAACCCTGCAACAGACAATGCGCGCGCCTCCGTTCAAGGTTCGGAGCATTTGTAATGGTATCCTTTTTTCAGCATTGTGGAGGCTAGTGTCTTATAACGTTTCAACCCTGCATCTAGGGCATTTTCGTCATTTCACATTTTTCTGAAGCACGGTTGCTCAAATTAGCTCATAATTACTCCAAATTAGCCTCGAACAACTTGTTATGAATTATTCCAGCTCAAAGATGCTCGATACCCATCAAATCATTAAATAAACACATTAAACATAATGACCTAGAATTAAGAAGCGGAAAATAGCACATTTTTTGTGGTATCAACACCATCACAACAAAAAGTGTCAAGGGCCAGGGATAAACAAATGCTTCGTGACAAAGTAAAATGAGCTGGAGGCCAAAGATAAACAAGCGCCATCATAACAAAATGTATCAAGGGCCAGAGATAAACAAATGCCTCATGACAAATAAAAATGAGCTAGAGGCTAAGGATAAACAAACACCATCACAACGAGAATAAAATACTAAGGGCCATGGATAAACAAGCACTACCACAGTAAGAAAAAATGTCAAGGGTCAGAGATAAACAAGCGCCACATGACAAAATAAAACGAGCTGGATGCTAGGGATAAACAAGCGCCATCGAGTAAAAATAGAATGTTGAGGGCTAGAGATAAACAAGCATTACCGTAGTAAAAATATGTCAAGGGCTAGGGATAAACAAGTGTCACATGACAAAGTAAAACGAGCTAGAGGCCTAGAACAAACATGTGTCATCATAGCAAAAATAAAACATTGGGGGCCAAAGATAAACAAGCACCACCGTAGCAAAAAGGTGTCAAGGGCTAGGGATAAACAAGCACCTCATAATAAAATAAAACGAGCTAGAGGCCAGGGATAAACAAGCACTATCAAAAAAAAAAAAAAAAAAAAAAAAACTGGGGCTAAGGATAAACAAACACCACCATAACAAAAAAAAGTGTCAAGAGTCAGGGATACACAAGTGTCTCGTGATAAAATAAAACGAGCCGGAATAAACAAATACCATCACAACAAAAATAGAACACTGGGACAAGTTAAACAAATGAAATTGCAACAAAAGCATAAGTATATATATCATTCATGAATGCTCACATGCATATATGTATTCACTGTTAATATGTCCATTTTGATGTCATCATTTTTTAAACCGAGAATTTATTTAATTTTCTCATGACTTGGTAATGTAATTCAACTTCTATCTTGGCTCGAAACTGAAGACAAAAAGTGATGTTATTTGACTCAAAAGCCCATAAACTTCAACTGGAGGATTTTTTTTTTTTTTGAAAATATTGAAGCATATTTGACAACTAAATGATATTAAGTCATGAAAAATATAGCTCTATCTTTGTCTTTGGAAAGAAAGCAACATTTTTTCTTTTTCTTGTCTTTCTTTTTTTTTTTTAAATAAAAAATTATGAATGTTCTTATTTTGATAAAAATGTAACTTCATTATTTATGTTGCCTCAATGCTTCAATGGTTGAGTTGACCATGCAAAATAGGTATGGTGAGGCTCAATGGACTAAAAGGATTTCATATACTATTTGAACAACATCTCAATGTAATTTATAGCATCATTTCATTTGGACCATCTATTTTGTAAACTCAAATTTATTGCAACGACAAACATATGATTCTCAAATAATAATAAACTCAAAGAATGACTTTCAGACTCAAAAAAGATCTTTTTTTTTTTTTTTTTTGAAGAGTGGAGAACGAAAACAAAGAATTGTCGCTTTTCGAAGGAATATTTGAATGAAAGAAGCGTGATACAAATCAATGTGACACTTGAGGATAAGAGTGTACATATGAATGGAGAAACATCAAGAATGTACACTTAAGACGTGGGAGGTTGAATGATGGGAACTAAAGAGAGTGAGAGTGAAATCATTACTTTAGACAACTCTTCTAAGACTCGATGACATGGTTTCTCAAGATTTGTCTCATATGACGTAATGGATTAATTGAGTGTGCTGGCAAGCAGACGATCTTCTTCTCGAGCACAACATGACTATTTTCTCTCCTTCTATTTCTTCATGCATCTTGCATTTGTTTTGCTATTTGTCAAAGGTTGCAGATATTTCAACCTTGTTCAAAGATGATCAGACCTGTGAGTCCTTCTCTATCGATGAAAATGCCACAGCTTAATAAAGGTATACATTTTTTAATTCGTTTGTTTCAACATTATATAAAAAGAAAATCTAGTGGTCAAAATCTAAAATATCATTTTGGACTCATTAGTCTTTTTTTCTTTAAAAAATTTTCTTTTTTTGCACCTTTTTTTTCTTTTTTTTTTTAATCACAAAACTTTGACACTCTAATACCCGATCAAGCTACACCTTAGACTAAAAAAAGACTAAAGCTCTTTGATTGCAAACTCATTATCCTCTTGTATGTTGACCTTTGAAGTTGGCTCCTTAATGAGATCCACCTTGAGGTTGCTAATACATCTAATCTTTATCCTCAAAAAGTGACTCACATAAATTGAGAGAGGATGCAAATAAGATGAATTCAGTCGAGAAAGATGAAAAAAATTAACATGAATTTTGAAAGCACAACGAAAGTGTAAAAACTATGCTTGTCATTAAGAAACTTGAGATTAACAAATTAGTATCAATAAAAGATGAGTACCACTTATCACTTTAAAAGTCACCTCCTAGCATATGGGTCATGGCTTTGTAAGGTAGACAGATTTATGGATAAGGATAAATTGTCACATCTTAGTGGACTTATGGTGTGGAACAATGGAAGAAATTAAAATTGTCTCACTATAGTAGTTCACAATGTTGGTTCATGGCAAAATGGTCAATTGCCCCACTATAATGCTATTGTGTAGGGCGTAGGTTCTTGTTTAGCTCAAAGCTCAAGTTTGCAATGGATAAAGGTGTAATGAAATGTGGTCAATGTAGACCTCTTGTAGACAAAAGAGAGCTTGATATGAATCACATGTGAGATTGTTCAAGTTTTCAAATAATGACATTCACTTTTTTCTATTTTTTCCTTTTCGAATTTTTACATTTTTTTTTTTTTTTTGCAAACTTTTTATAGACAAAGACTTTGCGATTATTAGACATGATTTAAATCATCAGTTTATCTATAAGGGAGGACAAAGTTAGGTGAATTAATTCTTCATTTTTTTTAAAAAAACAATTGATGTATGATCGAGAAGAAAAAAAATGTATTTTACACACTATTAACAAGTAAAAAAAAAAGTATTTTACACTATTATCAAGTAAAAACCTGTCTCTTATCGATATGATGTGTAAACCCAAAGTAAACTAAATGCTTAACTCTTAAATTATGCAATCCTAGTTTTTACATACAAATAGATTTTAGAGGAAAAACTTAGAAAAAAAAAAAGTATTCTAATGGTGACACAATACTAAATCAAATGAGTGGATGATGATGAAATGACTCTTAAATGATAAGCTACGTACATGCAAATGAGAGAATATGAAAATGAACAAATGATACAAATAATAATAATAAAAATTATAAAAACAAAGTCACAAAAAACGTAGCATAATAAACATAGTAACAAGATATATGATATGAAAGCTATAGATAAGTGGTAAAGCCCTGAAGGTCCCCAAATTGGTCAGAAAATCGCACATGAAAAAACAACCAAGTTGAGTGAGAATTTTTCGTGTATCTACCTGGAAGCGTAATCTTCTCAAAAGTCAACACTACTCCATCCTCGATTCTAAACCTAATGGGTAAAGCTAGATAGGAGGTTTGTGATAGTGTGTGAAGTAAAGTAATAAAACGATTAATATGCATAAAGACTCAAAATAAAATGAGGTTTACTCTAAGGTCCTATATAAAAAAGGCCTTCAAAATGGTCAAAAATCATACATAACGAAATGACCAAATTGAGCGAGAACTTTTCATGTGCCTGAACGGGATCATATGCTCCTCGAAGGTCAACACTACTATATCCTCATTTCTAATCCTTTTAAGTAAAGCCCGACTAAAGGACATGTGATTGTGTGTGTAAAAAGAAAATACACAATAAATTAAATATAAAATTAAAGAATAAAATAATTCAAGATAAAGGGAAAAAATAACCAAATTCTTAAGGAATAACCTCGTGTCCTCACTAGAGTCACCCAGTTGTTGCCACGTGCCTGAGATGACACGGAGTGGCCGACGTCCTTGAAATGGGTTAATTTTAAAAGAAAATAAAAATGAGTCACCACCAATCTTTTTTACGGTGTGATTGGGCACTGAAATAAAATAAACAATTTTTATTAAAAAAATGATTTGGGAAAACTAAACATGAGTTTGGGAGTCATTTATTTATGGGGAAGGTGGTAGCACCCCAAAACACCTGTTTAGAAAACGATGGCCAAAACTTAATCTTGAACCAAAAATATTCTTTATTTTTTTTAATGTCTTACTTTACTCATCATTTCTCCAATATTTGGAGTCATGATCTTATAAAATAAGTGAAAGAAATACTATCAATTAGACTATATTAGAATTTAGGCATTCACCTTAAGAATTTGAGAAAATATTACAATTTTTCAAATAATCCATCATGGGATACCTATTTCATAATTTTTTTTCTAAAAATTATTAAATCCATTTTATCTTGGGTTCAAAATACTTTCAAAGATCATGAACCCTCACCTCAAGAATCTAGAAGATCAAACTACCAAATACTTCTAGATTTCGTTGTAGGACAATATTTTAAGAAAAGAGATTAAAACTCATTTAATAAAACTCAAAATGAGTTAATTTTAAAAATTTAAAAATAAACAAGAGTGTTGAAACTAATAGAGAAATATTATAAAAAAAAGTTAGCATCAAATTAATACATATATTTACATTAGCAAAATATATAATTTAAAATAACCAAAGGAACAAGCAATTACATTTACAAGGATATTAAAAATTTAATAAAACATATTGGAGGTCGATCTCAAACTCCCAAAGAATTGACTTCCTCACCTCGAGATTGTAAAAAATCGTACCTCTAAATATTTTTAGAATTCGTCGTTGAATTTTTTTTAAGAAAAAAAAGAATATGATTAAAAAAAAACAATAACAACACAGTATTATATAACCATTAACAATATGTATGTCAATTTTGTAACTTAAATGTAAAACAAAATATATGAAAATAAATTATAATGAAATATAACACCTAAAATAAAACAGAGTTCATTACACATGATGATAAAAAAAAGTAAACTAAAGATGAAATAATAAATAAGGATATTTAAAAAAAAGACGAATAAAAACCAAAACAAAACAGAAACTTAAAAATAAATTAATTTAAAAAGAAGAAGAGGGAAGTATGATCACGTCATATATAAAGTGTGAGAGTTGACACTCAACCTGCAGAAGAGATTTGAATCTTAAATACTTTATTATATTAATTTTAGTAAATAATCAAGCAATGTCATATAGCAAATTAGGGTTAGAATGTACGACTTTGTAGAACTCCAAAAACGATGCAATTCCTCTTTGTTTTCACGAACAGTTCATAAACAACCACAAAAGTTTTTCCCACTATTCTCCAGTCTTGGAACGGATTGTGGGATCCAATTTGTGAAGAAATTGAAGGGAAATTTGGGACTAAAGAGATTTTGGTGTGAGAATTTGAAAGAACAAAATTCTTTCAAAAGACAAATTTGCATAAACTTTTTCCTCCACCAATTTTCTTCTATTGATAATGTAACTACATGCAAAAAGACTTAATCTCAAGTTAACGCTTAATTTTGCATGCATTAAGTGAAAATTGAGGTGTTTTAGTAAGTGAAAAAAGTGGGATAATTTCACTAATTATGAACTTTGGATAATTCCACTCACTTGAAAAATTCATTAATCTCTTGAATTTAAAAAAAACTCAATTTAAATGAATTTTAATTTTAAATATAATTAATTCAAATAATTAACTTTAAATAAAATTCATTTCTTTAAAACTAATTTTAAATAAAGTTAATTATAATAATTAATTAAATAATTTAATTAATCAAATTAATTAATATCAAATATTAAATTAATAAAACATCAATCCCGAACGTGAATCCCCATTCACATGTATAATTTTTAAATCAAATTTAATAATTACCACTCTCCAATTTCGTTTAATTCAACAACTATATAATTACGTTAATTATGTCATATATAATTAACGATTATTCTGTAAACCGAATTTAAAATTTCAAATTCTCTTATCACACTCCTACGGTTTAGTCCGATATGAGCTAGCAGGGGAACCTAATAGACCTACAGATCATGAGCTCCAACGATTCGAGATTAACCTACTAAACTTTTTAATCTAATTAACCAACATTCGTTAACTGCCGGGACACTCCACTAAAGCCTAGTAGCTGCACTTTTTTCACCGTGAATATATTTTTTGTCCACATGATTTAACCATGATTAGTAAGTCGATCCTTCACAGGTTGTTCGTAATTACAACTGGGTCAAAATTAACCTTTTACCCATGTAATTACATCTTATTCATTAAGTTCCACTGATCTTCACCACTAAACCAAGTCATTCTCGGGCCAATAAGAGGATGGGGTCCCTTGTTCAAGACCTGTAGTCATCATTTAAGAGAACAATCTATCTACTATCCCTAGAATCAGATAAGAGGGAATTCCATCTTGTAGGACTATGTCTCTAGCTATCTACCTAGTCTTACCCCTAAAATGGAAGGCATATTGAGTTAATGATGTTGCCCACTCTCACCCATGCAGATTAAAGGAAAATACCAAATAAATAAGAGTTCACAGTTAGCTTAGGATTAAGATCAAATTACCTAGGTCATCAAATTGAACTAGTTAGTTTTAACCGTAAATGGTGTTATAAAGAAAAGTAACTATTTCGTGATTCGGTCTTATGCAAATATATTTTGCATAGGTTGTCTCCACTCACATGTCTGTACATGAACGATTTTAGGATCACATCGTTTGTATCAAATACATAGCGGACCGCATCCATAGTGTTCCTGAGATAAGGTGCCCAACCTTATCCTTATACTTATAGACCGTTTTGGCCATATACTCAAACTTGATCCACTTTTATGTCTCTACATAAAGTTTAAGTATTCATACTATAGCCAGGGGTTTGTTAGTTTATTGGATTTAGGCTTTACATGTGCAATTTACATATTCAATAATAATTTTAATAAATAAACCCCAATAACATCTTTAATTCAAATAGAATATGTTTAATGTTTACAAACTGCGAGTTTTAGGACATACACCCCAACCGATGGATGGACATTCAAATTTCCAAAATATATATATATATATATATTTTTTCCAACTAATTTCTATCTTTCATTTTTTTCCCCTTCTTTCTCCTTATTCAATTTTCTCTCTCCTTTTTTTTAGCATTTTTTTTTTAAAACAAAACCCCTAGAACACAAGCAAAATGTATTCTTCTCCGCATTAGGAAACTATCTTTTTTTTGGGGGGGGCAAAAAGAAACCACATATTGAAGGAGATAAACAAAGAATAAAATCATCAAAATAATCGAAAATAAAATAACATAAACAGAAACAGCTGATCTAGAACAAATGCATATGAAGTTAGATTACATGATAAAAAATGAAAAAAACAATAACAATATATAAAAAAAAACCTAATACTTCTACTCTTTTCTTTTTTTAGGGTGCACAAGAAAGAAGAAAAAAAAAGTGGAAAGTTACAAGATGAAATGAAGAAGATGAAACCTACTTGTTGTTTGAGGTGTGGATCCTCGGGACCAAGCTCTACCAAGTGCAGCTCCAACTAAGTTAGAGTTTTATTTTGTGTGATGGATGGTGGTGAAGGGAATAAAATTTCCATAGAAGCGTGAGATTGCCTTACAATTTTGAAAAACGATTTTATGAGAATCTAAAATAAGTGAACTCATGGAAATATTCAAAAGATAAACATACAAAAGGACTTAAGCATGTTTCTAATAGAAGATGGAAGAAATGAACTCAGCCTTGTAGATTCTTTTTCTTCTTCAAGTTTTTCCCTCCAAAGGTTACGAACAATCTCGAGCTTCTCAATAAACAAGAACACCACCTCTAAGGCTACCTTGTTATTCTCTTAGAATAAAAAAAGGATTGGAAGTGTGGGCTCCAAGACCTTTTGATGGAGGATTTTTTAGAGAGAAATTCTTTTGGAGAAGAGAAATTAGAGAGGAATGGTGGAAGCTAGGTTATTTTTCACCAAAAACAAACCCCTACCTTAAAAAAGGTAATAATGGTATATTTATAGGGAGAGAGGGTAATCCCTTCTCCAAGCTTTTCCACTTTTCTCCTTTTAGCTAATTAATTAAATATTATTTAATCAGTTAAAATACAAATTAAATAACTATATAGTAAATCAAATTTCATATAAATTTAATTAATTAAATAACATAGAAATATCGCATATTTATATGCATATCTCTTTATGAATCCAAGTCATATAAATCTAATATTTGAATCTCATTCAAGTACATCTCACTTATAATATAGTTTGGATTATAGATCATATCTACGAGAATTCACTATACTTACATTAATCATATTAATATAATTTTTTTTCTAAATAATTCAAATTATTCTTTTTTACTATCTTTTGTGAGCTAACAAGGAGACCTTATGGACCTATAGATTAGAAGCCCTAATGATATGAGATTAATTTAATTAAACTCTTTTAATTAAATCAATCAATATTAATTAACTACCGATCACTCCACTAAAGATCGATAACTGCACTTTTCGCACTGTAGATGTAGTTTTGTGTCCATCGATATAACCAATCAACAGTGAGTCGATCCTTCACAAATTACTCATAACTACAGCTGGGTCAAGATACCGTTTTACCCCTGTAGTTACATTTGACTCCTTAAGTATCACTGATTCCTGTAATGAACAAATAGTTTATAGTCCAACTATAAACTAACACATCTCAGACCTATGAGAGGTTGATACCTCATTGTTCAAGACCCGAAATCAATTGTTAAGGGAGCAATTTATCTACTTTCCCTATGATTGGGAAGGAGCAAATTTTCTTGTGTAGGTGTGTTCCCAGTTCTCTACTCAGAAAAATTCCCAAAATGGTAGGCTTGTTGAGTCGACTAACGTGGCCACTCTCACCCATACAGATTAATGGATTGCCCTCAAAGACAAGAGTTCACAACTCACTCAGGATTAAGGTCAAGTCACCTATGGTCATCCTAGCAAAATATGGGTTTATTCAAGTAACGGTGTTACAAAGAGAAACTAATCATTTCTCAGTCCAGTCTTATATAAACTCTTTATACAAGATAACCCCACTCACATGTCTCCACACGAACAATATGGCTCATATTGTATGTAACATGCATTTACAACTCATGTAACAATTACAAATTGGGTTGTATCCACAGTGTTATCAACTACAAACCTTTAGGTTATAATTTGAACATGAACTACTTTTATTTCTATCACATACTGTTCAAGTGACATCACCTTGGATCTTAGTATATTTCATTGAGTTAATGCAGTATGAATATCAAATAAAATACATCTTATTTTATTAAATAAATAATTTGTTCTTTCAAAATATAAAATACAAGATATATAAGATTTAGGACACTAAATCCAATAGGAGGCTCTAGAGTTGGTGTGTGGAAGAGGATTTTTTTTTTGTGCCCCTAGTTAAACAATCTTTTAGCTTAGAAGAGGAGAGTGAGTGTGGTCTCCAACTAGGGTTTTTGTGGAATTGTGGTTCTAGGATTTTCTAGAGGAGCAAAAAAAAAAAAAAAAACAACAACAAAAAAGGAAGAGAAGAGGGAGAATGGAGGTTGCTGCCTCTCATGTTTTCTCTAAGTTGAGAAATTGGGGAATTAGGATTTGTAGAAGAGAGAAAAAAGAAGAAAAAAAAAAGTTTGTTGTAGATAGAGGGTTTCTAGGGTTTCTAGAGAAGAACAATTTTTTTTTTTTCCTAAGAAAAAAAGGGGTTTGTATCAAATTATTGCTAGGCTTTTTTAGGAGAAAGTTGGATATTCAAAACCCAAAAACTTTTCTCCAAATGTTATTTTCTTTTTGTTAATTTTTATTTTAATTTTGAAAATTTTCCAAACTTGTCATATTCTTAAAAAAGAAAATAAACTTTAGGCAACCAAATCCCAAATTGAAATTTTCTCTACATTTGTTTTGTTTTGTTATTGTTTGTTTTTAATCCTAACTAAGTTGGTTACTTTAACCCAACTAGAAAAAAGTTAAAAAGAGGTAAAATTTAGCATAAAAAAGGTGGATAACCACCAAAATTAGACCTAAAAAAAGATAAATTCAATCTAAAAATCAAATTAATTTAAATAAACCCAGATACAAATAGGTGGCTACAAGATTAAATTGTTATAAATTTGAAAATTTAAGGATTTGATCATTCATAACTGATTAAATTGTTACTTCTACATGAAATGTTAGGTCTTATATTTTTAATAATTTTTAACCACTAATGTTAGTTTATGCAATTGTCTCAAATAAAGTATTAACATCTGTTTGTGACATCAGAGTATTTTCCTGTAGAATATTTTCCTTATCTGAAAATATCAGGTTGTATTATGCCATTCGATACTTTCCTTTATTGAGGCGTGACTTTTCTTTTCTAAATGGGGATTTATTTTCTTTCTTGGATTCAACTATTAAAGGACAATTATGCTTATCATTTAGGGTTGTCGCTTTTGTTAATCGAGCAAGTCGTTTTCTGTTTTGTGGCCGAATTGTCAATCTTGGTATTCTTACTCTTTGCTCACTACATTCTGCTATGCAAGTTCTTCATCCGTTGTGTGAATCGTTCAAGAATGTAAAGATTATTCTGTCTTAGGGAGAGCCTAAGGCACAATTGAAGGGCAGGGATTCTCGGTCTTAGAAGGAACCTAAGACTCAGTTTCGGAGAAGGATTTCTCCATCTTAGGGGGATTTTAAGATTTATCAGTGAAGGGAGTTCATTGACTTGAGGGGAAGATAACAACGTTGAGAGAAGTCTCACACACTATTGGAAGCCAAAGTGTTCAACACTAATATTATCAAACTTAGGGGGAGCCTAAGTACATTTGAGAGGGAGTCTCACATCTAGGGGAAGCTTAGGTGATCAATGAGTTGAGCTCTACGGGAGTTGATGTAGTAGTTGTGCATTGCAAATAAGTACTGCGTTGTAAATTGCCCCCAGATGTAGGTGGATTTTATCGAACTAGGTTACCAACTTCTATGTTTCTTTAACTGCTTACTTGCTGTTGGTATTTTGTTGTTACATTCATTGTCAGTGATTTCCTTTTAACATATGTGTTTGTGTGATGAGTCACCTCAACGCTTTTTCAATTGGTAACAGAACGGGTCACCTTTATTCTCAAGTGCTTCGATCATGAAATTTATCTATTTACTTCGACATTAAGGAAGGAGTAAATTCCGTCTTATGTAGCTGTGTTCCCTGCTCCTCAATCAGCTGAATCCCCAACATGGTAGGCATATTGAGTTGGCAATCTGGCCACTTTCACCTATACAAATCAATGGATTGCCTTTATAGGCAAGAGTTCACAACTCACTCAGGATTCAGATCATGTCACCTATAGTCATCCTGGTGAAATGTAAGTCTTTATTATTAACGGTGTTATATAATAAGATTAATCATTTTGTGGTCTGGACTTATACAAACTCTTTGTATAGGATACTCCCGTTCACATGTCTCTGCATGAATGCTCAGGGTCAGATCATTTGTATCACTTTACAACACTTGTAACATCTATGAAGCAGGTCGTATTCGTAGTGTCACCAGGATAAGGTACCCAGCCTTATCCATCTACTACAGATCGTTTAGGTTATTATTTAAACAAGATCCACTTGTATGTTTCTACATACTTGTTTAAATTACATAAAATAACCTAGGATCTTAGTTTATTCGATTGAGTGTATGCTCATAAAATAAAAATTTGTTTATACAATGTTTACAAACTACAAGAATACAAGAGATTTAGGACACTAATCCCAACACAGAGTTCACAAAGATCATCCACCTAGCAATATCATTGGTAATCTTGATGTATGAGTGACTACCGGAAAGAATGATAGGGTTGACTATCTCCAGAAGATTAACAATAGTTGCTTTATATCTCCAATTGAAATTAAGAGTGTTAATGAAGCTCTAAAGACTACTTTCGACTTGTGCAAAACTGAATTGTAGCAATTAATAAAAATTCAGATTTGGGTCATTTGCTGCCCGAAGCCCATAACCGAAGTTGTTGGTGTGTATGCCTTAATTGAAAAAAATCAACCTTCCATGTGCAGGTTGTGCTAATTTCTCTGTTGTGTTCCCTAAAAATTTCATTGCATTTATCTTTACCTTTGCTGGTGATGTTTCTGAAGTTAGTTCTATTAAGTTTGATGTTATATGGGAAAATCTTGACGGTAGTGTTGTGCTTGAAATGTCTGTTGTTTGTTTGTCCATAGTGTCCAGAGAGTCATATGTTGAAAATATTGTTTTGTTTGATTTCAACTATTCCTAAAGTCTTGGTTTTTTATTCTATTGAAGTTGGCTTTGGCTGTTTTGTAAAGGGGAGAATAAGTTTGGTTCAACACGCTAGTTCTTTAACTCTTTATCTTCTGCTGACGTGCTTTGTTGTTTGATTTGTTTTGCCTTAAAAACTGGATTGGGGAGGGGGGGACTTGTTAGAGATTTAATTGGTTGGTTTTATATTTTTCTAAGGCATTGGTTTCTACAGTTGTCTCAATTAAAGTCTTAACATCATTAGAGAATTTTCTTGTAGAATATTTTCCTTATTTGGAAATATTGGACTATATTATTCTATTCGATATTTTCCTTTATTGATGCTCAACTTTTCTTTTCCATATGGGAATTTGATTCATTTCTTGGATTCAATCGTTAAAAGAGAATTATGCGAATCATTTAGGGTTGCCTCTTTTGTTAATCGAGCAAACCATTTTATATTTTATGGCCGAATTGTTCATCTTAGTGTTCTTGCTCTTTGCTCATTACATTCTGTTGTGCAAGTTCTTCATCCGTTGTGTGTACTGCCTTATGTGAATCGTTAAAAAATGTAAAGGTTATTCTGTCCTAGGGGGAGCCTAAGGCACAATTGAAGAGAAGGGATTCTCGGCCTCAATGGGAGCCTAAAACTCAACTTAGAGAAGGAATTCTCCATCTTAGAGGAGTCCTAAGATTCATTAGTGAAGGGAGTTCGCTGACTTGAAGGAAAGATAACAACATTGAGAGGAGTCCCACACACTGTCGGAAGCCGAAGTGTTCAACACTAATATTACCAAACTTAGGGGGAGCCTAAATACATTTGAGAAGGAGTCTCACATCTAGGGGGAGCCTAGGTGATCTGAGTTGAGCTCTACATGAGTTATTGTAATAGTTGTGTATTGCAGATAAGTATTGCGTTGTAAACTTTTTAACTCTTTAATATTAGTGGATCATCTTTCCGGGACACATTGCCTCCTAGACGTAGGTGGATTTCATCGAATTCGGTTACCAACTTCTATATCTTTTTAATTGCTTACTTGTTGTTGGTATTTTATTGTTACATTTTTTGTCAGTGTTTTCCTTTTAACATCTACGTATGTGTGATGAATCACCTCAAAACTTTTTCATAAACATTTGAATTGTTAGTCAAATTTCAAAAACAAAATACAAGTTTTAAAAAACTAACTTTTTGTTAGTCTTCAAACTTTATTTGAATTTTGATAACATTTGTAAATACTAGATAAAAAAAATGATCAATAGCAAAAAATAGTGTTTATAAGCTTAATTCTCAAACATCAATTAGTTATTGAATAGGGTCTTTGGAATTTTTTTTTTTTTAAAAAAAGTGTTTTCTAACCCAAAGTTTACCGGATTCAAAATTAACATTCAAAAACTCACACAAGAAACCTCAACTAGGAGATCAAACATTAATCTACCACTCCACGCATTGTGGAACTAAAAAAATATTTAAAATAATTTAAAACATACATTTCTATCCGAAGTTCAAAGATAAAGTAAGCACACATTTCAAAGACGATAAAAAAATTGAGTAACAGTATATATACTACTTAATGGAACTAAAAATCCAATTATGAGAACGAGACACAACACAGTTTTAATGTATTAAAAATACTTTACACCGTACACTTGTGTTAGCAATATTTGGTTTACACATTTGCAAACAAACGATACTCCTTGGCATCTAAAACGATTTGTCGAATGGAAGCAACACCCCCAATAAATGCCAAGACTGATGAAACTACCACAATCAAAGTGTTAAGCCAATAAAGATAGCCACGCTTTGAAGGCTTGAAAGTGGCATTGTAGAAAACCATTGGCATAATGAAATCAAGAGGAATGAATCCTAATGCTCCAATTAGTGCCATTAGATCCCCAAAGAATGGCAACATGGCTCCAATTATAGTGGCTATCACCACTGATAACGACCTTGATATCAACCTTGGCACTATGTTGCGTATTGAAAATTGATTTTTATTTGGGTCTGCAAATATCTTCTCAAGTACTTCATTTGTGGGTTGTAAGTAAGTCTACATAAATAAACATAGAAATGAGGAATAGACAAAATAAATAATAATAATAATATAAAACTCAAGAGAAAAAAATATTACTTAAACACAGTAATATATTTATCTTTTCAAATACCCTTCCCATCTCTAATCGAGGACCTTATTAAAATCTTTGGTTTGACTATTACCCCTCGTCAAATTGGAAATTCTTGATTTTTTTGCCAACCCTATTAATGAAGACAAAGCCTCTTGTCAATCAAATTCTCTATACAAATTTTTAAGGGAGTGTTTGAGACACCAATTTGGAATGAGTTGAGTGAACTATAAGAGCCCACTACTGTTTGGGGTATGTGTTAAGATAATAGGGTTAAGAGTTATTATAACCCCGTGTTACTCTAGTAACACTATTTACAATTCAGTGGTTAAAATAACCAACTCTCTCTTCCTCTAATATTTCCAATAACTCCATTTGCAAGTGAAAAAATTGACGATCAACTCCGACAATAACTCTGGTGGCCAACTCCAACGAAGATCACTTTCAATAACCACTTATGTGACTAACTCTGACATCCAACTCCATAAATCATTACAACGACTAGTTCATAATGTTTAATAGTTTTATTTTATAGTAATTTGACATTTTAATATAAATACGTTTAAGTGTATTAGCAAGCCAAACAAGCTTGTGTATATAAAAACACTTTTGAAAAAATGTAACAAAAAACATGAGTGTTTTTATTTCAAACCTCTTTTTTATGAAAAAGTATTTAAATGAAAATGACATTTTGAGAAACGTTCTTTCCTATTCAATACAAATGTCTCCTAATATATAATTTGTTTTATGGGTTTCATCAAAATGTTAATCCTCCAAGAAATCTATTTGTAAACCCTAAACCTATTTACTAGTTAATCATGTCTAAGTCTCCTTAATTACGTGTTTAATTACCCTACTATATGTTTAAATTCTCATAAACATGTGGTTACTATGTTTGTAATAGTTGAAATATTATGGAAATTATAATGAATATGTGTGTGAGGTAAAGATGAGGAAAATTTTTCTAAGTCTTGAAGCAGGTACTCTCGGGTAGTAAAGGGAAGCCAACACTTAGGCAAAATTTCAGAAGCTAAGGTAGGCTAGGTTGAAAGGGAAGTAGAAAGTTGCCTAAGTGCTATAAGTCGTGCTCTTGGGAAAGATAGGAACGCTAACAATTAGAGGGGAACCAGAAACATGGAAGTGAGAAATGCACGAGCGCCTTTAGGCTTAGGAACCTAAGGGTGGAAATTGACTAAGTCTAACAGAAAGGTATGCGTTGAGAACTATATGGATATTAGTAAAGACCTATGGTGGACAGTATGTGGACAATTGAGGCTGCCTAAGTGAATTCATGGTAGACAAGGAGTGTTAAGGCATGAGAAGTGAAGGGAGGTGTTTATGAGTAGCAGGCCTAAGCACGAGTGTTTAAGGGTAAAACCAGCGTATGCGTAATGATGCGTGAGCTAAGGAATGTGGCATTAGTCGGGGTATGCGTTGGCCGAGTAGAAAGGAAAAATAGAATGCAAATCTGGTCATTGATGAAAGACTTAAGCATTTAGTTTAATCTTCCGATTAATGGGTTAAGTGGTGTGCTTAGAGAACCTAAGGATGGATTAGTACACCAATCGCCACTTTAAGAAGCATTATGGGCATGCATCCATAATATAAAAAAGAGATTGAAGTTGAAGAGCTCAATTTAGACATTTTGAACGTGCAAATGGAAGAAAGTTGCCATCGATTTGAAGCTTGAGTTATAAGGAAGCTAATTCAAAGCTATTAGAAGAAGATTTCCATGAAATTGAGCTGGATGTCGAAGAATTTCTTCAAACGTTCAAGAATGTTATGTTACGCAGACGAGTGGTAAAGATTGGTGAATTCCAAGCTCAGGAAAGGGAATTAGAGGCTGGAATTCTAAGGTAAGGTAGTAAAGATGTCTAGGAACAAGTTCCTAGAAGGAAGTTTCATGAGATTATGTCTGAAATTTAAGTTATTTACGTTGAAATTGAAATATGGAATTTTGACTGAATGAACAAGCAGGCAGTTGCAAGCCACGCATAAACAAGCAGCTGATTAGCAGACACTAAGTGTAGGCAAGCGTTTGTCGCATAGGCGAAGCTAGCACGTCTTGACGCTCAGGAGTATCTAGAGCGAACTGCCACACACTAGTTAGTCGTAAGTGTGGTAATGTGTTAAATACCGATAAACTGAAGACGTGTCGAGTGGTAAGGGAACGGAATGATGCGTCGAACTAAGTTTAAGATTTAACATGCGCTACTTTGAATAATAAGTTAAGCTTGAAAGGAAGCTAAGGCATTAACCAAAGGCTTTTATCATTCTTACAGGACAGACGCGTTAGGGGAGGCTTACAATCCTTTAAGAAAGTAACCTAAAGGTTGTGAGTGACTAGCTTTCAAAATGTTTGTTAAGTGTTTTACTTATGAATTTCTAATGCATAGTTATCTTTGTCTTGATGTCCCAACGCATGCTTCTAGTAAGGGAATCAAAAGCATGTTGATAATTTAAAAGAGTTTGTTTTTACTTGTAACTTTCATACGTTTCACTTGATTTTATCCCATGACTTAGCATTTAGATGAGCTGTTTACTAATTCCCTTAAACATGATAAGTGTGGAGTTTATGATGTTCACATGTATGTTTAATATGTTAAACCTACTCCCAAGCATTGGTACCAAAGGTATGGCAAGGTACGCAGCTACATGACGATTCTTGCTACCAAAGGTATGGTAAGGTAAGGAGGATCCTACTCAATTCTATGTGCACGAAAGATCTATGCTATCGACGTTGATGAGATTGAGCAAAAGGGCTCTCTCTCAACTAAGGTTATTAGGAATGGAGCAAAAAGGCTCTTCTACATGATCAAGCAAAGGAGTATAGGAATTTTCGGGGAATGTTGATGAGCTTTAGTTCAGGGTTTTTCATGCTATGGTTTCACGTTTTCTAATTTTTATTTCCAAACCTTGGAATATGAATGTAAATGTTATATTATATACAATTTTATATCATGAATTATTGAAAGTATGTTTTTTTTTAAAAAAAAAGAAGTCACTCATTGGGCAATTTAAGCTCATCTTTTCCAATGTTTTCCTCCCCAGTAGTGGTTGACGTCCCGAGGCCTAGCAGTTCTACCAGTCAAACACTTCTCAGAAACTCCAGTAGCTCATCATGTCTTATTAAATTTGGATTCCATGCTCGTGTTATTAAAAGTCAGGGTAGAGTTTTATGGCTGTTGTAAATAAACTTATTAGATCCCTTAATAGTAATATATGTGAACAAGTGTTTTGTCGTATGTCTATAATGGTGGTTATATGTTATAAGATACAAACTATTTATCAGGTGCTAAGGGTGTCGGTTTATAGAAGTATGTTGGCAATAATTGTCATAGGAGGGTTAACAATTGTTGTCTTCACATCTCTTCTCGGATTAGGAGGATAATTCGGGAAGGGGTGTGACACTTTTACAATAATTTATACATTTTAATTCAATTCATAATGTAATAACTTATCTTAGTGTATGAGCTCCTCCCTTGAAAAACATCATTGTTCAACCCTTTGGGATCATTTATCTAAGTTGACAATATTTTTTAGTGTGTCATTGGGGTGGTTTTCTATTCTTGGCAACTTTCACTCCTACATATACGTTTTTGTGCAATATTATGAAGTTAGAGAATTATATGCTTTCCTCCACATATAATGTTTTCTTAATTAATTATATGAATTTTTAGTCTAATCTCACATGTTTTATGCATATTCAATAATATTGATATATCCAAAAAAAAAAAAAATGAACAAATGGATGAAAAATAGTGTAAAATAAAATCCAACCCATTTTTAAAATTTGGTGGAACAAATATTTTTAATTATATCTAGAAAATATGACATTTAAGGTACTAGTATTTGAAATGGTTGAATGTTGTATATGGTATTATAACCTATGCGATGTTGGGTACCTAAATGCAAGTTTTTTTTTTCTACACCACATAGAGTGAAACGATACCATCTTTATAAATGGTGTGGAAGAGAGAATGTAACCACTACTCCATGCGATTTTTTTATCATGAAGCATTTTTTTGCAAAGAATGTGATGGAAAGGGCATTCAGGTTGTTGAAGGGAAGATGGGTCATTCATCGAGGCAAATCAAACTACCCACTACAAATCTAATGTTAGACCATCACAACATGTTGCATGATTCACCATCTTAAAACTAGGGAGATGAGTGACATTAAACTACCAAGGATTTGGATGAGATGAACTTAAATTATACTACCAAGGATTTGGATGAGATGAACTTAAATTATACTACCAAGAGGGGGATGAGATTCGAATTGTAACCTAATCTCATGTTTTTTTTTTTGGGTACACCAATATTGGTACATCCCAAAATGACCAAATAGATGGATAATAACGTAACTTAAAATCCAATACTTTTTTTATTTATAAATTGGTAGAACAAATGCTTGTATTTATATTTACAAAGAATAATAGTAGAAAAAAAACTCAAATATAGAATAAAATCTGCACTCTAGATATAGATTATTATGATCAAGACAAAAAAAACAACACTCCAAATACAAATTATTATAGTAAACAGACTATTATAACCACATAGACTATAATAACTAACTCAGTGCTTTAATGAATAAAACAGTAGATACATAGAAAAATATGTTTAATCCTTATACTATTTTTATTTGTGCTTGTTTGGATGTTAATCCTTATAAATGATTGGATAGGTCCTTGAACTTAATAAAAAAAAAAGTCCAATATAATCTTGTATTTTCAAATTTTCATTTAATATGCAAGGATTAAAATACATTTTCAATATGTTGATATATCTACTATATATCTTTCAGATCAATATTGAGAATTAATTGACACCTGTTGTAAATATTCATAATGCATAATACATGTATATACATACACATATAAGGTTTATGACTATAACTTAGATTGGAACTAAAGACAATTCAATAAATAATTATTTTAAATTTTAAAAAATTTTATTTACAATATCAATACCGATGTTTTATTGATATATCCAAAAAAACTTTAATTTTTCGACATTGATATCGATATTGACAATTTTACCCTTGTTAATATATTCTTGACCTACTCAACATTTTAAAAAATTCACAATCTCCTACTAGACACAAAATTGAAAATAGTTTTATGGAAAATTTTCAAAGCCTTGTTAATGAACTTACTAGATACGAAATGAAAAGTTTATAGACTTATTAGATTTTTTTCCCTTCTTAAGTTCAATGTTCTACTAAGACGATACGTATTAAATATTCTACTGAATTCCAATCTTAGACAGAAACTTAAAAGTTGATGAACCGAATAAATTGAAATGTAACAAAAAAAATGGAAAAGAGAGGAATTGAAAGGATGAGATCTTACGCCGGCAACAGCAGAGACTTGCAAGAGGCAAAAGGCATTGGTGATGATGAGAAGCCAAGAGGGGAGAAGATTGTTAGACATGAAATTAGAAAGAACGGTTCCCATGGCCTCCTTTCCAAAAGTCCAATACCCTGAAATTCCAACGCTCAAAAAGGTGGCTGCTATTACTGCATAACAAAGGCATAGCCCTTTGAACATCTTCCCCTTCACTGGAGCTACTAATGTTGCCTGCATAAATAATTTATCATTCAAAATCAAAAAAGTCACATTTGGATGTATTTGGTATAACTTAAAATTGTAATTTATACCTGTATTTCAGGAAGCATTCCACAAGCGTAGGTAGTTGCAATGACTGAAATGCCATTGAAGGCATTAAATAACTGGCTAACGGGTGACCCTTCAACAGAGTAGTCTCTTGGAGGTGCATTTTTGGAATAACCTGTCATGAGAAGGCTTTAAAGGTAATTTCACAAAACGAAGAAAATTAGTGCGAAATTACACATGTACCCTTCTTTACCTAATTTCAAAGAAGCCGCCGTTACACAAGCACTATAAGCCAGGGAGAGAGTGAGAGAGATAAGGTTGATATGTCTCATAGAATGGAAAGATGGAATTTGTGCTAAAATTAGCATTAATGCTCCAAATATTATTATAAATTCATATAGTTGCATCCTCCCTTCTGGATTACACAACACATATATATACTGCAAAAAAAAAAACAAAAAAAAAAACCCTATTTTAATAATTTCATTCAAACTTTTAAGAAAAAAACCCTATTTTAATAATTTCATTCAAACTTTTAAGAATTGCATAACGATGTTTCCAGTAATGATCTATTTGTAAGGATTTTTTAAACACTTAAAAAGTCGTTCTAAACCGACCCAACAAACCTATATTAGTTTAATCTTCTAAGTAATGATTCTCATATTTGGAAAAAAAAATGAAATTGAGTCATAGAACTTGAATTTTTATAATTTATTTTTTTGGCTAACCAGTTTTGGGAATGTGCCAAATAAAAAATTTATAATATTAGTATCTTAATTAAAAAAAAAAAAAAAAAAAAAGAAAGAAATATGAATTGCATAAAAAGTCAAATTGGTAATTTAAGAGGGAGAAAAGTCTGACCTTGAGATTTTGACCACCAATAAGAATTCCAGCAACAACAGAACCATAGCACACTCCAAATTGAATTGGGCCCACATAGAAGATGGCCCATTTCGGTCCTGCCATTCCAACAATAATTTAATGGATTGATAGTTCAATAATTGTGTGGTGACGTAACGAAAATTAATTATATTTTATTTACTGAATTATGTTCGAACCGACACTTTGTTGCAACTTAATTTGAAAACCTTTTTATTTTAATAAAAATGAAGACATACTAACGTGATGTTATTTTCTGTATTTTTTTCCAAATAAAAAAAGTTCGTAGTACTTTCCCTAAAAAGAATAATAATAAATAAATAAATACTAATTTCTTTTGTTCATTTTATATTCCATAATTTCAGAACCCTCGATTTTCATCATATACCATCAAAAAGTGACCATTTTTATTTTTTATTTTTTAAAATTCAACACAGCTTTTCAACATCATTGAAACTCTTTACAAATTTATAGCTACATTTAAAAAGTGCATATATAAATTATATACAAAATCAAAAATTTAAACATCTATTAAAAATATAATTAGATTTCCAAAGACTAGACATATAAAGTCAAAAAATTCAAAGACTAAATTTATAATTTAATTTTTTAAATTATTTTTTCTTATCTAAAACATGGGGTATCGATTTTTTATAGCCATAAAACTAAATGTTAAATTATCCTTATGTTTTAGGGTTTTTGGTACCATTAGTTTTTTTAATCATTATTTTTTAAAACAAAAAGAAGAAATGTGAAACTTTAAATCTCCAACTTGAACGAATGCATGTTATTATTTACTATTGAGTTATACTCACTTTGACAACTTCTTAAAATTATTTCACACGTAAAGTTAATAAAAATGAAAAGACGACATACCGAGAATATACGTAGCCATATCTCGAAACCTAAGTAGACGAGAACCACGGATAGCATGATGTTCTAAAACGAGAGATAAGAGATTATAGGCATAGAAAGTGACGAAACCACCAAAAAGAAGGCATATAGATCCACCAACCCAACCAAGTAGTCTAAACGCAAAAGGAAGGCTTAGCAGTGATGGAGCCACTATAGATGTTGTCAAGTGATACCCACAATGCCACCATGATCCTATTATTCATTATCACCAAACAAATATGTTCATTAAAAATATGAGGAAAAAAAAAACTCAAATACACAGTTAATCAATAAAAATTATCATGTAACAATATTTTTAAATGATTTATTTTTAAAAAAATAGTAGGTAAAGAAAAGAGAATTAATAACTACTTATACAAAAATAGAAATCAAACGAATTATTTGATTTGTAAGTTTAGTGGATTGGATAAGTCTATGATTGTTAATATGAGTTTCTTGGTATTATATCATTTAATACTTCACCGCATTTATGAGCTTAAAATAGTTAAACGATGAAAATCAATATTAATTGGTCAAGGAAACAATATTATAGGAATTTGAATGAGTGAGAGAAGACAAATTTAATATTATATCATCTAACAATATATAAAATAAGCAAACACAAACCACGGGATTTAAGCACAAAGAGAGCTCCGGCATCGAGTTCCACCGTGGACTGGACGGGAGCGCGGCCGCTCTCTTTGTCTGCCGCCGCTTCATCGCCGGAGAGAGAAGCCAAAGTTCCCATTTTTTTTCTCTGTATCTGTTTTTTTTAGATAGTCTTAAAGTGTGTGGATCTGTAAATATAAGTAGTTGGTAGCAGCTACTCCTACTCCCAACAAAACAGTCCCACTCATCATCTTCTTAATAATGCCACGATGTGGAAAAATATGCCACAAAATTATTTGGAAACGTTGATTTTTTTTTCTTTTTCTATGTTCTAAAATTCATTTCAATTTAATAAGATTGTAGATGAGGAATAAAATTCTTAGTCGTGAGACTTATAGTATAAGAAGTCAATGAATAGTGAAATGATACTTTTAATCGTAGAGTTCACGAACGCTTTTGTCCAAACAAGAAGTATAGTTTAACAACTCACTACTCCAACTCGTATTCCTTTTAAAGCTGAACAAGCCCTAAGGTCAAAGTTTGGAAATAATTTCATTTGTAAGTTTATGTTTTTTTTTAAAAAAAAAAAAATTAAGCTTGTTTCCTTCTAATTTTTAATTCTGATTTGAATTCTTAGCTAAATATTAAAAATAAAAACAAGTTTTTTAAAATTATTTTTTAGTTTTCAAAATTTGGCTTGACTTTTTTGAAATATCAATAGAAGAAGATAAGTAACGAAATATTTGAAATAGTAATATTTATAAACTTAATTTTCAAAAACCAAAAAAATGAAAAACTAAGACTACGTTTGGTAATCATTTGATTTTTTGTTTTTGAAAATTAAATCTATTTCACTTACATATTTTACCATGATTTGCATCTTTCTTAAGTACGAATTCTTAGTTAAGTTCTAAAAGCAAAAACAACTGTCTGAAAGTATTTTTTTTTTTTTAGTTCTCAAAATTTGGCTTGTTTTTAAAATTATTGGTGAAAAGTAGTTAACAAAGTAAGAAATTTAGATATGGAAGTAGTATCCATAGGCTTAATTTTCAAAAACAAAAATAAAAAATGAAATAATTACCAAACGGGGCCGAAGATCCCGTTTCGTTTTTTAAAATTAAGTTTATTTTCTCCTCATTTCTTACAATGGTTTGCATATTTCTTAAATAAAATGGTTGAATTCTTAGTCAAATTTCAAAAATAAAAATAATTTTTTAAAAGCTACTTTTTTTTTAAAATTTTCAAAATTTAACTTGATTTTTTAAACCATTAGTAAAAACTAGATAACAAATGAAGAAATTTGGAGGTGGATGCTTAATTTTCAAAAACCAAAAACTAAGTTTTACTCACAAATTTTGATTTTGCTTCATTCACCCATCCCCTTCTTTGCATTACAATGGATGAGCTTAAATAAATCAATCTTATTTATCTCCATGCCCTCTTCTTTCTACATGTTATAACCAAAGTTAAGATTGAGAAGTAGTTTGCATTATTCAAAAATGAGTTACATACCTTTTTTCGCTTATGGCGTAGAAATGTCGCAGTCCCACCTCTATGAGTGAAGGGAAGAGCAACGCGAGCCTTAGTATTTGCTTCATAAATATGCTTAAAATCTTCCCTTTCCCATCGTTCACAAACAAATCTAATTTGAATCTTGTGCCACTCGTTTGTCACGGTGTTTTGTGCTTCAGCTGGAAAGTTGTACTGTTTATAAGTTTTGCGTAGTGAACAACGAAAATCTCTATGCAATACACTCTTCTCGTGCTCAAGATAATCTTATACCACAGGTTCATCCAAGTCTAAAATGAAGCAATTCTAACATTAAAGGACAAAACAAGTTAATTTTTATTTGAGCTAAAATAAACATTCTATTTCTTGAAAACTACACTTCAGTACTTACCAAAAGTCTTTCTACTATCTTCCTTTTCACCTCTTTAGAGATATCTGACCAATGTTCGCATTCAAGAGGTACTATTCCACGTACCATGATCCCAATTTGAGAGTTCAGGACAAGTTCTTACAAATGAGTTTTCTATCTTCAACTTCAATTTTAATGGGAATGCGGTCATTTTCTTAGACATATTTCTCAAGTCCAACCCCTTTAGCCGCTCCTCAGACCCTTGTTTTTGTACTAGAACCTGCATGAGAAATATCAAATATTAATACATCTAATGTTATAAGAAACTAGAAGATTTATTCATAGACATGAAGACATACACTGAGTACTTGAATTTATCAAGGTGGACCTAACTTCTTACTTGCCAGTAGCATCTTCTATACTATTGTTTATTTTTGTTGGGCATTTGAGGTAGACCTACTTCGATTTTCTGGTCCAAAACTTCTTGACGACATCCTACAACATAACTAGAATGATTGAAATCAAACTCTTAAGTAGTTATATATAACCTTACAAATAGTTTTATAAGTCACTATCACAATCTTCATCAGGAAACGATGCGTTTGAATGTGTGCTCATTGACTCATTGCTAGAATGATCGAAATCAAACCTTCTTCATCAACAAATGCTTCATCGGTTGATGCTTCTTCACTACTTTCTACAAGTACATCTACTTGATCTCCAATAACCAAAGGTTCAACATCTTCTTTATTAAAAGCTTGTGAATCTAGATTATCCTCAACTCGAGAATAATATGTGGATAAGGTTTCATCTGGCATTATTTCTATTTCATTACTTTCTATTTCTGGACTATCCCACACATGTTTTGGTTGAATTTGTTTGAACAACTTTCCAATCTTGACCGAGTTTGTAATCATCTAAGTAAAATACTTGGGATGCTTGACTTACAGGATATCAGTAGGATGTCGAAATACTCCTTCAGTTTCACACCTCTTATCTTTATGCCATCTCACATCCTTAATAGTATGTTTTGAAAGAAATATCCTTTGTAACCTTGTGTCTTCAGTGGAAAATATCTCAAAACTTTATGTGGAATTTGTTTCCCCTTTCTATCATTCAATTTGTATCTTGACTCTCCACCATGCAGACAGTTGTCAAGCGATTCATATTCTTTTCAAAACAATGCGCAATCAAACTTACACATGTGAATTGATTCATAACTCATATCTAAGTCACATAGTCTTTTCTTAGCTCATAATATGAGGCAATAGCTTTACACTATCTACAAAGGTTTCGTTTAATAATTCAAGCAATATATCAAATGATTTATCGCTCCAATGATTAAGCATCTTAATATGCATAAGTTTCACTAAAAAATTAAACGAAGTAAACTTTAGACATCCTAGATATAACTCTTCTTCTACTTCATTAAACATTCCATTTGTTTTATCAGACTCATCTTGCTCATTTGATTCTCTTATAGTTTCTTCAAAAATTGGCTCATGCAAATCATGAATCATTTCTAGTATCTCATCATCCACAGTATCTCTAACTCTAATGTTCGCTCTAAGATTTCCATCATCCTCTTTACTTTCAACTGAATGTGAAAATATTGAACCTAGAAACCTCGAATTAGATCTGAAAAATCAACATTATTTCCATGGAATATCCATTGACTATAAGTTAGAGACACGTCATATTTATATAAATGACGTTCCATGACATCTAATTTATTCCAACTAACATTCACATAGTTTGAACAAGGACATCTTGTTCTTTCTTCTTCGTCTAAATCATTCTTTGCGACTTCAATAAAACTATCAACACCATTATAATATTGATTAGACATTCGATCTCTAAAATCTATCCAACTTCGATCCATAATAAGTACAAATTAAAGTACCTAAGTTAAAAATCAAAGTGTTAAAAGTCTAAGTCATATGCAAATTGCAAAATAGGCAATCAAAATAGCATTAAAGTTAAATTACTAGATGTTCCAATACCACGTTAAATTACTAATAGCATTCAATTTTAAATTGATAAGTTGGAATATATAGTAACTTTTCTAGTTGAAGCTAAAATCACTTGCTACAAATCATTAAAATCACCCTATACTATATTCAGAGTGAGAAGAAGAGACCTAAATAGAGATGTTGCACTACCGATAAAAAACTACTTTACCAAATTTTCTATTTTTCATGAAACTAATATAAGGAAAGATGGAAAACTATCCCTAAATTCTTAAACTGGACTTCAATTTTAGGGATTTTGTACGAAGGTTCTCAATTCTTTATCATCTTATCTTTAATATACAAGAAGTATTTCTCAACAAATAAAGAAACTAACAGATATTAATCTAAATAACAAAACTCACATGTTCTTGAAATTAAAACTTGTTGAGTTCCTAAGTTAAGTTCTTGATGGAAAATTGATTGGCTAAATATACTAACAAAATAAATACTAATTGATGAAAATTGCACAAAAAATAACTTGTAAATGAGTGGGTTCTTTGAAAATAAATTGTTTCTAGTTTGTCGAAAGGTAGAAACCTATCGAAAATATGCTTCTAGTGTACTAATTGATGGAAATTTCACATAAAAGTACTTGAAAATGAGTGGTTCTCTAAAAACAAGTACCTTGTGGTCAGATGAAGGTAGGAATCATCAAAGAGCTGTGTGAGTTTGGAAACGGGGGTTAAATATGTACTGAATAGAAATTTCACACAAAAATCACTTGAAAATGAGTGGGTTCTCTTGGAAAAAAATACCTCGTGGGTTTATTTCAACCCGTTCGTTGGCCGTGATGCATGAGTTCCAAAATGAGTGGGTTCGACAGCACGTGTGTTCCCAGTGGTCCATTCACAGTAGGGAGGCTGTTTGCCGGTGGTATATTGGCAGCAGGGTGTTTCGTTTGCAACAAGAAGATTCGTTTTCACGCAGCAGGCTATTCGTCCCATGGGTTCACAACAGGTTCTTCGCAGCGGTGAGCAACAGCCTCCGTTGCCAACGGTGAGCAGAAACCTCCATTCATCCCGACGGTGATGCATGAGTTAAGAGGGAGAGAAGGAATAAAGAGTAGAAGGGAAGGGAATGACTGTCGAAAAATTAAGAGGATAGAAGGGAGGGAAAAAGCCACAAATTTTATATATATAGTGACATCTTAATGTGTTGCTAAAAGGTTTTGATGTTTAGTGGCATTGGTGGGTGCGTTGCTAATTTTTTTTAGAGACAGATTTAAGATATGTTGCTAATAATGAACTTTTTGTCACATTTTTGCAAAAAGTTGCTATAAATTGATCTTTAGTGACATTTTTGCAATACGTTGCTATAAATTGACCTTTAGTGACAAAATTTGCATGCGTTGCTAAAATTTTTTTACTAAAACTCCCTTTTGTTTTAGTGTTTTTAAGCATAGTGGTTGAGTTCTTAACCAAATTTTGGAAACAAAAATGATTTTTTAAAAGTTACTTTTTTTAGTTTTCAAATTTTGGTTTGGTCTTTTAAACCATTGGTAAAAAGTAGAAAATAAGAAAGAAATTTGGAGGTAGAAGTAGTATCCATAGACTTAATTTTCAAAACCAAATACCAAAAACCAAATGGTTACCAAACTGAGTTTAACTAGTTACCAAACAAGGCCTAAATGGTTAAAAAATGAGGCGATCATTTTTGGGTTGTTTTCAAATATAGGAAAATGAACCAAAATATCTACAAATATAGTAAAATTTTATTGATAGACCACGATAGACTACTATATGTATCTATCATGACACAAATAGACACAGATAATAATTATTTATAAATATTTTTAGGAATTTTATCATTTAAAATAATTTTCCATTTAATTGTATGTCTCATAAATTATTGGAACTTAAAATGTATGATAACTTTTTTAATTGAACTTTGTAATATACACAAAACTAAAAGGTTGAAGTCTTTAGTGGGTGGATTTTAAAAGGTGAAATAAATGAGAATTTTTTAAAATCAAATTCTCACATTTGGTAGAAAAGAGAAAAGTATAGATATGTAAGTGATCAGAATAGTTTACCTCTATTGGTTTCAGACATTTCTAGTAAAGTGAAAAGTAAAATTATGAGTTTATGTCAAAAGTGAAGAGTATCATACTATATATATAGTGAGTTCGTTATTCATTTAATTAGTCATACAGATAGATTTTAAGAACTAAACGAATAGATGACTATCTAAAGAGGAGGCTCGATGATGCTTTGTTAAAAGAGAGTATTTGTTTGAAATGCGACAAAAAATACATACTATATATAGATGTGAAATAAAAATGATATCACAAGAGCTTATGTCTAAAGTGACGATGTTATACTATATCGTGTACATATGTGAAAGATCCATTGATCCTAACAAAACATAACTATTAGATACTTTTTAATTAATGAGAACAACGAAACCTCTATCTATCTCTACATTACTATGATATTATCTACTTTTTGGGCATAATACCTCATCACTTTGCTTTTGATTTAATCCTAAATATCTTATACTAATGAAAATAATTATCCTCTCACTGATACACTCATGATCACTTTCCTTGCCTAACTAACAAAACATACAACTTTGTTTGAAAGCTCCTAATATCCTTAGGACTACGAACCCATTGACAATTTGACCTATCGTTATAATTGAGAGATGCACGTGAATAATAAACTATTAATGAAATAAGACTATGTATTAATTAAATTTGTTGCAAGTATTAAACGTGATAGCTAGGCAACTAGTATTAAATATTAAAATATTTGTCATACATTTAGCTATGAGTAAATCAAAATGTTCAAGATCAATATCAAATCATTAGGGCAAAACAAGTATAGTTCATAAATGATATAAATTTGTATTATTTATCTAAAGATGAGATGTTTGATCTTCCATTCCACATATTATAGGTATAATATATATATATATATATAATATCGTTCTATTAATCTCATTAAGACATGTACTAGATAATAATATCTACAAGAGTAAAAACAACTTAATTACTAGTTTAAATAAGTTTCATAAAAAAGTATTCAACATATTTTGTAAAATTAAAATTTCGATATCTAATTATATATTGATACTGATGTATATATATATATATATGGTAATTGACATGATATTTTAATAGTTGGATGTTACAGGAAAGCTGCATCTTATTATTTTTAATTATTTCGAGTGAGACTTTTGGAAGATTACTTGAAAGAAACGCAGAAAAAAATGAGAGCCACATGACTGATTTGAAGAAAAGTAAACAAAGTGTTCGTAATTGTCAACATTGTGGAAGAGGCTCTGCGGTGGCCTGCAATAACTGAACTTTCAATGGCCAATTAATTGAGACTTGGAAATAGGGATATTAAATATATATATATATATATATATATATATATATATATATATATATATATATGAGGACCTTTAATATTAATATTGTTGTTTTCAAAACTTATTAGAAAAATATTGTTGTTTTGAAACTTATTAGAAGAATATTGTTGTTTTGAAACTTATTAGAAAAATATTGTTGTTTTGGGAATCCGAGGCTAGAGGTCGAACGTTGAGAACTCGACTAATGTGGAGATCGAACGTTGAGAACTCGACGAACAAAGAAAAACTTGGAAACAATACATAAGCCGAAACTTCAACTCTCGACAAGGGAAATCTCGCGAATCTCACTTAGGTTGTCGAAGGTTGAAGTTTCGACACACATCCACCCTCGAGATTGCAGGTTTATTACTTTTATTTTTCCCTTATAGAGAAAATAAAGTAATGAGATGGTATACTATATGTATCTATGTACTCGAGTTGCTTCTAACAACCTATGCATTTTGTTATCATTTTGAATTAGACGGAGGCTTGTGGGATTGACGTGAGGGGGTGGGGATGACTATATTTCTGAGAGCGAACTCTAGGCGAATATGAAGCGTATGGATACAAGTTATGCCTTGGAATGAAAGACAATTCCGAATTAACTTTGTCTACGAACAAAAAAGTAGATTCATAATCAAAAAAGTGTTTGTGATTGTTCCTAGTAATCATTAATGGAAAAATAACAGCAATAACAGAGAGCGAGATATTGAGAGAGAGCGAGAGCGAGGGCGCGAGAGCGAGATCTTAGGAGAGAGCGAGAGACTTCACTTTATTTGAACTTTCCATAGAAATATATATATTAAAAAAAAAGAGAAAAAAGAGCTAATAATCATTAGACTATAATTGAATATATTAGATTATTATACTATAATTGAATAATCATTAGACAATAAATTGAATATATTAGATTATTATACTATAATTGAATAATCATTAGATAATCAATTGAATATATTAGATTATTATACTATAATTGAATAATCATTAGACAACAAATTAAATATATTAGATTATTATACTATAATTGAATAATCATTAGACAACAAATTGAATATATTAGATTATTATACTATAATTGAATAATCATTAGACAATAAATTGAATAAATTGAATATATTAGATTATTATACTATAAATTGAATATATTAGATTATTATAATGTAAAACTTTATTGATTACAAAAAAAAAAAATTGAATATACAGTAGATTATTATAAAAAAATTGAATATACAATAAATTATAATAAAAAAATTGAATATACAATAAAATGAATATATAATAAAAAAAATTATTTATTATTCAATCCCTAACTATCTGGAGCCCGTCTTAGTAACGAAGGACACTTCCTTCGATTATGTCCTAACTGGTTACAAAATCCACATCGTTGTCGAGTAACTGGTTCTGTCCAATCCATCTCGTTGTGATAATGTGAACTTTTCGGGTGTCAGTTTTTGTTTATCGTGTCGGGTGTCAATTTTAAATTCAAAAGTTCAACAAAGCAATTGAAGATATCAAAGGAATAAATCGGAGCTGTCTAAGTTTTTTTGACAACATTAGTTTAGAGCAATGGACTTACACATGATGGAGGATTCAGATATAGGTGGATGACGACAAATCTATCAGAGTGCATAAATGGAGTCCTCAAAGGAGCTCGAATGTTGCCTATAAATGCTCTTGCTCAGATAACATTCTTCAAATGCGTGAACTATTTCGAGAAAAGAAAAGCAGAAATAAGGGATGCATTGGAGCATCAAGATAAACCCATGACCTGTTGATCCCGATGTTTTGTACGACTAGTCCATTCATCGATCATATGTTGTATGGTGAGATCGTACTACTGGAGAAATATCTTGCAGACGTCGAGAGGCAGGATTTATTTAGTTGGACTAGCATCTGATCACAACCTTGGTCGAGAGATGGAGGCCCGAGACGCATACATTCCATATGTCTGTTGGAGAGTGCACTATCACTCTACAAGACATAGAAGTATTGTTGGGGTTACCTGTTGACAGTGAGCCATCACCGGAGTGATGTATGATGACTAGTTAGAAGTTTGTCAACTGTACCTCAGTGCGACCCCACCTACCGACAAGATTAAAGGATCGAGGTTAAGTTTAATATGGTTAGGAACACAATTTCGTGAGCTCACAGATGATGCAGACGAGGAAACCATCATAAGATATGCCCGAGCATATATACTACAAATGATGGGTGGAAGTCTGTTTTCAGATAAATTAAGCCATTTTATTCACTCGATGTTCCTGGCACTGTTAGCTAACCTCCATGATGCGGTGCGGTATTCGTGAGGTGGAGCATGTTTGGCATGGTTGTATAGACAACTATGCAAAGTAACAAGACCTGAGATTCGAGAGATAGCTGGGCCTCTCATACTTTTGCAACTATGGGCTTGGGAGCGATTTCCAATAATGGCTCCACAGCTACATCATGTTAATGACGCTCAGTTAGTTGGACGAGTCTACGGTTCTCGGTATGTTGTTTTAATTCAATTTAATTTTTATATCACTGATCTAGTTAATTTAAATTCTAAATTATCAATTTAAAAATTTAGGTAGAGAGACAAAATTTGTGTGACTAGGACAGCCACACATGTAGTCAACCAGTATAGATACATGTTTGATCTGCTTCAACCTGAACAGATACATTACACTAAACCTAATTGATTATTTTATTCACATTTTTATTGTATTTGTCTTTAATATTCTCTAATATAGTATTTTGTGTTTCGGGTTATTTGGGAGCCGTACAAAATTAATGTGCATACTTTGCCTAATTTTTGTACGAATGGTCAAAACATATGGCGGACGATGAGTCCTCTCATATATTTTCACATTGGTGAGTGGCATCTTCTTGACATGGTGATGAGACAATTCGGTTTTCAGCAGGATATCCCATCGCCTTATAATACTAAACCCGTACTGCATGATATTGACCTAAGGACTGGAGATTGGTCCGAAAAAGTTGCACATTTGGTAGTGCGATGGCACTATCGTGCAAGATTTATTGCAGTGGGGGTTTCTCTTGAACAGTTTGACACAGATGTCACTCCAGAATATATTCATTGGTATAATAATATCACAAGGCGCTACGTCACTCGTCCGGGAGCAGCTGTGGGTCATTTGGTAAATGAATGAATATTATCTATTTTTTTAATTTAAATTTATTTTAAATATTGTCTAATTGTTTTATAATTCACAGAGATCGAACAACAGTAGACTCCGTGAGGTTGCGAATGATCCGAACCAGGTTCTTGCTATATATAGTGACAACCAAAGCTATATGGAGGAAATTCATTATATGTACGATATACCTATTGTTCCTCCACCAGCTCCTAGACGTAGATGACTTGTTCGGGAAGAGGATGAGTTTGATGAGGTTGCACATAATGTGGAAGAGTTGCCCCCTATGACGCAGACGTAGAGTCAAACTGATTATGTTAGTCCGATGATGATGATGCCAGCATTTGGTTCAGAACATTATGACTCAAAGGCTGGTCCTTCGTCTTCATACGTGCATGGACATGGTCGGGGTCGTGGAGAGCATAATGAATATTTATATTATGAAGCGCCTGCAGAGGTACCAAAGCAACATCAAGAAGAACCCGAGCAACCTCAAGTTCGAAGTCGACGACGACAACCAGCTCGAAATCGACGACGTCTGCCTTGTGGGATACATTGATTTTTGTAATTATTTTTATATAAATGAGATATTTAATTTAAATTTTTTTTATTTTTATGAGTTATTATTATTTTTAATTTATTCTTTTTAGAGTTTAAATAAAATAATAAATATTTTTAGATTTTTTTTATAAAATGGAAAATTAAAAAAAAGAAGAAAGGATTAGAAAGAAGAAGGTAGAATGTGTAATAATTAAAAAGGAAACAAAAAAGGAAAATTTGTACGGTATTCTCGCTCTCTATCAAAATCTCGCTCTCGCTCTCGCTTTCGCTCTCACTCACGCTCTTGATCACGCTCACGCTCAAAATCTCGCTCTCTCAAACTCTCGCTGTCTCTCATAATCTCGCTCTCGAATTTGATTAGCTCGTTAGCGGCAACAAGAAGGAGATTCATTAGCTCGTTATTTAGTCAGACTTGCTGAAATGACAGAATCCGTTTGAAAACAACAATATTTTCCTAAAAAAAAAGGAAGGTCGAGGGTTCAAAATTCGACCTATCTAGGTTGAATTTTCAACCCTCGACTTATTTAAAACAACAATATTTTTACAAATAGTTTGAAAACAACAATATTTTCTTAAATAGTTTCTAAAAGTACAATATCCTTTTAATTTTTCCTATATCTGATGACTTCGATTTTTTTTTTAATGATACAATTATCTAAACATATATTTAAATTATGATAATTCATTCTCTAACCATTTCTATAAATATATTTTTTTAAAATCTTGAAAAAAAAATTCGTAATATAAATTAAATTGAGTTGTTAATCTTAAGTTAATATATGAAAATAATTAAATAAAATTTTTACATATTAATTTTCCACTTATTTTTAGAATAAAATTTTAACTAAATGACCTAAGTACTCTGAACCAACTCATGTTTCATGTTTGGTTAAGTTGTTTCATTATTTAACAAAGAATTATTTGGGTTAAAGAGATTTTGCAACTCAAACAATTAGGTTGGGTCTAAAAAATGTTTCGATTCAACTCAATCCAACTCATGAACATCCTATCTAAAAAGTCCAAAAGAGAAGACTAGTGGTTTGATTTTTTTTTTTTTTTTTTTTTTTTTTTGAGAAATTGTAACAAATGTCTCAAAGTGGGAAGGAAATTGAAAAATATATATATCTTTTTCTTTTTTCTTTTGGAAAATGTCTAAATTCGTGGATTAAACTCTGCGTTTAAATACTATGTAATTTCAGGAGGGATATATCTGTCATATTTTCAACTAATTATCGTATATTTTAATAAAATATTTTAAGTTTAGATATAATTTTTTTTTGGATGAAACTATGTTTAGATATTTTCCAAAAATACCTTTTAAAATTAGATATTTGTCCAGTCATCCTTTTTTTATTACATAAAATTCTTTTTAACAATAAACAGAATAAGAGATTGATAAAAAAAAAAAATTGAAGATAAGCAACCCTTGATTTAGTTTATGTTTAGACAAATTTTAGTCAGAATATAATAACGTGCGAAGAGAATGACTATCGTTCAAAAGTTAGTAATTTGATCTCTCGTCTTATAACTGGTTATTTAATTTTTATACCATACTAGTCGAACTAATTTTTTTTTTTTTTTTTACGAAATTGTGATTTATACTAGTTGACTTAAATATACTTATCCAGCTAAAATATTATTGATAGTGTAACCATAATCTTCCATTTCAACCATTTTGGGGAAAAAAACACTACCTTTTTTTCTTTTAATCTTTTAATTTTAGGGACCTACTAAAATAACAAAGAAAAAGGTATCGGGATGCTTTCATATGAGGGTTTTTTTAAAAAATAATAATAATAATAATAATTTTAGTAGTCAATTCAAAATGGAACTTCACTGGCAGGGAGTTTTTGGAATTGGTTCTATTTACAAAGAAGTTCGTGGACAAAAATGGAGTAAAGAAGACTAGTAAATATCTATACTATATCTAAAAAAAAGGTAAGGTGGAAGAATTTATATGTTACCATTTTACCCCTCATATTTATATATATACCTACTATACCCTTGCTTAATTATTTATACGTGAACCTCCATTCGTTCAACAAAACATCCTTTTATTTTGCCCCGTCATGCATCAAAACCCACACACATCTTTCCAATAACGCATCCATTAATTTTTAATCTGATTAGGAATTTTAGGGGCAACCCATCTCTTCAAAACAAAGGTAACCACCACTTTCATTGGATCACCGAGAACAACAAACATTCTCAATAAAACAACGTAAGTGCTCATTTTGGTTATATATTTTCAATGTGTGAATTTGTTGTTTTGGCCAAATAGAGGAGCCTTTCCTATATTTTCGATATTGAATTCAACTATTGAAGAGAGAATGAAGAGAGTAGAGAAGAGAAGAGAGGAGTGATTCTCAATAAATCATTCTCAATGAAATAATTCAAGTGCTTATTTTGATTATATATTTTAATTGTATGATTATTATTATTTATTTATTTTTATACCAAATTAATGAATTCTTACCTATTTTTTAATATTGAATTCAATTAATGTAGAAGAATGGGGAGAGTAGAAACAATAGGGAGGAGAGAAGAGTAAGAAATAGAGGAAAAGTTTGAGAAAATATGGGAAGAAAGAGATACGTATAACACAAAACACACAAAAAAATAATCTATAGAAATAGTATTTATAAGCATAATTTTCAAAAACAAAAAATCAAATGGTTATTGAACAAAACATGAAACCAAAATTCGGCATAACCTCGGTGTTATTACGTATGTCGGTTGCTCCCCAAGATTTACATAACCACAAAAACAATAAGGAACCCATTCATCCGCAATGGTGGTAACATGCATGTATGGAGAAAGTCTCTATTTCCGTACAACATCCACACTTTGGAAGTTCCTTTGCATGCCTTTATATTTATACCCCTTTGTCATTGCTAAAACTTCTAATGTGTGACAACTCCTTTCCCACTTCCTATGGGCCTTAGTCCAAAGTCATTCCAACATGTTTTAGACTTAGTATTTAGGGATTTTTACATAAGAAGTCTATCCTTGGCCATTGTTCACACGAGGTTTCCGGAGAAACGTGTTTCGTGGAGTTGAACTTGAGTTGGTGTTGATGTTGGAGTTGATTTGATGTGATGTGGTTCGATCTCTAATATTTGATCCTCTGATTCTCTCTCAGTTGGGTGAATATGCTTGACTTGAAGAAGGAAAGTACCGAACGTTCTTGAAGTAGAAGTCTTGGAAGCTTGGAATAGAAGTCTTGGAAGAGTATTTGTGTCTTCAAAGGTTTCAAAGATCTTCTGCCTTATAGAAGTGCAGCTTCAGGAGTCTTGGAAGCTTGAAGTAGAAGTCTTGGAAGAGTATTTGTGTCTTCAAAGGTCTTCTGCCTTATAGGAGTGCAGCTTCAGGAGTCTTGGAAGCTTGAAGTAGAAGTTTTGGAAGAGTATTTGTTCTTCAAAGGTCTTCTGCCTTATAGGAGTGCAACTTCAGGAGTCTTGGAAGCTTGAAGTAGAAGTCTTGGAAGAGTATTTTTGTCTTCAAAGGTCTTCTTTCAGGAGTGCAACTTCAGGAGTCTTGGATTTTTGGAAAGTCTTGGAAGAGTATTTGTGTCTCAAAAGGTCTTCTAAATAGGAGAGCAGCTTCAGGAAGCCTCTTCTTCCCAGGAGTCTTGGCAGCTGAAGTAGAAGTTTGGAAAGTATTTGTGTCTTCAAAAGGTTCTGCCTTATAGGAGTGTACTTCAGGAGTCTTTTAGCTGAAGTAAAGTCTTGGAAGAGTATTTGTGTCTCAAAGGTCTTCTGCCTTATAGGAGTGCAGCTTCAGGTCTTGAAGCTTGAAGTAGAAGTCTTGAAAGTATTTGTGTCTTTAAAGGTTCTCCTTAGGAGTGCAGCTTCAGGAGTCTTGGCGCTTGAAGTAGAAGTCTTGGAGAGTATTGTGTCTTCAAAGCCTCTGCCTTATCCACACAAAATAGGAGTCTTCTGGCTTATGCCTTTTGTATTCCCCAGAAGATGGTTAGTTCCTCGGGGTTTCACATGCTAGTTTGATTGGCAAATGGTTAATAGTTTGTCGAGATCCCGAGGCAAGTAGATAGGGCATCACCCCCAATCGTCACCGAGATTTTCGAGTTCTGGCGTGCCACACAGCCTCGGTCATGTGGGAGACTGGCCACAAGAAGAATCATGCGTACTCCTTAAAGGGAGAAGGTTCTTAGTCTGGAGAAAGAGACACATTGAGATATTCCATGGCCATTTTCCGACATTTGCGGAGCCAAACTCCCTCCTCTCAGAAAACTTTTTGAGGAGTACTTTCAAAGCGTGAACCGAAGCACAATCAGTTCCAATTATCCTCCGACCTCTCAATTTAACTCAAACAAGTAAGGAAGGAGGAGGGTGGCTAAGTCTGATCTGGAGAAGATACTGTACGATGAAAATGGTGCTTTTGCTAAGCGAATGGCTCTACTGGAATGCGACTCCTAGGCCTTACAAGAAGAAGAGACGCTACTAGCCAGATTGGAGGCCATCAGGGCCGAGCAGGTTGAAATATCGTGACTGATTTCTTAGAGTGGAAGCCTTTTGACTTGGCATAAACTTGGGGCCTCGGAGATGCGGGGGGCGATAAAAAAAATCGAGACCACCCCAATCCTTTCTGACAAGGATGTCAAAGCTTTGAACGTCTTACGCCATATGTTGGAAGCGACGCAGCATGAGCTGGGGAACTACCACTAGATACCTTGACTTGATGTTGCTCGTTCTATTGGATTAGGCGCACTCTTAGTCATAGCTACTGGATTCGACTATTCTAACGCTGAAACAACTTGAATAGAAGTATTATTTTTTTTCTTCATTTTCCAGTGATGTTCACTAGCGTCTTGTAGCCTCCTCTAAATTTATGTTTCTTTATGTATTTATTTTATTATTTTTTTATCACGTGACAGAACTTAAATCTCTTTAAGCTACCTATGTACCCTGTATAATGACAGGGATCAAGTCATGACGTAGTTCATAGAGAATATTTTTCTTTTTATGCACGACTGAACTTAAATTTCTTTAAGTTGCCTACGTACCCTTTATAATGAAAGGGATCAAGTTGTAATATAGTTCATACATTTTTTTTTTTGGGCCGTTCACATTTTAAGCTCACGTGGGCTAGAAGCATCATGCAGTTTAGGCTCGTGCGATGAGGAGCTTAGGCTTAGGCTTAGGCTTCCGTGTCATCTTTTTGCCTTTCTTTTTATGAGTCTTGTTTCTTCTTCTATAGCTTTGATAGGAACGCAACTCTTTTTGGGTGGAATTTGGTTGTCTTCTCTTTAGATGAGTCACTATTATCCACCATTCGTTGTCATCTTTAAAAAGCTTATCTTTCTTTTTGGAATTTGCTGTTTGAATCTCTTGTTGGAACCGAACAACTATAGGCTCGAATTCTCCAAACTAGATCGGACTTTGTCATTGAGCATAGGACACAGATAGTATTGGAACATTTGAAGTCGCCGCTACTGTAGCGTGATTTGTCTGAGCTACTTCATCCAAATCTAGCTCAATCTTCTTTTCCTGAGCCAACTTCATAATTCGTTCCTTCAACACGAAGCACCTTTCAACTGGGTGACTAATGACCCGATGATACTTGCAGTAGTTAGGATAATCTATTTTTCCTTCTTGTTTCGGTCCCTTGCATTCCGGTAACTGAATAAGTTGCTTCTCTAGTAGTTGCTCCAACATATCTGCCACATCAGAGTCAAGGAATGGATAAATCTTCTCTTGTCGTTCTTTAAGATTTGGACGACGCTTCTTGCCCTCATTGTGCCTTCTTTCAAATTTTGTTTGTTTTCCTTTGGAGGAAAATTTCAGCGGGGTCACATGAACGACCATAGATTCTTTTGTGGCACTACCCACGATCTTTTTAGTGCTCTTGGCATCATTTTTGTATTTTCTCCCTTCAGAGACTAGGAAATTATTAGTTTCCCTATTGACAATGCTTAGCTCCATATCGTGAGCGCGTGTTTCCAGCTCCTCAAACGTACGAGGTTTTATCCCTTGTAGGATGTAGAGGAGTTCCCAGTGTATACCCTGCGTGTACATTTCCGCAGCAAACAACTCGGTGAGTCAATCTTTGCAATCCAGACTCAGAGCTCTCCATCGATTAATGTAGTCAACGACTGGTTCCCCTTTTCGTTGTTTAGAGTTTGCCAGCTCTATCATGCTGACGGTGCGTCTGGTGCTGTAGAAGCGATTCAAGAATTCTCTTTCAAGTTGCTCCCAGCTGTCAATCACCTCAGGCTCTAAGTCTGTGTACCAGTCAAAAGCGTTCCCTTTGAAGGTTCTAACGAACTGTTTGACGAGTAGATCTCCTCTTGTTCTTGCATTTTTGCATGTTTGTACGAAGTGGTCGATGTGTTGCTTTGGGTTGCCCTTTTCATCGAATTTTTGGAACTTTGGGGGCTGATATCCAGTAGGCATTCTCAGGTTGTCGATCCTCTGAGTGTATGGCTTAGAATACATGAAGGAGGTTTGGGCCGACCCTCCATATTGAGCTCTTATGAAGTTCATGATCATGTCTTGTAGTTGTTGGACTGACAAAGAGGCCACCGAGGCTGACTGGTGCGATTGGCTTTCTTGTAGCACGTTTTCCCCTTGTCGATTTCTTTCATCGTGGGTGCTAAGCTTGATTGAGCAGCCTCTCGAGATTGCATTTGTTCCTTCAGGGCAGCGATCTCGTGGTCTCGCTCCTCGACGGCTTTCATCAGGAAGTTAATCTTCATTTCCATTTCAGCCATGGCCGCTTCCACCGTCACATCCACCATCATGACAGAAATCACATCTGGCGATGAATCTCTTTCCGGTCCGTTGGGCGCGAAAGTAGAGTTTTTGAACAAGGGGTTTTCCTTGATGAAAACCCACTTTGTGGGGATTCCATCATTTGTTTCAAGACGTCGTGGGCGATGGGGGAGTTCTGCTCTTGCTCCTGCGTGATTTCTTTTGAGCGACCGCGGGTGACCGGTCCCTTGTATGAGCCGTTTGCGGAGGAAGCTTTGGATGCCATTTTCTTATGAGATTTGGATGCCACCTTCTTAGGCGCCATTTGGCTTGTTTGAATGCTGAGAAAGAGATGAGAGGTAGAGAAGTCCCACTGGACGTGTCAATTTGTTCACACGAGGTTTCCGGAGAAATGTGTTTCGTGGAGTTGAATTTGAGTTGGTGTTGATGTTGGAGTTGATTTGATGCGATGTGGTTCGATCTCTAATATTTGATCCTCTGATTCTCTCTCAGTTGGGTGAATATGTTTGACTTGGAGAAGGAAAGCACCGAACGTTCTTGAAGTATAAGTCTTGGAAACTTGGAGTAGAAGTCTTGGAAGAGTATTTGTGTCTTCAAAGGTCTTCTGCCTTAAGGAGTGCAGCTTTAGGAGTCTTAGAAGCTTCAAATAGAAGTCTTGGAAGAGTATTTGTGTCTTCAAATGTCTTCTGCCTTATAGGAATGCAGCTTCAGGAGTTTTAGAAGCTTGAAGTAGAAGTCTTAGAAGAGTATTTGTGTCTTTAAAGTTCTTCTGCCTTATAGGGGTGCAGCTTCAGGAGTCTTGGCAGCTTGAAGTAGAAGTCTTGGAAGAGTATTTGTATTTTTAAAGGTCTTTTGCCTTAAGGAGTGCAGCTTCAGGAGTCTTGGCAGCTTGAAGTAGAAGTATTGGAAGAGTATTTATGTCTTCAAAGGTCTTCTGCCTTATAGGAATGCAGCTTCAGGAGTCTTGGAAGCTTGAAGTAGAAGTCTTGGAAGAGTATTTGGGTCTTCAAAGGTCTTCTGCCTTATAGGAGTGGAGCTTAAGGAGTCTTGGAAGCTTGAAGTAGAAGTCTTGGAAGAGTATTTGTGTCTTCAAAGGTCTTCTGCCTTATAGGAGTGCAACTTCGTGAGTCTTCAGGAGTCCTCTGCTTGTTAGTGAATTCTCTCTGGGTCTTCTGAGTGTAGAAAATGCTGCCCTTACAAATGAAGGGAACTTCTCTATTTATAGAGTTCTCAGGTGGGTTTCGTGGGCTTGTTTGGTCCATGGGCCTGACCCTTGGGCCCAATTAGTTGGTTTTGGGCTTGATCTGGAATTTGGGTCCAATTCAACTTTTTTTTTTTTTTTTTGTAGTTTGGACTTTAAGCCCAAATAGTGGACCAATTTAATCTCATCTGATTCATCCGCGTGATGTCATCGAAACTTGTCTTCAATTCAATTCGGGACATGTGTCAACTTCTAATTGGACCCAAAATTAATGATTTAAAAATTTGTCGTTAATTTAGCAAACGACGGAGTGACTTGTGATTGGTCCAAAATTTCTCATTCAACAGCCATATATTTTCATGAATGTCTTTAAATTTGACTTTTTTTAAAAAGGTCTTTTAGTATTATTTTTGGATAGTTTTACCCTTTTTTATATTTATTTATATTCATTTTATATACATATTTTTCCTATTTTCGAAGCTACTTTAATGATGAAATGAGAAAATACATTTATTATAAAGAGAGAAAATGCATTTAATATAGTTTTTCTCATTTATCAATTAGAGAGAGAAATACATTTATTTTATTTTTTCAATTTGGAAAAAAAATGCATTTAATGAAATTTTATTTTCTATTTACGTTGGTTTTCACATATCAATTTATTGGTTTTTTTTCTTTTACGGGTTAATGGTTATTTTAAATATATCTTGGAACATTTTGACAGATTCATGATCATTTTAAATATACCTTCGAATATTTTGTTAGGTTTGAAAATATTATAACCAATATATGAAATACACTACAGTTTATAAATTAGAGATTAACTCAATACTTAACATAAATCACAGTATAAGCCAATATATGAAATATACCACAGTATATAAATCTTCATAAATTTCATTTACATCACAGTATATATATCATAATACAATAAGTCTAAATAAAAAAAACACTCGTCTATATCAAATAAATGAATATATATACCACAGTATATTTCAAATTTCCTACAAAAACTAAAAAAAAAGTACATATATATCACAGTATATATCAAAAATAAGAAAAAAAAATAAAGTTCATCTTCATATTGGGGTTTATAATACATAACCCTCCATCCATCTTCATCTCTTTTTCTTCGCCCTACATAAAAGGCTCATATTATCTTAAACAATTTATTTTTTTACAAAAAAGACCTATTGGCCTCTCTATTTTCATTAATATCAGTGACTATTCACGAATGTCAAAATCTTATAATTTTGTTTGTATTATAAACCCAATATGAAGATGAAGGATTATGTAATATATGCATGGGGGAGAGAGACTATGTATGGGAGAGAGAGTATGCATAGAGGAGAGAGAAATAAATAAATAAATAATAAGTATATATATATATAACGTAGGTGATGACTAAATTGTAAATAGTCACTGACATTAGTTAAAATAGCCACTGATATCAGCATCGGCCGCCTCCGACCGTCGCAGGCGGAGGTAGTTTCTAAACGATCTGGTTCGCCATAATCGACGGACCCCTTTTCTCCTCTTTCCCATTTTATACCAAAAAAAAAAAAAAAGAAAAAAAATGAACAATCAACAAGTTCATGATGTAACGAGATGGGTTTAAGGGGGATGGTGATGGTGGTCCCTTTTATACTTGAACAAAACAACTCTTTTCCCAAAAGCAAAAGAGATGGGAACAGAGACATTGCTTTGCATAATGGCACATCCACAACTTCATGTCTTATATAACTTTCAATAAAGTTAACATTTTAGCCATTCATTATTGTATTTAAATTTTTCCATAGGTCTGCTACATATTCCAAAATGTCAAAATTTTTAAATTATATTAATTGTGTCCATGCCTTTGTGAGGTGGAGGGATGAGAAAAGGAGGGTTTTCTTTTTCATTTTTTTTTTTTAAAAAAATAAGTTGTTTTTTAAAACTTTAATTATTATTATTATATTTTTAACACTTTTTGTTAATTGAGGGGCTAAAATTTATTGTTAGATTTTGAAACCTAAGATCTAATTAGACACACTTTTCAAATATTTTTTCTATCCTTTAAAATTACTAGTAATAGATACGTGATACGCGCTTAAGAAGTTGAAATTTTAATTAAATTATTTAATTTATATATGCAATAAATATATAATTATTTAAACAACTTTTATTACCATAATTTTTAAAGGTAGTAAAATAATTATTAAACTATAACTTCAAAATATAATTGATCCTAACTATTTATTTTCTAAAAAGGAAAATCTATATCTACCTTCTGTTTATCTTCTCATATCTCTAACTTTTCTCCTAGTAAAATTTGTTCATACATTTTTTTTTAGTATACTTTCAATTTTATTGTAGAGAGGTTGGAAACTCTAATGGACAACTTCCACATTCTTTTATCTTCTTTGTTTCTCTCTATTTCTCTTGATGGTATCAATGGTGAAAACATTTGTCACATCTCTCTATAAAAGTTTTTCAACAAAATTCAATATTCATTATTTTATTGAATTCAATATTCATTATTTTATTGAGTACAAAATTTAAAATTTAAATATTCACTCTACACAATTTGAAGTATTTTTTAATTAAAAATAAAGGTAATTATGATCATAGTTCAATTGAGAAGTCAAACACTCAAATCCACCACACTCCACTCATTATTAAACTAAAAAAAGATAAAAGAGAACACAATAGATATAGATTGAAAATTTTAAAACTTATTACATTTCCATTTAAAGTTCAAAGATTTAGTAGACACAAGTTTCAAAGTTGAAAAATTGAACAACAGTATCTATAATACTTGAACAAGAAATTCAATCCTAAGACAAAACACACTATAGTTTTACCGTATTATAAATACTTGACATCGAACACTTGCGTTACCAATATTTGGCTCACACGTTCGCAAACAATCGATATTCTTTGGCATCCAAAACGATTTGTCGAATGGAAGCAACACCCCCAATAAATGCCAAGACCGATGAAACTACTACAATCAAAGTGTTAAGCCAATAAAGATAGCCACGTTTTGAAGGCTTGAAAGTGGCATTGTAGAAAACCATTGGCATAATGAAATCAAGAGGAATGAATCCCAATGCTCCAATTAATGCCATTAGATCCCCAAAGAAAGGCAACATAGCTCCAATTATGGTGGCTATCACCACTGATAACGACCGTGCTATTATCCTTGGCACAATGTTGCGCATTGAGAATTGATTTTTGTTTGGGTCTGCAAATTTCTTCTCAAATACTTCATTTGTGGGTTGTAAGTAAGTCTACATAAATAAACAATCAAATACCATCAATATGATATTTCTAAACGGTTGGAGAAGAAATGAGAAATAAGTTGGAGTACAACTCTACGCTTTATTTGGTCCAAAGAATTCATAGATCCAAGACTAAAAAACATCAATTACATTGTGAGCCAACAATTTCACCACTTTTTCACATTTCACAATTCCACTTTCTAAACACCCCTTAAAGTAGTAAATAACGAGAGAATTCATATTTTAATATAACAATTTCTTTCTTTTTATAAAGAGATTCTTTTTATTCATACAAACTATATTTATACGGCCCTATTTAGATTAAAGAAATGATTAGGTACAATCTCCTCTTTACCACATAAATTAAAATAATTAAAATAATTTTAGAAAAAAATCAAATTACCAAGTGGCAATATTACATTAGGTACAGCTTGGGATATATGCATAAAGGGTGCATGCTTTCTAGCTGCACCCAAATTTTTTCCTTTAGGTTATATTGCATGTTTAGTTATTAAATTGTTCACTCTTTTTCTTAAGTTCAATGATTTACTAAATACAAAACTGAAATTTAAGATATATTATAAATATTTTTTTGAAATCTAATCTTAGACAGAAACTTAAAAGTTGATGAACCAAATAAATTGAAATGTAACAAAAAAAAAAATGGAAAAGAGAGGAATTGAAAGGATGGGATCTTACGCCGGCAACAGCAGAGACTTGTAAGAGGCAAAAGGCATTGGTGATGATGAGAAGCCAAGAGGGGAGAAGATTGTTAGACATGAAATTAGAAAGAACGGTTCCCATGGCCTCCTTTCCAAAAGTCCAATACCCTGAAATTCCAACGCTCAAAAAGGTGGCTGCTATTACTGCATAACAAAGGCATAGCCCTTTGAACATCTTCCCCTTCACTGGAGCTACTAATGTTGCCTGCATAAATAATTTATCATTCAAAATCAAAAAAGTCACATTTGGATGTATTTGGTATAACTTAAAATTGTAATTTATACCTGTATTTCAGGAAGCATTCCACAAGCGTAGGTAGTTGCAATGACTGAAATGCCATTGAAGGCATTAAATAACTGGCTAACGGGTGACCCTTCAACAGAGTAGTCTCTTGGAGGTGCATTTTTGGAATAACCTGTCATGAGAAGGCTTTAAAGGTAATTTCACAAAACGAAGAAAATTAGTGCGAAATTACACATGTACCCTTCTTTACCTAATTTCAAAGAAGCCGCCGTTACACAAGCACTATAAGCCAGGGAGAGAGTGAGAGAGATAAGGTTGATATGTCTCATAGAATGGAAAGATGGAATTTGTGCTAAAATTAGCATTAATGCTCCAAATATTATTATAAATTCATATAGTTGCATCCTCCCTTCTGGATTACACAACACATATATATACTGCAAAAAAAAAACAAAAAAAAAAACCCTATTTTAATAATTTCATTCAAACTTTTAAGAAAAAAACCCTATTTTAATAATTTCATTCAAACTTTTAAGAATTGCATAACGATGTTTCCAGTAATGATCTATTTGTAAGGATTTTTTAAACACTTAAAAAGTCGTTCTAAACCGACCCAACAAACCTATATTAGTTTAATCTTCTAAGTAATGATTCTCATATTTGGAAAAAAAAATGAAATTGAGTCATAGAACTTGAATTTTTATAATTTATTTTTTTGGCTAACCAGTTTTGGGAATGTGCCAAATAAAAAATTTATAATATTAGTATCTTAATTAAAAAAAAAAAAAAAAAAAAAGAAAGAAATATGAATTGCATAAAAAGTCAAATTGGTAATTTAAGAGGGAGAAAAGTCTGACCTTGAGATTTTGACCACCAATAAGAATTCCAGCAACAACAGAACCATAGCACACTCCAAATTGAATTGGGCCCACATAGAAGATGGCCCATTTCGGTCCTGCCATTCCAACAATAATATAATGGTTTCGTTTTTCTTTATTATTTTTTAGGATGGGAAAATTCGAATGTTGTTAATATATTAGGGCCTTTTTACCTATAAAAAAATATTTTAAAATATTTACGTTTTATTGAAAAAATTTTCAAAAGTACAAAGCATTTTTAAAACTTTTTATTATAAAGTATAAAGATTTTAAAGATTTTTCTATTTATAAGAATTTTTCTAATATTATTTGTAAGCCACTTGTATCACATTCTCATTATTACGGTTTTTCTTTACTTTCTTTAAAATGATAACTAATAATTAATATTTTTCTATTTTTACTACTAAACTATATTACCAACTTCTTTCATGGCTATTACTATGCACTGATTCAAATTAATTAAAGGCTAAAAACATACCAACGCGGTGGGTTTTTTTCTTTTTTTTTTTTACTTTTTCCGAAAGAAAAAAAAAAGTTATTTCCTTTTAAAAAGTGAGTATTGAAAACTACTATTTTTAGTTTTTGCAAACAAAAGAAAAGTTTTAAATACTTCCTTCATCTACGTATTTTCTTAATGTTGGTTTTTGTATTTATACGTTCAACTTTTATTTATTAGCCCTTGTAATTTCAAAATATCTATTTTGACTATTTATATTTAAAAAATGACAATTTTGATCACTATTTTCAAAATCTCACACAAAATCTCTTCCTAATGAAACTCTTTACAAGTTTATAGCTACATTTCTTAAAAATGCATATATTTATACAACAAAATTAAAAATTTAGAGATTTTTTTAAGTCACTACATTAAATATCAAATTATCTTTACACTCTAGGGTTTTAACTTTGATATCATCAATCTTTTTATGGATCCTTGTTTTTTAGTACCAAGGACAAAGAATCGAACCTCCAACTTCCAGAAAATGAGTACGTGTCAATATTTGTTATTGAGCTATCACTTTGACAACTTTTTTAAAGTATTTCATCGCATAAAGTTAATGAAAACGAAAAGACGACGTACCGAGAATATTTGTAGCCATATCTCGAAACCTAAGTAGACGAGAACCACGCATAGCATGATGCTCTAAAACGAGAGATAAGAGATGGTAGGCATAGAAAGTGACAAAACCACCAAAAAGAAGGCATATAATTCCACCAACCCAACCAAGCAGTCTGAAGGCAAAAGGAAGGCTTAGTAGTGATGGAGCCACTATAGATGTTGTCAAATGATACCCACAATGCCACCATGATCCTATCATTCATTATCACCAAACCACAAAAATATACATCTTCGTTAAATATGGGTATATTACAAGTGTGTATTTTGTTTATAAATTTTAATTTTATGATAAATAATATATAATGTTTTTATTAATTATTTAACTAAAGAAATAAAAACTATATATTCAATTTTATTTCAAATTTTGTTTCTATAATGAATATTAGAAAATATTATTTTTAAGATTAACTAAAAATTTTCTATTTTATGGAACAATTGTTTGAGTGTTATTCATGAAAATACTTTTTAGAGTGTTTACCAAAGTGTGAAAACATATACAAAAATATTAAATATGAAATTAACAATAAAGAAAACATTATTATTTGTTGTCATGCTAATTAAATGTATTTACTAATTAGGGTAAAAATTACTTTTGAACTTAAAAGGATGGAGAGGGCGAAGAGAGAGAACATGGGAGAGAAATAGAGATGAGGAAGCAAGATAGAAAAAAAAAATATATATATATATATATATTTAAAAATATTTTATTTTTGAAGTCATGTTTCCACATCAGCCTATCTAGTTATCAATTTTTTATATTTAGATTTAGTAGTTATTTTCCGAGAAGATCTTTTCAAATTTATTCTTAAAAACTCAAGAACTTAAAAAAGGTCCATTCGAAATATTAGGAATTAAATGTACATATTCTTTAAAATTTAAAGTTCAAAAATGTCTTTTTTTTAAAATAATATTATTTTAAAAGTTATTACCTCCTAGACATCTAAACAAATTATCTTAATTGATTAATTTTACAAATATCTTGTTTTCAAATTAACTCGGTTAATATTTATAATATATAATAAAACAACTATGCTAACATAATGTGTACTTTCTCGAAAAAAAAAATCTAAAAGAATAGTCAACCAAACATGTATGGATTTGGTTAAGCTAACCCGTATTTCATTTTTTTTCTAAATAGTGAATCAAACACCTCTTAAATTTTATACCATCCAAAAAAATAAGATGAGAAATTTTTTTTCTTAATATAAATTATTGAAGGTTGGGAGATTTCAACCGGTTGAACTAAACTTTAATTGGCAAAAAGATGAGAAACTTGTTCTGATATATTTGTGTGTGTGTATTTTTTTTTTTCAATTAATATAGTTTAGATAGTTTTCTTTCAGAAAAAATACAAATAATGAATGAAAATTTAAAAATCCGTTGTTTATTGTTTAATGTTTTTTATTTACAAATTTTAAGAAATAAGCGTTCGGTAACTATTTCTATTTTTTATTTTTAAATTTTCAGATGCACTTACAAAACTGTATTAACCGTACTCTTTTTACAAATGTTTCATATTTATCGTTTATTGTTTTAGAAGTTTTTGAAACAATAAACTTAACCTTTCTATTTTTTTCTAAAACATAAATAAAAGTATCGTTTATTATTTTTTGTGTCAAATGCATAATAAATACTAGAAAGTTTTTATACTTTTAGTCACTCAAATTTGATTCAAATTGCATTTGGATCCTTAAGTCTTCATCAATTTATTCTTTAATCACCACCAAAAAGCTCAAGTGACAACTATTTTTATTAGAAGATATTTTTTTTTTCTAATTTTTAATTATTAAAAAAGATAATTACAATTGGTAGTATTTTTAGAAATAATAACCATGTGTATAACATCATTTAAAAAAAAATTGCAAATATAGACAAATCTACTAGTTAGCGATAGATTTCTATCGTTGATAGACTTTTACCAGTGATATAATCTATCACTGGTATACTCCTACCAATAATATGGTCTATCACTAATAGACTATTTAAATTTGGTCATATTTACATTTTTTTTTTTACATTATGTTATATTTGCTAATACTTTTGATCTAATGTTGTATTTACAACTGTCCCTATTAAAAATGGTCCTTAGTGATAAGTCTTTACAAACTATTGTTTGTTCATAACTCACAAACAATTGTTTCATAATTTTGGCCAGTTTTTGGGTCATCGAAAGACCCAAATGCAATCAAATACAATCAACCATCAAACTAATAAACAAAAATTAGAATAGAAAATATAATTTACTTTCATCCCTACTCCATAGTGGGAAATTTTTCAATATTATGAGAGTATAGAAAGGTTTTCATACTACTAATATTTATTGTTTGTTACGTCAACATAATTTAAAAATAACGTGAGATCTACTAACATATTCATGAACAAAGGGTCTTCTCAAAAAATGAAGGAAGAAGCAAACAAATACTAATTAACCTCGAGATTTAAGCACAAATAGAGCTCCAGCATCTAGCTCAACCGTCAAGTGGACGTGAGCGTTGCTACTCTCCTTCTCTTTCGCCATTGTATCCCCAGAGATTGGTGCTTTCGTTTCCATTGTATATCTCACTCTTACTCTGCTTCTTTTCTTTTTCACTTACTCTTAAAGAGTCGTTTTGATGAGGGGAAGGAAGATGAGAATAAGTATGAAAAATAACAAAGAGATATAAAGTCTGTGTTTAGTACAAAGTTACAAAGATAAGACGTGAGATAAGTCATCTTCCTACATTCTTTATATCTATTGTCAAAAGATTATTTGATTCCATTCCACCCACATTAAAGGGTATTTGATACCCTTCCAAAAAGTATGGTTTAATTTACAAAATCTCTTTAATCTCTCCTCTCTCTCTCTCTCTCTCATATATATATATATATATATATATATATCAATTGAATTATGCTCGGTTTGACATATTGATACAGTTTAACATATATATTTAATATATTACTTAGAATATAATTATTTAAAGGAAAATTATTTCAAATAGTAAAAGTGTTGAAAATATTTCCAAGATATAATAAAATTTTAGAACTATCAATGATAGACGTTGATAGACACTGATAGACTTCTATCAAAATACAAAATAGAAGTCTATCAATATCTATCATTGATAGTTTTAAAATTTTACTATATTTTGTAAATATTTTAGTTATTTTTCTATATTTAAAAACAACTCTTATTTAAACTATATTTTTAGTATACTAATTGAATTATATTTTTATAAGAATGTTAATCCATTAACCATTGCATCGCAATCCTATAAAATCTATGTGTTAAGTTTAATAAACAAATAAGAATATCATTTGTTTATTAAAAAAAATTCCTGATAACATTTTCTATGATAAATCAAATACAATCATCTTATTTTCAGATATTTATAAATTCATGATAAACCAAATAATCTGATAATATTCTCGATAATAAATCAAACATAATCAGACATTTATTAATTCTATGGTAAACTAAAGGATCTGATAACATTCTCGATGATAAATCAAAGCAGTGACATTTATAACCAAATGATTCCTCTCTTTTGATCTCTAAATACGATAAAATAATATATGATAAGTCCTCAACTAAACAACATCACTCTTCTAAATAATGACACGATTTGGAAAAGTAGGCATAAATATTTGGGAAAGTTAGATTTTTTTTTTTTTCTTTTGCACTACTTTGTAGTACTCTTCATTCTCATGCATGTCGGTCCTACGTTATTTTATTTATTTTCAAATATTTTATTATAAACGTACAGAGGACATTTGAATGCTTGAGATGTGAACTTTGTGAGAAGAAGGAAAAAAATAGGTAACATTATTATAAAATGATTAAGCCTCATTTCAATCTGTATGACTTGGTGAAATAATTAAAATAAAACCACTTTAAAGTGGCATAACTTAAATATCATACGGTTGTAAAGTTATGTAAAGAGTTTATTATCCCTTAATTTAGCTTTATCGAAAAAAAAATTTCGGATAGCAAACAAAGAAGTTAGCTTGGGCAAGAGCTTGATGATAGAGAAAATGACTATTTGATAGGAGAAATAGTGTGTAACTTTTGTTCGAGAGGAGAATTGTTGAAATACGACTAAAGTTTCATAATGGCTAGATATGAAAGAAAGAACTTGGGTGAGTGAAGACAACTATTTCTATTGGTATAAGACGTTGTAGGTAAAAAAAAAAAAAAAAAAAAAAAAGTGACGTCATGATGGTTTATGTCCAAATTGGACAATATTATACTATTTCAGAGTTATAGAGGATGTGTTTACCTTAACAAATGTAGACATTTTCAAATTTCATTCATATATTATATATTTTTTTAAAAAAAAAATCAGAAACTATTAAATATACAATCTTAAAAATTTCAACATTTGTGAGAATGGTAGGGAGTATGTCAATTATCATTGAAATATATTTACTTGATAGATTTATTTTTCTTTTTTGAAACAATGTTTAAATTAATCAGAGAGAAATCAGTTTTAACACATAAGTATATGTTTAGTTGTATCAATTTGAACTATTAAATTTTAAATAAATGTTGCAATTTCGGTTAATTCACTCACAAATTTTAACAACAAAAAAAGTAAAAATCTTCATAAATTCAATAATTTCAATAAAATAAAGTCCTAAACAAAAGTAAGTTTGACTAATACATAAGTTAACCATTAAATAACTTTGCTAAAGTTCATAAAATCCAAGTAGAAAAGATAAATTTAATGTCATTTTCTATAAAATTTTATCAATATCACATCTACAATGTTTTTCATGAATTTATTGAACACATATGAGATTTTTTCTTTTTTTTTTTTAACAATACTTGAAGAGGGAGCTTATTAAAGAATTAAAGTTCCAAACACCTATCTAAAGTCTGAGTAGAATGTAATGAAACTATGAAAATGATAGAAAATGACAATTTCAAAGTCAAAATTAATATAACTTTTGGGTTGTTTTCAAGTAAGAAAAACAAGTCAACTTATTTATAAATATAGTAAAATTCTACTATATATATTAGTGATAGATTGTAATAAACACCTATCAGTATCAATGATAAAAATCTATCACGATCTAATAAACAGTAATATTTTACTATATTTAAAAAATATTTTCAATAACTTTATCTATTAAAGTTATTACTCATATCTTTTTTCCATCTAATTCTAGAGGAAGTACTAATGTGATGGATAAGTAGTATTGAAATGCTACCAACTTTTTTCCTTTTTTTCCCTTTAAATTAAGAGAGGAGACTTTTGGAAAATTCCTTGAAAGATACATTAAAAAAATAAATAAAGAAATAAAAAATGATAACAGTCGTTTGACTATTAAAGAATATTAAAAAGTTAGGAATTGAGATCTATTTTGGATTATTCTCAACAACTGAACTTTCATTGGCCAGTGAATTGAGACTCGCAAGTTGTAAGAGCGTATTAAAAAAGATGGTCGGTAGGAATAACTTTCATGGTTTGGTAGCAAATATAACAATCGAGGACTCAAAATATTAGTAGATATATCATAACGTAAAAGAATTTATAAATATAATAAAAATTTAAATTTAACTACCAGAATTATGAATGATAGACCATATTGCTAATAGGAGTTTATCAGCGATATAGTCCATCACTGATAAATTTTTTTATATTTACAATTCTTTAATATTGATGTATACTTAATTGTTAGTCCTAAAGGTATTACCCATTGTCATTATCTTAATTTTTTTTAAGTGTTTAAAAAAAATATACTATATATTAAAAGGATTATGAAGGGAGAATCTTGTCTTTCATTTTTATTCCTATTTTATTAGTAAATGTCTATCTTGCCATTAGTTGATGTGACATGACTATTTATGTCTTTTAAGCTATATTGCTCTTTGCTGATAGGACATGACAATTCTAAAATAAAGGTTATCTAACACACGATGTTATAATATTTCCAAAAACATCATAAATAAATGCAAAAAACAAAATAACTGTAATAGAACACAGAGTTTAGTAACTAAGTTTGGGTGCACCACCTACCTCTAGGGGGCAATATGCCCGAAGAAAGATATTTTCACTAATATAAAGTCAAACAATTACAACGATGTACTTATCCGTAAATAGACTGTGATTACAGTGATACTCGAATAACTCAACTTAGAGAATAATCAATTAGGCTCCCCCTAAGTGTGAGATTCACTCCTCTTCAATGTAATTAGACTACCCCTATATATAAGAATATTAGTGAATAATCACTTAAGCTCCCCATAAGTGTGAGACTCTTTCTCAAATGTAACATTTCCATCTTGTGAATGCACCTTCATTTGAAGAACTTAGGCTCCCCCTAAGTTTGAAAACTCCTTCACAAGTAATGATGTCTTAGGCTCCCTTAAGATAGAAGATCGCTTCTCAAGTGTTGAAATCTTAGGCTCTCCCTAAGATCGAGACAATCTTCTTTTTCCAAAAGCTTCAAAGATGAATTACAACAACAACTTCATAATCAATGATAATTTAGAATCGAAGTTGTAACATTTGGCTACCACAAAATCAAAAGATTTTCACAAAACGGTGTAAACACACAACATGCTCTTAAATATGTATAGCAGAAAATAGGAAAATAATCCCAGAAACTTTGTAGAGAATAAACAAGGAAAGAATTCAGAAAATAAATAAGTAGAATTTTTCATATGAGAACAAAAATAGTTATGCAGAATTGACATCTTCTGTGACATCACCAAAACAATCCAAGAAACAAATCCAAGCAACCTTAAACAAATATATAACCAATTTCAAATCTCTAATAGATTCGAAAGTAAGTATTTTTTAAGTCCAATAAGTACAATTGATAACGAGATATGCTCATTTGAAGGGAGGTAGTTATACACTTAATTGGTGCAAGCACTCGAGTATGGGCATGATCATATATATAGAAAAATTAAAATATGCTAATACCTACATGACTACATCTAGAAAATTATAATAGTCATATAGAAATTTTAGACATAAAATTGATACTATTGAAGGATCTCTTACCGAAGAGTTCCATTAGCGTGTTCAGATCGCTTCGATCTCACAGTGACCGAAATACAACAATATACATTCAACATACAGTTATGCAAACAAATCTTAATTAACAATATGCTATGAATAACAAAATAACAAGAGAAATAGTTCCATACCAGTTGAAGACAATCTTCAATCTTTGGAACTCCAAGCAACGAAAAATCTCCATGCGATCTACCAATGCCCAGCGGAAACGTCGACTGCAACAGCACGAACAACCGCGAACATGAACGCTGTGGGGACGACACCACCAGAAAAGAGCCCCAGGTATTCTCGGAGTGAGAACCCAAAGCGTGGTCTTTGGTGAATTTGGTAGAGGAAGGAGGAAACACAAATCGTGTAGATGATAAGCAAGTGGGAGGGAGAAAGACGCTATTGCACAACAAAATGCTTATCGTTTAGGAGAAGCTACATGATCGTGTAGGATTTATTGAACGATCGTTTAGGAAAAGGTATACGATCGTTTAGTAAAATCAGCACACTATACGATCGTTTAAAGAAGCTATCCGATCGTGTAGGAAATAGCGTGCGATCGTTTAGGCGCGAGGTGTACGATCGTTTAGGCAAAGAGTGCTATCGTATAGGCTCTTAAAAAAAACTTAAACGGCCGTTTTCTTCTCTCCAACGCGCGCTTGCGAAATCTTTTTAGGCGAACGATCAAAATGAAAACTATTTTCATTTTAACTCATCAGTTACAATAACCGACGTTGCCCCACTAACTCACGTCCGAACGTGAATTTTGGATTAATTATCATATAATTAATTAATAAATATAATCATATTATATTTTTATCCTATAGTTTGATATCACATATCTACTATAGTATTTTCTCTTCTACTTGATATAAATCATATTTATATCTAATTTCCTCCAAAATAATGTATCTCATACGTTTAGCCAATTATATCATATATAATTAACCAGTCCAATTGTATCATATATAATCGAACTTCCTCTTGTCAATTTGAACATTTCAAATTAACCCAAACATTGGTTCACAACTTTATCCAAGCTACCCAGGGAACCTAATGGACATGTGGCTCGAAGATCCAACGGTTCGTGAATAGTTGACTAAACTCTTTAGCCACGAGATCCACCATCCGTTAACTGTCAAACATTCCACTAAAGACCAATAGCTGAACTCTTCTTACCACAGATATATTTATGTGTCCATCGGATATAACCAATCATAAGTACGATGACCCTTCACAAATGTTCGTAAGTACAGCTGGCTCATATTACCGTTTTCCCCCTGTAGTTACATCGCACTCCTTAAGTACCACCGATTCCTCTAATGAACAATACAACATAGTCAACTATGTGTGAACACCTCTCGGGCCAAGAGAAGGTGTGTAGCGCCACATCGTTCAAGCCCCAAAATCAGCTCTTAAGGGAGCTATCTATCTACTTACCCCTGCCTCGGGGAAGGAGTGAATTCCATCTTGTATAGCTAAGTTCCCAGCTCCCAAATTAGATGAATCTCCAAAATGGTAGGTTTGATTCGACGACTTAGACACTCGCACCCATACAAATCAAAGGACTGCCCTCAATGACAGGAGTTCCCAACTCACTCAGGATTGAGGTCATGTTACCTATGGTCATCTTAGTGAAGTGAAGTCTCTGTCATGAATAGTGTTATATAACGAGATGTTAACACTTCGTGGTCAAGTCTTATACAAACTCTTTGTATAGGACGCCTCCACTCGCATATCCCTAACACGAATGATCGGATTAGACCATCTGTGACAAATCAAAACACTTGTGATCATTCCACAAAGCGGGCCACATCCATAGCGTTACTAGGATAAGGTTTCCCTCCTACATCCATATACTACAGACCATTTTGGTTATCACTCAAGATATGATCCACTTGTAAGTCACCACATACATGCTTGAGTCACATACAGACAACCAGGAATTTTATGTTTATTAGTTTGTGGTAAAGCAAATAAAACAAGCAACTGAGCAAAATATTATATGTGAAGTAAATATAATATATTATACAACATAAGCGTTCGTACAAACTGTTTACAAACTACAGGACACGAGACTTTAGGGAATCAACCCCAACAATCTCCTACTTGTTCTAAAGCGAAGTGTGGTGCATAAAAACCTAGTACAAAACAATAAACTAGGGCATAAAAGGCCAATATAAGAAAATCTCCCGCTTGCCTTAGTCCAGCCGCGAACTATCCCGTAGACCCATGCTCCGTAGGTGATCCTCAAACACTATAGTCGTGAGAGTCTTCATATATGGGTCAGCAACATTAAAATGGTCTGGTTAGACTGATCCGTCTCATCTTCTCAACCTTTTGAGGCGTCTTAGGACACATATCCTTAGACAAAATGACTCCATGCTTGAACGGTAGTAGGCCCCTCCTAGAGTCCTGCATCGAGTACTCAAGCAACATCTTGTCAATGTACGATGCCTGGAACAGTGCTAGCACTTTGTTCTTACGATCCCAAAAGATCTGTATATCTAGAACAAATTGAGCCTCTTCCAAATCTTTCATTTGGAACTGAGTCGCTAGCCTTGACCTTAGGCTATGAATCCCTCGGGCTGCACCATATAAATGGTCTCCTCAAAATTCTTGGCTTTGACCCATTCATCTCGGTCAACATCCTCCATCGCCTTCTTATAAAACAATGGATCCTCAACGTCGCTATCTGCTACCTTAGCAAAGATTTCTGTGAAACCCAGATAGCGAACGGGTGGGTTCGTAACCCTCCCACTACGTCGAGGTTCCCTCAACTCTTGATGTGGAACTGACCTACTAGATGAACTCCCATCAACAACTCTTGCTGATGTAGTAGGCTCTTTTAACTCTTGTTGAAGTCTCAGTAGTTTCATTGGAAAGGTAACGCAACACGACTTTCCTTCGTCGACTGTGCTCTCTTATATGATCCTCCTCTAGGAAAGTAGCGTTTGTTGAAACAAACACCCTATTTTTACGTCGGATCATAAAAATAACCCTCTCGTGTACCTTTGGGGTAGCCTACAAAGAGACATAACCTCGACCATGGTTCCAACTTCTTGGGATTAGCCTCAAGCACATGTGCAGGGCAACCCCAATTGCTGAAGTGACGTAAACTAGCTTTACGTTCATTCCACAACTCTAGAGGTATTCTTGCAACACTCTTGGAGGGAACACAGTTGAGTATGTATATCATAGTCTCCACTGCGAAATCCCAAAACAAGTCCGGTAAGGAAGCGTAACTCATCATCGAGCAAACCATGTCTAACAAGGTCCTATTTCTCCTCTCCGGTACACCATTTTGCTGAGGTGTACCTAGCGCTGAGAGTTGGAAAACGATTCCATGTTCTATCAAATAGCCCTGGAATACCGAGTCCAAAAACTCTCCATCTTGATCCGATCGAAGTGTTTTAATCCGTCTATCCAACACATTTTCAACTTCAACCTTGAACTCTTTGAACTTTTCAAAGGATTCAAACTTTTGTTGCATAAAATAAATATACCCGTACCTAGAGTAATCATCAGTAAGACTGATAAAATACTCATAGCCACCTCGAGCTCACACATTCATAGGACCACAAAGGTCAGAATGTACTAACTCAAGAAGCTCCTTGGCTCTATAACCTTTTCCAGTAAAAGGTCATTTAGTCATCTTACCCTCAAGGCAAGATTTGCACACTGGTAATGAATTTTTTTCTAACTCATTTAGAAGTCCATTCTTCATCAATCTCTCAATCCTATTGAGATTGATGTGCCCTAAACAAAGATGCCAAAGTTGGCCATTTTCTTTTGGAGAAATTCGTCGACGTTTTGATTGAGCTACAAAAGTTCTGAACAATTTAGTATTATGGAGGGAATTAATGGCTAACGGCCTTAGCACATATAAATTTGATTCCAGATTTGCTATGCAAATAAAAACACCATCTTTATGAATAACATTTTATCCACATTAAACGAGATAGTATATTTACATTGCAATAAACATTTTACAGAAATAAGGTTCCTCGTCTGTTTAGGAACAATATATACATCATTTAAAATAAGAAACCTATTCTGTAAAGCAAACTGGAGTCCTCCCATTGCCACAGCTGAGAGGACGTACCTGGTACCAACTCGCATCATTATCTCACTAGCCTCCAACTGTCGCCAAGATCTAATCCCCTGAAAAGAAGAATAAACATGGTTAGTGGCGCCCGAATCAATTATCCAGGCAGAATCATCATTATCGGCCTTGGCCTTAGCCTTGACTGCATTCTTCTATTTCAGATATCGAGGACAGTTCCTCTTCCAATGTCCATCTTGGTTTGTAGTGGAAACACGTTCCCTTAACAACTTGTGGATGCTTACTTGGGGGGACAGGTGGTGGGTTAGCAGGTGCCTTCCCTTTTCCCTTACCACCCTTCTGCTTCTTCCCCTTTGCAGAGGTAGAAGCAGAAGGTGCAGACTTCGTTCCTGAGGTTGAACCTCTATGGAACGCCCGAGAGGATGAAGTAACATTTGCCTCACCCTTTTGCATCTCCTTACTTTTTAGTAAAGATTGACATGTCTGCAACTCGTTGAGGAAAGTTGTAAGGCTATATTTCACTTTGTTAAGAATCACATTGCTAACAAAGTGAAATATGGTAATTAACCAATTCTTCCACATTCGGACGTGGGTAGTAGGCAGTGTTGGTTATGGTAACCGGTGGGTTAAAAATGAAAAGAGTTTTCATTTTTTGGATCATGCATTCATTAATTTCAATTGCCCAAAAGAATTCGTGAAAAAGATTGCGCGAGAGCCTATACGATAGTAACTCTTCCGTCTAAACGATCGTCTACCTCACGATTTCTCTAAACAATCATGTATGTTTTTCCTAAACAATCGTTCAGATTTTCCTACACGATCGTGTAGCTCTTCTATACAATAAGCACTTCCGCTATACGATAGCTCTGTATTATCTCCCACTTGCTTATCGTCTACACGAATCGTTGTCCTCCGTCTTCTATCAAACTCACCAAAGCCCACTCTTTGGGTTTTTCACTCCGAGAATACCCAGGGCTCATTAGTGGTGGTGTCATCCCCGTTGCAGTCGTGAGTTCGCGTTGATCGTGCTATTACAGTCGACGTTTCCGTCGAGCATTGGTAGATCACTTGGAGGGTTCCGCTACATTGGAGTTTCGAAGATTGAAGATTGTCTTCAACTGGTATGGAACTCTGTCTCTTAATGTTATTTGTTGTTAGTAGCATGTCGTTAATTAAAGTTTATTTGCATAACTATATGTGTTGAATATATAATGTTATATTTCTGTCACAGTGAGATCGAAGCGATCCGAACGCGCTCATGGAACTCATCGATATGAGATCCTTCACAAGTACCCTAAGTTATAACTTCTATTTCGTAATGATGCCCCAGTGAGGTAAGACAAATGTCACCGGTAGGGTGATCAGTTGCCCCTTCGCTAGGATGAGACATTCTCAACCATTAGGCAGAACCAACTCTTGGAACTGAACCTAACAGGCACCATTTTTCGGTCCAAAATCGTTAACCTTTAACTATTCCGCTCGCTTTCGGTGCTAGAGTCCCACCCTAATGAGCCCACCGTAAGGAAGAAGAAGATTAAGACAAGAGACTAAGTTATCTTATCCTCTTACAGGAGATCAAATAAAGAAACGTGCAAAATTGCCATCCTTTAGGGGGACACTCTCATGGTGCCTCGAGGTGATGTGCAGTAACTTTATTCAACCTAATGAGAGAGACCGAGGGATATGCTGTCACACTTCCGCTCCCACTTACTATGAACACTCTCTTCATCTATCTTGATATTGACCTACGCAAACACCATCCGTTGGGGGGGAACGCCAAAGGTGTCGCGAGGCCGATGGTAGATCTCACGGTGTGGACTATTTAGGAGAAACGTGAAAGATTTAAGTGAAGCATCTCATACCCCAAGTACCTCCCACTGAATGTTCTACCTAGAGATTCATTAACCTAGACAATCCAACTACTGATTTTAGTCTAAATCGTCTTTTTAAAATTTGCTCATAAACAACATTTTTCTATGAAATATGAACAAGTTCAAGTAGTCACATTTAAACACTTTAATGGACTGTCTTTAACTTGCATGCATGCATCAAATCTATCTAATTCACCTTTCCAGGTAAGTTCCCAGGTAGGGGTGTTACGTTTCCGTCAACTTAAATACCCCAACCTAGACAGAACCCGCCTTAGACAAAAAGTCCCTTATAGATAGATTTGCTACACTTTAACCTTTTATTAACCAATTTAATCCTATTAAACATTTTAAAAGATTAAAGCCTTAGGGTTGCTAATCATATTAGAACCGTGATCTTAGGTCTATGTGATCCAAGTTTTAAACACTTTAAAACCATGAGTTAAATCTAAGTAAGCATGCATGTCCTTCTTATTTCTGTTAGTTCTAATTTCTCTTTAATTTTTAAAAGAAACAACTAAAACCATTGCACACAACGAGGCATTTATAACATTTATAAAGTACCTTATGTTTCATGCTTCATGTAATGTCCGGACATTACTATATATAACTTTTATATAACGCGTAATAACCAAGGAAACATGCTATCATTCACCCTTATACTATAACAATTATAATATAAAGAAGATACATGTTAATGTTTCTTTTGTATGGATAAATATAACTCTTATATTATATGATGCATGAGCATGCTCTTACATAATTAAATCATACTTTTCTAAATTATAACAATTACAATAAAGAGATGATGCATGAACATTGCATAACCTAAGGTGGGATTTACTATATGTGCATACTATATGACATATAAAAACATACATCGCATGTAATAAATAAAGGATTAATAGATCGGGATGAGCCTTTACAAAAACTGGAATGAAAAAACCCTATCTATTACATTTTTCATCGAGCAAACTGGTTCACGGGCGAACCGGGTCTTGAACCGTCAGGAGGTCTTCATCGTGTAGTAAACTCCAGTAGGTAGATGATCGTTCAACACACACTATACGATAGAAGCATAAGTAAACGATTGCATAGACGACGACGAGCTTGCAAAGCCCGATCGTCTATGTGATCATGTAGCGCGACGACAGGTAAACGATTTACCTTGTGTTACTAAGCGATCGTTTAGTCAGTTACTAAGAAATGAAGCTTGTTGACCTAAACGATCGTCTAGCGCACGTGCTTTAAACGATACGCGAGCATTCCATCATCTACACGATGCATGCAACCAGGTAAATGATTTACCTTGCGATACTAAGCGATCGTTTAGTTGGTTACTAAGTGATGAAGTTTGCTGACCTAAATGATCGTCTAGCGTGCGTGCGTTAAACGATACGCGAGCATCTCATCGTCTCCACGACACGATACTCAGCGATCGTGTACTTGATCGTAAACACAATACGATCAACTTTTGATCGCATACCCCATCGTTTAACCGATGCGTTCAATAGCGATCGCATACTCCTTCATCTTTACGATGCGATCAACAGCGATCGCGTAGCACATCTTCTGCACGATGCTATCAACCCTAGATCGCCTCCTTCTTCGAAGAATTGCAACGCTTGCCCAGATCGCGTACCACTCTTATGCAATACTTGAACAGATCTACTTCTTCGAACGACGCAACTTCAAAAAAACTTTGAATATAGACTCGATAACGATTATTAATGCCCAATAACGCATGGGCCTTTACAAACAATCACAAATGTACAATGATCTAAATCAAACCGAGGCTAAACATCCCGAAAACATCCATAATCCACACATCCACAGCAAAATTTAACTATTAAACATGTGTAGAAATGCACCCACCAAGAATGTAAATCTCATTTCATTGCAACAGATGAAATCGGAGTATCAGAACTTGGCTCTGATACCAATTGAAGGATCTCTTACCGAAGAGTTTCATGAGCGTGTTCGGATCGCTCCGATCTCACAGTGACCGAAATACAACAATATACATTCAACATACAGTTATGCAAATAAATATTAATTAACGGCATGCTATGAATAACAAAATAACAAGAGAAAGAGTTCCATACCAGTTGAAGATAATCTCCAATCTTCGAAACTCCAAACAGCGAAAAACCTCCACGCGATCTACCAATGCCTAGCGAAAACGTCGATTGCAGCAGCACGAACAACCGCGAACACGAACGCGGTGGGGAGACACCACCAAAAAAGAGCCCCAGGTATTCTCGGAGTGAGAACCCAAAGCGTGGTCTTTGGTGAATTTGGTAGAGGAAGAAGGAAACACGAATCGTATAGGCGATAAACAAGTGGGAGGGAGAAAGACGCTATCGCATAGCAGAATGCTTATCGTTTAGGAGAAGCTACACGATCGTGTAAGATTTACTGAACGATCGTTTAGGAAAAGGTATATGATCGTTTAGCAAAATCGGCACATTATACGATCGTTTAGAGACGCTATCCGATTGTGTAGGAAATAGCGTGCGATCTTTTAGGCGCGAGGTAGACGATCATTTAGGCGAAGAGTGCTATCGTATAGGCTCTCGAAAAAACTTAAGCAATCGTTTCCTTCTCTCCAACGCGAGCTTGCGAAATCTTTTTGGACGATCGATCAAAATGAAAACTATTTTCATTTTAACTCATCAGTTACAATAACCGATGTTGCCTCACTAACCCACGTCCGAACATGAATTTTGGATTAGTTATCATATAATTAACCAATAAATTAATTAATAAATATAATCATATTATATTTTTATCCTATAGTTTGATATCACATATCTACTATAGTATTTTCTCCTCTACTTGATATAAATCATATTTATATCTAATTTCTTCCAAAATAATGTATCTCATACATTTAGCAAATTATATCATATATAATTAACCAATCCAATTATGTCATATATAATCGAACTTCCTTTTGTCAATTTGAACATCTCAAATTAACCCAAACATTGGTTCTCAACTTTATCCAATTTACCCAAGGGACCTAATGGACCTATGGCTCGAAGCTCTAACGGTTCGTGAATAGCTGACTAAACTCTTTAGCCACTAGATCCACCATCCGTTAACTGTCAGGCATTCCATTAAAGACCAACAGCTGAACTCTTCTTACCACAAATATATTTCTGTGTCAATCGGATATAACCAATCATGAGTACGATGACCCTTCACAGATGCTCGTAAGTACAGTTGGGCCATATTACCGTTTTGCCCCTGTAGTTACATCTCACTTCTTAAGTACCACTGATTCTTCTAATGAACAATACAACATAGTCTAACTATGTGTCAACACCTCTCAGGCCAAGAGAATGTGTGTGGCGCCATATCGTTCAAGTCCCGGAATCAGCCCTTAAGGGAGCTATCTATCTACTTACCTCTGCATCGGGGATAGAGTGAATTTCATCTTGTGTAGCTGAGTTCCCAACTCCCAAATCAGACGAATCCCCAAAATGATAGGTTTGAATCGGCGACCTGGCCACTCGCACCCATACAAATCAAAGGACCGCCCTCAATGGCAGGAGTTTCAAACTCACTCAGGATTGAGGTCATATTACCTATGGTCATTCTAGTGAAGTGAAGTCTTTGTCATGAACGGTGTTATATAACAAGACGTTAACACTTTGTGGTCAGGTCTTATATAAACTCCTTGTATAGGACGTCCCCGCTCGTATGTCCCCAATACGAATGATCAGGATCAGACCATCTGTGACAAGTCACAACACTTGTGACCATTCCATAAAGTGGGCCGCATCCATAGCGTTACCAGGATAAGATTTCTCTCCTATATTCATATACTACAGACCATTTTGGTTACCACTCAAGACATGATCCACTTATATGTCACCACATACATGCTTGAGTCACATACAGACAACCAGGGATTTTATGTTTATTGGTTTGTGGTAAAGCAAATAAAACAAAAAATTGAGCAAAATACTAGATGTGAAGTAAATATAATATATTATACAACACAATCCTTCATACAAACTGTTTACAAACTACAAGACACGAGACTTTAGGGCATCAACCCCAACAACTATATATAAAAAGGACTATATGAGGGGAGAATCTTTCTTTTTCTTTTATGCCCATACTTTATCAATAAATATATATTTTGTCATTTATTAATGGGACGCGACCATTTAAATGTAAGTCTTTTAATAACTTGTAGAAATACAAGTTATTGTTCCCTCAAAGTTGGAATAATTAGGATTAAAACGATGTAAACACATTCATAATAAAGGAAAAATGCATGGAATTGTATATATGTGATAAACTTATGCAAAAGTACCTTTTAAGTAAAAATTGCGTCACTAACACACTTTAATGCAGGAATCATGAGAATTTATTAAGTGTTGTAGACAAAGCCAATGCAAGGAGCATGCATCCAGCTAATCCGACGCATGGTAGATATATTTGGCTCGTGCAATTAACATCAAATCACAATTTGCAAGCATAGGCAACTGACAGGCGACATCTGAACGTAGCAGAATTGCAGGCGGCTAACTCAGGGTATGGAAATTAATGCAGTCACATCACTAAGTGGCTGAGTTGATTGCCTATATAAGAAGAAGTTGCCTACAGAAAAAGATTTAGAGATAGTTAGTCAGTTAGAGAGTTAAGACACTTAGAGATTTTAGAGCTTCGAAATCTGTAAATTCTTTTCTGTCGTTTGCAAGAAAGAAAAAGGAGCTTCGAAATCTGTAAATTCTTTTCTGTCAAATCTCTCCCTGATCTTCATGCATGGAGCTTCAATATGTAGGTAAAAATCATGCAAATGTATCAGGTTGCATATTGGGCAACTCCAGCTTGAAGATTAGCAATGGAATTTGGTGATTCTCTAATAAAAACATGCTAGTGGATTTTTCCTAAAATTGGAAAAACCCATTAACATAAAATGATTTCATAAACCCATTTTATTTAAATTAAGTTTATAACATTAATTCAAAATAATTAATCTAAATAAAACTAATTTTAATTAATTTAATATCTAAATATTAAATTAATAAAATATTAATATCACCAATAAATCAACTTTATATTTAAATATTAATTGATTTTTCAATTTCATTTAATTTCAATTAAATTAAACGTTTATAATTGTATCATATACAATCAATCGAAAATCCTAAATTCATACATCAATACTCAATTTATTATTCCAATTTAATGAGTTAGTAGATGGATCTAATGAACCTACAGATCATGAGCTCCAACGATCTGTAATTAATTCGTTAAAACTCTTTAATCAAATTAATTATTATTCGTTAACTATCAAGACACACCAATATAGCTAGATAGTTGTACTCTCCTCACTGTAGATATATTTCTGTCCATATAAACCATAATCAGTAAGTCGATCCTTCACAGGTCATTCGTAATTATAGTTGGGTCAAAATTATCATTTTACCCCTGTAAATGCATCTCGTTCCTTAAGTTCTTACTGACCCTCTAATGAACAATTCAATTCATAATACTACTTATGAATCATGTTCTTTCTCTATCATGAGAAGGCGTGGCCCCGATTGTTCAAGACCTGCAATCAGTACTTAAGAGAACAACCTATTTGCTAATCCTAAAATGGGTAGGAGTGAATTCTATCTTACAGGGCTATGTCCCCAGCTATTCATCCGGTCTTATCCCCAAAATGGGAGGCTTATTGAGCATTGTTGTTGGACTACTCTCACCCATGCAGATCAAAGGATAATTCTAAATAAATCAAAGTTCATAGCTAACTCAGAATTAAGATCAAGTTATCCTACGTTACATAAATATGAAATAATCAGTTTTAACAGTAAACGATCATTATAAAGAAAAGTGACTATTTCATGGTCCAGTCTATATACAAACTCATTGCATATGATGTCTCCACTCACATCTCTCTACATGAAGATCACATCATTTGTATTACCTATACAAAATGGGCTGCATCCAATAGTGTTATCAGGATGAGATACCCAATTTCATCCATATACTTATAGACCATTTAGGCTATATACTATTAACTTGATCCTGTTTATGTCACCACATAAAGTTAAAGTATTCATATTATAGCCATGGATACCAATTGAAGGAACTCTTATACAAGAGTACCTCTGAGCGGAAGCGAGATCATTCTAAACTCATTGTGATAGAATTACCGTATTTACAAAAGTCATGCCTTGACCTAGGAAGATGAAGTAAAGTTGTGCCTTGACCTGTGAAGATGAAGCGAAGCCGCCCCTTGACTTGTGAAGATGAAGCGAAGCCGTGCCTTGACTTTTAAAGATGAAGCGAGCCACGTCAGACTTTGGAGATGAAGCGAGCCACACTAGACTTTGGAGATGAAGCGAGCCATGCTAGACTTTTGGAGATGAAGAGAGCCATGCCAAACTTTGGAGATGAAGCGAGTCACACGAGACTTTGTAGTGAAGCAAAGTTGTGTCATCAATTGGATATGAAGCAAAGCCACGCCACGACTTTGGAGATGGAGACATTGAAAATGGAGTCGAGCCATGCACACCGACCATGAACTTGAAGATGGAGCAGAGCCATGCACACCGACCTTGAACTTGAAGAAGGAGTGGAGCCATGCATAGCGCCTTTAAACTTGAAGATGGAGTGGAGCTAGACACATCGACCTTGAACTTGAAGATGGAAGCGGAGCCATGCACATCAATCTTGAACTTGAAGATGAAGAAGCATCGACGGAGCCTCTGAACTTGAAGATGGAGGAGCATCGATGGAGCTTCTAAACTTGAAGATGGAGAAGCATCGACGAGATCTTCACGCTTAAGTTTGATAAAGCATCGGCAAATTCTCCGCAATTAAGTTTGACAAAGTACTAATGAATCTTTGGCAGTAGGCTTGACTTTGCGACTTTGAGCATGAAGATGGCATTGCAAAGTCTCCAAACTTGAGCATGAAGATGGAGCATCGATGAAACCTCTGAACTTGAAGATGGATAAGCATCTATGGAGCCTCTGAACTTGAAGATGAAGAAGCATCAATGAATCCTTCGAATTTGTAGATGGGCATCCAAGAAGCCTCTGAATTTGAAGATAAAGGGAAATTGACAAAACTTCTAAACTTAACGATGGAGGAACATCGACGAAGCCTCTGAACTTAAAGATGGAGGGGCATGCAATGCAACCCTTAAAACTTGGAGATGGAGAAGCAACAACACAAACATCGAATTTGGAGATGGAGAGGCATCAATGTAACCATCGAAGTTAGAGTTGTAGAAGCAATAATGCAACCCTCGAACTTAGAGACGGGGAAGCAGCAGCGCGACCATAAAATTCAGAGATGGAGAAACAGTGGTGCAACCAACAAAGTAGCAGTCTGATCCTTGAACTTAAAGATGAAAAAACAGCAACGCCAACATCTTTGTAGAGGAGGCAGAAATACAACAACTTTTAGAAAAGGAGTGAAGCTGCAAAGAATAATATTTTTTTAGGGGAAACAGGGAAGGCGCACCAAACTTGAACTTCGAAGTGAGAGAAACAAAACATCCAAATTTGACTCCAAAGTGGAAGCGGTGAAGTCTTTGAACTTGACTTCGAAGAGGAATCGAAGCGTCATTTCAAGTGTGTGCTTTTAATTTACTGTGTTAGCTCCTTAAAGAGATGAACATCTTCAATTTTTTGTGTTGCCCTCAACAAAGATGAACATCTTCAATCTATCATGTAGCGTAATACGTAGTGTGATTGTGGTACTCTTTTTTTATGGACTGAACTTAAATTTCTTTAAGTTGCCTACGTACCCTTGAAGAAATGGGTCAAGTCATGACGTGGTTCAATATATATATATTCGTCCGCTCACCTTTTAAGCTCATACGGGCCAGGAGCAACATGCAGTTTAGGCTCTTACGATGAGGAGCTTCTACATTTAAACTTCAGAAGATCTTATTTTATCATGACTTTGATCATCCTTTTCATTTGTAGGATTTCTATCAATATGATGAGTTTTGGCTTCACTGTCAAGGAACCTTCTGTATTTATATCAACAGACAACTTCATCTTTATGCGTGAAGAAACACGACTGTGAATCTTTTCGCCGTTGTTTTCTTCATGAAATGATGTTGCCTTCAAAAATTTTATCCTTCCTTTATGTTGATCACTTGTTATCTTGAGACGATCAAAAGAAGATGTTGAAGGTAGATTTTTCTTTGATGTAAAGATACTTAACCTCTTGAAAGTTGAAGTTCGAATTGCAGTAGACATTGGACATTGGTTTCCTTATTCTATCGTGGCCATACTCAATATTTGGAAGATTGGAGATCGAGTAGTTAAAGGCTTGATACGATCCAAGACAGAAACTCTTTGCTCAGTTTCTTTTGAATTATTGACTTCTTTAATAGTTATATGGTTGTTGTTAAATTTTGCTTTGCTGACTACATGACATCCAATAACTTCTGATACTTCCTCTGAATGATTATTGAGAAAGCTTTTTGGGATAAATTCTGCCAAAGTTACCGGCCGTCGAAGTTGAGGAAAGTCTTTGTTTTCTTCCTTAGCAGGCTTAGGCTTCCAAGCCTCCTTTTTCCCTTTGTTTTTATGAGTCTTGTTCCTTCTTCTATGGCTTCGATAGGAGCGTGACTCTTTTTGGGTGGAATTTGGTTGTCTTCTTTTTCGACAAGTCACAACTATCCACCCTTCATTGTCATCTTCAACATGATCATATTTTCTTCAAAAATCTGTTGTTGGTATCTCTTGTTGGAATCGAACGACTATAGGCTCAAAAGTCCCAAACTGGATTAAGCTTTCTCTTTGATCATGAGACACAAACGGTGTTGGGACACTTGAAGTCATTACTACTGTCGCGTGATTTGTTTGAGCTATTTCATCAAGCTCTAGCTCAATTTTCTTTTCACAAGCCAACTTTAGAATCATCTCCTTCAGCACGAAGCAGTTTTCAACCGGGTGACTAACGATTCGATGATACTTCAGTAGTTAGGATCATCTACTTTTCTTGCTTGTTTCAGCTGCTTGCATTCTGGCAATTGAATAAGTTGTTTCTCTAATAATTGCTCCAACATGTCGGCAACATCAGAGTCCAGGAATGGATAAACCTTCTCATGTCTTTCTTTGAGAGTTGGGCGACGCTTCTGGCCACGATCATGCTTTCTTTCAAACTTTGTTTCTTTTCCTTTGGAGGAAAGTTTCAGCGGGGTCATCTGAACGACCATAGGTTCTCTTGTGGCACTATCCATGATCTCAGTGCCCTTGGCTTCATTCTTGTATTTTCTCCCTTCAGGGACTAGGAAATCTTTAGTTTCCCTACTGGTGATGCTCAGCTCCATATCATGAGCGCGTGTTGCCAACTTCTCAAATGTATGAGGCTTTATCCCTTACAGAATGTAGAGAAGTTCCCAGCGCATGCCTTGGGTGCACATCTCCACTGCAGATAATTCAATGAGTCTATCTTTGCAATCCAGACTCAGAGCTCTCCATCGATTGATGTAGTCGATGATCGACTCTTCTTTCAGCTATTTTGTGTTCGTCAACTCCATCATGCTAACGGTGCACCTTGTGCTGTAGAAGCAGTTGAGGAACTCTCTTTCCAACTATTCCCAACTGTCAATTGCTTCCGGCCCTAGATCAATATACCAATTGACAGCGTTTCCTTTCAAGGTACAGATAAACTGCTTGTCTAGCTGGTCTCTTCAGATTCCTGCATTTTCACAGGTTTTAATGAAATGAGCAACATGTTATTTTGGATTGCCCTTTCCATCGAACTATTGGAACTTTGAAGGTTGATACCCAACTGGCATTCCCAGGTTGTCGATTCTCTTGGTGTATGGTTTGGAGTACAAAAAAGAAGTTTGCAACGGTCCTCCGTACTGAGCTCTTATGGAGTTTGTGATCATATCGTGGAGCTGTTGAACTGACAAAGAGGCAAGAGAGGTAGATTGTGGTGGCTGACTTTCCTATAAAACAGTCTTTCCTTTGTCATTGGCTTTTGTAGCTGAAGATTAACTCAACTCAGCAGTTTCTCGAGCCTGTATTTGATCTCTTAAAGCAGCGATTTCATGATTTCGCTCTTCTACAGCTTTCATGAGGAGATTTATCTTTCTCTCCATCTTTACCATGGCCGATTCAACCGCTACATCAGTCACCATGATAGACGCTACATCAAAGAGTGAATCTGTATCTGATGGATTAGTAGCAGAAGCATAGTTGTCGAACAAGGGATTTTCTTTGATGACGATCCCGCCTTTAGGAGATTCCATCAACTGTTCCCAGATTTTCTCTGTGATGACAGAGCTTATGTAAGTGTCCCTTGCGATGGTAGCTTTGGATGCAACTTTCTTTAGTGCCATATGTAGATTTGTTGATTTGGATGACGAGAAAGAGATGAAAGGTAGAGAGGTCCCACTGGGCGTGCCAATTTGTTCGCATGAGATTTCAGGAGAAATTTATTTTGTGGAACTTGAACTTTATATTTGTATTAATTTTGTGGAAAGTGAGTAAAATTTTTAATACGTAATATTTTGATGCTTTCAAAATAAACTATAGTCTTTTTGTTAGTTGATCTTCTTGGATGATAGGCCTTTGGGCTTGATGATCTTCTTAGATAATCGAACTTTGGGCTTGTTGATCTTCTTAGACGATTGGCCTTTGGGCTTGTTGATTTTTTTGGAGGATTAGTGTGCGCGCGAGGCTTTCAGAGAAACTTGTGTTTGTGAAGTTGAACTTGAGTTGGTGTTGATGTTGATTTGATGCGATGTGGTTCGATCTCTAGTACTTGATCCTCTAATTCTCTCTCAGTCGAATGCGTACGATTGATTTGAGGAAACGAAACGCGTGATAATCTTAGAGTTGAAGTCTTGGAAAAAATGCTTGTATCTCCAAATGACTTCAATCTTCAGGATGCTTGTATCTCCAAAGGACTTCAGTCTTCAGAACTTTGATATGTCTTCTGATCTTCAGAGCTTTAATGTCTTATGATCTTCATAGTTTTGACATGTTTTCTGATCTTCAGAAGTTTTAGTGTCTTCTGATCTTCAAAGCTTTGGAAGAATTATGTTCTTCAGATCCTTTGAGCTTCAAACTTTAGATCTTTAGAGAGATTTTGCCTTCAATTCCTCCAACCTCCCTCCCCAAATGAAGAGATAAGACCTCTATTTATAGAGGTTTCTCATGGGCCTTACATGGGCTTGGGCCTAATTACTTTATTGGGTCCAAATTGGGTTTGAGCTAAAGTTGGGCTTGGACCCATTTGTTGTTCGACCGAAACACTGGACTTGAGCTTAATCTTTAATTTTAACCCAAAATTTCACCATGGGTTTGAATTGGGTTGAGCCCAAGCAATCCAACTTATAATTTTTTCGATAGGCTCGGGCTTTCATTGATATGTGGTAACCCATGATTCGTTGAAATTTCTCATTCAATAAAGATTTTCATTATATATAAAATGCAAATTATTTCTAATAATCGATTAATTTTAAAAGTTTTTGAATTTGTCAATGAACTATTAGAAACAAAATTAAAATTTTCCAAACCTATTAAATACTTAAGTCTATAGACCAAATAAACACAAACTTCAAATTTTGACAATTAAAGTTATAATTTAACTTAAATTTTTAACTCTACGTGTTCCTAATCATAGAATGAACACTTATGGTATGTTTGGAATACATTTTCAAGTGTTTAATTTAAAACATAAGTCATTTTAGAAGAAATTGGAATGTTTGGTAACCACTCAAAATAGTTTTTCAAGTATATTTTAATCGAAAGTATTTAAATAAAGATAAATTTTTTAAAAACATTTTTTTTTTAAATCAATCCAAATGGACCCTTAATAACAGAGGTTAATCAAAGACATTAAGCTCACCATTTTTATCTTGTGCTTTTAGATAGGAAAAGGATAATATGATTTCAAAAATGAGTACCAGAGAAACTAAGACTAAGCTGAGTTCGGTCTCTCATTCTGCCATTGCACCATTGGTTGTACTAGAAAAATATTAATAATAAGTCAGTGAAAGAAGCAGATTAGGTTTATCGCTGGTTTGACATACCAAACCAAAGCTAAGCCTTTGTTCTTCTTGGTTCTCTGATACTACCTGACAATTTCTTGATGGTACTCAGATTCGAAGGAGATATCAACAAACCTGAACAATTCAAATTTTGGTTTCATCTTTCGGATCAATCCCAAAGTGTATCTACTGTTTATGCAGATCAGTGATCAATCTCTGTGAATCTCCAGGATTAATACTATAATCCTGTGAACATGTTTTCATCAGAACATAAACACAACACATTGAAACCATTCATATCAAATGGCAGAAATCCACCATTATATCCTCAAAAGGAAATTCATCAATGGAATTCAGGAAAGCAATGCACCAAAACACCCAGAATTGAATTGCCAAGTTGAAGTCCACAAACATTTTTTTTAAATTTAAAAGCATAACAGAAAATCAATTACCTACAAAACTTTTACAAGCCAATCGCTTGAAATGAGGTTGTTGGTGCCAATTATTGAAATCAATGCAAGTTTTATTCAACTTTTGGAGAAAGTTGTCTAATCCTAATGTAAATGACTTTTTATCTGTCCAACCCAGATTGAAAGCCATTTTCAATTTCTACATGCTTAGTTTCAGTGAAACTTTGTCGGACGAGGTCTCCAATATGTCATAATGACCATACCCATGAAACAGCACGTTGATAGGACTTTCTTCTTCACCCTTCTGATACTCCTGACCATACTTTGCTATGTTTATCAGGCCATCTGAGCTTCTCTCTCTCATGAATACTGATATCGGTGTCCTGCCAGGTGCAAAGTGTTCAAGAAAATGCAAAAAGTTTAGTAACTAAAGCCCATGATAACAATTTCATTTTGATTTTTTATTTTTTAATATTAAGCTTATAAAGACTACTTTCCCTTATATAAAAAATTTAGTAACTAAGATTCCTCAGACAACCATTTCTATTTTTGTTTTTTGTTTTTGAATATTTAACTTATAAATAATGCTTCCACCCATGAGTTTTTGGTGCAAAGTGTTCAAGAAAATGTAAAAAGTTTTAATAACAAAGCCCCTTTGACCATCATTTCAATTTTTGTTTTTTGTTTTAGAATATTAAGCTTATAAACACTTACCACATTTGAGCTTTTTTGTTTTATTATTTACTTTCTTCCTACCCATGTTTTCAAAATGCATGATAGGTTTTAAAGACTAAACAAATAATGTAGATTTTATAAAAACTTGCTTTTATACAATAATTGAATTCTTAGACAAAATCTAAAAGTAAAAACTGTTTTTTTAGTTTTCAAATTTTGGTTTGGTTTTTGAAAACATTGGTAAAAAGTAGATAACAAATCAAGAAATTTAAATGTGAGAGGGTTGTTTATAGGCTTAATTTTCAAAAACAAAAAACAAAAAATCAAATGATTACCAAATGAGGACTAAATGATTGTTAACTAAAGCCCAAATGATCTTCAACTTAGAACCCAAATTCATTATACAATTACAATTGTTTTCTACTCTGTAGATGTGTCACACATTAAGACAAAGAATGCATGCAGTATGTTATGCAATAGAAAGCTGTCTCGACAAAAAGTTCCCTGCGAATGTAAAACTACAGATGTTTGTACCTCGAGAGTTTAACACCATCTGCTGGAACAGAGATGTTTAGAGTGTCTTGTGACCCTTGGAATAAACCTACTTGGATTAAAATCACTAATAAAATTCGTATGATGTTTGGTTATAATAGCTGAAAGCGTTTTTGGAAACTTAATAAAACAGATAAAATGAGTTTGGTTATACGGCAGAAAGTAGATGACTTTTGAGAGTAGTACTTCTGAGTGAAATACTTTTTTTTATAAATACTTCTTAAAAACACGTCTAAAAACACTTTAAAAGAACCAGTTAGGTGCTCTTTTGAAATATATCTAGATGGAACACTTTATAAAAAGCTTTTAAACATTCTTTTGAGAGTAGTACTTCTGAGTGAAATACTCTTTTTATAAATACTTCCTAAAAACACGTCTAGAAACACTTTAAAAGAACTAGTTAGGTGCTCTTCTGAAATACATCTAGATGGAACACTTTATAAATAGCTTTTAACCATTCTCCACTGTCCTAAAAGGCTAAAAGTAAATGTCAAACCCAATTTAATTGCTTTTTTCTAAAAGTACTGATTATTAAACTATTATAAAATACTTTTAGCCAGGTAGCCAACTGTCGCGAGTGTTTTTTATTAGTTAAAAGCACTTTTAGCCACTACAAAGGTCATGTCAAGCACACTCAAAAATATATCTAGATGGAACACTTGATTTCTGAAAAGTGATTCACTTAAAATTACACTCTCAACAACTATATTGATGTCACCCTCTTGGGATATTTGACTCACAAATTCCCCTTGTGTTATTGAGGTTAAAAAGTAGAACATATATTCTGATAGTGATTTCCTTATTCTAAGTTTCAATACGCTTATCTCAAGTGCTATACAAACTCAAGTTAAACCCCAATTCATAAACTCACAATCAAGATAGAAGTTTAAGGTTAACCTTGACTTATTAGGCTCAACTTGTTACTGCCATTAACCAAACATGCCCCTACTAAGGGTTTAGTAGCTCAGAGCTAAAAGCCCAAAGCTCTCTCTCACCACCTAAGCCTAGAAGAAAATTCGGACATATTTTAGCTATGAACACATGAAAACTAAAAGTAAAAAGGAAGAGAGAAAAGTTTACACAACATAAAAGCACAAACTAAAATTCATCAAATTAGAGCCAATTTATGTCCAAGCCAGCTTACGCGCACCTCAGGACAACTCACCTGATCCTACAACATTCGGGTGTCAAGGAAACTCATAGCATATTAGATCCTAAAAAGGTAGTCACTATGAATTGAACTCATCCCCTCTTAGTCCCTCATCGAACTCATGCCCTTTATTTACTATAGGTGCCAATTGCCAACTATATATTAACTCTCCCTTTATCAAACTCATGATCTTTTTCTACCACAAGTGCCAATTGCCAACTAAATATCAGCTCTTTGGCAGAACAAAGTGTTTGAGTTACCAATTTGTTTCTTACTTCATCTTTTTCGTTTAGGAAAAAATTTTATGTAGACTAAGGTGAGACAAAATTGTGGTAACACAAACGTGGTTAGCAACATAAATCAAAACTTACTTCAGGACATGAGATGCCATTAGTAACTCAGGTTCTCCACCCCACACGAAAGGTTGCTGAATTCTCTTCACGTACGCATCAAAATCTCCTTCAATATACCTAAAGGAAATTTTAATCATCACAATCAGAACCAGCCGTTTTCTAATCCAACCATATATGTCAAATTTGTGTAATATGCATCAGATGAGCTTACCACTCTGTTTCCTTCCGCCTCTTTAAGAGCTCATCCACGACCTGTAAAGAATTAAGCAACCTAATGAATCACACTAAAATTTTGAATATTACGCATGGTTTTCAACATAGGAACTAAAATCCTAACCAACAGATAGATGATTATGTATGAATTCTAATCTTACCTTAGCCCTTAATTCATCAGCGAGTTCTCTTTGACGATCATCATCGGGAGCTTCTTCCCCACTTCTCAAGCAAGCCCCGTGAGCGATTGCCCTAAATAAGCACCGACCATCCGCTAGCACACCTGTAGCAGTTCATTTCAATCTATCTCATATCAAAGCAATGAATAAAACGAACGTAGAACAGAGATTTTTACATCAAATGGTAACACCTAATTAAGCAGAAATTATGGAATCGATGTTTTCTATAGCTTCCCTACCGCAATTCTCAACAAATCAATATAAATTACAACGCAAATTTTGCACAATACCTGTCACCCTGTAATCAGCGGAGCTCTCATCGTCTTGATTAAATCCAGGAGCGCTCGATTCACACCCTTCCTTCTTCTGATCTAACGATACAGCCTCATGACTTGAATCCACCCAATCAAGCGGCGCAATACAGGCACAGACGCCAAACAGCAGCCAAGCCGAATCGGGACGGTGAAGCCAGCGGGCTGGGCGAGCGTCCCAGGCGACATTCCAAGATCCCTCTCCTTTGCGCTCATGGCAGTGAATCGCCGGACGGCAGAGATTGCTACTGCTTCCCGCACCAGAGGGCAATATAGCGTGCCATATCGAAGCAGCACCACCGACCACGAGCTTGCAGGCGCTGGAATGGTGGCGCTGTCGCCGATCGAATTGGATGGGACTCTGAACGAGTAGCCGGCTTTGATGGTGGTGGTGATGGTAAGCGGCCGAGCCGTGAATAAAATTGGAGAGGGAAACGAGAATCCAAGGCTTAGGACGAGCACAAAGTACTCCGAGCATCAGTCACTTACAGCAGTCAAGGCAATCCTGCGCTGCCAGGGCCTGCCCTTTGCTGAGCCTATGCGGCCATAATCAGAGCTCCGGCTGCCAGTTAATCGCTCTACCTCTCTCCTTTTTCTCTTCTTTCGTTCTCTCTCCCCACAGAAATTAGAGCAGCTTTTTCTTCGATGATCTACGACGGCGAAGCATTTTAGGGAAGAGAGAGAGAGATATTGAAATACTGCCCACAGTGGGGCCCCGTATTGTAAAAATAGCTCATTAAAAAATTAATTCTTTTAGCATTTTTTTTATCATTTTATCAAAAAAAATGTCTCGAAACTCGTTTTTATTTCGTGTTTTCATTTTCTCAAAAAAGCAAAATTGTTATTAAATAATATTTCTTTTAAGAAAAATGATTGTTTGAATATTGTATTACAGAACAACCAGTACACGCAAGTTTGTGATTCTAAATTAATTATTAAAAAAAAAAATGTAGATCATTTATTTTGATTTAACAATCGAAATAATAATAATAATAATAACAACAATAAATTTCAGTTTAAACAAATAAGTCAGGTGTGCGAATATACCATAAGAATTTTACTTATTTGCTATATTATTAATTCCGTCTCTATATAGTCTATGATGAGTTTTTATTTTTATTTGTTTTAATATATCAATCGTATACTACTTGAATTAGGTTTTAGTTGTCAATAACAGTTTTAATTTCTTTTTCTTATCTGTTGGGTTTTCTGTAAGATTCAAATATCTTAACTTTTTTTTCTTTTCTTTTGTAGTTAGTGGGGGTTCTTTTGTTGACATATAAACCATAATACAATCAACACACAATCATCTAAAGGAAACAGTAAACTCATTATCACATGAATTTGAAAAGAAAAATTAATATATATATATATATATATGTGATATACTCACTGAGCTACTCAATTGGTTAAGACACGTCATCGATCAAGAGGTTAATGATATAAAGCTCTTTATTAGAGTTCAACATTAAAAATAATAATAATTTATATAACTAAAGTCGAGTTATTAATCTAGTCCCTAAACTTTGAGGTTTGTCTATGTGGTAGCTCGTCTTTAAAAAAACGTCTAACGTCATTATAATACAAATTATTTTTCTCTATCATATATAAATTTAAAGGCAAGTATCAATTTATATTCATAAACTTTGGTGATTGTATCAACTTAAACTCTAAACTAACAATTGTATCAATTTAAATCTTAAACTTTGGGAGTTGTATCAATTTAAACCCTGAATTTTGGGATTTGTATCGATTTAAACCTCAAACTTATAATTATATCAATTTAAACTCTGAACTTTCATAAACATATCAATTTAAACCTGAATATTTATAAGTGTATCCAAAATAAAATACAATTGAGGGTTTAAGTTGATACAACTATAAAAATCCAGGGTTTAAATTGATACAACTATTAGTTTGGGATTTAAATTAATACAATCCTTAAAGCTTATAATTTAAATTGATAAGATTATTGGTTTAGGGTTTAAATTGATACAACATCTAAAGTTAAAGGATATAAATTGATATACCCTAAATTTAAATATTGTGTTTAGAAGAACTCTATATTTTTAAATTTGTGTCTAATAGATATGTGAATTTTATTTAATTTGATGTATAATAGATATGTGAATTTTGAAAATTGAAAAGCTGTATTACTAAATTTATAATTTTAAAAATTGGAGGACCAGAAATTGGATAGTGAGGGGGTTTAGTCAAAATTGTTTAATCTTGGGAGTTAATTAATTTGTGGAATTAAATTTCAAAGTTTGGGATGCATGGTCATTTAACCTGGAGTTTTCAACTTTATATGTTGACTTTTCACTTTGCTACTTCTTTTTTCCCCTTTTATGCATGTTCTACCATTAGAGTTATATTTTAATCAAATTTTTCAATAATAACAAATTTGTTTTCAATTTTTCTTTTGTACCTTTTAATTGTTGGTTTTGCTCAAATATGATGTGGGATTCACTATGAATATAATAATTCTTTTTTTAATTTGACATGAACCTTATATGGTTTGACTTTTAACTTTAGATTTTTGAAAATATTTGTAACTAAATTTAGAATATGTGCAAATTTAATTTAAGGTAAATGTTAGATGCTATCCAAAAATTTGTCAAAATTTTATAATTTGTAAAATTCCAAATTGGTAAGGTATTTAAAATATTTTTATTATTATTAATATTGAGTTATTAGAAATACTTGAGAGAATGAGAGCGAAAGAGAGGAAGATGAAGTTGTACTATTAATGTGCCTATTACTATTGAAGTTTGTTGAGGTTATCTTGGATAAGATCCAAAACCCATGAGCAAGCCCAAACTCAAGGAAAACTAGGAGGCGGTGTGGGAAAACACTCGTCATAAAAGAAAAAAAATCAGAGTCTCGGGTTCCAAGACAAGCACCTGAGCTAAAAAATATATACTAATTAGAAAATAACAAATCCAAGTTCGGGCTAGAGTCTTGTACCTTGAGAGTCACAACTACACTGGCATTGCTGAAGTCACACGCAATCATAATCGAGTGTCAGAGAAATGACACTATAAATAACCACGGTAATCCTTCAAAGAAAAGCGCTCTAACCTTATTTTATATGTTTAGCTGAACTATTTATTTTATGTACTAACTTAGACATCAGAGTGTGATAGACTCGATACTATACCGATACAAACAATCTTCATGCAAGTCAGTTTGAAAAACGAGACCAAATTAAAAAAGTGAGTGGACAAACAAATCCACGAAAGATCCGTGGTGCCAACGAATGCGAACGATTCGTGAACAAAATTTGTAGAATAAAATTATTTTACATTCACTTTGTAAAATTTATAGGTGAAACAATGAGTGATTACTATAACTCACTCAACCCACTCAAATGGGAAGTCCAAACGATTCCAAATTTCATTTTCGTTAGAAAGGAAAGTGGTATCGTCGGGTCTCTTCCATCTTCCAATTTGGTTCGCCCGATTTTTTATTTTTTATTTTTTCTTTTCCTTATAACGCCATGGTTTTTTATATTTCTGTTTCTGAAAAAATAACATACGTGGCAAAATCTATAGCCACTCAAATTTCAGATGGGGAATTTTTTCTAATGAAATATAAATTGTATGTCTCTCTTTATTTATATATATATTTTTATTGTTTGCATTGCATCTAAATCATAAAAACAACGCAAATTAATATGTACTAAAAAAAACTCGCATTAATTATTTCTTGACATTGTATGGGCCCATCCCCCAAACATCATGACAACATACTATAAAGTCATTCCCGACCGTGGATCTACTCGATAAAATTATTGGCCAATTATGTAATATTAACGACGATTAATCTATGCTTTAAGTAATATTTATCGGTATCAAAGTGAGCATGATTCACTAATAATTGAGATACATCATCTTATTTCAAATTAGAGGTTTGAATATCAATACTCTCGTTTATTGTACTAAAGCAAAATAATAATTATTGGTTAAGAAGGAAACTAAAATTCAATATGAACCTTAATTTTTCATTACCATGCAAACTTACACAACAAAACAAATAATATAACGATCAAAATCAGAGAGGCTGGATTTAGTAACTCATAATTGAATTTCTATTTTTGGCCAATTTCTATAGCATTTTGAAGTAAGTAGCTAAACATTAAGGAGTCGTTTGAGGCAAGAATAAGTAGCTAAACATTAAGGAGTCGTTTGAGGCAAGAACTATTATAAGATTATAATGATCACTTTTTGCTACAGTAAATACTATTTCAAAACCCCAAATTAGTTACAGATATTCCTATATAAACTTAGCATCACAAACAAAAATAAACCAATTCAAGCATAGCTTATAGATAAAAGCACTAATTACAATTTCAAAGGTCAATAAGCTTGAACCTCTTACCCTTGTAATTGTTTAAGTTTTTTTTAAAAAATGCAAGTTTCAATTCCACTCCATCAAGAAGTTAAAGATATAAATCTTCATCAATCATCGAACCTTTAACTTAAAAAAAATATATATCATATAAATTATCTTTGAACTAAATTTACATTAATCGTCCTAAATATTGTTGAAGTCGAATTACAAAAAATAAGAAAGAAGGAAAAAGAAAAAGCACTCGCCATAACAAAAGAACTCTGACAAATAGTTTCCTTCCAAAAAAGAAAAAGAAAACACACTTGGACAAATAATAAAATAAAAATATCCACCATCAATAATAATTGACAACAGTGGGGCCCAAAGTTCTTCTTGTCAGATCAACTATGCTACAGCAATTTTCCACATCATCATACATTTTCCACTATTAACTAGGGGCATTTTTAACATTTTCTTAGTTGAATTATATGTGTGTGGCACATGAATCTTTAAATATTTGGTTAAAATTTTATATTTTACGTCGTTTGAATTATATTTTTTTTAAAGGTATTGTAATTAAAGTGTGGGGTGAAAAAATTGAATTTTGAAATCGATAATACAAACATTATATCAATTAAACTACGCTCATGTTGGCATAGTTAAATTTATTGTGATGGAACTATTCATACTAAATTTAACTAAAGTTCAATTTACTTTAAAAAATAATAATAATAAATAAATAAAATTGATCAAATTTGGAATGAAAATCATTCCTAATAAAATCAATCAAAATAGAAATGGTATTTATTTGATGTCATTATTAGAGTCTACTGAAATCTAGATCATAAACGGGAAAAAAAAATGAAATTATGATAATTGCCGCAATATCTAAAATGTATCAACTAGAGTAATATGCATAATTCTAATTAAAATGCCATTTTTCTAATTACTTATTTACAATTTTGATGTTAATTACTTATTCATAATTTATTCTCATTTACTTAATTTTATTAAATTTTAACAAATAATTTTTAAAACAGTTCTAATGAATAATTAATATCTTTGATTAAATTTATTCCCATAATATGTTTGTGAACCACTTATTATTTATAATGTAATTGAATAGTTTATTAATATCAAAACATATTGTTGTTTTAAATTAATTTTAAGACCAAGACATTTATGAATTGTGAGGATATAAGAACCCTCTACATGGGCATATGAAATTTCTAATAATTGGTTATTTCCGTTCCCACCCACTTCTCTTATATGAACCTAATCGCACCTACGAGATTTATCCATTAACGTTACTAAGAAGACTCCATTAAATTTAGTTCACATTTACTTTTCAATAAATGTAATTAACTCATGGTAATATAAAAAGTAAAGTCCATTTAAATACAATTTCCAAAAAGATCAACTAGTTAACAAGTGAATTAAGAATATCATATAAAAAAAGAAAAATTGCCCTTTTAATCCTTAAGTTCTGAAAAATATATATGTTTGATCTCTGAATTTTAAAAATATACCTTTCCTAGGTTTATGAGAATATATTTATTCGGCCTTTGAATTTTTAAAATGTACCTTTTTAGTCCCTAAGTTTTTAAAATTAGGTTTAAAAATCTCTCAAATAATTTTATATTTATTATTTTAAATAATTATATGATATTTTAAATTAGAAGAATGATTTTTAAAAATTACATTTTCTATAAAACTATTTTTTTCCTAATTTCAAATACCATATAATTATTTTTTAAAAAATCAAACAAAAAACACTCCAAATACCTTTTAAACCTATTTTTAAAAACTCAAAAACTAAAAATGTACATTTTAAAAACTCAGGACCAAATAGGTATGTTATTATAAACTTGAGGACTAAAATAATAAAACTCAAGAACCAAACCCATATATTCTTCAAAATTTAGAGACTAAAAAATAATTTTCTTAAAAAAATTATTATATCAATTTTGATTACGGAGCAATAAACATGACTTTCATGATTATTTATATGTTAGGGACATTATAATAAATTTTAAATTAAAATAACATTTTAGTAGATGTTTTGGTGCTTGTTCTATTTTTGTCTATACTTCCAACGGTTTAAATTCAATTAATGTAATTTCATAAATTTTAAACTTAGTCCATATTATTAGTTTAGTTGACTTTTTTATTTTTTTTTTTTAAAAAAACTGACCTTTCATTAACCTTCCTTTACAAGTTTTAAAAAGATAAATCATATTTGTGGCTTATAGCGAATGAAAATTATTGTTATTGTTTTACTGTATTTGATAAAATTAACTACACGCTAACAATAAGACTATTATAAAAATTTATTGAAAATATAAATACTAAAAGTAGAGACTAAAATATAGGATCCGTTTGAATTGACTTACGAAAATTATAATTTTCAAAAAATTCAATTTTTATTTAAATAATATTGATAAAAATTGATTAAAATACACTTAAAAAGCTATTCTGAGTGGTTATCAAACGCTTCAACTTCTTATAAAATAATTATTTTAAATTAAACTCTTGAAAATGTATTTCAGACACATGAATTCTAAAATTCATGACTTCAATAACTAAATTGGTATAAAATATTATTCACAAGAATAATGTATATATTAATATTAAATCATTCAACTAAAATTTAATGAATAAATTGTAATTTTTTTATGGAAGTACACGTATTAAGCAGATTTTTATGAATTAATTAATTCATTGAGCATGATTCATGAGATCGATTCATCCATCAATTTTAAAATAATAATGGGTGATTTATCGGACTGTTTATTTATTTATTTTGACTTTAAAAATGTTGTTTTTCTATAAAAAAAAAAAAATAAAAAATAAAAAAAAAAATCCAACTTTCAACCCGGTTGGCGGTTAGATGGCGTGGCCAAAAGGTAATAAAACGTTCTGGTGGGGGTCAATTTTGAATTTCGATTTGTCGTCTGTCACGTGATGACTAAAGTTTGTGGAATTCCCACGTGTTTACTGATTGTCTAACTGCTCCCTCATAAAGCAACGAGTCACGCGATCGACCTTACCTTGCCAAAATTTTAGAACAAATTTCACTTTTGCCATCGAATTTTGGCCTAACATATTCCATTGATGATGTAATAAATATTATAAATCGAAAGACATTTAGTTTAAATCAACATTTTAAAGCAGAATGAATTTTTTTTCTTTTAGTTGAACAACCTAGGTTCAAATTTTTACCGTATGTAATTTAATTGATAATATATATTAAGTAGTTGAATTATATCGAAATGAACATTAAAATTTTAGTTATTATAAACATTGGTTTAACAGAATACAGGTTCAATAACATTGAGTCACTAGTTCATAAAAGTAAAAGTTGTTAAAGCAATACTATTTTATTTTTTAAATAACTTTTTTTTTATTTTTATATTTTAAACTATTGCCAAATTTTAAAACTAACTTAACCCATATGAATTTAAATTAAATTATCAATTCATTTGAATTAGAACGAGTTTAAATAAATAAAAATTTCACATGAGTTTAACTCATTACATAAGGACAATTTAGACTTAATATTAATTTTAAAAATTATATATGCATATAATTATTTTACTTTTATATAACTTCAGGATTGATTTTAATTTTATTTATTTATTCTCTGGCGATTCTTTAAAATAATAATTATTTAATTCTTTGGGAAGTAACCTAAGTATTGCTTTTTCCAAAATTACCCAACGAGCATCTTCTTTTATGATATTGAGTTGGAGAAAAATATATACTATACCACATAGTATTCGTCTTTCTTTGTCTCTCTTTTATCATGAGTAAGGGAATATCACCTCCAATTTGGTGAACCTACCTTATCATCACCATTGTTGATGAAAAAATTCAGGCAGAGGACTTATCAGACCTTCACTTGCCTTCTTTAGTAAATTCAAATTTTGGAGAAGGAAGACGACCTGCAAGACAAGAAAAAAATATCGATGTAGTACCCGCCACATAACATTTGATGCTTAAGTCAGTATTTAGCAAATGGTCAAAGCAAATTTGAGATGGGGGAGAACAATTATTTCAAATTATTTAAAAAAACAATTGTTTCTTGTTTTTTTTATCCTTAATGAGCTAACAATGGGACCTTCTGAACATGTAGATTAGAAAATCCAATGATATGAGATTAATTAATTAAACTCTTTAATTAAAATAATCGACATTCATTAACTGCCGATCACTTCATTATAGACCGACAACTGCACTCTTCGCACTGTAGATATATTTCTGTGTCCACGAATATAACCTGTAACACCCCGCACATTTTTTTTTTTAGTAATAATGTAATTTAAGTAACTTTATTATTTGGAATTTCAGTAATTGTTATTAATTGGAGGGCATTTTTGGAATTTTAGACTTCAAGTATAAGTGCGGGAATTTAATTGTCGGCATGAAATTATTCAATTTGAAAATTAATGGCAGAAATTAATTTTCTTTTGAAACGAAAAGGAATTTAATAATATAAAATGGAAAGGAATTTAATAGTATAAAACGGAAAGGAATTTAATAGTATAAAACGGAAAGGAATTAAATGTAATTATATTTATTTCTTTATTTCTTTTATTATTATTATTATTTTAAGGTAGAAGTGTGTTGTCAGGCATTGCGGAGGATTAAGTTGGGTTCGCAAACGAACTTAAGTTCGAAACTAATTTTGGACCAAGCAACGTTTTGATTGAGGCGTTTGTTTGAGAGATCGAAGGCAGTTTTGGAACAAGCTATACTTTGGGGCTTGATTCAAGATTCATCTAAGGCGAGGAGAAAGATTAAATTGCTTGCCACTTAGGCGTAATTCGAGGTAAGTAATCTTACTACTGGAACTGCCCACGGGCCATGCATTAGATGTATGCTAGCATGATAAATGAATGATATGGCAGAATGACAGCATGATGGTCTGATAGTACAGTATACCAATGTATGTTCTGGTATGAGATCTGAAAGATTTACTTGTGCACATAGACACTTGAATGCTAGCATGAGATGGTATGTGATTCCATATGGTTGTATTTGATCTGTTGACATTGAGGATTGTAAGACTAGTTACAAGGATAATTTTGACTGTTCTGAGATTTAATAGACTGTTTAGAAAAGATATATGAGCATGTGAAAATATGACTGAAGCACGTTAATGTATGAGCATGATTTAAAATTTTATGAAATATATTAAAAGGACGATTGGACATAACCCTAAATTACGAGTTAAGTGACACCACTACGGAAATGTCTTAAAGTTAGGTGAAAGTTGGAGCATTTTGTTGATGTGCTTATTGATGTGATTTATTATGAAAGTACGTAAGTTATATGATATATTATGAAATTTCAAATGTTTGATTGTTACATGAGTTAGGGCGTGAAAATGATGTATTAGAGTGGATCCATTAATACTAGATTAATTACGTATGTTGAGGTTAACTAGCCTGACCTTGATCAGGAGATTGTAGAGGATTCATGATTAGGTGAATGTTATGTGTAATATGAAGTTAGATGCAATCTCTTTTCCTTTCCAGACTATGTGACTGCATGAAAGTGATGAACGTCCAAAGGCTTTAGTACATGAAAAAGATGTACTAGGGTTGGTGTGTATGAAAGTGATACATACCCATAGGGTATTGGGGTGTGTGTACGAAAGAGGTACATACTCAGTGGGTTATGTGTATATGAAAGAGGTGTATGCCTAACCATGTGTACGAAAGAGGTACGCATCCCTACCTTTATAGAGAGGATCTGGGGTGTGCGAAAGAGGTACATACTCAGTGGGTTATGTGTATACGAAAGAGGTGTATACATAACTAGATGTATGAAAAGAGGTACATATTCAGTGGGTTATGTATATACGAAAAAGGTGTATACGTAACCATGTGTACAAAAGAGGTACACATTAAGTAGATTATGTGTATACGAAAGAGGTGTATGCATAACCATACGTATGTAAGAGATTGTGTTTCCTTCGGGATTCACCAGAGGTTGTGGGTCCTACGGGACTTACTAGGGGTAGTGGACATACTTAACTACAGTAGGGTAGAAATAAATTTTTCATGCATGTATGAGTCCCATGAGGACTAGAGCAATTTATATGTTTCACCAGAGGTGGGTATCTAGAGGACATAGATGCTCAGTCTGACCCCAGTAATGGGGTTACTTACTGAGTATTTTATACTTATTCTTTCTCGTGTTGTTGTTTTAGGTAAGGGTAGAGATGCACCAGTGATGGACAAGCATAATTCATGATCGAGCCACTGGGACTAGTTTTTACGCTTCCGCTCATGAGATTTAAAGTTCTTTTCATGTTCCTCTTAACTTTTAGTTTTGATACTTAAAACTTACTTTTAAGAATTGTTTTTCAGACTTATTTATTGTCTTTTATGATTTATGGGTATCCTACTATTGTTTTAGTATTTGAATTTAATGAAAGACCTTTGAACTTACCTTATTTAATTAGCATTTATTTCGCCATAACCGAGTGTCGTTTTGAGTTCTATGCATGCATGTATTTAGTAACGGCCTAACATAAGTCCTAGGGGGTCGGATCGTTACATAACCAATCGACAAAATTGACCCTTCACGAAATGCTCATAACTACAGCTGGGTCAAATTACCGTTTTTACCGCTGTAGTTACATCTAACTTCTTAAGTACCACTGATCCCTCTAATGAACAAACAGTTTATAGTTCAACTATAAACTAACATTCTCAGGCCAATGAGAGGGTGAGATCTCACTATTGAAAACCCAAAATCAACTATTAAAGGAGAAATTCATCTACTTTCGCTAAGATAAGAATGAGCGAATTCTATCTTGTGTAGTTGTGTTTCTAGCTCCCTACTCGGACAAATCTCCAAGATGGTAGGCCTATTGAGTCGATAAAGCTGGCCACTCTCACCCTTACAGATTAAAGGAATGACCTCATAGGCAGAAGTATACAACTCACTCAAGATTAAGGTCAAATCACCTATGGTCATCCTAGTGACATGTTAGTCTCTTCAAATAATGGCGTTATAAAGAGAAACCAATCATTTTGTGGTCCAATCTTATACAAACTCTTTATACAGGGTACCACACTCACATATCTCCACATGAACGTCATGGATCATATCATTTGTAACTCTTACAACTATTGTAACATTTACAAAATAGGTTGTATCCACAGTGTCACCAGGATAATGCACTCAACCTTATCCATATACTATAGACTTTTTAGGTTATTACTTGAAAATGATCCACTTGTATGTCTACCACATACAGTTCAAGCTACATTAAATAACCTTGGATCTTAGTTTATTGGATTGAGTTAATGTAATCTAAATGTTGAATAAAGTACTTCTTATTTTACTAAATAAATAGTTTGTATTTAAAAAAAAAAAAAAAAACTACGAGAGGTCTATGAGATTTAGGACACTAAATCCAACATTTATTATATTATGTACTTTACTTTATATTGTATTTTGTATTGTACACCCCACTTGCTTTAGAACAAGTGGGAGGTTGTTGGATTTAGTATCCTAAATCTCATGGATTTCGTAGTTTTTTATTCGTAAATACAAATTATTTATTTATAAAATAAGAAGTACTTTATTCGATATTTAGATTACACCAACTCACTCCAATAGACTAATACCCAAGGTTATTTAATGTAGCTTGAACAGTATGTGGTAGACGTATAATGGATAATTTTCAAGTAATAACCTAAAAGGTCTACAGTATATGGATAAAGTTGGGTGTCTTATCCTCGGGACACTGCAGATACAACCCATTTTGTAAATGTTACACGAGTTGTAAGAGTTATAAAGGATGTGATCCATATTGTTCATGTGGAGACATGTGAGTGAGATATACTAGATAAAGAGTTTGTATAAGATCGAACCGTGAAATGATTGGTTTCTTTTTATAACATCGTTATTTAAAGAAACTAACATTTCACCAAAATGACCGTAGATGACTTGATCATAATCCCAAGTAAGTTGTGAACTTTTGCTTATGAGGGCAATAATGTGATCTGTACGAGTGAGAGTGGCTAGTTTTACCGACTCAATAAGTCTACCATTTTGAGGATTTGTCCAAGTAGGGAGTTGGGAACATAACTATACAAGACGGAATTCACTCCTTTTTGTCTTTAGGAAAAGTAGATGGATTGCTCCCTTAATAGTTGATTCTAGGTCTTCAACAATGAGGCCTCACCCTTTCATTGACCCAAGAGAGGTTAGTTTATAGTTGGACTATAAATTATTTGTTCATTAGAGAAATCAGTGGTACCTAAGAAGTTAGACGTAATTACAGGGGTAAATCGATAATTTGGCCCGCTGTAGTTATGAGCAATTTCTAAAGGGTCAATTTACCGTCGATTGGTTATATTCGTGGACACATAAATATAATTACAGTGCAAAGAGTTTAGTTGTCGGTCTTTAGTAGAGTGTGACAGTTAATGAATGTTGATTAATTTAATTAAAGAGTTTAATTAATTAATCTCATATCACTGAAACTTCTAATCTTAGGTCTATAAGGTTCCCATGTTAGCTCGATGAGGATAAAAAGTAAAGAATAATTGTTTTTGGAATAAATGGCGGAGCTATAAATTTTATATAGGGGAAAACTATATGTACAAGTCTAACAAAAGAAAATCTATAAATGAACATAAAGAAATATTCATATCTTCATATATTAACTAATTTATTACATTGCAATTGTACTCTACAAGTTTTCATGTTTTGAAATCGATCCAGACTCTTCACTTACTTTTAGTTTGAATAGATAGCAACATAAGCAATTACAACATCCTTAAAAATGCTATATTCTAACTAATTAGAATATTCACTTAACCAAGCTATATTAAATCGTCTTGACTTTGTACCAAAATTCTTAAGGGGAAAAATAGGATTTCAAGGATGACAAGGACCTTTTAGTAAATATGCTATACGAACTTGATCTCGAATATTATAATTATAATCATAAATTTTGGTTCTTACACCAGGATGTGCAGGTTATTTTTCTAGATTGATTTTTGTGTAAAATCGATCAAAATCCAAAACATTTTTCTTCTTTGAGGATGATACCTCTATAGTCTCTATTGTTGTTTTTCTTTTATAATATCTCTCCATTTTAATTTTGAATTAACTTTACAAAAATATTAATAAGAATATTACATTCTATTATATAGAGTTAAAGACATAAAAACTTAAAGTCTAAAAGGATTTTAAAACTAACTAGTCAAGTTTGTATATCTAAATGATTGATAGTAAATAATCCTTTTGCTTGAACTCTGAAATTAATTTTAAAAACCTATATGAGTAAATGTGAATGTAAAAATAACATGGAAACAAACAAAAATATATAAAGTGTAATGTGAATATCAAAATTATGTGCAAAAAATGAACGATATCTTTTTAATTGAATGTTCTTGAGATTGAAAAGTGAATTTTGAAATGAAGGAAAAAAAAGTCTATAAACTGTTCAGTCTTGTTGCTGACAAAAAAAATATTGTTTGATTATTTATTAAAAAAAGACACATTATAACATTCTAAACAAACGTCATATTGCTTGACATACTTTTCTTTATTATTCTTTACCTGAGTTGGGCTTTAAAAGCCCATTAGATATGAAAATTTTGAGTAAAATCTCATATAATAGTCCGAAACAAAATGTTGCAAGTAGTAAGAGTAAAACTATTGTCTACTACCAACCAAACAACACTACAAGCTAACACTATTTTTGTTACTCAACTTAAACTGTTTTATATATATTAAAAATATAAAAGATTAATAAATTGAGGGGGGCACGTGCCCCTATATGGCTCCGCCCATGTTTGGAATAATTTGAATTATTCAAATTATTTAAGGGAATTTAATCTATTAATATGATTAATATAAAGTATGATGTATATTGATACATTATAATATATAGTTAACTATAAATATGAGTTATAATTAAAACTACATAATATGTAGATAAATATTTGAATGAGATTCAAATATTACTTATATGAATAAGATTTATATAAATACTATAAGTTAAAATTTAATTTGAATATGATTCATATTAAACTATAGGCAATGAGAGGGAGTGACATTTTAATATGATTATAATGCATATTATCTGCTTTATTAATTAGTTAAGTAACCATATTCTATAAATATTATATTATTAATATTATTTTAATTAATAATATAATATTCCAATAACTTTCCATTGCAGGGGAGTTATTTTGCTGCACGTGAAAGAGAGTTCTGGTAACTCTTCCCTCACTCTTCCTATTATCTATTGTGTGAGAACACAAAAAAAAAATGGAGAGATATTTAGGCACAACAAGAACTCTCTAATTTTTTTCAAAAGATATCTCTCTGCCTTTACATATTCCTCCTCACAAAAACAAAGAAGGAGCCCACACATCAGTTCCTTATTTCCTAAGAATAACAAGGTATTTGATTGGTAGTGTCCAAGGGTGTTTGGTTGTTGTTTCCACTGTTTGTGTGCATAGGTGTTTGAGTATGTGCTCTTGGAGAGGATTTGCGTGAAGAAGAGTATTTCTACAAGGGTAAGTACTTCTTTTCCCTTTCCTCTCAGTAGAAAAACATGTTTATAAGATTTGTATGTTTATCCTGTAGTTCAAATTTTGTATGTTCTTCTCTGTCTTTTGTGTTTTTCAAATTGACAATTTCAAATGCAAGGCGTTCACACGTGTCCTCAAAGGAATTCCATTCCTACATCCTAAGGTTAGCCTCATACTTGAATTATGAGATTGGGTCGTACTACTTGGGCACCAAGATCCTCTTCTGACCTCTTATTTCAGTTTTTCCTTTAGGCCACCTAAAATGTATACCTTTTTTGTATATGGATTGTCTTAATTCTACATCATGATGAAAACTCAATCTAAAGATACTTCTACAATGGACTTTGGATCAAATTATTGTAAGGCAAAAAAGGGCTCCAGTACCATAAGGTTGGCCTCGACCCTTGAATTATGAGGTCGAGCCATACCACTTGGGTATAGGCCTCTCTTTGCATTCTACTTTGATTTTTCTTAAAGCATTCAAATTATTGTAAGATAAAAGGGATCCAGTACCATGAGGTCACCCTCGACCTTCGAATCCCATGGTCGAGCCATACCACTTGGGTGTGGACCTCTTCTTGCACTCTACTTTAATCTTTTTAAAACCTTCAAATTATCGTAGGCCAAAAAGGCTCTGATACCACGAGGTCGGACTCAGTCTCGGAATCCTGAGGTCGAGCCATACCACTCGGGTATGGGCCTCTCCTCATACTCTACTTTAATCTTTTCAAACCCTTTAGGTTATCGTAAGGCCAACGAGCTCCGATACCACAAGGTCAACCTCAACCTCAGAATCTCGAGGTCGAGCCATACTACTCAGGCATCGGCCTTTCTCTTGCACGCTTCTTTGTTTTTTTTAAGTGTCATTAGACCAACCTTCATTGGTGAATTTGAACTTATGTTTCTGTCTTCGCTTCAGTATTCCAATCTCGATTATTATTATTATTATTATGAAAATACTCTATCTAGTCAAGATTAAACTATCCAATGGGAGAATGCCTTAGCAACCCAAGATAGTCTTGACATTAGGAATTGCACTACTTGGGCACCATGAATTTTTTTTGTCTGTTAGTAAGCATTTTAATTCCTTCTCCCGATTAAATTGGGATCAAACCGAGTCAAAAATATTTTTTTTTATATACTTTTACCTTACATGTCATTGTAAGGTAAAGGGGCTCCTTCATCACGAGGTTGGCCTCGACCTCAGTATCCAAAGTGGAATCGTGTCACTCGAGCGTAAGCCTCTCATTATGCTCTATCTCAAGTTTTTAGAGGTCTTTGTTAGTCACTTTTGATCTATCTAATCCTTTCAACCTCTTTCTATTATCCAAAGTGGAATCGTGTCACTCGAGAGTTATCTTGGTTAGTTCTGAATAAAAAAAGAAGGGTCAACCAAAACCTCTTTCTATAGTCGACGTTTTTCCTCAATCAATCTCCACATATTAGTTTCTAATGTATCCTTGGTTAGAGTCTTCACACTTGATCCTTCAGTTTGGCCTCGGCCTCGACCTCATTTGGCTTGGGTTCATCTCGATCTCTATTCATTTTTTTTGCCTCGATTTTTCCTATCTTGATGTTGCATCTTCCATAGATTTTTACTGTGAATGTTAAATTTTCTAATATCTCCTCCCTGAGTGCAATCTTCTTTAGTGAAAATCTTGGATACTTTGACTAAACCTCTAATTTTTTGTTGTTGTAGATCTTGCTTTTTTGGAATTTTTGAACTTAAACCAAAGTTTGATCCACCCTCTCTGCTTTATGCAATCTCTTAAATTTTAGCTCTGCCTCTCTCCTTGAGGGATGAAACAGACTTAGGCTCGTAATGTTAGGGTGATTTTTTTGTGCCTCCAAGAGTTTCACGATTCAAGCCAAAGTTTGTACATTTGCCTCTGCCTCTTCCTTAAGAGATTGGGGGCGAAGTGGGCTTAGGGCGAATGGATTTTATTATTCATCCTGCTACTTTCTCGAGGTATTGTTCTTGATTCGATTGCCTCCACTGTGTTTGTCCATCCCATTGTAACCTTCAGTATTTCTTTTAAGTTTTCTAAGGTCGTAAACATCTTTCCCACCTTCAGTATTTCTATTTATAATGTGGTGGATTTAGATCCAAAACCTAAGAAAGATAGGAAAAGTAGAGAAGATTATGAAAAATATAGGGATTTAAGAAGAGTCGATTTGGGCCAACCAAGAGGACTTGGACCTCTTCTTCGGGCAGGGGCAGGTGACCCAACCCGCCTCGGTCTCTAAGAAGGTTGGTTGGCCCATTTGGCCTAACTTGCCTTAGCCTCGACTTCTTGAGGTGGGCAAGTTGGGCCTTTTGGCCCAATGCATCTCATTTTCTTCCTCCCTCAGTCCATTGACCTGTTTCTTATATCCCTCTTGTCTTCTCGGATTCGAGATTCTTGATCCGAAAATGACCTATAATAACCATCATCGTCGTCGTCGTCGTCATCATCATCATAATATAATTTGAGTGCTCAACAAGAGAGTGAAGATTCGAAGCTTTGACTTATTTGTCAAAAACATGTCTTAACTAGTTTGATTTGTGTTCAAATTCGCAACACACGAGAATTTTTTTTCCTTCGCATTCAAATCTACATTCTCCTACACTTTTGTAGTACTACCAAAAAAAAAAAAAAAAAAAAAGCCAATTTTACGATTAAATTTTCCTTTTGGAAAAATTAAATGAATAAATGAAATTTAAAAAAGGTAGACTAGAAGTTGAAGTCGCGATTTTTAAAAGAATTTTAATAAAAACTCCCTTCAATTGAGTTGGGTTGAATTTATTTATACCCAACTAATTTCAAACTGAACTAAAAGAAGAACCGTTTGATAGTAAAGTTTTATGCCATAATGATAATTTGAATTAACACATTTATATTAATTTTTTAAAGAGAAAATACAAACTATTTTAAATAATACTTGATCTCAAATTTCATTGTGTCGTAGGGTTCTTCTAAAATAACATATGGTTTTCCATAGTTGAATTAATTAATTAAAACATAATTAATCTATCATAGAAGTTCGATGTTCAAGTTTGGTACAAAGATATAAAAATTCATAAATCGTTTTCTTGTTCTAATTTTATTTATTTATTCAAAACGTTGTTCATTGCAAATCAAATTTTTGTCTTTCTTTTATTTTATTTTAGCTTTTCTCTTATAACCATTAATATGATTCTTGGAGAACAAGTGTTGATTATGATATTTAAAGTGGACTTTTATTTTAGGCTTTTCCCATTTCATCATTCAGGCCATCGAAATTTAAGAATTTTTTATTTTTATTTTTAAAATATTTATTCAATTTTTGAAATTTCAAGTTTATTTTACTTTTGTCGCTATACTGTTAAAAGGGCTGTTTTAGCCCAAACCAAAAGAGAAAAAAAAACATTTTGATTGTTATCATTGTTTTCCTATGACTTTTTGATATGTTGGCATTCACACGAACATAAAATATTTTGTGGTTTTTCTATGACCTTTTGTGGTTTATATCTGTACAAAATTATAATGAGGTTAAATGTCATTAAGGTTCCATATTTTGAAATTTATCTAATTTTAGTTAATCTATTTTCAATAAATCTTAAATTTAGTCATTCAAAATTAATTTTATTGAAATTGATAAAATAATGATAATAATTTCTATACAAAAAAAAAAAAAACAAATATGTGAATATTCTTTCCAAATTTATAGTAAAAATGTTAATAGATAACAAAAAAAAAAAAAAAAAATCAACAAAAAATAGCATTGAAGATTAAATTTAAGATTTATTGAAAGTACATAAACTAAAATTAAACAAATCTCAAAGCATGAGATCCAAAATAATATTTTAACCAAATAAATACAACCATAATGATTTAGATTAAAATAAAAATCATATAGCCATTACTCAGAAATTAAAATTAAAAAATAAATAAATTTTAGATACGAAAAAAATCATTATAAACATCTATGTGCCAAAATAAAAGGTTAGAGAAAAAGATAAAAATGAAGAAGGAAAAGGAGAGGTGGAAGAAATTAGAAATGAGTCACTACCATTCTATTGAGAATTAGTTTTCTCTCCACCAATCAAACCAAGCCAAGTGTGATATTCTTTATTCTTTTTGTGTTATTATGTAACCATATTGTAGGACAATGAGTGTATAAAAAGTAAATAGGGTTGTAGCTACTATCATTGATTGAATACAAAGGAGAAAAGAAGGAAGTTGAAAAGGCTCTCTCAAAACCAAAACCTCTTGATCTTCAACTTGGTATCATAGCTACCATGACCGACGCCACACTCACAGGAAGTTCCTCCACCACCGAACCCGTGAAGTTCACCACACCACCCATCAATCAGCTCCTAAATCAGCTCACCACTATGAAGCTAGAACGCTACAACTTCATGTTGTGGAAGACGCTCGCGCTGCCCATCCTTCGAAGCTACAAGCTCGAAGGACATCTCTCAGGACAAATATCCTGCCCACCAATATTTGTCCAGACTATCTCTGAAGCAACTTCTAGCTCCCAAACGATCAGTGATGACAGAGTCAGCTCATTGGTTGAACGATCATTGAATCTTCAATATGAAGCATGGTTGGCCGTCGATCAACTCTTACTAGGATGGTTGTACAACTCCATGGCTCCAGACATAGCAGTTCAACTCATGGGGTAAGAGAATGCCAAAGAACTGTGGCAAGTCATCCAAGAGCTATTCGGTGTTCAATCTCGAGCTGAAGAAGACTACCTAAGGCAACTGTTCCAACAAACAAGGAAATGTAGTCAAAAAATGAGTGAGTACCTTAAGTTGATGAAGCTGCACTCTGACAACCTTGTGCAAGCAGGCAGCCCTGTGTCGATAAAAGCACTGATCTCACAAGTTCTCCTTGGCCTTGATGAAGAATACAACCCAGTAGTCGTAGGCATCCAAGGTAAACCAGGTATTTCTTGGTTAGATATGCAATTCAAACTTCTTTCTTATGAAAAACGATTGGAACACCAAAACTCTGTCAAAATGCATAGCTTCTTTGTCCAACAGCCTTATGTCAAAGTAGCTTTTAACAGGAATACAAATAGAGGGAAGCCACATTTCAATCCCTTATTCAATGGGAATAGGCAACAGGGCAACAACTCCAAAGACAACAGCTCTAACCATAATCCATTCAATGGACAAGGTGGCAGCCGAGGTCGAGGAAGAGGTCGAAACAACAACTCAAACAGACCAACATGTCAAGTTTGTGGGAAGTATGGTCATTCAGCCCTGGTATGCTATCATCGGTTTGATAAAGAATACTCTCAGAACAATGGACAAGACAGAGGAAATCACGGGTCAGTTGGCCCCAACAACAATGCCGCCACTATGTTCACAACCTCACAATCCTCCAACCCCTTCATGGCCACACCAGAAACAATAGTTTATCCAAATTGGTACATCGACAGTGAAACTACTAATCATGTCACTCCTGATTATAACACAACAACCCAACCGAGTATGGAGGTAATGAACTGGTCATTGTAGGTAATGGTGAAAAACTACATATATCTCACACTGTCAGTCATATTTATTTGATGGAAGAAATGAGTTTATACTAAAATATGTCCTATTTGTGCCTAATATAGCAAAGAATTTGATTAGCATATCCAAGTTAACTCATGATAATGTTGTGGTTGTTGAATTTCACACTCATTGTTGTGTCATTAAGGATAAGGCTACGGGCAAAACACTGCTGAAAGGGGAGCTTGACAGAGGATTATACTGCCTACGAGGGACGAAGTACTGAAAGACAACACAAAGAGAATAGGGAATGCTCTTATAAAAATAACAACCCAACTGCCCTAGTTCTATCAGGAATTAGGATAAATTTGGTTGAGTCAAGAGCTGTCTGGCATAGGAGATTAGGACATCTGTCAATCAAAACACTAGATTATATCATTAGAGAATTTAATTTACCAGTCAAATCTAATGAAGGAAATAAATTTTGTGATTCATGTCAATTAGGAAAAGCAAGTGTCTTACCATTTCCAAACTCTCAATCTCGAGCATCTAACAAGTTTGACTTAATACATATAGATGTATGGAGACCAGCCCCTATTGAATCTATTGATGGATACCGATACTACATACTGTTCTTGGATGATCACAATCAATATGTGTGGATATATCCTATGAAACAGAAAAGTGAGACATTGGCAGCGTTCAATCACTTTACTCAATTAATCCAAAATCAATTCAAATTTGGGATCAAAATGCTTCAATCAGATAATGGTAAAGAGTATGATAGAATATATCACCTCTGTGAGTCCAAAGGCATCTTAATCAGAAAATCATGCCCCTATACTATGCACAAAATGGCAGAGTTGAGTGCAAGCATTGACATATCATTGAAACCGGACTCATGCTACTTGCACAGACATCCTCTGTCCTTTTGGTGGGAGGCATTCTCAACAGTAGCTTATCTCATAAATGGAATGCCTACCACAGTGCTACAAGGTAAATCACCCATCAATGTACTGTTTGGTTCTATCCTTGATTTTTTCAATCTCAGAACATTCGGATGTGCGTGCTTCCCTTACCTAAGGCCATACCATAATAAAAAATTCCAATTACACTTAGAGAAATGTGTGTATATTGGTTCTAGCTCACATCATAGGGGGTACAGATGCCTCAGTCCATCGGGCTGAATTTACACCAGTAGACATGTGAAATTTAATGAGAATGACTTCCTCTTTGCATCCCCATCGTGCACCACGATCGCCCAGACGACAGACAAAACGATCGCTAAACCTCCATCGTTTAGCACGATCGCCCAGACGACAGGCCAAAAGAAAGACAAAACGATCGCTGAGTTCTCATCGCTCAGACGACAGACAACACGACCGCTCAATCTCCATCGTATAGAACGATTTCCTAGGCCAAAGACACAACGATCGTAGAGAGTCCATCAACTAGAAAAATTGGTGAAAGCTCATCGCATAGAACGATCACCATAGCGAAGAACCCCACGATCGCTGACATTCCATCGTCCAACACGATCGTTCAGGTGATAATCCCTCCCATAGTTGAGTCTTTAATCCCGAGCCTTCAACCTATACTCAATAACCTGCCTCAGTCACAGTCATTCCAACAAGTAAATCCAACACCACCATTTGCTTCCGACTATGCTCCAAACACCACAAACCAAACATCCTCACCAGACTATGCATCTCACCATAGCCCAAATCTCTTCCTGACGGCGAGCCCTACCCATCCCTCACCGGTGCCCCTGACTCAAACCAACCCAGTCCGAGACAGTCCCACTATACCACATATATCACATCCTACTGATAATTCAACGTCTACCACCATGCCAAAGCCTACCATCTCCTCCCACCCCTCACCTGTTCCCACTCACTCTATGGTAACAAGAGCCAAAGCTGGCATATTTAAACCCAAAGCCTGGATAACAAGAAAAAGCACCGATTGGTCTCAAACAGAGCCCACAAGAATCACAGTTGCACTTGCAACTCCTCAATGGAAGAAGGCAATGAATGAGGAATACTCAGCTCTCATGAAGAACAAGACCTGGACACTGGTTCTCCCATCTCCGTCACAAAATATAGTTGAAAATAAGTGGATATTTCGACTCAAGAGGAACATGGATGGCTCAATACAAAGATAAAAGCCCAACTAGTTACAAAGGGCTTTCATCAACATCATGGAGTAGACTTCTTTGAGACATTCAGTCCGGTCGTGAAGTCTTCCACAATCCGAGTAGTCATCAGTGTTGCTATGTCACACGGCTGGACTCTAAGGCAACTTGACTTCAACAATGCGTTCTTAAATGGAAAACTCGCCGAGGATGTCTATATGTGTCAACCACCCAGGTATGTCAGCTCTCAATACCCGAACCATGTCTGCAAACTAGAAAAAGCTATCTATAGCCTGAAACAAGCACCAGAGCCTGGAATACATCCCTAAGCTCTGTCCTAACAAAATGGAGATTTTATCAGTCATGATCGTATACATCCTTGTTCATCTACTACATGATGGGCTCTATCATATTCTTACTTGTCTATGTCGACGACGTCATTATCACAGGTAACAACTCTCCGTTAACAGAGCAACTCATAGAAACTCTTGATATTCAGTTTGCACTTAAGGACTTGGGACAACTTCGATATTTTCTAGGAATACAAGTACGCTATTTAGACTCCGGCCTACTGATAAACCAATCAAAGTATGTGGATGACCTACTGCATAAACTTCAAATGACTGACGTGAAACCAATGCCCTCACCAAGCGTGCAAGGCAGGAAACTATCAAAGACTGATGGACAGCCCCTCTCTGAACCTTACATATATCGTAGCACCATCGGCGCCCTTCAATAATTAACTCATACATGGCCGAACATCATCTATGCTGTCAACCAACTAAGTCAATTTCTTCAAACTCCAACTGATGTACATTGGCAGGCAGCTAAGAGAGTCCTTCGCTACATCAGCGGCACAAAACACTATGGCCTTTACTTCCAACCAAGCCCGAATCTACATATCTCTACCTACTCTGATGCTGATTGGGCATCCAATCTCGATGACAGAAAATCATGGCTGCTTATTGTGTAGGAAACAACATTGTATCATGGTCCTCGAGGAAGCAAATGGTGGTTGCACGGTTGAGTGCAGAATCTGAATATAGGGCACTAGCTCATGCTACATCCGAAGTCCTCTGGCTTCAACAACTACTCGGTGAGATGGGATTACAATCAAGCACTTGACCGACCATATGATGTGATAATCTAGGAGCAGGTGCCTTAGCTGCCAACCGGGTGTTTCACTCTAGAACTAAACATGTAGAAATTGATCTTCACTTTGTCCGCGACCATGTTCTAAAAGGCAACATCACCATTCGATATGTACCTTCGGCAAACCAACTAGCTGATTGCCTCACAAAACTGCTCAACAACTCCCACTTCTATTATTACGGTCCAAACTGGGAGTACTTGAAGTACCCTCTAGTTTGAGGGGGGATGTTAGAGAAGAAGATAAAAATGAAAAAGGAAAAGGAAAAGGAAAGGTGGAAGAAATTAGAAATGAGTCACTACCATTCTATTGAGAATTAGTTTTCCCTCCACCAATCAAACCAAGCCAAGTGTGATATTCTTTATTCTTTTTGTATTATTATGTAACCATATTGTAGGGTAATGAGTGTATAAAAAGTAAATAGGGCTGTATCTACTATCATTGATTGAATACAAAGGAGAAAAGAAAGAACTCGAAAAGGCTCTCTCAAAACCAAAACCTCTTAATCTTCAACTTAAAATTTAAAGAAACTTAAAAATAACAACCATAAAATCAGTTGTTTTTAGTAGTTTTACAAAGAATTTTTACTCGATCAAGGTTGAGTATCTTACAAAAATAGAGAGCTAATAAGTTACAATATTGAAGTGTTACTCCTCACAATGCCAATTAATGTTGAGATAAAACTCCATGCTTATCTAACATGGTAACATAGTTTCATGAAATCCAAACGAGCATTCGGTCCAAAAAATTGAGATATGTTTCAAGAATAGGTCATCATCTCCAAGGGCATGTTGAATACTCCACATTAGAAAATGGAGAGACCTAATAATCTCATTATTGGTTTTTTTTTTAAATTAAGCTGGTTAACAATGCTTCCATCTATAAGTTTCTTTATTTTGTTATCTACTATCCACCAATGTTTTAAAAAACTAAGTCAATTTTTTAAAACTAAAAATAGTTTTCAAAACCTTCTTTTGGTTTATTTAGAAATTGACTGAGAATTCAAGTATTTCTTCCATGATTGTGATCACCAGCATATGAAACTTAAGAGAAAACAAATATAAATTTTGAAAACAAAAAATTTAAAACAAAATTATTATAAAATGGGGTCTAATTGTTAAAAGATAATAAAAACCATAAGAAAAGGTAATTGTAATTGGTATCATATTTTGGACTAATAATTAGATGACAACATCTTTAAAGAATTGCAAATATAGCAAAATCCATTAATGATAGATTATATCTCTGATAGATATCTATTAGTGATAGACTCATGTTAACGATATAATCTATCACAAATAGACTCTAAAAATTTGATCTAAATTTTATTATATTTACAATTTTTTTACGTTATATTATATCTGCTAATAAAACACAAATATAGTTAATTTATGACGATACCAATAAAACCAAAGATCCCCAAATGCAAAATTAATAATATAGAGCTGAAATCCCCAAGATTCGGTGGATTTTGCAAGGCTGTTTTGAAATTAGGCCCAAGTTGTTGTTTCGCTTTGTCGTGGACTCGTGGCCAACCCACGGCCGTGCATGGCGCATGCCACTTATTTCCAAACGACGCCGTTTGGATCGGTCGACAGACTCGACACCTATAAGAACTCCAAATGGCACAAAAGGCCAGAAATTATTCCAAAATGCAGGAACGAATCTAACGGCTATTGTCCGTCGAATATAGGAAAAAAAATAAAGAGTTTCATAATTTAAGAGGGTTACTCATAGTCTAATTAGATAAGATATTTATGATGATTAAAAGATTAGAGGTTCGTATCATATCTTTATTGTCGATTTTAGGTCGAAGAAAATTTGTAAATGAAATCATGCCAAATTTTTTGTTAAACAAATTCGATGAAGGCAATCGTTGAAAGATAAAGCTGTGCAAGCGAGTTTTTCTCATTTGTCATATCAAATTATAATTTTTTTTCTTAGTTCAATAGTTACAGAAATTGAACCATTGACCTAATTAGTATTTTATTGTTGACCTATGTTTGAGTTGACAAAATTAAAGCAATATTTTTTCCCCTTAAGAGAATAGAAAACAATAGCAAAATGGATGCCAAAATCCATAGAGGGAAAACACATATAAGTTTCACGTGACGCCAACAATGAATTTGTTTGAAAAGGGAAAGAACATCGACTGCAAAAGAGAAAACTTCCATACCAGTGTGCTATTTGCCACACATGCTTAGATGTTTAAGTCGAAAAGTGAAATAGCGTGGAACCTAAAGAATTTAAGAGTGGGATTCAAGTTACTAATATGAGAATTGTAATAGTATAAATATTCATAGTGATGTTTGATTTGGGTCTTATCCTCGTTCTTTATACGATTAAATTATTAGATAAATTGAATTAGATATTTTGTGGGCTTATTAAGCTGGGGCATGCTAGATGTCACAATTGCAGACTTTCATGTAAGAGACAAGGGATTGTGTGACACTTGCTCTAATCCGACGAGCAAGTCGGCCGTGTAAAAATCGAAAGTTAACGTTGGTATATGACATAGCCTTCACTCACGTTTTGAGAGAAAATGGTTTTATAAAATGTGAGAGAGGAAAAGCAATGAAAATACCATTAAAGAATGTACTGAAGAATACATCGGTCGGAAAGTTGACTAGTGGGTCTCCCTATAGTGCATTCTGGGTAATTTTTAAAATACCTAGCTAACATATCAAAAGTGGTGAGCGGTCACTCACATGAAAAACAACTTAGAATCAAAACAATTTACTAAACTAATTACAAGATTTAAAGATAGGATGGTTGAAGATGATTTGGATATGCGGCCATGGACTAACATTACCCTAGACGAACATGTCCAAGATACTAGACACGCTCCTATACGGATTGGACTTCTCGATCGAGACATCAAAGATTGAGGATGAGATCGAGGAATAGGTCGGCCCAAAAGCCCAACTCCCTTGCTCCAATTCATCTTATCTTGACCCCGTTCCGATTTCCTTTTCCCTAAATTTTATATTTATCTTTTTGATAAAAAATTACCGATGACAATACTAATCTACCTCCTTATGCAAATTAAATATCTTAGGAAAACGTTGTAAAAGTTACGTAATACTATAGAACGTGACATTTTTCGTTGCAATAGCCAAAAAATCAAAAGGAGATTGGAATTTGAAACCCGTACATTTTGTCATATGACTTGATTGGAATTCGACTTGGACTGTTTTGTTTTTTAATTCAGGCCATCTTTCTTTTTAGAAAAAATGGTTCTGTTCGTTTATGAGGAAAAAAAAACTTTTTAGTCCTAATTTAGTTTTTTTTTTTTAATTTGGTTTCTAAGTTTCAAAATATTATGGTTCTATTTGGTAACTATTTGATTTTTTTACCTTTTTGTTTTTAAAACTTAAGTTCATAGACACTATTTTTCCACCTCTAAATTTTTTCTTTTGTTATCTATTTTTTACCAATGGTTTAAAAAACCAAACCAAAACTTGAAAACTAGAAAAAGTAGTTTTTAAAAACTTATTTTTGTCTTTCAAATTTGGTTAAGAATTCAACCATTATATTTTAAAAGATGCAAATAATTGTAAAAAATGGGAAGAAACAAGTTTAATTTTCAAAAACTAAAAACAAAAAATGAAATGGTTACCAAACGGAGCCTACAATTTTATTTTTGAGTTTTTATATTAACTTCCATTTAAATTTTAGAATGTCACATTTTTACTCTTGAGTTTTTAAATTAGTTTTTATTTGATCCTTATGGTAAGTATTTTACACTTTTATCATTGAGTTTTTATTGATATTCATTTTACTCTTTGACGTTCATTATCCGTAATTTTTTTTTATTAATTTTAATAGTGATAAAAAATTAATTAAAAATAACTTAATAATAGTTAATAGACTTCTTATAAATTAATTAATATACATTAACATCAAGAGTTGAAATTTGGTGTTTAGAGAAAAGCCAAAGTTAAAAATATAAATTTTGAAACCCTAGTGATCAAATAAAAACAAAACTTAGATAGTAAAAGTATAACATTTTAAAACTTAAATCTCAAATAGAAATCAAATTCGAAACTCAAAGGTAGAAGTGTAAAACACTGAAACCTTAGACCAAATATAAGATTGACTCGAAAGCTAGGGACAAAAGGGTATTTTTCATCTTGTTTACAACTAAATATATATCGAAGAAAATAGGAGCGTACATAGGTTGGGTTGTCGGGTTTTTTTTTTCTTTTTTTATTGTATTTTTTATTAACTTAAAAATATTTAAATTTGTGTACAACACATATTAATAATTAAAATTTCAAAAAACTCAAATGTTAAATATCAAAATCTAAGATATCTATTACAAACTTCATACAAACATCATTAAAATATATATGAGTTATAACAGTTATAAGTTATAATATATTATATATATATTATATATATAATATATATATATATATATATATATATATATATTAATGGAGTAAACATGCATGCAGCGGAAGAAATCAGAATTAATAAGCACTCTAATTACACTTAAGTTGAGTTTAAAAGCAACAAGAAAATAATTTTCAGAGAAGAGGGTTTCAAGAACACAATACCTTTGTAGAACCTCAACAATTCCAACTTCTCTCTATGAATTGGATCTCCAAATCACCAGTAGATCACCATAATGATCTTTTCTACTATCCTCTAACATAGATTGAAAGATGGAATCTCAGATTGAGATCAATTAAGTGAAGGGAGAAGAGGGTTTGAGAGAGAGTAGAGAATTCAGAAGTTTCAGTTGCATGAACTTTCAAAATTTTAAAAATTTGAAGCACCTTTTAAAGAACTAATTCATGTAAGCACTACTTGATACTTGATATTGCTTATTGACATATCAAAGAGCAATAGTCAAGTGGGATAGGAGTTTAACAATGGATTAATCCAACCAAAAATCTCATTTTTTTTGGGACGTTTCCACTTTCAAATTAAAAAATCAATTTAATTTTGATTTTGAATCCAATTTTGATTTTATTCTAAAATCAAATTAGACCAAAAAAACATAAACTCAATTCTAAATTTGAATTTAACAAATTAAAATGATTTATTTAAATATTTAATTAATTAAACATAATTAATCAAATAATAATTTAATATCAAATATTAAAATAATAAAACACCAAATTCAAACACGAATCCTATTCATGTAATCAATATTTAAATATTTTAAAATCTCCGATTACATTTAATTTCGATGAATTTAAACGTTTAATTAATATCAAATATAGATTAACCAAATCCTAAATTGAATTTGAATACTTCAAATTCAAAACTCTAATTTCGATTTTGAATATTTCAAATCCGCTTAATTCACTAATCTAAGGAGCAATTTTACGAGCTAGTAGAGGGACCTTATGACCTTATGGACCTATAGATCATGCGCTCTAACGATTTGAAATTAATTGGCTAAACTATTTAGACTGAATTAATCAATAATCTTTAACTACCGAGACATACCACTATAGCTCGATAGTTGTACTCTCCTCACTGTAGATACATTTATGTCCACTTTAACCATAATCAGTAAGTAGATCCTTCATAGGTTATTCGTATTTATAGCTAGGTCAAAATTACCGTTTTACCCCTGTTAATACATCTTGCTTCTTAAGCTCATACTGATCCTTTATTGAACAATTGGTTTATAGTCCCACTAATAAATCATATCCCTCTCGACCATGAGAGGGCGGGGCCCCTTTGTTCAAAACCAGAAGTCAGTACTTAAGGAAACAACCTATCTGCTAACCCTAAATTGAGTAGGAGCGAATTCCATCTGGCAGGACTATGTCTCCATCTATCTATCTGGTCTTATCCCCAAAATAAGAGGTTTATTGAGCAATGATGTTGAACTACTTTCACTTATGCAGATCAAAGGATAATCCTGAATAAACAAGAGTTCATAGTTAGCTCAGGATTATGATTGGGTTACCCTAGGTCATCAAATATGAAATAGTCAGTGTTAACAGTAAACAGTCATTATAAAGAAAAATGACTATTTCATAATCTGGTTTTATGCAAACATCATTTGCATAGGATGCTTCGACGCCCATGTCTCCACATGAACAATTTTGGGATCACATTGTTTGTATCAGTATACAAAGTATGCCGCATCCAATAGTGTCCCTAGGATGAGGTACCCAATCTCATCCATATACTCATAGACCATTATAGCCATGGATTCGTTTATTGGATTTTACAACAAAATGAAATATCAATAAAATTTTATTGAATGAACAACTCAATAATACTTTTATTGATTAATAGAATATGTTTCCAATATTTACGAATGGCGAGTTTTAGGACATTTCTAAACCTGAATGTTTAAAAGTGTAATCCGGATTCACACACACATGTATGTATATATATATATGCATATACATATATAGACTTGAATGTTTAAAAGTGTAACCCGAATTCAATCCAACCTAAAACAACATAAAAAATTCAATCTAATCCAACCTAAAATTAAAATTAATCCAATCTAATTTTCACAATTTAGATTAGATCTAAATTGTTCTGGTTATCGGATCATTTAAATACTATGGAAGAAAAGTCCATTTTGGACTAACATATGAGCTATAAAATATCAACTCTTTCTTAGAAACATAAAATTTAGCACACCTAAAATGTGGACTTTGACACAATTATCCCTAAAACAGGACGGTAGAATTTGTGGGGGAAAATGTTGCAATTTGATATGGTTTAGTATTGGCTCTGGAATCGGGCTTAAACCAAATTTATATAGTGGCTCATTTCTCAATCATTCAGGGTAAACGGGTGGAATGTGGCATTATGTGTAGTGAAATAGTGGATCGAGTATACGGTTTAGAGTAAACTACATACTTATCCACAATTCATTTAGGTACTTGTGGATCAAATACACTTTTGCACCTAATTATGTATTAGATTCACAATTATACAATTATAATCCTATTTTTGTCGATCTTTTTCTCTCAACGTTACTTTGTCATTAATTACTAAAATCATATTATTTAAAAAAAATCTCATGAGTTGATTATGGTTGCTAAAATGTCTTGAATATGTTATTTGACACTTTGAATGTCTTAAATATATTATTTACAAGTTTGACCTTTGAATTTACAGAGATGGATTACTTATAAACCTTCTAATCTTAGAGGTGTCTTTACAACCTGTAATATCTAATATTTCTCTCTAATAATAATTTGATCTTCATATTTGCCTGTAGACATAACTAATACATTGTTAGTAAATTACGTAAAATATATTATTTAATGTTTACGTTTACGTTTTCTCACTTTTTTTATGTTGATATTTATTGTTTACGTTTTCTCACTTTCTGTATTTGCCGATTTCATAACAATAGTTATAGGCAAGATTTTGCATCATTAACGAAAATCAACTAGTAAAATATTCTAATACCTATGGTTGTATCACGAGTTAACATTATCAACATGAGAATAATTTAAATGACATAAGATATACATTCACGATCAATAAGTCAAACGTTTGAATTTTTCCACTGTAAACGGTTGTAATTCAAGAAAAAAAAATGGGGGTAAATATTTGTGGCTTTTATGTCAATTTAAGTAGATTATACATAATGCAGGTCTCTTGTCCATGTCGAGGGTCGTTGAATAGCATATTTGAATATTCTTTCACATTGCTTTTCTAATATTGTTAATATTTGTATCAAAAGAAAACACAATAATTTCTTTAGATGCCAAATCTTTTTCAATGTTAATTTCCCTTTAATCTTGCCCATCCAGCAGCCCTTGAAAATGACAATGGGCCCAGTTACAATTGGGCTGATGCGTTTTGAATTCTTGTTGGGCTAGTAGAAGCAAATAAGAGTGTTCTAACAATTTTCCTATATCTGCCAATTTATGGTTTTTTGTTTTTCATTTACAAAAATTATAAAGAAAAATATCCATTTATATCTCAAAGGTTTAGAAATTGGCATCAATTAGAGCTTAAAACTAATAATTTATCGATTTAAACCTTACACTTTTATATCTGAATTAATTTTGAGCCTTTATTAATAATTTATAGTTAGAGGTGATAGGATCCAAATAATATATCAACAATCCACTAAGATCACCTCCAAGACAATCAACCAATAATGGATAACATAAAATTTTAGAAGACTAAAAGCAAACAGCAAACACGAATTATATGTGAAAAATCCCGTCGATGTGAAGAGTAAAAACCATGGGACTTTTGAGGAATCTACCTTTGTCAACTTCTCTTATTATGATAAAATTGAGGAAAAAGAACACAAATCAGTTGTACAAAGATTTATTACCCACCAACACTTTCATACTTAAGAGATCAACACTTAGAGATAAAAAAAATGAAAAATCACCCCATTTTATAGATTCCATTCAGCAGCGACTATAGACAAACCAAAGCTCTAAACAACGATCCAATTGTTCAAAACGAGACTCTAGTTGTCCCAAATAGATTGAACAAATTTCAACACGATCCAATGGTTCAAACTTTGACAATTGATAACTTTGTTGAAGCTATCATTGAAAAACCGAACTAGCTCTCTGATTTTCTACATCTTTTTTTCACTCTCTTCCTCCTTAAGTCATACCCATATCACATAAAAGAAAACTTAAGGCTTTCAAGATGGACCAACCCAAAAATTAACCCCAATTAGACCAAAATATTACTTAACATTTTGGGGTCATAAAATACAAGTAGGGTTGGCAATGGGGCCGGGGCGGGATCGGGAGGGGGGGCTCCCCATCCCCGTCCCTGCCTCGTGCCCACCAATTAAAGGCGGGGACGGGGACGGAGCGGAGATACCCTTCTCGTCCTTGCCCCATCCGGTTATAAACCCTTGACCCCCATCCTCGGTCAAACTGAGGATTCCCCGCCCCGGTCGAGGCGGGGACCCGCGGGGACTTGACCCTGCAGAGATTTTTTCCAAACCTAAATACAAGTTTAAAAATAAAGCTTTTCTTGTGTAACAAGTGGGTTGGACACCTACAATAATCTCTCATTGTAGCCCAACACAGGGAAGACACAATCACATCCATGATCACTTGAACCTCATCTCGGCAAGCTTACTACAAAGCTCAATCTTGCTTCTGGGAACTACTTTAGTCAACATATCTGTTCTTGTCAGTGTGGATTTTCTTCAGATTTAATTTCTTCTCTTCAATTACATCTTGAAGTCAATGATATCTATTCTAATGTGTTTGATATGAGCATGATACATTGAATTCTTGCTAAAATCCATAGCACTCTGACTATCTCAGAATATTACATACTCACCTTGCTTCATACTTAATTCTTGAAGGAACCTTTTAAGCCATAACATCCCTTGCTTGCTTTCACTGCTACAATATACTTTACCTCAGTTGTGGACAATGCTACTCATTTTTTTAGCTTAGATTGCCATGAGATGGCTCCCCTTGAAAGTGTAAACACATAACCTGAGATATACTTTCTGTTATTAAGATCACCTACCATGTCTGCATCAGTATAGCCTTTAAGTATAGGGTTGTCACCTCTATAACACAGACTCAATTTGGAGGTGTCCCGTAAGTATCTGAAGATCCACTTCACTACTTCCCAGTGAGTCTTGCCTAGATTGGATAGAAAACGACTTACTGGACTGACTACATGTGTGATATCAGGTCTAATACACACCATAGCATACATCAAATAACCAACAGCAGAAGAGTAAGGAACAAATGACATAACTTCTTTCTCTTTCTCTGTTGTAGGACAAGCTCTCTAAATTAGCTTGAATGAGTTGTTAGCGGTATACTTACAGGCTTAGCATGCTTCATATTTATTTCTAACACCCGCTAAATATACTTCTCCTGGGATAACCACAATTTTCGAGTTTTCCTACGAGCAATCTCCATACCTAATATTTGCTTTGCAGGACTCAAATCTTTTATGTCAAAAGACTTGGACAAATTTTTCTTCAAATTTTGAATAAGATCTGCATCTTGTCCAACTATCAACATATCATCTACATACAAAAGAATCAGTTGTAGTTCGTTTATAACTGTTGCTTATCATAAATTAAACAAATTTCTTGTACCACTGCCTTGATGTCTGTCTATGCTCATAAAGACTCTTCTTCAACTTATAAAAAAGTTCCTCTTTCCCCTTTTCTTCAAATCCTTCAAGTTGCTCCATGTAGATCTCTTCATGCAAGTCATCATGTAAAAAAAGTAGTTTCTACATCAAGTTTCTCTATCTCAAGATTAAGACTTGCTTCTAAATCCAACACTGTTATGATAGATGCCATTTTAACCACTGGAGAGAAGATCTCATCAAAATCAATGCCCTTTTTTTGGTTGTATCCTTTAGCCCCTAATCTAGCTTTGTACCTCATTATCTTCTCGCCATCCTTCTTGTACTTGAAAACCCATATGTTTTTCAATACTTTTTTGCCCTTTGGAGGCTTCACTAGCTCATAAGTTCTACTCTTTTCCATAGAATTCATCTCTTTCTTCATTGCATCGAGCCATTGGTCTTTTTCATCATGAGATAAGACCTCTTGATAGTTCTCTGGCTATCCATCTTCACTAACTAGGTTCACCTGCAAAGTATGGGTCTATGGGATAGGCCACAAGTGGGAGATTTGTACTGGGTGTGTTTTGCCCTAGTTTATTTATTTGTGTACTTTGTATTTAGTATGACTTTTACATTGTACGCCCCACTAGCTTTAGGTCAAATGGGAGATTTTTGGGGTTGATGCCCTAAATCTCGTAGGGTCTTATAGTTTGTAGTTGTAATGTAAAAACATTTTATTTATGTGATAAAATATGTGATATTTAATTTCAAAAATTAGTTGCATTAACAACAAACCAATAAACTTACATCCAAGGTTATCTATAGCTTAAACATGTATGTAGAGACATATAGATGGATCATGTATAAGTGATAACCTAAATAGTCTATAGTAGATGGATAAGGCTGGATACCTTATCCTGGTGACACTACGAGTATGGCCCGCTTTGTAGATGTTACAATTGTTGTAAAGTACTATAAATGACTTGATCCTGATCATTCATGTGGAGACATGTGAGCGGGGATATTCTATATATAGGAGTTTGTATAACATTGGACTACGGAATGTTTAGTCTCATTATATAACGCCGTTCATAATAGAGACTTACATTTCACCAGGATAACCATAGGTAACATGACTTGAATCCTGGGTGAGTTGTAAACTCCTGCCTATGAAGGCGGTTCTTTGAGTTGTATGGGTGAGAGTGGCCAGGTCATTGACTCAAATGCCTACCATTTTAGAGATTCATCTGATTGGGGAGCTGGGAGCGCAACTACACAAGAAGGGATTCACTCTTTCCCTAATGTCGGGGCAAGTAGATAAATTGCTCCCTTAAGAGCTAATTTCAGGACTTGAATAATGTGGCGCCACACCCTAACCTGTCTTGAGAGGGATTTAATCATAGTTGGACTATGATTTATTGTTCATTAGAGGGATCAGTGGTATTTAAGGAGTTAGATGTAATTACAAGGGAAAAATCGAGGGATCAGTGGTATTTAAGGATCAGTGGTATTTAAATTTATTTTTAAAATTAAAGGGAGGGAGTTACAATTCTTCTTCACAGAAGATTTCTTACAATTGTGCTCTATGTGTGTTTTTTCTGGGTTTTCCTACAAAAATCTTTCCTGTAAAATCTCCTCTCAAATTCTTCTATCCTCTTCCCAAAAATATCAGAGGCCACCCATTCCTGAGAATTCTCATACCCTATAGAGAATACAAGAGGCTCTCTTTTGGTGGTGTCCAAATCATTGGGATTACTGTACTTCTTGTTCGAGAAGATTTGATGAGTTCGTGACCGAATTGAGAAGGAGTTTCTTGAAGAATTTTGGCTTCAAGGGTAAGTAATAGTTTCTAACCCTAATTCCCCTTTCTTATCTCTCTGTAAAATTATTAAATGTTGATGCATATTTTTGTCTGTAAAATTTGCACTTCTGTGAAAATTGAAAATTAGGGACAATCCTCATTTTTGCAGTGGACCTAACGGTTCCTTCAATTGGTATCAGAGTTAGGTTGTTCTTGGTCCCAGTTTTAATTTTCTAGAATTGATTTTCCAGAATTGGTGGGTTTGCATTTTGTTTATTCATGTTGATGAATGTATGGAATGAATGGTTTGCAATGATGGATGTTTTGGGATTAGACCTTTTAGACTTGTAGCTTTATTTTAAAAATTTTATTTGTAAGGGCCCGTTGTTTTCGGCTTAATTCATGTTATAGAGTCTGTAATCTATATGTCTTGAGTTGTTCGTGAGTTTTCTAGTGTAGTTTGTAATCTACACCTTTGCTTGTGATCCCTTACGGGTGGTGTTTGTGTTAGGGTTTGTGCCCTAAAGTCTCGTGTTCAGTAGTTTGTAAACAAATTTGTACGAACACTTGTGATATATAATATAAATGATATTTAATTCACTACTTGACTTTGCACATTTAGATTTTACCACAAACCAATAAACATAATGTCCCTGGTTATCCGTATGTAACTTAAGCATGTATGTGGTGACATACAAGCAGATCATGTCTTGAGTGATAACCAAAATAGTCTGTAGTATATGGATATAGGAGGGAAACCTTATCTTGGTAATGCTACGGATGCGGCCCGCTTTATGGAACGGTCACAAGTGTTTGACTTGTCATAGATGGTCTGATCCTGATCATTCGTGTTGGGGACATGCGAGCGGGGGCGTCTTATACAAAAAGTTTGTATAAGACCTAACCACGAAGTGTTAACGTCTCGTTATATAACACCGTTTGTAACTGAGACTTCACTTCATTAGAATGACCATAGGTATCATAACCTCAATCCTGAATGAGTTGGGAAGTCCTGCCATTGAGGGTGATCCTTTGATTTTCATGGGTGCGAGTGGCCAGAATGCCGACTCAAACCTACCATTTTGGGGATTCGTCCGATTTGGGAGCTGAGAACTCAGCTACACTAGATGGAATTCACTCCTTCCCCGAGGTAAGGACAAGTAGATAGATAGTTCCCTTAAGGGCTGATTCCAAGGCTTGAACGATGTGGCGCCACACACTTTCTTATAGCCAGAGAGGTGTTCACACATAGTAGGACTATGTTGTATTGTTCATTAGAGGGATTAGTGGTACTTAAGGAGTAAGATGTAATTACAGGGGCAAAATGGTAAATTGGCCTGTTGTAATTACGATCATCTGTGAAGGGTCATTGTACTGATGATTGGTTATATCCAATGGACATAGAAATATATCTATGGCAAGAAGAGTTCAACTATCGATCTTTATATTCCTGGTAGTTAACGGATGGTGGATATCGTGACTAAAGAGTTTAGTCAGCTATTCACGTACCGTTGGAGCTTCGAGCCATAGATCCATAAGGTCCCCTTGGTAGCTTGGATACAAGTTGAGAGTCAGTTTTTGGGTCAGTTTGAAATGTTCAAATTGACAAGAGGGAGTTCGATTATATGTGATATAATTGAACGAGTTAATTAAATATGATATAATTAACTTTATATATGAGATACATTAATTTGAAGGAAATTGGATATAAATATGTTTTATATCTAGTAGAGAAAAAATATTATAATTAATATTTGATATTAATTTATAAGTTATGAATGTGATAATATCACATTCATTGGACAGTTATAAAGGAAATGGGAAGGTGCCTCTTCGTTTAAAATAACAGATGAGTGCTATTCAAACGGTGTGTTGATCTCGATGTGCGCGGGTATTGTGAAAAAATAGTGTCATCGTTTAGAAAATTAGTGCCTATACGATAGGGACTGCATGATCGTTTACATATATGATATTGCTAAGCGATCACATACTGATTACACCATCACGCGCTATTACCTAAACGATCGTTTACCTTTTTCCTAAGCGATCGTTTAGCTCCCGATATTTACTAAATGATCGTATAGACGATCACATAGTTTTTCCTACACGATCCTTTTGGACGATCACTCACCCTTTTCTTACACGAGCGTTTACCTTTTCCTACACGATCGTATAGACGAACGCTTACTTTTACTACACGATCATATACTTTACCTAAACGATCAAGCATATTATCTATGCGATAGACGACCACATCTCCCACTTGCTTGATCGTTGTGTACGGTCGCTATTCCTTCTTCCCTCTACCAAATCCGAACAAAGCCTACACTTTGGATTCTCACTTTAAGAATACTGAGGGCTCTGAGTGGTGTTGTCTTCTCCGTTTCCTTCTGTTCGAGTGGTGACTGTTCTGTTGGGGTTGATGCCCTAAAGCCTCGTGTCCTGTAGTGTGTAAACAGTTTGTACGAACCCTTGTGTTGTTAATATATGATATTTACTTCACATCTTGTATTTTGCTTAGTTACTTGTTTTATTTGCTTTACCACAAACCAAGAAATGTAAAATCCCTGGTTATCTGTATGTGACTCAAGCATGTATGTGGTGAAATACAAGTGGATCATGTCTTGAGTGATAAACAAAATGGTCTGTAGTATATGGATATAGGAGGGTTATCCTGGTAACGCTACAGATGCGGCCCACTTTATGGAATGGTCACAAGTGTTTGACTTGTCATAGATGGTCTGATCCTGATCATTCGTGTTGGGGATATGCGAGCGGGGGCGTCCTATATAAAGAGTTTGTATAAGACCTGACCACGAAGTGTTAATGTCTCGTTATATAACACCGTTCATGATAGAGACTTCACTTCACTAGGATGACCATAGGTAACATGATCTCAATCCTGAGTAAGTTGGGAACTCCTGCCATTGAGGGCGGTTCTTTGATTGGTATGGGCGTGAGTGGCCAGATCGCTGATTCAAACCTACCATTTTGGGGATTCGTTTGATTCGAGAGCTGAAAACTCAACTACACAAGATGGAATTCATTCCTTTCCCGAGGCAGGGGTAAGTAGATAGATAGCTCCCTTAAGGGTTGATTCCGAGGCTTGAACGATGTGGCGCCACACACCTTCTCTTGGCCCGAGAGGTGTTCACACATAGTTGGACTATGTTGTATTGTTCATTAGAGGAATCAGTGGTACTTAAGGAGTGCGATGTAACTACAGGGGGAAAACGGTAATATGGCCCAGCTGTACTTATGAGCATCTGTGAAGAGTCATCGTACTCATGATTGGTTATATTCGATGGACACAAAAATATATCTGTGGTAGGAAAAGTTCAGTTGTTGGTCTTTAGTGGAATGCCTCATAGTCAACAAATGGTGGATCTCGTGGCTAAAGAGTTTAGTCAGCTATTCACAGACCGTTGGAGCTTCGAGCCACAGGTCCAGTAGGTCCCTTGGATAGCTTGGATAAAGTCGAGAACCAGTATTTGGGTTAATTTGAAATGTTCAAATTGATAAGAGGAAGTTCGATTATATATGATATAATTGGACTGGTTAATTATATATGATATAATTGGCTAAATGTATGAGATACATTATTTTGGAGGAAATTAGATATAAATATGACTTATATCAAGTAGAGGAGAAAATACTATAGTAGATATGTGATAACAAACTATAGGATACAAATATAATATGATTATATTTATTAATAATTAGTTTATTAATTATATGATAATTAATCCAAAATTCACGTTCGGATGTGGGTTAGTGGGATTCGTCGGTTATTGTAACTGATGAATTAAAATGAAAAATGTTTTCATTTTGAATTGCCCGGAGTTCAATCGCCCCGAAGAGAAAAGAAGAGAGCACGCTGGTGTTTCCTAAACGATCGCTTAAGAAAATCGAGAGCCTATATGATAGTCGCTCTTCATCTAGACGATCGTCTACCTCGCGCCTAAACAATCGCACACTGTTGCCTACACGATCGTATAGCTTCTCTAAACAATCGTATAATGTGCCGATTTTGCTAAACGATCGTATACCTTTTCCTAAACGATCGTTTAGTAAAACCTACACGATCGTATATCTTCTCCTAAACGATAAGTTGTCTGCTATGTGATAGCGTCTTTTTCCCTCCCACTTGCTTATCGCCTACAGATTCGTGTTTCCTCCTTCCTCTACCAAATTCACCAAAGACCACCCTTTGGGTTTTCACTCCGAGAATATCCGGGACTCTTTACTGGTGGTGTTGTCCCTATGGCATTTATGTTCGCGGTTGTTTGTGTTGCTGCAGTCGACGCTTTCGTTGGGCGTTGGTAGATCGCATGGAGGTTTTCCGCTGCTTTAAGTGCTGAAGTTTGAAGAACGTCTTCAACTGGTGTAGTACTCTTTCCCTTGTTATTTTGTTGTTCATAACATGCCAATAATTATTGTTTATTTTCATAACTGTTTGTATGAATGTATCATGTTGTATTTCGGTCATTGTGAGGTCGGAGCAATTCGAACGTGCTCATGGAACTCTTCGGTAGGAGATCCTTCATGTTCGAGGTAGACATTTGGGCTTCAGACAGACTTGAAAAATCTTCATCTGGTATGATTTCTTGATCCCTTTAGCATTATGAAAGTATGTTTGAATGTATATACGTTAATTCTGTCACAATGAATTGGAAAGATCCGCTTTCGCTCATAGGTACTCTTGAATAAAAGTTCCTTCAGTTTGTATATGTCAATACCAAGGTTAATGGAGAGAGTGTTTACAGTAAATGGGAGTGGGACGTGTGTCAACACATCCCACAGTCTCTCACATTAGTTTGTAGTAAATTTTCATGCTCAACCTCGAGGCACCTTTGCATGTGTCCCCCTACGGATGACATTTGCATGACTCTGTACTCAAACTCCAGAAATGGATAGGATTTCTTTAGTTTTTGTTCCAATCAGTTTTTCCCTATAGTTGGTTCATCGAGGCAGAAATCTTGAATCTTAAAATAAGGGGTTACACTTATAAGAAAATGTTAAGCTAGTTAACAGTTTTTGGACTGAATAATGGTGACTAATAGTTACAGTAACAAGGAGTTGTTCTGTATATTGGTTGAGATGGTCTCATTTCAATGAAGAGGTATCTGATCCCCCTATGGTGGTTTTTACCCTGCCACACTGAGACATCATTGCAAAATAAATGTCACATAAAGTGCATTAAGTTATTTTGCTAAATTTGATTAGTTTTTCCAAATGAGTAATGCTTGAATACTAATATAAATAAATCATATATTTTACAAAATGACTTCTGCAATGTTAAACATGCTAGCCGTCGATAAGTTAACGGGTGATAATTACATCACTTGGAAAACACGACTAACACAGTTTTAATCATCAATAACCTGAGATTTGTCTTTGTAGAGGAATGTCCTCCAATCTCAACTCCAAAAGCCGCTCGAAACGTTCGAGAGGCATACAAGCGTTGGGTACGAGCAAATGAAAAGGCCCGAGCATATATCTTGGCAAGACTTTTAAAGTCTTGGCCAAGAAGCATGAGCCCATTATCACTGCTTGTGAGACCATGGAGTCCCTGCGGTGAATGTTTGGACAATTGTTTTCTTAGCTCAGGCATGATGCTCCTAAATTCATCTTCAATGCTCGTATGCAAGAAGAGGCATCTGTTTGAGAATATGTTATCAACATGGTGGTCCATTTTAATGTGGCGGAGATGGATAGGTATGTCATCGATGAGGCCAGTCAGGTTAGCTTCATTTTAGAAATTTTACCCGAAAGTTTCCTATAGTTCCGTAGCAATGCTATTATGAACAAGATTGACTATAACCTGACCACCTTGCTCAATGAGGTACAGACTTTCCAGTCCTTGACGAAAGTCAAGGAATAGAAGAGAGAGGCAAATGTTGCCTCATCCTTTAAGAAGTTCTTTAGAGGTTTGACCTTGGAAACTAAGTCTGTGTTTTCTTATTCCAGCACCAAAAACTGAAAGAAGAAGAAATGGGGAAAGGGGAAAACTAACCCACCAGTTGCTGCCCAGAAGGGCAAGAAGGCCAAATCTACAAAGGGAATTTGTTTCCATTGTAACCAAGAGGGATATTGCAAAAGGAATCGCCCCAAATACTTGGTAGAAAAGAAGAAGTCCAAGTAAGGTAAATGTGATTTACTTGTTTTGGAGACTTGTTTGGTGGAGAATGATGATTCTGAAGGAACTCTTATACAAGAGAACCTCTGAGCGGAAGCGAATCTTTCCAAAAGCATTGTGACAGAATTACCACATTTATATTCACACATACATATATGCATCAAACTACTAAATTACCAGCATGCTAGAAGATAAATAAACAAGAGATCGAGTAAACTTACCAGTTGAAGACTCTCTTCACAGCAAATCTTGCTCTCTCCATGAACGGACGCTCTTGCTCTCACTGGAACGACAAGCTGTCGTTCAGGAAAATTCCGGTCGTCTACCACGAATGGATTCCACAAGAACAGACGAAAGATGGGGATGACACCACCACTCGGAACCCTTATTATTCTTGGAGTGAGAATCCAAAGAGTGGACTCTATTCGAATTTTGTAGAGAGGTGGAGGAAAAGAGATCGTACACAACGATTAAGCAAGTGGGAGAAAGCTAAGTCTATCATATAGAAAAAGTGCTTGATTGTTTAGGTGAGGTACACAATCGTGTAGGAAAAAGTAAGCGATCTCTATACGATCGTTTAGGAAAATGTAGGCGATTGTTTAGTAGATGCGCATGCGCGCGTAAGCGATCGTCTAGTAAAAGTGAGTTATCGTACATGCTCTGATTTACTAAGCGATAGAAAGCAAAACACATCGTAAGCTATTAACCATGTTCTTTACAAAATGAAAAAAATTATCATTTTATTCTTTAGTTACGAAAACCGAATGGAACTTCCCACTAACATATAGTTATGGAGAAAACGACGGCCAATTATCCCATAACTGTCCAATTAATAAATAATAAATATAATCATATTATATTCATTAACCTATAGTTTGATATCATATATCAACCATTGTGTTTTCTTCTTTACTAGATATAAATCATATTTATATCCAATTTCCTCCAATTAATGTATCTCATACATAAAGTCAATTATATCATATACAATTAACTAGTTCAATCATATCATTTATAATCAAACTCCTTCTTGTCAATTTGAACATTTCAAACTGACCCAAAAACTGACTCTCAACTTGAATTCAAGCTACCAAAGGGACCTTATGAATCTATGGCTCAAAGCTCCAACGGTACGTGAATAGCTGACTAAACTCTTTAGTCACGAGATCCATCATCCGTTAATTGCCAAGCATTCCACTAAAGACCGACAACTGAACTCTTCTTACCACAGATATATTTGTGTGTCCATCGGATATAACCAATCATTAGTACGTAACCCTTCACAGATGCTCGTAAGTATAACTGGGCCAATTTACCCTTTTGCCCCTGTAGTTACATCTTACTTCTTAAGTACCACTGATCCCTCTAATGAACAATACAACATAGTCCTACTATGTATGAACACCTCTCGGGCCATGAGAATGTATGTGGCGCCATATTGCTTAAGCCTAGAGATCAGCCCTTAAGGGAGCAATCTATCTACTTACCCCTGCTTCGGGGAAAGAGTGAATTCCATCTTATGTAGCTGAGTTCCCAGCTCCCAAATCAGATGAATCCCCAAAGTGGTAGGTTTGAGTCGGTGACTTGGCCACTCGCACCCATGCAAATCAAAGAACCATTCTCAATGGTAGAAGTTCCCAACTCACTTAGGATTGAGGTCATGTTACCTATGGTCATCCTAGTGAAGTGAAGTCTCTATCATGAACGACGTTATATAACGAGACGTTAACACTTCGTGTTCAAGTCTTATACAAAATCTTTATATAGGATGCTCCTGCTCACATGTCCCCACACGAATGATCAGGATCATACCATCTGTGGCAAATCACAACATTTGTAACCATTCCACAAAGCGGGCCGCATCTATAGCATTACCAGGATAAGGTTTCCTTCCTATATCCATATATTATAGACCATTTTGGTTATCACTTAAGACAAGATCCACTTGTATGTCATCACATACATGCTTAAGTTACATAATGACAGCCAGGGATTTTAGTTTATTGGTTTGTGGTAAAACAAATAAAATATCCAATGTGCAAAGTCAAGAGGTGAAGTAAATATCATATATTATACATCAAAAGCGTTCGTACAAAATGTATTTGCAAACTATAGGACACGAGACTTTAGGGCGTCATCTCCAATAGATTTAGCATGGATAATAGATTCATACGCCACTAACCATGTTTGCTCTTTATCTCAGGGAATTAGTTCCTGACAACAGCTGGAGGCTGAGAAAATGACGATACGTGTTAGAACTAGGCACGTCGTCTCAGCTAGGATAGTAGGAGGACTCCGACTTACTTTATAGAAAAGTTATATTTTTTTGCACAATGTATATGTAGTTTTTGATTTAAAGAGGAACTTAATTTTTGTAAAGTTTTTAACTAAACAACATTATTCTGTGCATTTTTCTTTAAATAAGGCGTTTATTTCTAAGAATGGTATAGAACTTTGTTCTACTAAGTTGGAAGAAAATGTTTATGTGCTAAGATCGTTAGCAACTAAAGTTGTCCTTAATACTAAATTTCTTAAAACTGCGATAACTCAAAATAAAAGATAGAAAATTTCTTCTAAGGAAAATGCTCATCTTTGGCACCTAAGGTTAGAACACATAAATCTCAATAGGATTGAGAGATTGATTAAGAATGGACCTCTAAGCAAGTTAGAAGAAAATTATTTACCTGTATATGAGTCATGCCTAGAAGGCAAAATGATTAAAAGATCTTTTACTAGAAAAGGTCACAAGGTCAAAGAACCCTTAGAACTTGTACATTTAAACCTCTGTGGTCTGATGAATGTTAAGGCAAGAGAAGGGTTTGAATATTTCATCACTTTTGCTGATGATTATTTTAAGTATGAGTATGTTTATTTAATGCAACATAAGTTTGAAGCCCTTGAAAAATTCAAGAAGTGTAAGGCTGAGGTTGAAAATGCATTAAAAAAAACTATTAAAACATTTCGATCTGATTGAAGGGGAGATTATTTAGATCTAAAATTCCAAGACTATTTAATAGAACATGAAATCGTATCCCAACTCTCAACACCTAGTACACCTTAGCAGAATGGTGTGTCAACAAGGAGAAATCAAACCCTTTTATACTTGGTACGATCTATGATGAGTTATGTTACTTTACCTGCTCGTTTTGAGGTTATGTAGTACAAACTGCAGCTTACATTTTGAACTGTGTGTTGGGGTTGATGCCCTAAATCTCGTAGGGTCTTATAATTTGTAATTGTAATGTACAAACATTTTATTTATGTAATAAAATATGTGATGTTTTATTTCAAAAATTAGTTGCACTAACCACAAACCAATAAACTAACATCCAAGATTATCTTTGTAGCTTGAACACATATGTAGAGACATACATGTGGATCATGGTTAAGTGATAATCTAAATGGTTTGTAGTAGATGGATAAGTTTGGATACCTTATCCTTGTGACATTACGAGTATGACCCACTTTGTAGATGTTACAATTGTTGTAAAGTGCTACAATTGATGATCATTCATGTGGAGACATGTGAGTGGAGATATTCTATACAAAGGAGTTTGTATAAGACCAGACCACGAAATTTCTAGTCTCATTATATAACATCTTCATAATAGAGACTTACATTTCACCAGGATGATCATAGGTAACATGACCTGTATCCTGAGTGAGTTGTGAACTCTTGCCTATGAAAGTGGTTCTTTTGATTTCTATGGATGACAGTGGCCAGATCGCCGACTCAACAAGCCTACCAATTTGGGGATTAGTTTGATTGGGGATCTGCGAACACAACTACACAAGAATGAATTCACTCTTTCCCCAATGTCAGGGCAAGTAGATAAATTGCTCCTTTAACGGCTGATTCTTGGGCTTGAATAATGTGGCAGCACACTCTCTCCTAGCCCAATAGGGGTTTGATCATAGTTAAACTATGATTTATTGTTCATTAGAGGGATCAGTGGTACTTAAGGAGTTAGATATAACTACAAGGGCAAAATGGTATTTTTGGTTCAACTGTACTTACGAGAAATTTGTGAAGGGTCATCGTACTGTTGATTGGTTATATCCAATGGACACATAAATATGTCTGTAGTGCGAAGAGTGTAGCTGTCGGTCTTTACTGGAGTGTCCGACAGTTAGCGGATGGTGAATAATTTAATTAGAGGAGTTTAATTAATTATCCACGTATCATTGGAGCTTCAAGTGACAGGTCCATGAGGTCTCATTTGTAGCTTAACGAGAATTAATGAGAATCAATTTTTGGATTAATTTGAATTGTTCAAATTAATCGAGGGAATTAATTATATGTGATATAATTAATTTAATCTAATTATATATGATATAATTACTATAATATATTTTGATACATTATAATATAAAGTTTATTTGAGAGGAAATAAATATTTGAAAACGATTTAAGTATTAATTCATTCATATAATTAAATTTAATGTAAATGAGAGTTATATTAAATGTCATTGGTGAGAGAATAGAAACTATAGGTTATATTGTATTTGATACAATATTGAGTCTATAGATTATGTGTTATATTTGATATAAATATAGTTTAATATATATATATATATTGTATGATAAGGTAGTTATCATATAAATATATATTAAATTGATTTATAAAAATAAATTAATTTAAAAATAATTTTAGGAGGGAGTTGCCTCCCCCTTTTTCTCTAAAAAACGTGCTAGTGCGGTAGAAAGAAGTTGTTCTTCTTCTTTCTAGTGTTTTTTTTACAAGAGATAAAGACACAGAAAAGTTCTGTGAGAATTGCTGAATATCATCTCTTCCTCTCAACACTCTCAAATCTCTTTTTTCGAAAATAGCCAGAGCCCACAAAACTCCTAGATTCTCATCTAGAGAATATAAAGGAAACATTTTTGGTGGTGCCCTCACTGATAGTTAGAGGGTTCAAGATTGTTCGTGACAAGTTTTGAAGAAGGAGCCTCATGAAGAAGAGTTCTTCAAGGGTAAGGGTTCTTAAACTCTTTTACTATTATGCAATTTCTGATTTAAAGCATGCCACGATTTTCTTTTAAATGCATAATCTGTATGTTCTTGCTGTAAAATTTATGTTCTGTAAATTTTGGGTATTTGGCCCGATCCTATGCTTTAGCTCAAAGACCTTCAATGGATCCTTTACTGTGTTCCTTCCAAGAGTATTACTGAATCACCTTTGGAATTATGGAATTGTCATAAGGTAGTTTATACCATTTGAGGATTTGGGGTTGCCCAACACATGTATTTGAGGGAAATCCTAAGAAATTGAAACCTCATTCTACCTTTTTATAGGTTACCCTAAAGGAACGACAAATGGTTACTTATATAATCCTAAGAATAATAAGGTATTTGTGTCGACAAACGCTACCTTCTTAGAAGAAGATCACATAAGGGAACATAAGCCCCACAGAAAGATCGTGTTGAATGAGTTTTCCAGTGAAACTACTGAACCTTCAACAAGAGTTGTTGAAGAGCCCAACATCTCAACAAGAGTTGTTGAAGTTGGTTCATCTAGTAGGTTACATCCATCTTAAGTGTTGAGGGAGCCTCGACGTATTAGGAAGGTTGCGAACCCGACTGTTCGTTAGAGGGGTTTAACAGAAACCCTAGCTATCATAGCTGATGGAGATGTTGAGGATCCATTGTCTTACAAGAAGGTAATGGAGGATGTTTACAAAGATGAATGGATCAAAACTATGGATCTCGAAATGGTGTCTACGTACTTCAATTCAGTTTGGGATCTTGTAGATTAACTTGATGGGATAAAACCAATAGGTTGTAAGTAGATCTACAAGAGAAAATGGGGTGTTGGTGGGAAGATGCAAACCTTCAAGACTAGACTTGTGGCAAAGGATTATACCCAAGTTGAGGGAATCGACTATGAGGAGATTTTCTCACCTGTTGCCATATTGAAGTCTATCTAGATACTCTTGTCGATTGCCTTATATTATGACTATGAGATTTGGCAAATGGATGTCAAAACTACTTTTCTGAATGATAATCTTGAGTAGGCCATTTATATAGAGCAACCTGAAGGTTTCAATAGTTTTTCTTGTGTTGTATGTAAACGATATCCTACTTATCTGGAGTGATGTGGGTATGCTGACTGAAATTAAGAACTAGCTAGCGACCCAATTCCAAATGAAAGATTTGGAAGAGGTGTAGTTTGTTCTAGACATTCAGATCTTTAGAGATCAAAAGAACAAAATGTTGGCCCTGTTTTAAGCATCGTACATTGACAAGATGCTTGTCAAGTTTACGATGCAGGACTCCAAAAGGGGTTTACTCCCTTTCAGACATGGAGTTATTTTGTCTAAGGAACAGTGTCCTAAGACACCTCAAGAGGTTAAGGAAGTGAGACGGATCCCCTATACATCGACTATTGGTAGCCTGATGTATGTGGTTTTATGTACTAGACCTAACATCTGCTATGCAGTAGGGATAGTCAGTAGATATCAGTCTAATCCAAGATTTGAGCACTAGACCGTTATTAAGAATATCCTCAAGTATCTTAGGACGAGAGACTACATGCTCGTATATGGTTCTAAGGATTTGATCCTTACAGATAAAGATTCTAGGAAATCCACATCAGAATCAGTGTTCACTTTTAACATATGGGCAGTAGTTTGGAGAAGCACCAAGTAAGGGTGCATTAGTGACTTCACTATGGAGGCTGAGTACGTGGTAGCTTGTGAAGCTGCTAAGGAAGCTACATGGCTCAGGAAGTTCCTGACTGATCTGGAAGTAGTTCTAGACATGTCTAAGCTCATCACCCTTTCTTGTGATAATAATGGTGTTGTGGCTAATTCCTGAGAGTCTAGAAGTCACAAGCGCCGAAAGCACATAGAGCGGAAGTATCATCTCATTCGAGAGATTGTGCATCGAGGGGATGTGATTGTTACGCAGATAGCTTTAAAGCCAACGTTGCCGATCTATTTACAAAGGTCTTCACGGCTAAGGTGTTTTAAGGTCACTTGTAGAGTATGGGTCTACAGGACATGCCACATTTAGTAGAGCCGTCGGTCTTTAGTGGAGTGACTGACAGTTAATGGATGTTGAATAATTTATTTAAAGGAGTTTAATTAATTATTCAAGTACCATTGGAGTTTCAATCTATAGGTCTATAAAATCCTCTTTATAAGTCAGCTGAGATTATTGAGAATTAACTTTGAATTAATTTGAATAGTTCAAATTAATTAAATTCAAATTAATTGAGGAAATTAATTATATATGATATAATTGATTTAAATTAATTATATGTGATATAATTAGTATAATGTATTTGATACATTATAATATACAGTTTATTTGAGAGAAAATAAATATTTGAATATGATTCAAATTTTAATTATGTGAATTGAATTTATATAATTAAATTTAATATAAAATTGATTTATATTAAATATCATGAATGATTAAGAGAATTAAACTATAGGTTATATTGTATTCGATGCAATATAAATCTATAGGCTATGTATTATATTTGATAGTTATATATATATATAATAAATTAGTTATTATATATATATATATATATATATATATATTATTTATTAAATTAAATTATTTTTAATTTATTTTTAAAATTAAAGGGAGGGAGTTACAACCTCCCTCCTTTTAACTCTCTAAAAAACATGGGGATATGGGGAGTTTTAATTTGACGGACTATTCATTCTTCTCCACAAAAGATTTCACAGAATCGTGCTATGTGCGTGTTTTTTCTGGGTTTTCTTACAGAAATCTTCCCTGAAAAATCTCCTCCCAAATTCTTCCTCTCTCTTCCCAAAAATATTAGAGCCTACACACTCTTGAGAATTCTACCCTACAAAGAATATATGAGGCTCTTTTTTGGTAGTTTCCAAATCTTTATGATTACTGTACTTCTTTTTCGAGGAGATTCGGTGAGTTCGTGGAATTTTTTCTAACCCTAATTCCCTCTTCTTAACACTCTGAAAAATTATTTAATGTTGATGCATAATTTTATTCTGTAAAATTTACATTTCTATGAAAATTGGGAACTGGGAACGATACCCACTTTGTAGTGGACCTAGTAGTTCCTTCACCATTTTTTTCGATGCCACAAATTTGGAGAATTCTTTTCTTCGATTGCATTTAGCTCAGAAGAACATATACTCAAGTTTTTTTTATATACAAAAAGCAACACAATTCACCTCAAGCAACTATTATTTAACCCTTAGACAATTTCCACTTAGCATCACCGAAGGTATGTCGAAATCCTTCTTAATTAAGGACATTTGTAGATAACAAGTTAGGGTGTAAATCAAGAATATGGTGCACATTCTTTAATGTAAGCGTGCACCTAACACTTATCTTCACATGAATATCAAAATCAAAATCATCAGATTGATAGTTCATGAAATACTCGTTTTTAGGAATATAATAGCATGAAACACCTAAATCTACCAGCCACTCTGTGTTTGAACTCTCTGCATGATGACACTCACTAGTTGTACAAATCAAGGTGACAACATTATCACTCTGAGAAATAATTACTACAGTATTTTTATCATTTTCTTCTTTGTGTGAGTCTTGCTTCTTACCTTGTTCTTTCTTCCAACGATAGCAATTTTTTTTATATGACCAGGCTTGTTGCAGTAATGATATGTCCTAGTCTCGTTGTCTCTAGACTTGGACTTTCCCTTTGAGTTATCATGACCTTTGGGTCCCCTACTCTTATTTCTTCCATGATTCTCAACAACAAAAGCATGTGAATAATCAACTCCCATCTCCTTTCTTCATATCTCTTCATTGAACATGGTTTGTTCGTTAACAACCAAAGACAAAACATCATATGGAGTAAAGTTACTAATAGTCACAACCAAGGTTTCCCAATTGTCTAGCAAAGAACTCCTCAAGAACAAAGCCTGCAATTCATCATCAAGATCAATCTTCATAGTAGTCAACTTATTAATAATATCTTGAAAGTCACTAAAATGCTAAATAACAGACTTCTTACCTTTCACTTTCAAATTAATAAGTCGATTGATTAATGAAGCTTTGTTATGTTCGGTTTTCCTTTCATTAAGACCTTCCAATTTCTTCCATAACTTATATGGGTCGGACTCCATAGAAATATGGTTGAAAATGCTAATATCAACTCATTGCCTAATAGTTCCCAAAATTTTTCACTTTAACTTTCCCTAATCATTTTCTTCCATTTTCTCTACTTTTGTTGGTTTACAAATCATGCCATCAACTTTTGTGGTTGTTTCAACGAGAACAAATAAATGTTTGCAATACAAAAAATTCTCCATCATTGGTCTCCAGATGGAATAATTGGTTGATGTCAATTGAACCATTGAACTACCTCCTCCATTACTAGTAGACTCTATAACGATGATTAAATTAAAACCCGCAAATGATAAGACCCAAATAATATATCAACAACCCACTAGGATCACCTCCAAGACAATCAACCAACAATGGACAACAATAAACCATAAAACTTTGGAAGACTAAAAGCAAAGAGCACGCACAAATTATACGTGAAAAACCTCTTGGATGTGAAGAGTAAAAATCACGGAACATGTGAGGAGTCCACCCTTGTCAACTTCTCTTCTTATGATAAAATCGAGGAAAAAGAGCACAAACCAGTCTTACAAAGATTCACTACCCACCAACACTTTCATGCATAAGAGATTAATACTTGAGAGATAAAAAGAATGAAAAATCACCTAGTGTTATAAATTCTGGTCAGCAGCAATTATGGAAAAACCAGAGCTCTCCAAAAAACGATCCAATAGTTCAAAACGAGGCCCTATGTGTCCTAAACAGCCTCATCAAATTTCAACATGATCCAACGGTTCAAACTCTGGCAATCGATAACTTTGTTGAAGCTGTCACTGAAAAACCAAATTTCACAACCCTATGTCTTTCTCTCCGATTTTCGGTCTCTTTTTTTCATTCTCTTCCTCCTTAGGTCATACTCATATCACATGAAGGAAAATCTAGGACTTCCAGAATGGGCCAACCTAGAAATTAGCCCCAATTGGGCTGAACATATTACCTAATATTTTGGGCTCACAAAACACCAGTTTAAAAATAAAGATTTTCTTGTTCAATAAGTGGGTTGGTCATCTATAACAAGAGGAAGATGAGCAAATGAAAAACTAACACTATCTATTTGATTTTCACATTTTTCGTAATTAACATTAAGTCTTTTAATTAACAAAGTCTTATACACATGTGAAAGTTTTGCTTTAATAATTTGATTCAATTATTAATTTGGGGAGTATAGATTGCCCATTAGAATTGACACAACCCTAAAGAGATAAATTGATTTCTTTTTGAAATTATTATATGTGGCCTGTTTATGGACAAAATCTATTATGATTTCAATCTTAAAAATTACAAATAGAATCCCTTAGTTGTTAAATCACATCTTTCGTTATTATTGTTGTTGTAATAGTACTACATTAGTTATAGTTAACTCTGATTTATTTCTGTTCTATTATCAATTTAAATTTCGTTGTATTTTTTTAAGATGGTTTCTTTGGTTTGATACCTCCTATATCATGTCCATGAAGACAATAAAGTTTTTTCTTCATTGCAAGGATTGAATCTATAGTGTATATATATATTTTAAAAAACTATATTAGTTTTGTAATTTCTTTTCTAAAAAAAGCCAGTTATCATATAAACTTGAGGTGGTCGTTTTTTGTTTTTCCGGTAAACAAAATGTGAAAAAAAAGGATTTGATATAATTAGATATAATGTAACAAAAAATTCTTTCTTTAATTACACAGACAAATAAAAAAAAACGTTTTTGAAAGTAGATATAATAAGATTAAATTGAACCCTTCATTAAATTTAGGGGAAAAAAAAATACATTTTTGGTCTTTAGGTTTTGGGTCTAGTTTTTATTTAGTCCATAGGTTTCAAAATGTTACACATTTAGTCCTTAAATTTTGGGTTTGGTTTCAATTTAGTCCCCATGTTTAAAAATATTATAATTTTACCCTTAACATTTAAGTTTTGTTTTAATTTGGTCCCTAGATTTCAAGAGTTACATTGTTAACCTCGATTTTATAGTAAATACTCATTTTCCACCTTTAGTGTTAATGTAAGTTAATAAATTTAAAATAATTAATATAACTATAATTAATTAAGTTTCACTATTTTTCAACATGTTCAAAATTAAATTTAAAATTTGACTTTATAATTATTTTAAATTAATTAAGAGACATTGACGTCAATGATTCAAAATAACTATTTAATGAAAAATGGAGGTTAAAAATATAAAATCTTGAAACTAAGAACCAAATTGAAAAAAACTCAAATCTCAAAGGTACAATTGTAACATTATGAAATTTATGCACTAAATTGAAACCAAATTCAAAATTTAACTATGATCAAATAGAAATTAGATCCAAAATCTATAAGAAAAAAAAAAAAAAAACGTATTTTCCCTTAAATTTATGGGTACAAAATCTTCGTAATAAACAGCCTACCCTAAATTTAGAATATTTAAAACGCAATTTTTATTATTTCTTCATAAATCACTTTAAATCTTAATAATAATAATAATAATAATAATAATAATAATATAGGTTAGCTGCCCCCTCCCAACCCCCCTCCACTCTCGAGATTTAATCCAACCAACCAATATTTATTGGTCTTAAAAAGATTGATTGAAGTGGAGGAAAGTTAAACCGGAAAATGTTGCTGTAATCTTTTATTAATTTGGACTAATTTTGAAAATTGGAACTTCTTTTTTAAAAGGAAAATAGAAAGTTTTGTCGTAACTTCTTTTATATAATAAAATAGAAAATATAATTTAATAATATTTTGCTTCAGACAAATTTCAAAATTTAGTATTTCTTAATCTCTCTGTGTGTGTCTCTCTTTTCGTGTGGTTGAAATATAATATAAACGGATATCGAGGGGGAAAATTAATTTAATAAGAAATTTAAATAAATAAATAAATAAATAAATAAAAACGTGACCACACTACGGTACAGGATTGGCAAGCCCCATTAGATTAGGCCACCAATAATTTTAACATCGTACCGATTACTGAAACACCAAAAGCTTTTGTCTAAATCACGCCTAGGTTTATGACTGTGGACCCCACACAAGTTTTTCTTTTTAATTTTATTTTTAGTATAATAAGGGGAAGGATTTAAGTGCCCATTTGATAAAGAATTGAAAAAGAAAGAGATCCATGAAAACAAAGTTGAGTTTTATGTTTTTAAATATGTGTTTGGTAGTAGATTTAGAAATTAAATTCTAATTAAATAATTGTTTAAAAACGTGTTTGATATTATATATTTATAAATTATAAATCTAATGGTAGGAACTCACTAATATTTAGTAAATAATAAATTATTATTAATTTATTTACAAAGATGATTTATATTAAGAAGTTATATAATTATTATTTTTTAATATTATATAATTCATAACACATCATATAATACATATTAAATATTTTAAAAAATTAATTGAGCTTATAACATGACATATTGTATTTATGAATTTTTTATTTTTAATGAATATAATTTTACATTTTAAAATCTAAGACTCAGTATCTGGATAAAATAAAAACATAAATATGTTGTTTTTAAAATTTACACTATTTGAGCTACAGAATCTGAAAACAGTTTTCAAAAATAGAATTTGAGTTGTCTATCAAACATGTATTTGTTGAATTCAATGAATCTGAAAACATAAAACGAAATCTTTACTCTCTACCAAACAAGCCATAAACTAGAGACTATGATGAAGGATTTAAACTAAAGATTTTATAATCGTTAACATATATTATATGTCAGTTCATTTTATTCAACTTTTTCATATTTAGAAGTTTACCACTACAACAAGGGATTCATGTTTAAATTTGTAATGGTTGATAACTAACATACATGTCGACTAGATTTGAGGTTAAATTTTCATACTTTACGTTTTGAAAATCGTTTAAATATAATTTTTTTTAGGAGATCGAATCTTACACCTCTAAAATATGTAAAATATCCGAAAACTACCTAGATTAAAGTAAGATGGTAATAAAATAAAAGGTCTAAAATAATATGTTAACTATTTTTGATTTTTTTTTTTAAAAAAACTTTTATGAGTGTTTTTCTCACTAATATATAAACATATATTTTGTAGAGACTAACGAGGAAGAGAGAGGAGGAGGGAGAGATATGGAGCACTAGTGGAAGTGCTAGCAAAGTTCCTTAAAGGCAAAAGATAAGAGAATAAATGAAAACAAAAGAGGAAATTGACAAATCTCATGTCCAATCATTAAAATAAACGAATATAATATTAATATAATTTTCCAAGTCAACTAACTAATAATTGTCGTCTATTACTAATGTTTGCAATTATGACTTCATTCCAACAAAAATGAATATTCGTCAAAATGAGATACTTCAGCTCACATCAAGTATGTACTAATCTTTTCAATTTCTCTCATTTTTTTCTATTTATTTTCTTGATTGGCGGTTTTTTTCTCCATTATTCATTTATAACGTAGTATTTGATTACTACTCATATTATCATATTAAGTTTTGAGAAAAAATGAAAAGAAGAAAGATTACTCGTGCTTAGAAAATATTATTTTATTTGGACTAATTTAATTAATTTTAATTTGACATGAAGTTGAAGACTAGACCAAAGTAAACATAGCTCAATTAGCATGTTAATGTTTAAGAGGTATGTGGTTCAAATCTCTTATCTTATTGTACTAAAAATAAAAATGAAAAGAAGTTGGGGATCAGAAATTCTGTTGGTGGGGTTGATAAACTTGATTTTGTAATGATTTGTATTTATAGTAGAGTACAATCCCTAATGTTTACTCTTTGATTATTTTTTTTTGTAAAATGTAAATTTAACTCGAGTGTTTTATAGTTTGTTTCTGAATATAGATTTGTCTCGAGAGTTTTACATTGTTCTCGAATGTGAATTTGTCTTGAGAGTATTACAACTTGTTTTCGAATGTAGATTTTTCTTAAGGGCTTAAAGTTTGTTCTCAATATTAACTCTTGAACTTCAATTGAGGTATTCAATTCTTCAAACATATTTTTTTACCAAAATCTTCAATCTTCAAGTCTTTGGTTCAAAAAGTCTTCATGAATTTTTGGAGAGTCTTGGTCTCTAAGGCATTTTTTTAAGAATTCTCTTACGTTTTGAAGTTTCTACGAGTTTTCCTCTCAAGATTTAAACTTCGGACCTTAACAATAGACAACTCATCTATTTATAGAGCTTTTCGTAGATAGTGTGGGCTCAAGCTTAGTTGGCTTGGGTTGAGCTTGAGCTTTATTGGTTTTGGCCTTAATACTTTGGACTTGAAATGTGTTAGACTTTAGGTCTAACCTTTAGGACTTTGGGTTTAATTATTATTTAACGAATCCATTTAACTGAGTAACCTCGGTTCAAATACCACATGATCCAATTTGATCAAACTAGGCTTACTTTTAATCGAATGACCATGATGAAGTTTGGAATTACTTTTTTTTCCCTCCAAATTTAATTTCGGACATATGGTAATTTATAATTAGTCCCACTTCTAATAATATATAATTTATTCTTCATTTAAAGCTAATGACCTGACAACCTGTGATATTGATCAAAGTTTCTCATTCAACAAATACTCATTCCATATTATTAACAAAGTAAATAAAACATAGAGATAACATTGGTCGTCGCAAATAATCAGACCAAAAGTATTAGCAAATATAATATAATTAAAAAGAATTGTAAATATAGAAAAATTTAGATCTAGTTCTCATAGAGTGATAAACCATATCACTGATAGGAGTTTATTAGGAGTCTATTAGTGATATAGTCTATCATTGATAGATTTTTCTATATTCGAAATTATTTTGAAATATTGCTATACACTTAAGTGTTGGTGCTAAAAGTGTTGTTCATTGCAATTACCCTAAAAAAAAATTAAACATTAGAGTTTATATTCCAATAATTACTTAGGATTACAAAAAATAACCCCCAACCTCGATGAACCTAGGGCACATTACTCAAGTTTTACCACACAAAACCCTAAAAAAACATTTTTATAGAAATCATGATAGTATTAACTAGATTCACACGCGTATTTTCAAGGTAGAGAGTTGGCTCGCGGTAGCATTGTGACACTACGATTTCATAATGCACCTTCATTCCGACTTTGTGGCCACGACTTATTGGAAACATAGTAGAACCTCAGAATATAAATCAAGAGACAAGAGAAGAAGACTGTTCTCTTACTCACACAATTTAGGAGAAATAAAAACTTGAATATTTTTTTAACTTACTTTTCTTGCTTACAAATGAGAAATCTTATACATATTTATACTTATAGAAAAGTATATCAAAAGACATCAACATTAAATATCAATAAATGTGACTCTTCACTAATACATGAGCATTCATCAATGTATTTAGTAATTCATGTATCCAACTATTCCTTGTATGTCAACTAGTCATGTATGTAATAATGTAATTCATGTATTTTAATAAAAGTCTAGATTAGTTTTAGCATCCTCCCTTAATCTAGACTTGAGCAACTCCAAATTTTTTTCCTTCTGAACTTGACAAATAAGTTAAACTTCAACGCCTTTATAAAAATATTTGCCACTTGATCTTGAGGTCTTATAATATTTCACTATCACTTCTCCATCTTTAACCAAGTCTCTAATAAAATGATACTTAATTCTTATATGCTTGCTTCTTCCATGAAAAACTGGATTATTTGATAATGCTATGGCAGAACCATTATTGCAAAATAGAACAATCTCACGTCTTTGAGTACACTTCAATTCTTTCAACATCCACCTAAGCCATAAAGCTTGACATCCAACTGCAGATAAAGAGATATAGTATGCTTCGGTGGTAGAAAGAGCAACAGTAGGCTATTTCTTTGAAATCCATGAAAAAACACTTGAACCAATTCTAGAATCATAATCAGATGTACTTTTATGATCATCCACATTACCGCCTCAGTCACTATCACAAAAATCAGACAACACTGATTTTGAAACTTTCTTGTAATAAATTCAAAAATTAATGGTGCCAAGAATGTAACAAAGAACTCTTTTACCTACATCCCAATGACTTCTTTTCGGGTTTGTCATGAATCTACTTAACATACTTACAACAAATAAAATAGCAGGTCTTGTTATCGTCAAGTACATCAAGCTTCCAACTAAACTTCAATACGGACTTAGATCAACTTCTTCTCCAATATCATTCTTGCTCAATTTGAATTTTGTATCCACAGGCATGTTGCAAGGAAAAACATTTTCCATCCTAAATTTTTTCAACAAATCACGAGCATACTTTTGTGTGAAATGATAATCTCTCCATATTTTTTTATTAACTTCAATTCCAAGAAAATAATGGATGAGACCCATATCACTCATCTCAAATTTCCTTTTCATGGAATTCTCTAAGTCATCACTCAATAGTTTATCATTTCTATTAAAAAGTAATCATCAATGTAGAGTGAAATAATAAGAAACTTTCCATGCTTATCTGGTTTCCATTGTTGGAGTTAAAAGTCCATTTCATGTTAACATATACCAGATACTAAAATCCATTCTTATCTGGTTTCCGTTGTTGAAGTTAAAAGTCCATTTCATGTTAGCATATGAGAATAAGGTATATGAGAATAAGTTATACTCCTAAACACTCTCTATTGAAATCATCGATGAAGGTTATGAAATATCGATTACCTCCGCTTGATATTGTATGCACGAGACCACACAAATTTGTACGAATCGACTCGAGAGGTTTGGAGGCTCTCCAAGCTTTACTAATTGGAAACAGATCTCGGTGATGTTTTACAAGTATACACACTTCACAAATATCTGCCTCATGGTTGATATTTTGTATGCCTCTCACCATATGGTTTTTGCACAAATATGATATTGATCTTCAATTCAAGTGACCATATTGAAAATGCCAAAGCCAAGATGGATCCTTCAATATGTTGCTAAAGTAAGATATTTGTCCATATGTAATTTTAAGAGGAAACATCTTATTAGCAGTCATTTTTACCTCGACAATAAAAACACCGGTCTGATCTTTGATTACACATACACCACCTTCAAATGAAATTTTTAGACCTGGCTGAATCAGTTGGCCAATACTCAGAAGATTATGCTTCAGACTTGAAATATAGTAAAAATATTGAATCCCGATGCGAAAGCGTTTAAACTTTCCGTCTTTGAATTGGGAAGGAAACAACACAAAATTGACTTTATAGACAAGAAAAAAAGGTTAAGTATTTCAACAAAAGAAATTTAGAAAAAAAAAACTTTGAAAACCAATTTCTTCAAGGACCTCTATGAAATTCCTCTGCTTGAACTCTCAATATCACAAACGGATCCCACTAAAAGATTACATAACTATTCTCAGGGCCAGAATCAATGGATTATGGGATCTAAATTGGCGAGGAGTAGATAAATTTTTTTGGAGAGAATAATTTTCTATGAAAGATTAAGAGAGAAAAACAAAAGTTGTAGGGTGGTGAAAATGAAATTTTTCACAAAAGACTTTTTCTGTTTGTGTATAAAACATAAAAACTTATGTAAGGGAAAATAACTTCCTCTCACACTCACTCTTCACTCCCCTACAATTATTTTTAGGGGAATTATTTTTCTAATTAAAATAATGAATTTATTTAATTAATATATATATATATATATATATATATATATATATATATAATCATATTTAATATATAATAAATAATTAAATGAATATTAATTAATTAATTAATTAATCAATATCACATATTATTTCATCATGCATTTAAATCATATAAAAATGTATATCTCTCTCTTAGCCTATAGTTTTAATATGAATCCAATTCATATTAATTTAATATTCGAAGTTTTAATTATAAATCATATTTATAATTAACTATATACTATAATGTACCATTATACATTATAATTTATATTAATCCTGATTAATATAAAATTTTCTAAATTAATTTAAACATTTCAAATTATTTTAACAATTCAAATTATTCCAAAATTAATTGGTTCTTGTTTTACCCTTAGTGAGTTAGTGAAGAGACCTAATGAACCTACAAATTAGAAGCTTTAATGATTTGAGATTAAATTAATCAAACTCTTTAATTAATATTATCATCATTCATTAACTGTAGGTCACTCCACTAAAGACCCACAGCTGCGTTCTTCGCACTGTAGATATATTTCTGTGTCCATGAATATAACCAGTCATTAATAAATAGATCTTCATGAATTGCTCATAATTACAACTTGGTCAAAATTTTCGTTTTACCCTTGTAATTACATCTTTCTCCTTAAGTCCCACTAATCCTCTAATAAACAACTTGTTTATGGTCCTACCATAAACAAATCCCTCTCAGGACAATGAGAGGAAGGAGCCCCTTATTTAGGACCCGAAGTCAATATTTAAGAGAGTAATTCATCTACTTTCCCTAAAGCGAGAAGGAGTGAGTTCCATCTTGTGGAATTATGTTTCTAACTCCCTACTTGGAGAAATCCCCAAAATGGTAGGCTTATTGAGTCAGCAACATGGGTCATTCTCACCCATACATATCAAAGGATTGCCTTAAAAAACAGGAGTCCATAACCCACTCAGGGTTGAGATCGAACTTGAAGGAAATTGGAAGCGAGATTTCCATGAGCAGCGGAACAAGATTATTCCAAATTACAATCATAAATGAACATAACATTTACAATCGACTTCAAACAAGCGGTTATACAAATAATACAGAAATTACAGTATGAAAAACTCAAATGAACAAAGAGAGAAACTCTACGAACATTTGAAGATGTGTCTCCACGCTCCATTGCGTACGACGGCTCGAACAACAGAAACCTCGAACGCTCGATCTACACGACCGCAACACCACAACAAACACAGCATGAACTCTTCGCGCTCGTCCTCAACGATCGCTTCGGCCACGAACTCCTCAGCAACAACACGAACGGCCTCCAGAAAACCTTGATGGTATCGAGTTGAGTTTGACGCCACGAATAAGGCTACCTTGGTATTCTCAGTGTGAGAATCCAGAAGGTGGGCTTTGTTTGGACTTGGTATGAGGTAGGTGAAGGAGGAAACATCGATCGCGTACACGACTGGGCAAGTGAGAGATGGCGGAGACTTATCGTATAGGTCGATGCCCAATCGTTTATATAAAGCTAAGTGATCGTCTAGCAAAAGCCATGCGATCGTTTAGCTCATCGTTTAGCTTCGTCTGTCGTTTACAAACTCTACATGATCATTTACTTAGGGCAAGCGATCGTCTAGCAAAACTATGCGATCGTTTAGTAAATATTGCATGATCGTTTAGCTTGCCACTGCACGATCGTTTAGCTCGCCCAGCCGTCGTTTAGTAAATCCGTATTTACTTGACGACTCTGTGAGTTTCTTTTTTCGCTAAGAGAATAATCTTAAAACCTTTTTCAATCGTTTGTAAATCATCTTTTCAAAATAGAAAAACCACTTTCCTTTTAAACTCACGGTTACTATGAATTCAATAACCACCCACTACTTTGGTTATTAAAGAAAAATAATTAATTATCCAATAGTTAATATTATTATAAATATAAATGATAACCAACTTATCATAATATATTTATAACCCATAGTTTTAATATTTCATCTCATGAAACATATAAGCCATAGTTCTTTTTCTATTCCATGGTACTTAATGTAAATCTCATTTACATTAATCTTCCACTAGATGTATCTCATACATCAAACCGATTATATCATATATAATCAAAATACCTCTTGTCAATTTGAATATTTCAAATCAATACCAAGAACTAATTCTCAACTGAATCCGTTAAGATACCAAGGGGACCTCATGGACTTGTAGCTCAAAGCTTCAACGGTACGTGAATAATCGACTAAACTCTTTAGTCACAGAATCCACATCCGTTAACTGCCAGACACTCCACTAAAGACCGACAGCTGAACTCTTCTTACTACAGATATATTATGTGTCCATCTTAACCAATCAGCAGTGCGATAACCCTTCATAGATTGCTCGTAAGTACAGCTAGGCCAATAACCGTTATGCCCCTGTAGTTACATCTGTCTCCTTAAGTACCACTGATCGCTCTAATGAACATAAATCATAGTCCTACTATGACTGAGTCTTTTCTTCCAAAGAGAAGCTATGGCCACTATGTTCAAGCCCCGGAATCAGCTCTTAAGGGAGCAATCTCTCTACTTATCCCTACTTTGGGAAAGAAGTGAATTCCATCTTGTTGATTGAGTTCCCAGCTCCTAGATCAGACAAGTCCCCAAAAAGGTAGGCATGTTGAGTTGTCAATCTGGCCACTCTCACCCATACTAATTAAAGAATCGCCTTCAAAGGCAGGAGTTGCCAAAACACTCAAGATTGAGGTCGTGTCACCTATAGTCATTTAGGTGAGATGCAAGTGTTTAGTATCAACGACGTTGTATACAGAGTCTAGTCATCTCGTGGTCCATGTCTTATATAAACTCTTTGTATAAGACACCCCCACTCGCACGTTCCCACATGAATGGTTAGAATCTACCATCTGTAGTAGTTTACAACACTTGCAAACCTCTATAAAGTGGGCCGTATCCGTAGTATCACCAGATCAGGTATCCCACCTTAATCCTTATACTACAGACCTATTTAGGTTATCACTTAAGGCATGATCCACTTGTATATCACATATACATGCTTAAGTTTACATAAGATAACCAAGGAGTTCTCTTTATTGGATATGAGTAAATGTCAGAATTAAATAAAACTTATTTTATTCATTAAATAATGTGTATCTTTACAAAACAACGAGACTCCGGGAGAATTAGGACACCAATCCCAACAGAATTACCTATGGCCATCCTATGAAATGTTAGTCTCTTCAATTAACGGTGTTATAAAGAGAGATAAAAACATTTCGTGGTTTAATCTTATACAAACTCTTTGTATAGGATGCCTCAATTCACATGTCTCCACATGAATGATTTGGATCAAATCATTTATAACGACTATTGTAATACTTAAAAAGTGAGTCGTATCCATAGTGTCACTAGGATAAGGTACCCAACCTTATCCATATACTACCTTTTAGGTTATTACTTGAGCATGATCTATTCGTACGTCTACCACATACTATTCAAGATACATAAAATAACCTTGGATCTTAGTTTATTGGATTGAGTTAATGTGTTCTAAATGTCTAACAAAATACTACTTATTTTATTAAATAAATAATTTTTATTTACAAACTACAAATTGCAAGATCCATGAGAATAACACCTCGACCTTTGACTTAAATCTGGTATTATCACCAGCTTTTACTTCACTTTGGAGAGATCATCCAAAGTAAAAAATATACTTTTATTTTCTATCACGTGGTTACTACAATCACTATCAAGATACCATGTAAGCTCTACAAACATCACCTTGAGCACTATATTCAAGAAATAGAATACCTTTATCATTTTTCTCCTCTTTATGCATCATTGTGAAATTCCCATCTCCATTTTTCGGTGCTCAATAGTTTGCTTGAAAATGATATTTTTCTTGCTATTAAAACATTGAATGCGAGAAAAATTACCTCAACCACTTCCTTAGTTTCTACCAAAGTTTCTTCCTTTTCCGTTTCCTCTTCCTTGAGATGAGGAAGAGCTTTCTTGTGGATTTTCAGAATTCACACCATTTTTTTTATCATAGTTTCTTCCACCACCTCGTCTGCCATGAATATCATAGTTTCTTCCACCTCCTTGTCTGCCATTCACAAGTCCCAACACCAACTGCTAATCAAGAGAAAATCCTTGGGGTACTGAACTGGGGATCTACATCTGGGGATCTACATCTACCCGTGGGGTACTTGACTCATTTGTGGAAGTCACATCCTGCTCTACTGAGTCTCTAACTCTTTTCCCTTTTGGATCTGGGTCCCGTCTAGCTTCAGGACCTTCGCTGGTAGGGTCAACATTCCTCTCCTCAGTCTGCTTGCTCAGCATGCCACTTTTCCTCAGCATTTTTGCCTAGTTATTAAGTACACACGTTAGGGACTTACATATTGAACTTAATCTAATGCATGAACTCTCTCTTTCACCCCAAAATCTTATGCTTTAATACTAATCTGGTATCAACTAACTCTTTAACCTTCCCAGAAACTTATGCTCTGATACCAAGCTGTCACACCCCGCCCCAGACCACGCTCTTAGCCTAGGAAAGGGCGTGACTGCAGTAGTTATCAACCATTTTGTTGACACTTACTGCCTAATAACTCTTTCAGAATAACTATGATACCAAGATCTAACTCATATACAGCGGAATGCCTTATAGGCCAAAAAATTATTAATTCAGAAACATAACATGTTTAGAGTAATTACAACGCTAGATTCACAAGTCCCATAGCCCAAAATCTTAGTCCCTATATGAACAACTATAACATGTGTACAATATTTACAGTAACCACCTAACAGACGGGTTACAATATCTTTATCCTTTAGTGGCAGAGTAGATGCAGAGCTATCTTCTGAGGATTTGACTGCTACCTGGGGGAAAGGAAAACATTTGAAAACGAGGTGAACTTGCTAGCCCAGTGAGTGACTTAAGTAAGATAATCGATTCTCATGTAAAAGTCTCAATAAAAAGTTTAAACTGAAATATAAACTTCTACAGTACCTTGTACTGCAGTATAAACATTTTCCAAGCATAAAACATATAAAGCTATTTTAAATCATGAAACAGTAAAACCGTTTCTCAGTTGAGAATAACCTTGCTGTGGTTAAAATAATCCCAACACCAACTACTAGTCAAGAGAGAACCCTTTTGCTCAATCTCTGACTCTAACTACCTTCATGCACGTGGCCATACTAAGTACCGCCATACCTTAGGTACTTCTGCTCAGATACCTTCTCAAATGTCCTTCAATATCGAGCTGTTAGGATACCTTCTCAAACGTCCTTCGGTATCAAGTGGGTTGGGTACCTTCTCAAACGTCCTTCAGTACCAAGTTGGTTAGATACCTTCTCAAATGTCCTTCGGTACCTAGTTGGGCGGATACCTTCTCAAATGTCCTTCGGTATCGCGTTTTAAGTAAAACTAGTCATAAATGACTTTCTCTTTAAAGCAAGTAAAGTACAACACATATAAAAACATGGATTTAAAGATACCGATGCATGTTGGGTATATTTAACACATATAAATAGCTTTTCAACAAACATCCCACACATGCATGCGTTTAAAACATAACTCATGGTTTGCTTGGAAATCACTTTGTAAAACTAGCTGGCATGAGAATAATCTTCTTTAAAACATGATTTCTTTAAAACATTTTAAATATTTTAGTCAAATGTTTTAGTCACTCACCTCGATCGCTTAGGAACTTTTCACTCTAGAATTTCCTTGTTTACCTCGGGCTCCCTTTTTCACCCCTAAAATCCAGATTCAAACTCAGATTACTCATCGTTATAAGCCTTATTTCGAGATACTTCCTTATACAAACATATTCTAAGATTTCTCAAGAAGCTTACCCTAAGATCTGAGCTCAGAAATCCTTGTGGTTTGGCCGAAATCTCAAAATCTTCAAGACTGGCTCAAGCTTACCCGACAGCCTGACCCTTCTGTCTTCTTCTCAGTTTCCAGCCCAATCCATTAGAGCTTTTTCTCCAGCAGCCCTACCCTAAAATCTAGACTTTCAGAAATTTCAAGAGGCTTTGAAATCACCCCAAACTCACAAGTATATTGGGAGAACTTCTCGTCCCAAGTTGATACTGTTTTCCAGATTTCACTGTCCACTGTGTCCCCCTTGAAGCTCTATGATCAACGCATGGATCTTGCTCTCAACGCAATGTTTACTTAGCTCTCCCAGTATTTTTAATGTCTTTTTGAATTGTGATATGAAAAAGAAGTCCTTGGCTCTATTTATAGGCATCCAAACACTCTCCAAGGTCGACACCTCCTACTTGGCTGCATGTCCAAGTGTTTCCTTCTCACACTATCAATGCAATGTTTCAATCAATGCAATCTAAGAGTCTTTGTCCTACATAGCCAACGCATGGGCTTCAATTTGCATGTCCTCTTATGAAACCACCTCATTTGTTTAAGGCTTAAGGTTTCCTCCTAAGAAGACACATGTTTGATGACATCCTCCATGTGACCTCATCCTTCATATACGTCCACAAACCCTTGGTTGTTCAACGCATAGCAACCCTTTGTTCCACTTGGTTTCAACTCACCACCATCGCAACCCAACTTAGTCACCGCAAGCCTTAACCATCGCAAGAGCCAACCACCACCAACACATAGGATGGTCGCTCGTCCTCGATGCATTGCTAGTTCAGCATCACCGTCAGGCTCACTCGGCATGGGCGCATGGCATTTGGCATAGGCGCTGGTCATCGACGCATGGGCGTGTGGCATATGTGCTGGGCATCGCTCGTAGGGCTCGCTCGGCCTCATGGGCGCTTGGCAGGGCGCTCGACGTAGGGCCGCTTCCCCGTATGGTCACTCGACGCATGGGCTGGGTACTTGGCAGAGACGCTTGGCATGGGTGCTTGATGCATGGGCTGGGCGCTCGGCAGAGGCACTCGACGCATGGGCGCTTGGGAGGGTGCTGTGCATTGATGCATGCCACCCTTTCAATGCATGCCTTGCCCGCATCCTCGCCTACCCTTGTGCCATCCAACCTTCCAACGTATCACTTCAACTTTCCTACCACCAACGCATCCATCACCACTCTTTCAACGCATCTATCACAAGTTTTATACTTAGCCAAATTTCCAAGTTTTTCCCCAAAAGTCAAGCTTCTAAATTCACACTTTTCTTCTAATTTTTCACCCTTTTCTCTATCATTACACACTAGTTTCCACATCAACCTACTCACCACACTAGTCTCAGTAGGGAACATACTCAAGTAGAGAAATTAGGATTCGGGGTTCACATTTACCTCCCCTTTATGTAAATTTCTTCCTCGAAATTTCACTACAAGTCCGTCAATTAAACAACTATAGATACTTGTTTCTGATTTGCTCTTTGACTTCCCACATTGCTTCTTCCGTGCTATGGTTTCGCTTTAGTACCTTTACCAATGGGATTGTCTTATTCCTTAAGACCTGTTCTTTTTTATCAAGGATCTCCACTGGTTCTTCTTCGTAAGACAAATTCTCTCTCAACTGTACTGGTTGCTCAGACAACACATGGGTAGGATTTGGCACATACCTTCTAAGCATTGCCACATAAAACACGTCATGAATATGAGATAACTCTGGAGGTAAATCCAATCGATATGCCATTGGGCCAACTCTTTCTATTATCTCGTAAGGTCCAATATATCTCGGGCTTAATTTCCCTTTCCTACCAAACTTGAGTATTCCTTTCCACGGAGATAACTTAAGAAATACTTTGTCACCAATTTCAAACTCCAATTCTCTTCTCCGCTTATCGGCATAACTCTTTTGCCTATCTCAAGCTATCTTAAGATTATCTCTTATAATCTTAACGTTATCTGATGTCTGTTGCACAAGTTCTGGGCCTAGTAATTTCCTCTCACCGACTTCATCCCAACATATCGAAGTTCTACATGGCCTTCTGTATAGTGCCTCATATGGTGGCATCCTGATACTTGAATGGTAACTGTTGTTGTACGCAAATTCGATTAACGACAGATTTGTATCCCAACTACCTTTGAATTGCAATATACATGCTCTCAGCATATCCTCTAATGTCTGGATTGTCCGCTCAGACTGACCATTCGTCTGTGGATGAAAAACGCTACTAAAATATAACTTGGTTCCCATAGCTTTCTGCAAACTAGGCTAAAACTTTGATGTAAACTTGGAGTCTCGATCTGATACAATTGAAACTGAAGCTCCAAACTGACTTACAACTCGGTCAACATACAACTTAGCTAATTGGTCTAGGGTAAAAGTAACTTTAACAGGTAAAAACTTAGCTGTTTTATTCAATCTTTCCATAATTACCCATATACCATCATAGCTCGTTGGTGTCCTAGGTAACCCAAACAGGAAATCCGTTGTAATATGCTCCCATTTCCACTCTGGTACTGGGAGTGAATTAAGTAATCCTGCTGGTCTCTGTCTTTCCGGCTTTACTTGTTGACATATTAGACACCTGTCAACATACTTCGCTATTTCTCTTTTCATACCAGGCCACTAGTACGATCTCTTTAATGTTCTATACATCTTCGTACTGCCCAGATGCATAGCATAGGCCGAACTGTGTGCCTTTTCTAGAATAGCTTGTTTAAGTGTTAAGTTATTAGGTACGTATACCCTGTTCTCTTTTAATAGCACTTTTTCTATTCTTAATTGGTAGTCCGTCCTCAATCCTTTACCTACTTCTTCAGCTAACTTCTGAAGACTGGAATCCTTTAACTGTTCACGTAGAATATCTTCTACAAGAGTATGACACACTTGAAATGAAGCTAGTAAACCTCCTGTTTGACCAACTGATAATGCTGCCCTAGCATTATACAACTCATGAATCAGTGCCCTTCACTGAATTGATAATAGCTTTAGCTGATCTGGTTTTTTGACTTAGAGCATCAGCTACCACATTTGCTTTACCTGGGTGATAATCAATGGTATAGTCATAATCTTTGATCAGCTCGATCCATCTTCTCTGTCTCAATTTCAGTTCCTTCTGATCAAAGATATACTTCAGACTCTTATGATCCGTGAATATATGACAACTCTCACCAAACAGGTAATGTCTCCACAACTTTAGAGCTAACACAACTGCTGATAACTCCAAATCGTGTGTAAGGTAGTTACATTCACGCTCCTTTAACTGTCGAAAAGCATAAGCTACTACCTTTCCCTCCTGCATCAACACACATCCTAACCCTTGTCGGGATGCATCACAATAAACCTCAAACTCTTTACCTGATGTAGGTAGAGTTAATACGGTTGCTGATACTAACCTCTGTTTCAACAATTGAAAACTGTGCTCGCATTCTGGCGACCACTCAAACTTCGCATCTTTTCTGGTCAGGTTTGTCAATGGTAGAGCTATCTTAGAAAAGCCATCCACGAATCTCCAGTAATAACCTGCTAAACCCAGAAAACTGCGTACTTCTGTTACATTTAGGGGTCGTTCCCAGTGAACTATTGCTTCTATCTTTTGGGAATCTACGCTAACTCCGTCAACTGGAACTATATGCCCAAGGAATACGACTTGGTTTAACCAAAAATCGCACTTACTAAATTTGGCATATAACTTCTTTTCCCTTAGCATCTGCAACACCATCCTCAGATGTTCTTTGTGTTTCTTTGCGCTACTAGAATATACTAGTATATCGTCTATGAAAACTATCACAAATTGATCCAGATAAAGATAAAATATCCTATTCATCAAATCCATAAATACCGCAGGAGCATTTGTCAATCCAAATGGCATTACTAGGAACTCATAATGTCCATACCTAGTTTTGAATGCAGTCTTTGGAACATCTGTGTCTTTCACCTTCAACTGGTGATAACCTGATCTCAAATCTATCTTCGAGAACATCGTGGCTCCCTTTAACTGATCGAAGAGATCATCTATACGAGGCAATGAGTACTTATTCTTAATGGTCACCTTATTCAACTATCTATAGTCTATATATAATCTAAGAGTACTGTCTTTCTTCTTAACAAACAAGACTGGCGCTCTCCAAGGCGACGCACTAGGTCTAATGTACCCCTTATCTACAAGTTCTTGTAACTGAATTTTTAACTCCTTCAGTATCGTTGGTGCCATCCTATATGGTGCCTGGGATATAGGTGTTGTACCTGGGACTGACTCAATAGTAAACTCTATTTCCCTGTCAGGTGGTAAGCCTGGTAACTCTTCAGGGAACACATCTAAGAATTCTTGTACCATAGGTACATCCTCAGGTCTCAGCTTCTTATCCTGTGAAACTGCTACATAGGCCAAATAGGCTTCATATCCTTTACTCAGCAGTTTCCTAGCCTTCATTGCAAATATTAAGCTTCCTGGAAGTATTCTTTTACTTCCTACCAGGGTTATCTCTTTTTCACCTGGTTTTCTAAACACTATTTCTATCTTAAAACAATCCATAGTAGCATAGTGTTTACTTAGGAAATCCATACCTAAGATAACATCAAACTCTAGTAATTCTAATGGAATCAAGTCAACCCATAAACTCTGATTTCTAAGAATTACTTCACAATGCCTATAATACTCATGTACAACTAGAGTATCTCCTACAGGTGTAGAGATAAACAAATCTTCCTTCATACGCTCAGGCACTCTATCTATATGCAATGCACACATGCTAGATATGAATGAGTGCATAGCACCAGGATCAAATAATGCATAAGCGGATTGTTTACATAAAGTTATCGTACCAGTTATGACATCTGGAGCCTCTTCCGCTTCCTGGTGTGTCATAGGTAAACTCTACTCTGCTGCTGTTACTATTGGGGTCATCCAGCTACCCCTTTCTGCTTAGCTGCGCCGGATCACTCACCTCTAGTTCCGGTCGCTCTAGGTCGGTCTACAATCTGGGTAACTTCTTAACTAGGGACAATCTCTCTTGAAATGCCTCGCTTGTCCGCATTGAAAGCATACATTCCTATTGCCATAACATATTCCTGTATGAGGCCTACCACAGTTTACACAAAGTGGTCTCCTTCCTGTATTAACTGCTGACTCGCTAGCACGACCTGATACTGATTTACCACTCAGTCCAGCTGCAGGTCTTGACCTCTTTCGACCCAAACCTTGTTGGCTTGTGCCTCCAAAACTCTTCATACATGACTGTCTAGAGAACGGGGGTCTAAAACTCTTACTTCTCGTTTCTCCAGGCGTTCTAAACTGTCCCGCATCTGGCTGAAGTATATCTTCCCTTACTACACTCCGCTCAACTCGGATAGTGGTCTCAACTAACTGAGTGAAATTCACCCACTTAGATGTAAAGGTGACGGGTGTACGTATCTTTCTTCTTAGACCATTCTCAAATCTTCTACATCTCTTTTTCTCTTCCGCAATGATCAGAAAGGCATACTGAGATAACTCAGTAAATCTTTGCTCATACTCAACAACCGTCATCAACCCCTGAGTTAGCCTAAGAAACTCCTTCCTCTTCACTTCTTTAAAAGCACTAGGGTAGTATTTATCCTTAAATACTTGTCTGAACTCAGACCAAGTCATAGTTTCCGAACTACTCCTTCTGGCCTCTATCACTTTCCACCACTTCTCATCCCCTTTTTGCAGCAAGAATGTCGCTAACTCAACCTTACGGTCCTCAGGGCATCTCATAACATTAAAACATTTCTCAATAAAGTCCAACCAGATCTCAACATCTACTAGATCTGTTGCTCCATCGAACGTCGTGGCATCTAAAGCTTTCAGCCTCTCGACGTCGAATTTTTTCTCTAGATCGGTCTGAATCGATCCTACACTCACTGCCAATCTCTGAGCGATTCTATCAAACACTCAAGCCTCCATCTGGGGATCTACATCTACCCGTGGGGTACTTGACTTATTTGTAGAAGTCACTTTCTGCTCTACTGAGTCTCTAACTCTTTTCCCCTTCAGATCTGGGTCCCGTTTAGCTTCAGGACCTTCACTGGTAGGGTCAACATTCCTCTCCTCAGTCTGCTTGCTCAGCATGCCACTTTTCCTCAGCATCTTTGCCTAGTTATTAAGTAAGCACGTTAGGGACTTACATATTGGACTTAATCTAATGCATGAACTCTCTCTTTCACCCCAAAATCTTATGCTTTAATACTAATCTGGTATCAACTAACTCTTTAACCTTCCCAGAAACTTATGCTCTGATACCAAGCTGTCACACCCCGCCCCAGACCACGCTCTTAGCCTAGGAAAGGGCGTGACTGCAGTAGTTATCAACCATTTTGTTGACACTTACTGCCTAATAACTCTTTCAGAATAACTATGATACCAAGATCTAACTCATATACAGCGGAATGCCTTATAGGCCAAAAAATTATTAATTCAGAAACATAACATGTTTAGAGTAATTACAACGCTAGATTCACAAGTCCCATAGCCCAAAATCTTAGTCCCTATATGAACAACTATAACATGTGTACAATATTTACAGTAACCACCTAACAGACGGGTTACAATATCTTTATCCTTTAGTGGCAGAGTAGATGCAGAGCTATCTTCTGAGGATTTGACTGCTACCTGGGGGAAAGGAAAACATTTGAAAACGAGGTGAACTTGCTAGCCCAGTGAGTGACTTAAGTAAGATAATCGATTCTCATGTAAAAGTCTCAATAAAAAGTTTAAACTGAAATATAAACTTCTACAGTACCTTGTACTGCAGTATAAACATTTTCCAAGCATAAAACATATAAAGCTATTTTAAATCATGAAACAGTAAAACCGTTTCTCAGTTGAGAATAACCTTGCTGTGGTTAAAATAATCCCAACACCAACTACTAGTCAAGAGAGAACCCTTTTGCTCAATCTCTGACTCTAACTACCTTCATGCACGTGGCCATACTAAGTACCGCCATACCTTAGGTACTTCTGCTCAGATACCTTCTCAAATGTCCTTCAATATCGAGCTGTTAGGATACCTTCTCAAACGTCCTTTGGTATCAAGTGGGTTGGGTACCTTCTCAAACGTCCTTCAGTACCAAGTTGGTTAGATACCTTCTCAAATGTCCTTCGGTACCTAGTTGGGCGGATACCTTCTCAAATGTCCTTCGGTATCGCGTTTTAAGTAAAACTAGTCATAAATGACTTTCTCTTTAAAGCAAGTAAAGTACAACACATATAAAAACATGGCTTTAAAGATACCGACGCATGTTGGGTATATTTAACACATATAAATAGCTTTTCAACAAACATCCCACACATGCATGCGTTTAAAACATAACTCATGGTTTGCTTGGAAATCACTTTGTAAAACTAGCTGGCATGAGAATAATCTTCTTTAAAACATGATTTCTTTAAAACATTTTAAATATTTTAGTCAAATGTTTTAGTCACTCACCTCGATCGCTTAGGAACTTTTCACTCTAGAATTTCCTTGTTTACCTCGGGCTCCCTTTTTCACCCCTAAAATCCAGATTCAAACTCAGATTACTCATCGTTATAAGCCTTATTTCGAGATACTTCCTTATACAAACATATTCTAAGATTTCTCAAGAAGCTTACCCTAAGATCTGAGCTCAGAAATCCTTGTGGTTTGGCCGGAATCTCAAAATCTTCAAGACTGGCCTAAGCTTACCTGACAGCTTGACCCTTTTGTCTTCTTCTTAGTTTCCAGCCCAATCCATTATAGCTTTTTCTCCAGCAGCCCTACCCTGAAAACTAGACTTTCATAGATTTCAAGTGGATTTGAAATCACTCCAAACTCACGAGTATATTGGGAGAACTTCTCATTCCAAGTTGATACTGCTTTCCAGACTTCACTGTCCACTGCGTCCCCCTTGAAGCTCTTTGATCAACGCATGGATTTTGCTCTCAACGCAATGTTTACTTAGCTCTCCCACTCTTTTTAATTTCTTTTTGAATTGTGATATGAAAAAGAAGTCCTTGGCTCTATTTATAGGCATCCAAACACTCTCCAAGGTCGACACCTTCTACTTGGCTACATGTCCAAGTGTTTCCTCCCCACACTATCAATGCAATGTTTCAATCAACGTAATCTAAGTGTCCTTCTCTTAAATAGCCAACGCATGGGCTTCAATTTTCATGTCCTCTTATGAAACCACCTTATTTGCTTAAGACTTAAGGTTTCCTCCCAAGAAGACACATGTTTGATGACATCCTCCATGTGACCTCATCCTTCATATGTGTCCACAAACCCTTGGTTGTTCAACGCATAGTGCCATCAACGCATAGCAACCCTTTGTTCCACTTGGTTTCAACTCACTACCATCGCAACCCAACTTAGTCACCGCAAGCCTTAACCATCGCAAGAGCCAGCCACCACCAATGCATAGGATGGTCGCTCGTCCTCGACGCATTGCTCACTCAGAATCGCCGCAAGGCTCGCTCAGCATGGGCGCATGGCGCTTGGCATAGGTGCTGATTACTGACGCATGGGCGTGTGGCATAGGCGTTGAGCATCGCTCACAGAGCTTGCTTGGCTGCATGGGCACTTGGCAGGGTGCTCGACACATGGCCACTTCACTGCATGGTCGCTCGACGCATGGGCTGGGTGCTTGGCAGAGGCGCTTGCCATGGGTGCTCGATGCATGGGCTGGGCACTCGGTAGAGGTGCTCGACGCATGGGCGTTTAACAGGGTGTTGTGCATCGACACATGCCACCCTTCTAACGCATGCCTTTCCCGCATCCTCACCTACCCTTGTGCCATCTAACCTTCCAACGCATCACTTCAACTTTCCTACCACCAACGCATCCATCACCACCCTTTCAATGCATCTATCACAAGATTTATACTTAGCTAAATTTCCAAGTTTTTCCTCAAAAGTCAAGCTTTCAAATTCACACATTTTTTCTAATTTTTTACCCTTTTCTCTACCATTGCACACTAGTTTCCACATCAATCTACTCACCACACTAGTCTCAGTAGGAAACATATTCAAGTAGAGAAATTAGGATTCGGGGTTCACATTAACTCTTTTCTCAATTCCGCCGCATAGTATTTATATTTAAAAAAAACATACCAACCAACTCATTGTTTTATTTGTTACTGCAAAGGAATCAGAAATCATCGTCGTATACTGTCTCCATATTCCCTGTGTTCAACCTTGGGCTTACCAGGAAACCTAGTAGGATTTATACTTGGATCTTGCTAGGAAAACTTGCATGCATAATGCATACATCACCACCGCAATATAAACCATTATTTCATCATATTCACAATGCATCAACCTCATAATATAAATCAAGAGACAAGAGAAGAAGATTGTTTTCTTACTCACACAATTTAGAAGAAATGAGAACTTGAATATTTCTTAACTTACTTTTCTTGCTTACAAGTGATAAATCTTACACATTTATACTAGTAGAAAAGTACATCAAAAGACATCAACATTAAATACCAATACATGTGATTTTTCACCCATACATGAACATTATTTAATAATTCACACATCTATTCCTTGTATATCAACTATTCATGTATGTAATAATGTAATGCATGTATTTTGATAAAAGTCTATATTATTTCTAACAGTGTTCACACTATGGGTTGTGTATCAGCGTTGTCTTTTCGAGACCACTAGCTTTAAAATTTTGTTTTGGCTCCATAAATTTAATACATTGCTAAAACGATTGAAACATATGTTTCGACCAACATGTGAGAAATTCAAACCGTGTAAAACCTCATGTATTGTTGATGTCAAGCATATTATTTATCTATTTCATGTATCAAATGTCTCCAATTGTTTTATAAAGATTTTAGAGTTGTAAGAGTCTTGAAACAATATTTTGAACTTCCAAAGTCTCATAATGCTTTCTAAATATCTTCCATGTGTTTTGAACATTGAATCATCTATTCTATTTATAGTGTTTTTGTTATTTTGTATGGTCTTATTTGATTTTTGAAATTATAGTCACGATTAATTTTAAAACATGTAGAAGATAAATCCAACGACTAGTTTTTTAAACATCTAAGTTTTCTGTTTTTTCAATCATGTAGTTGATATCTCTTATAACTATAAAAGAGAAGAATCATAAGACATAAAAAAATGATAAAAAACCAGAATTAGTACTCGTCTCTATAATTTTTTCAAGACAAAAAATCTTCTCGTGGATGTTGGCTCTTTCTTTGGCCGAACCACATAAACCCTTTTGTCTTCTTCTTCTTCATCTTCTCCATTTGCATGCATAAAACACAACATTAGAGAGTTTCTAACCCTAAGGGAAATCATCTGAAAGAGAGGAAAGCTAGAGAGAGAGTTAGAGTCTTACCTTCTGATTGAATTCAACACTAGATGGTATTTTCTATTAGGAATGTCCTAGAACTCGCAGTTCGTGTTAAAAATTCTATTTTATCAATAATAATGACTTGTTGATTTTGCATCTTATTATGAAAATCCAATAAATGCATCCTTGGCTATAGTCTGAATGCTATAACTTTATGTAGTGATATAAACAGGATCAAGCTGACAGTATATAACCTAAATGGTCTAATAAGTATATGGAAGAAATTGGGTATCTCATCCTGGTAACACTATTGGATGCGGCCCACTTTGTAGTTGTTACAAGAGGTTGTAAGGTGCTACAAATGATATGATCCACAAATCGTTCATGTTGAAACATGTGAGTGGGGGCATCCTATGCAATGAGTTTGCATATAGACTGGACCATGAAAATAGTCACTTTTCTTTATAACAATCGTTTACTATTAAAACTGACTATTTCATTTATCATATAACCTAGGTTAACTCGATCTTAATTCTGAGCTAGCTATGAACTCCTATTTGTTCGGGATTATCCTTTGATCTGCAAATGGTGAGAGTAGTCTAACAGCACTACTCAATAAGCTTACCATTTTGGGGATAAGACCGGATGAATAATTGGGGACATAGTCTTGCACGATGGAATAGACTCCTACCTTATTTAGGGTTAGCAAATAGGTTATTCTCTTAAGTACTGATTCCAGGTCTTGAATAATCGGGGCCCTACCTTCTCATGATAGAGAAAGGATTTGATTCATAGAGATGATGAATCAAAATTATTCATTAGAGGATCCGTAGGAACTTAAGGAACAAGATGTATTCACAAGGGTAAAACGGTATTTTTGACCTAGCTGTGATTATGAACAACCTGTGAAGGATCGACTTACTAATTATGGTTATTTAGTGGACATAATATATCTACAGTGAGGGGAGTTCAATTATGGGCTATAGTGGAGTGTCCCATTAGTTAACGAATAGGGGTTAGATCAGACTAATGAGTTTAACCCATTAATCTCGAATCGTTGGAGCCCATGATCTGTAGGTCTGCGAGGTCCCCCTACTAGCTCGTAAATGGATAAGCTTTAAAGTAGCTTGAGAAATTAATTTGAAACGTTCAAATTAAACTGAACAGGAGAATATATATTTAAATATGATTTAAATATATGAAGATGACTATTGTGCAAAAATTAATTCAATATTTGATATTAAATTAATTTTAGAAAATCATTTTCCATTTTTATTAATTAAAATGGTTATGAAATCATTTTGTGTTTTTAAAAGAAAAATGAAAAACGATTTTTGCATGCCATACAAAAATGGAAAATGTTGTATTTCCATTATCATCTTCATTATGTTCACACAAACCCCATCTTCTTCTCTCCATTAATACTTCAAGCATGAGTTGCAAGCCATGCAATTCACTTCTTTGCATGTTCATCTGCAATAAGTAAAGAAGTTTGGAGTCATTTGAGAAGAACTAATGCAGAAATTTTGAGAGAAAATCTCTGTGAGAATAAAGAGTTCTTCCATTTGGGCTGCTGTGTGTTTTTCATTGTTCTACATCAATTCAAGCTATTCTTGAGTCCCACAACTCTGTCTAAAGCTCCAAGAGGATAGTGGGGAAGACTTTGAAGTGGTTCACGGTCATCTTTTGTGAAGACTGCTACTGTACAATCAAGATCTTGGATAGTTCTACAAATATATGATCTTAAAACCGTCTTTTTAGAAAAGCATGCTTTATTTTCTTCCAAAATTAGTGAATTTGAATGCTAATGGATCCTTAATACTTCCATTGCATGTTATTTAACTCTTTCAATTGGTATCAGAGCATCTTTTAAGCATTTAATTCGGTTTAATTTGGTGTGGTGGGTGTTTTTCATGAGATATATGAAACTGATGTACTGGTATGATTTTTTGAGTTTTGGCATCTTAATTCTCTTTAATTTCTCAATTGAATTTGTAATTGGCTCTTGTTTGATGAGTTTTTATGTGTTAGCAAAAGTATGTAATTTATTTAGAGTCATTAGAGTTGAAATTAAAATGTAATTGAAGAAACAAGCGAAGGAGGCCGAGCTGCTATTCCAGTTTTTTCAGCTTCTGCTCAAATTTGTTGTTGAGGTTTAGTTGCTAAGCGATCATTTAGTTCCAGATGTCACACGATGTGAAGAAAAGCTAGACAAATGTTTAGCAATGTGCGCTGGTCGTTGTGATGTTGAACGCTAAACGATCGTGTACCTGCGGGAGCTAAGCGATGCGTGAATTTGCTTTAAAATAACACTACACGATCGTTTAGCTTTTTCGTGGGAACTAAACGATACGTTTAATTTGCTAAACGATGGCACTATACAATTGTTTAGCTACGACGCGTGCTGAGCGATGCGAGGATGTGCTACGCGATAGCACTGAGCGATTGTTTAGACGCGGAGCTAAGCGATCGCGTAGATAAATGCTAAGCGACGTGATAATGTTCTATACGATGGAGCTAAGCAATCATTTAGCTGCGGCGGATACTAAGCAATGGCATTAAAGTGTTAGGCGATGGTGTTAAACGATCGTTTAGTTCTATGCAATGGAGCTATGCGATAGCAAGGTGAAGCAACTAAGCAATCGTGTAGTCCTATACGATAAAGCTCAGTGATCGTTTAGCTTCGGTAAAATACTAAGGGATCGTGTACCTCCTCTCAACCTAAGGCGATGACACTAGACAATTACCTTCAATGTTACACGATCGACCTTAGCAGCACTTTGAGGTTGGACTGAGGGCAGCCGGTTCGATCGATTTTCTCAAGGTCCAATTCGGTTCAGCCTCAAAGGGTTTTGGCTGGTCCGGTTCAAACTCATCCAACCCGGTTCAAGATGTTTGGGTTCAGTTTGGAATGGTTCGAACGGTTCAAAGACGGTTTTGAAGCTGTTTGTAACAGTTAGACATTTGTTTGCTTGTTTATGCCAAAACGAAAACCATATCAGTTAGTATTTAATTGTTTATGCATGAGAAGTATGTAATAATTAAATAATTCATGTATATGCATACAGTATGCCATATAGATTTAAAACCCCACCATAGGAAGCATGTTACATGCATTAAAAGTATGTTATAATTTTTATAATACATAGTACGCATGTTAGGGTTGTGTTTAATTTAATGGTTATATTAGATACCTTTGTTGAATGTTGTGGATGTTAAGCATGACTAAATTTTGTAAGTTGTTATAAAATTGGTTAGATATGTAAAATCCATAACAAAGTACAACTGCATGCTCACTTAGGTTAACAACTAATTTTAATCGTTAAAATAGATTCTTACCTTATGAAATACGGTTGCAAAATCATATCGGTTCATAAACCTGTCTAAGGCTGGGGGTACTTAAGTTGACGGTTTACGGAACACCTCCTACTTGGGGATTATGACCGAATTATTGAGAGTTGCTAACTGATTTTATGAGCTTGCGTGAGCGATATGAGGTAATAAAATGGTTTATCACCTAGACATTGTAGGTTAAATTCAATTATAAGAGTTATATTTGGATAAACCACTTAGACTTAGGTTGTATGAAATTAGCCGTCATGCCTAAGTAAATTACCCAAACATTTAGAACACTTCGGTGGGAGATTAACAATATATTTGATATATAGTTATTAGCTCTCAGATCCTCCAGAGTTCACACCGTGAGATCCTTGCTCGGCTTCGTGTCGATTTTACCTCGACTGCTCCATATGAAAAGTGTTTGCATAGGTCAATAACAAGGTGAATAAGGGAGGTGGTTCATAGTAAGTGGGTGAAGGAAATGTTTCAACATTGTCGTACGATCTCCTCCATTAGTTTAAACCGTGAGATTCCTATGTTGCGCCTGCTATCGTTTTTATGTGGCACTAGCTAGTCGTTAACCGCAGCAATCCCTACGGAGGGTTGTAACATAGGATTTGGAACAACCCAGGCTTCAGTAAAATGAATAGGGTCTTATAGTTCCGTCTTGGATATTGTCTTCTATCTCGAAAATGGCGGGTTATACTTATAAGAATTACTAATTGTTAGTAAAGATCTTGACAAAAAACGATAACCAAAAAAACTATTGGAATATGAGTTATTCTAGATAATAGTATTTGGCCAAGAACTGTCTTGCTTCTGTGAAGGAATTCTTGACTGCCCCATGGTAGCATTTGTTCTAAATCACTTAAGTATCGTTGCAAATAAATAAAGATTTATTGGGTACTTGATTAGTTTTGCTAAAATGGATTTAGATGCATATTTAATAGAGTTTGTTTAAAATGTTTCAACAATGTCAAACTCAATCATACAATTGCTTGCTTCTGACAAATTTAATGGAGATGGTTATTCGAACTGGAAGTCAAATATCAATACAATATTAGTAGTAGACAATTTGAGGTTTGTGTTGACGAATGAGTGTCCTCCAGTTCCCAGTTCAACAGCTACCCGAAATGTTCGGGATGTCTATGATAGGTGGGTGAGGGCGATCAAGAAAGCCCGGGCCTATATCTTGGCGAGTATATCTGATGTACTCAACTAGAAGCATGAGGTCGTGCCCACAGCCCGTAAGATCATGGCATCATTACATAGAGATGTTCGGGCAACCGACATCGTCTGTTAGACATGAAGCCATCAAGTATGTGTATGTGACACGTATGAAAGATGGGACCAACGTAAGAGAAAACGTTCTCGATTTGATGGTTCATTTTAATATTGCGGAGTCTCACGGGGCTATGATAGACGAGACAAGTCAAGTGAGCATGATACTGGAATCTCTTCCTGAGAGCTATCTGCCGTTCAGGACAAATGATGTCATGAACAAAATCACTTATAACTTAACAACACTGTTGAATGAATTGCAAACTTATCAATCTATGATGAAATTGAAGGAAAAAGAAATAAATGTTATTTCGAAACCGAAAAAGTTTTACAAAAGGGTCCATGTCTGGTATGAAACCTGTTGATGATAAGAAAGCTATTCATTCTTCTTCTAAGGACAAAACCGTACAAATGAAGAAGAAAGGAAAAAGGAAAAAGGAAACCACTGTGAAGAAAAACAAAAACAAAACTCCCAAGGGAAAAATTTTCCATTGTGGAGAGGTTGGGCATTGGAAGCATAATTCCCCAAAAGATCTGGCTAAAAAGAAAGCAGAAAAGACTAAACAAGGTAAATATGATTTACTAGTTGAAACATGTATAGTGAAAAATTCTCACCTTACCTGGATATTAGATTCAGGCGCCGCTAATCATGTTTGTACTTTTCTATAGGAAACTAGTTCTTAGAGAAGACTTTCTGAATATGAGATGACTTTCAAGGTGGGAACAAGTGAAGTCATTTTAGCTGAAGCAGTGGGAGATGTGAAGTTGTTTTTTGGAGATTCTTTTATCTTGCTTAAGAATGTGTTCTTTATACCTAAGATGAAAAGAAATTTGATCTCCACTTTATCTTTTGAATGTAATGAAGTATTTTTTTATTCAAGAGCTGTTCATATTTGTTCTGCTATACTTGAAAATAACTTATACATATTAGAACCAACTGAAGCAAAAGCCATTTTAAATATAGAGATGTTTAAAATGGCTAAAACTCATAATAAAAAGCGAAAAATTTCTCCTTACGCCTATCTTTGGCACCTCAGGCTTGTTCACATTAATCTCAACATGATTGAAAGATGGGTAAAAAACGATCATCTAAATCAGTTAGAAGAAAGTTCCCTACCTCCATATGAATCATGTCTTAAGGGAACAATGACGAAAAGATCTTTTTCTAACAGGTCTTCGTGCCAAAGAACCACTTGAACTTATACATTCAGACCTTTGTGGTCCGATGAATGTTAAAGCTCAAGAAGGATATCAATACTTCGTCAGTTTTATTGACGATTACTCTCGATATCGCTATATTTACTTAATCAGTCATAAGTATGAAACTCTTGAAAAGTTCAAAGAATTTAAGGCTGAGACTGAAAATCAGTTAAGTAAAAGAATTAAAACACTTCGATCTGATCGAGGTGGTGAGTATATGGATTTCAATTCAAGAACTATCTTGTAGATCATGGAATTCAATCCCAACTCACAGCACCTGGAACACCATAACAAAACGGTGTTGTAGAAAGGAGAAATCGAACCTTGTTGGACTGAATGTTGTTCCATCCAAAACTGTTTCATAAACACCATATGAATTGTGGAAAGGATGCAAAGCGAGTTTACGTCATTTCCGTATCTAGGGTTGTCTAGCACACGTGTTGGTACAAAATTGTAAGAAATTGGAAACACGTTTGAAATTATGCCTATTTGTAGGATATCCCATGGAAACAAAAGGAGGATACTTTTATGATCCCCAAGAAGATAAAGTGTTTGTATCAACAAATGCAACATTCTTGGAAGAGGATCATATTAAAAATCATCTAACTCGCAGTAAGCTAATATTGCAAGAACTGTCTAAAGATACTATAGATAGATCAACAAGAGTTGTTGATCAAGCTGGTCCATCAACAATGGTTGTTGTCCCGTCACGTCCATCCCAAGAGTTGAGAATGCCTCGTCGTAGTGGGAGGGTTATTCAACAACCTGAACACTACATGGGTTAGAAACTCAAAACATCATACAAGATGATGGTTTAGAAGATCCATTAAACTTTAAGAAGGTAATGGAAGATGTCGACAGGGAACAATGGATAAAAGCCATGAACGATGAAATGGAGTCTATGTACTTCAACGCAGTCTAGGAACTTGTAGATTAACCACAAGGTGTTACGCCTATAGGTTGTAAGTGGATCTACAAGAGAAAGCAAGACCAAACTGGCAAGGTACAGACCTATAAAGCCAGACTCGTGGCAAAGGGTTTTACCCAAAGAGAAGGAGTTGATTATGAAGAAATTTTTTCTCCTATTGCTATGATCAAATCAATAAGAATACTTCTTGCCATTGCCACATATTATGACTATGAGATATGACAAATGGATGTTAAGACAGCTTTTCTGAATGGGTATCTTGATTAAAGTATTTTTATGTATCAACCAGAGGGGTTTGTCAAAAAAGGATAGGAACAGAAATTCTGTAAGCTAATCGATACATTTATGGATTGAAACAAGCGTCCAGATCCTGAAATATAAGATTTGACACTGTGATCAAGAAGATAGTATGTTGATGATATCTTGCTCATTGGGAATGAGACAATTTTTCTTGCTGACGTAAAGAGATGGTTAGCAACACAATTCCAAATGAAAGATTTGGGTGATGCTCAGTATGTTCTAGGAATACAGATCTTTCGAAATCGAAAGAATAGAATATTGGCACTATCTCAGGCATCTTATATTGACTAGACGTTGTCAAGGTATAATATGCAAAATTCCAATAAAGGTTTATTATCTTTTGAGCATGGAATTCATTTGTCGAATGAATAATGTCCTAAGACACCTCAAGAGGTTAAGGAGATGAACAGAATTCCATATGCATCTGCAGTTGGGAGTTTGATGTACGCTATATTGTGTACACGCCCCGACATATGTTTTGCAGATGGAATCGTTAGCAGGTTCCAATCCAATCCTAGACACAGTCATTGGACCACTGTAAAAAATACCTTCAAGTATCTAAGAATAACGAGGGACTATATGCCTGGGTATGGACCTAAGGATTTTATCCTTACAGGATACACTGATTCTGATTTTCACACTGACGTAGATTCCAGAAAATCTAGCTCAAGATTAGTTTTCACTCTTAACGGAGGAGCTATAGTTCGGAGAAGCATTAAACAAAGTTGTATCGTTGACTCCACCATGAAAGCGGAATACGTGGCTGCATGCGAAGCTGCTAAAGAAGCAGTATGGCTATGAAAATTCTTAGCTGATTTGGAAGTCGTTCCAAATATGCACCTGCTTATCACACTTTATTGTGATAACAGTGGTGCAGTTTCTAACTCAAAGTAACCCAGGAATCACAAGCGTGGAAAACACATTGAAAGAAAGTACCATCTCATCCGGAAGATCGTACACAGAGAAGATGTGCTCGTCACAAAGATAGCGTCTGAAAACAACCTTACTGATCCATTCACCTCATCTTCTCCACCTTCATCAACTTCCTAAGTCCCCGTCACCGCACGGGAGGCGGCATTCCTCGTTACTAGCCGTCGTCTCGCCACCCAGCCTAAGCCTGCCCAAAGAATCACCGAGAAACCTCGACGAAAATCCTTTGTAGCCAAACTACTCATCCGAGAGGGGCCGAGCACAGAGAGTGCCCCTGCCAGTGGCGCTCCTAGTACCTTCATCAAAAAGTGAATTGAAGAGAAGATATGACAAAGAGGTGTTTGGGAGCATTTTAAGTAACATTGAGAGAGAGGGGGGGCTACCTGAAGCCAGAGTTATAAATCAGCCCTTGCCTTCGAAGAAGGAGATGGTAGAAGCTTCACGAAGAAGGGCCCTAGCCGTTGCGGATCCTAAAAAGACTGTTCCAACAGACTCCAATGAGAGACCCATCAAGGCCGTTTCAGAGGAGGTAGGAGCGAAGAAGCAGCTAGAAATGGCTGAAGGGAAGAAGAAGAGGAAAAGAAAAGAAAAACAGGTAGAAGGCGATGAAGCTACCTCGTCAAAGAAGGAAAAGAAACAGAAGAAGACGAGTGAGAAGAGACAGTGCAGGCGAGAAAATAAACGCCTGAAGAAGGAAGAGAAGAGAAAGAGGGCGGAAAGCCCAGATTTCGATGGAGAATCCACCACCGCAAAGGTGGAAGAGGGGGTGTCAACGCAACTCAGAGCATTAGCACAACCTCAAGTGTCATCAACGCATATAAGAATGGTTGTGACTGAGGATAGAGAAGATCCAGACATTACCCCTCTGATGCGGCGTCGCAAAGAGAATGCGCCGCAAGGGTCAACAAGTGACCCATTATTTTTGCAACGCATAGTGGAGGAAAAGGAGAGAAGATAAAGAGAAGAAGAGAAGAAACAAGAAAAGATGTCATGAGCGCACCAAATCATCGCATCAGGTGATTTGGCCAGAAAATTGCACGATGAGGACGTGCGCCGTGACAACGTAAGGGCAGAAGAAGAAGAAAGAAGAAGGCTCGAGGATGAGCAACGCATATTGCTTGCCTCGAAGCAGTTCAAAAGAGAGATGAGAGAAAAAGAAGAAGAAGAAAAGAAGAAGAAGGAGGAGAAGGGAAAACCGCGCAAGGTTAATGTGCAGTGTATTAGAGAAAACAAGAGAAAAGAAGTTGCAGAATGGAAATGGGAACAAGAAGAGCAACGCAAGGAAAGTGAATGCAAACAAAGACAAAAGCCCCGCCTTGTGTTGACTCAAGACAAGGGAAAAGCAGAAATTGAGAGCAGCGAGCTTGTGCCGACCAGGAGGCACGCATCAACAAAGAAGGAAAATGATGACATGATGATGGAGATGGGTTTCTTCCCAGCGTCGACGCCACTACCAAATCTGATCACAAGTGTTGTGCTGAAGCATGAGTGGGAAACTTTCTGTCAATGCCCATCCATCATTATTCCTACGGTAGTGATGGCCTTTTATCATGGCTGGCTCCATGACACCAAAGATGCGGTGGTCATAGAAGGAAGGGTAGTGCCATTCAGCGCAAGGGACATCAACGAACTGTATAAGATGAAGAACATCCCGAAAGCACCGGGTAACAAGATAATTGATGACCCTGAAGAAGTACATATTGAGGATGCGCTAAAAGTATTAACACAACCGGGTACCCAGTGGTCGGTATCTTTAACAGGCATTAAGACCCTTGCCTCCAACAAGCTGCTCCCAGAGGCGCGACTTTGGGTATACTTGGTGAAACAGTGACTCATCCCAACAACGCATGATAAAACCATTTCAAGGGATCGAGTGATGACCGCATATTGCATCGAGTGAGGCCTTTCGATTGATGTAGGCCAGTTGATTGCGAAGCAGATTCGAGGCTTTGTTGGTCGTGTGAGAGGCCAATACTTCTTTCCATGGACGATTTCGAGCTTGTGCCTCTCTGTGGGTGTAGGCATTGACGAAGAACCCATGCTTGAAGTCCATGGCCTCATCTATATGAAGATCCTGACAATGTTTCTCAAGGATTCCCCACACTGCCACGATCTACCACCCAAACGGCCTCTCATAGATCTGAATGCGCCGCAACAACCCAAGCCAAAGAAGTAGTGCAAAAATGATAAAGGGAAGGGAAAAGTCCAAGATAAATCACCGCAAGAGCAAAACCAAATACCCTTGGACCCCTTACCTTTAATCATTTGCCCGCCTAGCCCTCCAATCGAACCCCTTTCCCCTCTTCCTGAACACTTTACCAATCTCTTTCTCGCTCCAAATTCAGACACCGCATCCCTAGCAGCATCTCCCCACCATCCATTTCCACCTCACTTTTCTCTTCCATCGCCGCATGTTGACGACCCACACGGTTTGGGAGCAGGCCCTTCCACCCAACCTCCAATTGTTGCTGGTGAAACATCGTAGGCGCATCCCACCATCACAACCCTTGCTGCTGACTTAGCAGAAATGCGGTCCCTCTTCTCTCATCAACAAAACTTCTTCCGCCAGGCCATAACGGAGTTGCAGGAGAGCAACGCAAAATTTCAATGCAGTAACGCAATGGTGTGGCAGGCGATGATTAATATTCAATGCAATATCTATACCATCTGCCTGAACTAGAGACAAATGGCAGAGCACAACCATGAATATTTTAACTTTTTAACAGCTTATTTGCATGGACCCATGGTGCCTCCCCATCTACAACAACCTCTGCAGTTTGAAAATGCACCTCAACGAGCTCCTCCGCAACATTCTCCTCAAGATCCCCCGCCGCAACTCTAAATTTGGGGGTGTGCCACCTTCTCCGTAATTCTGCTATTTTTCTTTGCGGCCATTCATTCATTCATTAATTTTTTTTTTGTATATAGAAGTTATACCTTTATACTTAGTTAAATTTTAATTCTTTTTATACTTAGTTAAATTTTATACAACTGAGTAATTATTCTTTCCATATGCATTAGCCTTTTTATTTATCATCCTTTGTCAATTATTGCGGTAATTCTTGTCTTTTATTTTGCGTTGTCAATTGTGCTATCATGATGAGTAGTATGCATACCCTTAGCAATATTTCTTATACATTGCACTTTCTGACTAACACTTAGACAATTCATTGCAATAACTCTACTTTACCTTCTCTATTTCAAGACTCTGCTCAGACCTTCTTTTCAAAATTTTGACTAAGCGTTTTGTCTTTTCTGTCCAAAACAATGCAATGAGGACCTTGCACATCTCTAAGTTTAGGGGTGAGGAAGGTCTAAGCAGATGCGATCAAGCGGATGTGGCAATATCAGGCAATTGCATTCATTAATATAAAAAAAATGAATAAAAAAATATTTCATAAAAACTTTAATGTCAGCGCAAGGGAAAATCTGACCCTGATAAGAGTTAAGTCGTGAAAGAAACCTGCTCGTAGTTGGATGTTCGCATGTCACCCATGGGAGCAAGTCAAAATGAAGGTAGGTTTCAAAGATCGATGCAAAATGAAAAAAAAAAAAAAGAGAGAAAATAAGGATAAAAGAGACAACTCTTCTGACAAGCAAATGTAAAACTTGGCTGAAAATCAAGAGTTGAAGTTGAGATTGGTACATAACCGAAGTTGGATGCTCGCATGACACCCGTGGGAGCAAGCCAAAACGAAGGGTGTAACCATGATCAACAGTCTCTAATAAGATGACGCAAATCAGGCCACCGTATAAAGATGCACTTCGTTGTTTTTGCAAGAAGAGGTAAACATTCTTCTCAAAACTAGAAGGAACTTTGGGTAGAGGTTTGTTCTAGACAAGAATAAAGTATAGCATGTTAATGAATTGTTAAAGGATAGAAGGAACTAGCGTTGTTGAGTAATTTTGTAGAGGTGGAGCATTCGGAGTAGCCGATCAACGCAAAGTTAGGATGGGAATTGAGTGGGATTTCCTTAGTTGAAGATATTCTTGAGAACAAGCATATATCTAAATTTGGGGGTGTGATAACTTGTAGAAATACAAGTTATTTATGCTGTTTTATTTAGATTATACGGCAAAAAGAAGGAAAATTTACGTCGATAGTATAAGAATTTGCTGAGAAATATGAAAATTATAAAGTATCGTAAACACACCCGCTAACCTCATTGCGATGGCGAAATGGAATGTCCAAGTCTTTGTTTTGCAAGAAATAGGTCACCACATGCGTTAATTGCTCGAGGAAAAAATGTACAACACATCTACTCCGCATCCGCCAATCGATCAAGAATGAAGAAAGATCAACGCAAATGGCGGCACATGCAACGATCAATCATGAATTCTAGCGATCAACGCATTTCCACCGCATGTGGTAATAAAAACAACTATACCGCATACGGCGATCGATCGAAGATGTGAAGAGCAACGCATTCGCGGGCGATTTTGACAAGTGTACAACTTTCTGTTATACGATTCTAACATATTGATCATGGAGCAGAGCGAACATTTCCACTACGCCATAGCAGGAATTATCAGAATTACACAGTGGGACCACCTATACAAAGAGCCAAGGTCTTGTCTATAAATAGCTTCCTTGAATTCATTGCAAAAGGAGGCTAGTCTGAAGAGACTTTACAGAGAAAATCCGGGAGAACGAGGAGACAAGGTTGAAAGGTGAGTCTCTGAGCCAGAAATTCTTCCCATTCCCGAAGCTGAAGCTCTGTGCATGAGGTCACTTCTTCCGGGAAAGCAAGCCTTAGAGGGAAGCTTTCCACTCTATCTCATCCACATGCCGGCAAGCACAACATCTCTGATCGGAATCTGTGTCAAGACATTAACACTCTTTTCGTATTTGTTTCTATTCTTTCATTTCATCTACTGCGTTCATCTTCTTTAATCTCTCATTCACAAATCATGTATCAAACGCCGATATTTAGATTTAAATGTTATTATCGTCATCATTAACATCTCTCTGTTCCTTTCCATACATTTATCATCCATTTTCTCCATCATGTGTTCTTAATTCCCTGGGTAAAGAGGAAGAATTAAGCTAGTGAGTTAATCTTTGTTAAGGTAATCGGCTGAGTTTAGCTAAAGCATACTCGACGACATCTTCACCTGTGAGAGCAGAAGTGAAGATGTTATTCCGCCTATCGAGAGAAGGTTGGAAGAATGCGTTAACTAAAGCGAGAAGTATTTCCAGAGATGGAAATAACCTTGCGTTCATTACGTTCATCTCTGTTTCACCATAGATGTATGGGAATGCGGACGATCACTGAAAGGTGTAAGCCAAGGGAAAGCGGAACCTTAGTTGCGTCCTTAACGAGATTGATGAACTTGCGATGTCCTTTCCCTCTACTCATTCTCTTTCTAATTCATTCACAAGACTTGCCATCGCATTCATTAGATTCTTTTGTACAACTTCACAACCATTCTCACCCTGTATTATAGTAGTTTAGACATTTATTTTATCAACGCATTTTACGTTTCATCGCAATTTACAATTTTTGCATAAACCAAATTATTTATTCTTTATGATAATTGGTCGCATTTACCATATTAGTATCGCATCTAAACAACAACAATCCCCGTGTTCGACCTCAGGTCATTCTGAGAAACTTGTGTTGGAATTTTAGTTGGTTCCAGCGTAAGGAAACTTGTGACATGCACTACATCATCGCATACTACGAAGCATTTTATCATCAACGCATACACTTAGAACGTAGTATCGCAATAATATCTTTATCGCAAAGCACTTGAGCGCATAGAGCATCAAAAATTTCATTCATAAGCGGCGCAATAGATAAAGATAGACATATAAATTTAATATTACAAGTTTATGGCGCCGTTGCTGGGGACGTGAACTTGTATCATTCATTCATCTATCATCATAGTACATGCATATAAAGAAAATTATAAATTTAAGTCATCAAGTTTATGGGCTCGTTGCTGGGGACATGAACTTGTATCATTTATCATCAGTAGTGCATATACGACATAACATAGCCTAAAACATTCACATTTTAAGTCAACAATCATAGAACAAGCGTTTAAGTAACATTTACTCCGCAATCGTATAGTCAGTAACTAAGCGATGAAGCTTCCTGAGATACACGATCGTCTAGTGCGCGTGCGTCAACATGCTATCGAGTATCCCATACTCAACGATCGCTTACCTCATCGTTTACACGATCTGACCAATGCTTGGTCATCTTCATCCTCGAAGGACAGAGCAACTCCTTGCCTTGAAACTTCATCATGAGCAACTCAAAGTGACTTAAACTTCTTTTAATTATAGACTCGATAGCAAATTAATACGCCCAAGAACACAGGGGCCCTTACAATTAACTTTGAATGTAAAAGAAATTAAATAACCAGAGGCATCATCCCAAAAAACTCCATTAATCCACATCTACAAAATTATTTAACATTTAAACAGAATGCAGACATGCTTCACCCACCGAGAGTGTAAATGTTGTTCTATACAACAATGGATTTGGAATATCAGAATCTGAGTCTGATACCAATTCAATGAACTCTTATCAAAGAGAACCTATAAGTGGAAGCAAGATCGTTCCAAAATCATTGTGACAGAAATACAAGCATTCATAAACATACATACGAGTTATGCATTTTCGAAAAAATTACGGCATGCTTTGAAAACTTAAATACAAAGAATCGAAAGACTCACCTTTGAAGAACACTTCTTCTGTCTTTCTCTTGCTCTCGTCAAGGAAAGCACCTCTCGCTGTCGCTACAACGTCAAGCCAATCGTCTACTAAATCTCGTTGTCGTTCACCACCGAACGGTCTTCTACATGAACAAGCAGCAAGGAGGACACCACCACTCAGTGACCTTAGTATTCTCGGAGTGAGAATCCAAAAGGTGTTGGCTCTGTTGGATTTGGTAGAGGGAAGGAGGAAACACGATCGTATTCAACGACCAAGCAACTGAGATAGATTTAGAGTCTAATGTATAGACTAGTGCTTAATCGTTTAGAAAAAAGTGCACAATCATTTAGGTAATCCTGTATGATCGTTTAGAGAATCTCGCTCTCGCGCACGATAGTTTAATAAAAGCTATACGATTGTTTAGGTTGACTACGCGTGTACACGATCATTTAAGAAAACTTGAGCTATCGTATAGGCTCTCATTAGCAATATGATGGCCAGTGTACAACTTAGAGAAACGATTAACCAATCTATTGACAAAATGAAAACAATTTTCATTTTATCCTTCAGTTATGAATGAAACCTACCACTTTCACGCACGGTTATGTAGAAAACCACCAACAATTGTCTCATAATTGTTTTTAATTATAAATAAATATAATAACAAATTTATCATATTATATTTATAACCTATAGTTTTAATGCCACATCATATGCAACATTTAAAGCATAATCATTTTCTCCTCCACTAGATAGAAATCATATTTATATCATCTTTCTCCTATTAATGTATCTCCTACATCATGTCAACTATATCATATATAATTGACCAGTTTAATCATATCATATATAATCAAACTCCCTCTTGTCAATTTGAAAACTTCAAACTGACCCAAAAACTGATTCTCAACTTGAATCAATTGAGCTACCAAGGAAACCTTATGGACCTATGGCTTAAAGCTCCAATGGTACGTGGATAGTTGACTAAACTCTTTAGCCACAAGATCCACCATCCGTTAATTGCCAAGCACTCCACTAAAGACCGACAACTATACTCTTTCACCACAGATATATTTCTGTGTTCATCGGATATAACCAGTCAATAGTACGATAACCCTTCACAGATGCTCCTAAGTATAGTTAGGCCAATTTGTCGTTTTACCCCTGTAGTTGCATCTAACTCCTTAAGTACCACTGATCCCTCTAATGAACAATACAACATAGTCCTACTATGTGTTAACACCTCTCGGGCCATGAGAAGGTGTGTGGTCCACATGTATGTCTCCACATATATACTTAAGTTACAACGACAACCAGAGATCATAGTTTATTGGTTTGCGGTAAAGCAAATAAAACATCTCATGTTTCATAGACAATACTGAAGAAAATGTCATATATTATTAGATCACAAGTGTTTATTCAATACAGTGTTTACAAACTACAGGACCCAACGAGAGTTTAGGGCATCATCCCCAACAAGTTGGACTATGACTTATTGTTCATTAGAGGGATCAGTGGTACTTAAGAAGTTAGATGTAACTACAAAGGCAAAATGGTAATGTTGGCCAACCATACTTACGAGCAATTTGTGAAAGATCATTGTACTGTTGATTGGTTAAATCCAATGGAGACATAAATATATTTATAGTGCGAAGAGTGTAGCTATCGGTCTTTAGTGGAATGACCTATAGTTAATAGAAGTTGAGTAATTTAATTAAAAGAGTTTAATTAATTATTCAAATACCATCTGAGCTTCAATCTATAGGTCCATAAGGTCCCCTCGATAGCTCAACTGAGATAATTGAGAATCAAATTAATTTTGAATTAATTTGTTTAGATTAATTGAGGGAATTAATTATATGTGATATAATTAGTGTAATGTATTTGATACATTATTTTGAGAGGAAATAAATATTTGAATACGATTCAAATATTAATTATATGGATTAGGTTTATATAATTAAATTTGATATAAATTTGATTTATATTAAATACCACAAGTTATTAAGAGAATTACAAACTATAGGTTATATTGTATTATATATAATATAAACCATAGGTAACATAAGGTTATATATATAATATTTTTTTAATTTTATTTTTAAAAATATAATTAAAAAATAAAATTGAGAGGGACTTATGTAACTTCCTCCAAAATTCTCTCTAAAGGCCTACGTGGGATGTGGGTGGTTTTTGGGGCCAAAGATTTTCTTTTCTTTGTTTAGAATTGTTATAAAATGTGATGACAATTTCTCTCAATTTTACTACTCTCTGCCTAATGGAGTAAACATGCAAAATGCAGATACAAATAGAATCATTAAGCACTCTAATTACACTTAATTTGAGTTACAAACATGCTTAAAAACAGTTTCAAGAAAGAGGGTTTCTAAAATGTTTATACCTTTGAAGAATTCCTCTCTATCCTTATAGAATTTCACGAATTTGACCTTCAAATTACTAGTAAACCACCAAGAGAGTCTTCTCTACTATTTTCAGCCTTGGATTTGAGTGGTGGAACTTTCAATTGAGAGGGATTTCAAGTGGGAATGAGAGGTTTTGAGAGAATGTCACAAATTCTCAAATTTTTCAGAAAAACCAGCATGCATCACTCTCTCAATTCTGATAATTGGAGTATTTAACAAGCTTATACATGCAAACACTCATATATTCAGCCAGTTGACACCTCAATTAGCACTAAGTGAGTGAGCAAGTTGTCAAAATGTGGAAAACTCCACTACAAAATTAAATGTTGGATTTTTCCACTTTCGAACTCATTTTTCAATTTTTAAATTAATTCAAAATAAGAATAATTTAAAAACTAAATTCAATTTCCATAAATTGAATTTAAAAAATGAATAAAAATAATTTTAATTTCAATTAATTAATTAAACAAATTTAATTAATTAATTAATAATTTAATATCAAATATTAAATTAATAAAACACCTAATTCATGAATCTGATGGAATACACAAGTATACAATGGAAGCAAACAAAATCAATAAGCACTCTAATTACATTTTATTTGAGTTCTAAAGCATGCATTTTCAGAAAAACACAAGAGGGTTTCAAAATGAATTTACCTTTGATGAATTCTTCCAATTCTAAGCTGCTCTTCACTCCAATTCAGCTCCCAATCAACCTTGAACCACCAAGAGATCTTCTCTACTATTCCCAGTCTTGAATTTGAGTGGTGGAACTCAAATTTGAGTGAAGTTGTGAACGTATTTTTCTGGGTTTGAGTGGAAGAAGAAGATGAGATCAGAAGAACTTTTCTTCAGCTCCAAAACTATCAATTCTTCTTCAAATCTGAGTGTTTTATCACTCTCCACCATGCAAGCACTCACCAGCAACAAAATTGCTAGCTCCAAGTTGCAAGCTCTAGTGGGATTTGTGTGTGAATGCATGAAGAACACCTCATGCATTGAGAAAATGTGGGAAAAACTCACTTTCTCCTATTTTTCTAAAATTTCCATTTTCTCAAATTTTAAATTCAAATTTCAATTAATTCTTTAATTAACTAGAATCTGATTTGATTAATTCATTATTAATCAAATTTGAAAAAATAAAATCCAATTTCTTAAATTGGATTAAAATTAAAAATTAATTAAACATATTTAATTAATTAATTAATCTAATATCAAATATTAAATTGATCACACACCTAATTTTAAACATGAATCTTATTCATGTAATTAATATTTAAATCAACATTTAAATATTGTAAACTCTCCAATTTGATTTAATTGCAATAAATTAAACGTTATTTATATCATATATAATTATACAAACCCTAATTCGAATTTGAACCTGTTCAAATTCAAACCCTAATTTCAATTTGAAAAATTCAAATTGATATCATTCCAAATTCACTCAATTTAATAATTCAAGGTGTTCATGTTTTATGAGCTAGTAGAGGGACCTTATGGACCTACAGATCATGAGCTCCAATGATTAAGATTAATTGGCTAAAACTCTTTAGACCAAATTAATCAGTATTCGTTAACCATCAAGTTACATCACTATAACTCGATGGTTGAACTATCCTCACTGTAGATGTATTTGTGTCCACATGATTTAACCATAACCAGTAAGTCGACCCTTCACAGGTTGTTCGTAATAACGGTTGGGTTAATATGCTATTTTACCCCTGATATTACATTTTATTCCCTAAGTTCCAACTGATCCTCTAATGAACAATTGGTTTTTGATCCAATCACTAAATCGGTCTCTCGGGCCAATGAGAGAGTGAGGTCCCTTGTTCAAGACCTGTATTCAAGTTCAAGTATTCAACGTTATAAAGTAAGACTGTATGAATGCAATTTAAAGGTTCAATAACAACTTTATTGAAAAAATGTTAAATAACATATTTATTGATAATAGAATGTGTTTAACTTTACAAACTGCGAGTTTTAGGACACACAACCCAACAGAATCCTACTCATATAACCAATATTTAAATCAACTTTTAAATATTTTAAATTCTTCAAATACGTTTAATTTTGATAAAAACAAACGTTTAATTATATCGAATATAATTATTCAAACCCTAAAATTGAATTTGAACATTTCAAATTGAAACCATAATTCCAAATTTGAACACTTCAAATTCGCTCAATTTTCTAATCCAAGGTTTAATCTTTTACAAGCTAGTACAGGGACCTTATGGACCTACAGATCATGAGCTCCAATGATTTAAGATTAATCGGTTAAACTCTTTAATCTGAATTAATCCATATTCGCTAACCACCGAGACACACCACTATAGTTCGATGGTTGCACTCTCCACACTGTAGATATATTTCTGTCCACTTGATTTAATCATAATTAGTAAGTCAACTCTTCATAGGTTGTTCGTAATAGCAGCTAGGTCAAAAGCTATTTTACCCGCGAAATACATCTTGCTTCTTAAGTAACACTAATCCTCTAATGAACAATTGGTTTGTGATTCAATTACTAAACCGAGTCCCTCTCATGCCAATGAGAGGGTAGGATCCCTTGTTCAAGACCTAGAACTAGCACTTAAGAGAACAACCTATTTACTATCCCTAACTCGGGTAGGAGTGAATTCCATCTTGTACCCTATGTCCCAAGCTATCTACTTGGTCTTACCCCAAAAATAGAAGGCTTGATGAGCCTACGCTGTTGAGCAAACTCTCACCTATGCAAATCTAAGGATAATCCCAAATAAACAGGAGTTCATAGTTAGCTTGGGATTTTGGTCAGGTTACCTAGGTCATCGATTTGGAACAATCAATCTTAAATAGTAAACAACGTTATAAAGTAAAAGTGACTTATTTATTAGTCCCGATCTTATACAAAATCATTGTATAGGATGCCTCCACTCATATGTCTCCACATGAACGATTCAGGATCACATCGTTTGTATTATTTACAAAGTGGATCGCATCCGATAGTGTTACCAGAATAAAGTACCCAACCTTATTCATATACTATAGACCGTTTTGGCTATTTACTTGAACTTGATCCATCTTTATGTCTCCACATAAAGTTCAAGTATTCATGTAATAGCCGTTTATTGGATTTAGTCTATTCAAGTACAATATACCTATTCAACAACAGTTTTATTGAATAAATGTCAATAACATCCTTTTTGCAAATAGAATATGTTAAATATTACAAACTGCGAGTTTTAGGATACACAACCCAATACTGCCAAGAAAACTCTAAGAGAAGTTCTCTCAAAATATTTCCTCTCCATCTCTCTCAAAATTAAGATCACAGGGCCTCAAACACTCCTCTAATTCTCAGTTGTATTGCGCACTGAGGAGATTTATTGTCGCACCTAAAAAGAGCAAACGCACCATAACCAAGGAAGCAGCCGCATATCCAAAATAACAATAAAAATAAAAATAACCTAAACTAAGAAAGCATGATAAAGATAGAGTAGAAGGCATCTTATGCATTATTTTATGAGATGGAATTGTGAATGAAATGCGGTGATGGAATGCATTGAGCAATCAAGCTTTCTCAATGGAATCCAAGTATAAACCCCATTGAGCTTCCTGGTAAGTCCAGGGTCAAACTCAGGGACTTGGAAAAACAATTTGCGGTGGTAATTTTTCAGAAAAATTTGTAGTAACCGGTAACTCAAATAGTTGTTTGGTGTTATTGTTGCGGTAATGAAAGTAAACAAATACGGCGGAGTTCAAAAAGAGTTGATAAAACAGAAGAAGCGATGAGTATGCGGTGAACGGGTTAAGAAAGGTTTCGGCTAACACTTCCTAGGATGCGTTCATGCTATGCGATCATGCAACACACATACAATAGTAAACCATCTCTCGATGTGAATGCTATGGCTTCTATTGTTAGAATGCATGCGATATATGCGATAAGTCTATAGGACCTACACATAAGCCTCTATTCTTATTTATGCGATGACAAAATGACACACACACAAATAAGGCGACCACATAATATCATGCCTATCTCTAGGATGCATGCGATGCAGGTTGGCAAACAGAGCTTATCTCTAAGTCCCTATCTCTTGTTTATGCAGTTCTAATCTTGCTCTCTCAAGTCTAGATTCTAACCTATCTCTCTCAAATCTTAGGTTCCTTCTTTAGACTTTCTCTCGAATAGCTCTAAAGGGTTGTTGGGAACAACATAAAACAAGATAATCGCAAGCAATGAATACCTACGCCGTGTTAGCTTAGTTCTTCTCAACCCATTCGACAAGTTTAGCTACTCATGCGTGCTAAGAGAGTGAACAGATGTAGAATAAGAGCTTCCATTGTATAAATAGAAAGATGAAGTAAAAAATAACAATGTAAGAAGAGAATAAAGAGTCTGGTAGTAATCTCTCTGCTTTTCCGCCTCTGGGTTCTCTCTCGAGTTGTCCTGAGCGATCTTCCGGCATCTCTACTCTTTTCTTGCTCCACCTTCTTCATGATAAAAGAAAAACTATGAACAAAAAGCGGGGTGGCTTTAATTCTCTGACTGATGTGCCGAATATATATCACCTAAAAGCTGAGTGTACTTTGTTGTCATTAACGGTTTGTCAGCTTAATTCGGATTCGACCGTCATCAGCTTTCTGTCCCATCGTGGCTAATTATGCTTTTCACCCAGATGCGCCCACCAAGTTGCGCTAACTTTTATGCGGCAATCCTTCTTGGGCAGATGTTTGCGAACACAAATCAATGCAAAGCCTTACGGTAATGATGCACTCGCCCATTGATTTTCGCACTTTTCACTCTGCGTTAACGCATATTTTGCATAAACATATCAAAATTAATTGTTCTAATGCGATGAACGCATGCGACCACAATGTTATAAACTTAATGCTTTTTGGTCGCAATCTAACATATTTTATTAACGCAATCCTTCATTATTTAATAACTTAGCATTGCAATAATGTGCATTTCTGCCCCCAAATTTGCACTGTCACCCACGTTGTTTATTGCTGCATCTTGCTTTGCGGCGATCTACTTCCTTTGGATTGCAATGATGGGATAAGATAAGCTGCTTTATCGAGTAACGCCTCCGCAATCGTTCGCCTCGATCGTTGCAAGAAAAACAGTGAGAGGGTCAAATAACATTAACAAAACAAAACAAGCCCTTTTTTTGTATAATAAGATAAAGAACTGAAAAGATATAATGGAATGAAAATTCTTGAGTAGTAGAGAAAAGTTAAAGATTCCATGATTCCAAAACTTGCATCCCTGATGAATTTCGGTCGTCTAATAGCGCAGAGACCATCTACTTCTTTCTCATTCAAAGTTTCTCAATTCCATGGAGTCGACTTGGCGATGCCAGCCTTTTCCATGATATGCTTTTATTCGCTGCCCATTAACTTTGAATATGTTGGTTCCATCCTCATTTGATAATTCGACCGTACCATGCGAAAATACCTCTCTAACTATGAATGGTCCGGACCAACGTGATTTTAATTTCCCAGGGAAGAGCCGTAGTCGTGAGTTGAATACTAAGACCCTTTGCCCGACTTAGAGGTTCTTACCGCATATGTGTCTGTCATGCCAGCGCTTTGCGCGCTTCTTATAAATCTTTGCGTTCTCATATGCAATAATCCTCCATTCTTCCAACTCGACCAGTTGAAGTTTTCTCGCTTCTTCTGCTTTCTTCAAATCAAAGTTTAGTTTCTTCACCACCCATAGTGCCTTGTATTCCAGCTTCAGAGGCAAATGACACACCTTACCGAATACCAACTCATACGGGGACATACCTATGGGTGTTTTAAATGCAGTCCGGTATGCTCACAATGCATCGTCGAGCTTTGTTGCCCAATCCTTTCGCGAAAGCCTTATTACCTTCTCAAGTATCAACTTGACCTCTCGATTGGACACCTCGGCCTGACCGTTCGTCTGTAGATGGTATGTGGTGGCCACTTTGTGGAGAATGTTATATTTGCGCAATAGTTCCATGACCGTATGATTAACAAAGTGGGACCCTTCATCATTTATTATGACACGTCGCATCGCATTGAGAGACTACCTTTACCCAATTGGATACACGTCACATCGCATTTGTGGAGAATGTTATATTTATGATTAACATGTGGTGGCCTCATTTATTTTTCTTCAGGAATTGAGAGACTACCGTCGCATCGCTTGCGGCGCATGCCACTACCTCTACCCACTTGGATACATAGTTGACGGCTAACAAAATATAATTTTTACCATTCTATGGAAGGAATGGTCCCATGAAGTCAATACCCCATACATCAAACAACCTAAGTTCCAAGATGATGTTCATAGGCATTGCATGTTTCCATGAAATGTTACCTGTGCATTGGCACCAATCACACTTCATCACGTAGTCAGCTGCATCCTTAAACAATGTTGGCCAAAAGAATCCACTCTGTAAAACCTTAGCTATGGTGCGTCGTCCTCTAAAGTGTCTATCATATGATGAGTCATGACATTACGATAATATGTGTTGTTGAGCAGCATTTGGTATGTATAGTCGCAAGATCTGGTCTGCCCTCCTTTTGTACAGATTCGGCTCATCCCAGAAATATGATTTGCATTCGTACTTGAGCCTCCTCTTCTGGTGGTCAGTATAATCCTCTGGAAATTGCTTGCAAACCAGATAATTGGCATATCAGCATACCATGGCAATTCTTCAATATGGAACAGCTGCTCATCTGGGAACACTGCACTCACTTCTGATTGGTTGCGGTCAACCTCTAGGTTTTCCAATCTGGACAAGTGATCCACAACTTGATTCTCCGTCCGCTTACGATCAATTATCTCTATGTCAAATTCCTTGAGGAGGAGAACCCATCTGATCAACTTTGCCTTCGCATCCTTCTTTGTCATTAAATACTTTATCGTCAAATGATCAGTGTGGATGAGTACTTTCGTTCCCAGCAAATACGCTCTAAATTTTTCCTAAGCAAAAATCACCACAAGTAGCTTCTTTTCTGTGGTGGTGTAGTTAGTCTGAGCAGGGTTTAACGTCTTACTTGCATATGCAATGGGATGCAAGATTGTTTTTCTCTTTTGTGCTAGAGCTGCTCCCATCGCATACCCGTTTGCATCGCACATTAATTCAAAAGGGAGTGACCAATCAGGTGCGATTAACACAGGCGCGGTTGTCAGTGCATTCTTCAAAATCCTGAATGCATTGAGGCAATTGTTGTCAAAATCAAATTTTCTATCAGCCTCCATCAACGCACTCAGCGATCATGCTATTTTCGAAAAGTCCTTGACAAAACGTCTATAAAATCTGGCATGCTCCAAGAAACTTCTTACAGCCTTCACACTTGTTGAAGGTGGGAGTTTTTCAATTGCTTCTATTTTAGCTTTATCCACCTCCAACCCGTCTCGGAAAACCTTGTGCCCCAACACGATGCCCTCCTTCACCATGAAATGGCATTTTTCCCAGTTAAGTACGAGATTCGTCTCCTTGCATCTTTTCAGTATCTTCTTTAGGTTGGCTAGACAGACTTCGTAGTTGTGCCCATAGACAGAGAAGTCATCCATGAAAATTTCAACAGAGTCCTCAAGTTATTTTGAAAAGATAGCCATCATGCACCTTTGGAACGTGCTCGGCACATTGCAAAGGTCCAACGGCATGCGGCAAAAAGCAAAAGTCCCATATGGGCAAGTGAATGTGGTATTGTCCTGATCTTCTGGAACAATCATAATCTGGTTATACCTGACATACCCATCCAGAAAGAAACATAAATCATTTCCGGTCAGACGATCTAGCATTTGGTCGATGAACGGTAAAGGGAATCATCTTTCTTCATTGCCGCATTCAGCTTCTGGTAGTCCATGCAAATACGCAACCCAGCGATGGTTCTTTGCGGTATCAACTCATTATTTTTGTTTGGGACTACTGTCCTGCCGCCTTTTTTCGGCACGCACTGCCCGGAACTGGCCCACGTGTCGTCTGCTATCGGATAAATAATGCCTGCATCTAACCATTTGATGATCTCCTTTTTAACGACCTCTTTCATCAAAGGGTTGAGCCTGCGCTGATGTTCGATTGATGCCTTGTGGTCTTCTTCGAGACGAATGCGGTGCATACAGTATGTAGGGCTAATTCCTCAGATGTCTGCGAGCGTCCAGCCAATTGCTTGCACATGTTTTCTTAGAATGCTTATCAACGCATTCTTCTAGTCTTCATTAAGCTTAGAGGAAATAATGACTGGCAGCTTCTCATTTAGCCCTAAAAATGCATACTTTAAGTGGCTCGACAAGGTCTTCAATTCCATTATTGGTGGTTCTACTAAGAACAGTTGCGTTGTTTTTCTTTCTTATTTTTCTGTTGGCTCTTCTTCTTGGGTTACGATCATCTCAACTTCCTTGTTTGTTTTTTTTATGATCGCATTACATGCAGCAATGGATGCGCTTGCATCCTCTTCTTCATTTTCTTCATCAAACTTTTCTTCTTCAGTCAAATTCTGGTCGTCAGAGTCATGCAGGTCTTCTTCGTCAGGAAACTTCATGGCATGGATGATGTTGAACTTGAGCTTCTATCCATTTACATTCAAAGTGATCTGTCCCTTGTGCACATCAATCTAGGCACGACTTGTTGATAAAAATGGTCGCCCCAGGATGATGGGCACATCTTTGTCGGCTTCATAATCTAAGATGATGAAGTCGGCTGGTAAGATAAATTTGATGTTGGTGATCAGCACGTCCTTCACCTTCTTCTCTGGATGCACCAGAGATCTATCTGCAAGTTGGAGAGTCACAATGGTGTGTGCAAGTTGCCCCACATTCAGCTGCTAAAGATCGACAGAGGCATCAAGTTGATGTTGGCTCCAAGGTCACACAATGCTTGCCCGATGTACAGTCCTCCAATGGAGCAAGGTATAGTAAAGCTCCCTAGATTGCTCATCTTCGGTGGAATTATTGATTTCGAGCTCTACGTTAAAGCCACCGTGGAAAACTTACCAGTGCCCTTCTTCTTGGTTACCATATCCTTCAAAAACTTTGCGTATGCAGGCATTTTCTCAATCACTTCACGTAATGGAATATAATGTGCAATTGTTTTAATATAGACAGGAAGCATTGGTACTGTACCTCATCATTCTTTTTCTTTCTGAGTCTCTGCGGGAAAGGTGGCAACTGCATTCTCACGGTCCCCTTCTTTGTTGGCTTTGAGGTGGACGCAACTTCTGGTTCTATCACTTCTTTTTCTCCTCCTTCTTTTCTAGTCACCGCAATCTCAGGATCCATCGCAATGGGAACAGTCTGGCTAGGCTCTGTCTTTTCTCCCTCCATAGTTTTTCCACTTCGCAATGTCACGACTTGACATTGCTCTTTACTTGATCCCCCCGGGTTACGTGGAAGTTCTGTTGAACTTGGCAGAGCCCTTTGCGGTCTGTTCTTTAGCTCGCTCGCAATCTGGCCCATCTGTAATTCTAAATTGCGGATGGACATAGCCTGACTTTGAAGCATAGTTTCATTTTTCTCTATATACTGCTTCAACAAGCTTTCTAAGGAGAAGAATTGCGGTGATTGCGAGCTACTAGCTTAACTGCTTGTCTGACCATTACTTCGCGGGAAGAATCCAGGTGGCCCTTCTTTTTGTGCCATAGATTGGAAATTCTGCTGCTAATTCTTCCATGCAAAATTGGGGTGGTTTCTCCACCCGGGGTTGTAAGTGTTAGAAAATAGATTATTTTTCACAAAGTAAATAGACTGTGGAATCTACGGGCATTCTTTCATTGCGTGTCCATCACAGCAAATCGCACACCTTGCGGTGTTTTGATTAATTATTTTTACTTGCCTATTTTGCGGTGTTGGGCTGCTGATCGCAATTCCCTTAATTAAGTTCATCATTGCGGTCATCTGATTCTGTAGTAAAGCAATAACACCATTACTTGTGTCATTATCCTTTATTCTCAGTCTCTAATCGCTCTCTCTCCAATCCTCGTGATTTTTAGAGATACAATCCAAGATGTTCTTAGCCTCATCATACGTTTTGTCTAGCAGACCACCAGCGGCTGCTGCATTGGCAGCGGTCTGCGAAGCGGGATTTAAACCGTGATAAAAGATTTCCATCTGAAGGCCGTCTGGTAATCCGTTGTGTGGACAATCCCTAACCAACCTCTTAAACCTCGCCCAGGCATTGCTGAGCAATTCATCCATATATTGTTCAAAATTAGTTATTAGTTTCCTTCATCTAGCATTCTCAGTAGGTGGAAAATACTTCTTCATGAACCTCTCTACGACCTGTTCCCATGAAGTGATCTCTCATGGCTCGAGGGAATACGCCCATTTTCTTGCCTGATCACACAGAGAAAATGGAAACAGAGTTAGTCGAACTTCTTCGGTAGAGATGTTCGGGAACACAAAAGTGTTACAAATTTCTATAAAGCTATGGAGGTGGGTGTGCGGGTCCTCGCCACGCTGTCCTCCGAATTGTCCTGCAGTTTGGATCATCTGCAGCATCACCGACTCCATTTCGAATCAGCTTCCATCAAGGGCAGGCCTCATGATTCCTAGAGAGAAATCATAGAGGTTTGGTGAGGCATAGTCCCTAATAAGCCTATTACGATCGTTTGCTAGTAGGATTGGATTCGCCATGACATTGTTTTCGTTTGGTGCTCCATTTCCAGGCTGCTCCGCCATATCTTCTTTATCTGACTGTTGCGGGTGGCGGCTGTTTCTTAGTCTCCATCCTCTTAATCTCCGGGTCGTAATTTGTCAGAGATTGAGAATCTGCAAGGAAATCAGAAAAATTACTGTTAGCATACAGTTTTGCCGAAGTCCCCGGCAACGGCGCCAAAAACTTGATGCATTATTTTATAAGGTGGAATTGTGAATGAAATGCGTGATGGAATGTGTTGAGCAATCAAGCTTTCTCAATGGAATCCAAGTATAAACCTCACTGAGTTTCCTGGTAAGTCCAAGGTCGAACTCAGGGACTTGGGAAAACAGTTTGCGATGGTAATTTTTTAGAAAACCTTACGATAACCGGTAACTCAAATAGTTGTTTGGTGTTGTTATTGCGGTTATAAAAGTAAAAAAATGCGGTGAAGTTCGAAAGGAGTTGATAAAATGGAAGAAGCAATGAGTATGTAGTGAACGGGTTGAGAAGGGTTTCGGCTAACACTTCCTAGGATGCGTTCATGTTATGCGATCATGCAACACATATACATAGTAAACCATCTCTCGATGCGAATGCTACGACTTCTAATGTTAGAACGCATGCGATATATGCGATAAGTCTATAGGACCTACACATAAGCCTCTATTCTTATTTATGTGATGACAAAATGACATACACACAAATAAGGCAACCACATAATATCATGCCTATCTCTAGGATGCATGCGATGCAGGTTGGCAAACAGAGATTATCTCTAAGTCCCTCTCTTGTTTATGCAGTTCTAATCTTACTCTCTCAGGTCTAGATTCTAACCTAGCTCTCTCAAGTCTTAGGTTCTTTCTTAAGACTCTCTCTTGAGTAGCTCTAAAGGATGTTTGGGCACAGCATAAAACAAGATAATCGCAAGCAATGAATATCCTACGTCATGTTAGCTTAGTTCTTCTCAACCTATTCGATAAGTTTAGCTACTCATGCGTGCTAAGAGAGTGAACAGATGTAGAATAAGAACTTCCATTGTATAAATAGAAAGATGAAGTACAAAATAACAATGCAAGAAGAGAATAAAGAGTCTGGTAGCAATCTCTTGCTTCCCAGGCTTTTACACTGTATTTTCTACTCGTGTTCAAAAGATAATCTCGCTCTCGCGAGAGTCGGACCGCTCTCTGCTTCTACGCCTCTGGGTTCTCTCTCGAGTTGCCCTGAGCGATCTTCCAGCATCTCTACTCTTCTTTTGCTCCGCCTTCTTCAAGATAAAAGAAAAACTATGAACAAAGACGTGCTGAGCTAACTGAATCGAACCCCTTTTCTGAAGAATGCCTTTGGTATTTAAAGAGCTTCCAAGTTGAAAAGAGGCTTCTTATGATTGCACAGATGGGATGACTTTAATTCTCTGACTGATGAGCCGAATATTTGTCACCTAAAAGCTGAGTGTATTTTGTTATCATTAGCGTTTTGTCAGCTTAATTTGGATTCGACCTTCATCAGCTTTCTGTCCCATCGTGATTAATTATGCTTTTCACCTAGATGCGCCCACCAAGTTGCATTGACTCTATACAGCAATCCTTCTTGGGCAGATGTTTACGAACATCACCGCAAATCCTTACGGTAATGCTGTGATCGCCCATTGATTTCTTGTGATCACACTTTTCCCCCTGCATTAACGCATATTCTGCATAAACATATCAAAATTAACTGTTCTAATGCGATGAACGCATGCAACCGCAATGTTATAAACTAAATGTTTTTTGGACGTAATCTAACATATTTTTTCAATGCAATCCTTCATTATTTAATAATTAACACTGCAATAACGTGCCTTTCTGCCTGTTATCAACATCCCTGGAAAAATTGGAGTGTTTTCACCGCAAGGAGTCTCCCATGCAGGAGGTTGCTCTCAACTGCTCAGGTCAAGGAACTTACCCTAACCATTGGAACTTCTGGAAATTGTTGGGCGCATGCAGCCGTCATGTGCTTAGAACTACCTTCAGCTCATGCGACTGATTGCCCTTCTACCTTGGGGTCAATACTTGCTTTTGGCGCATCCCCTACACTTCAATATTGTTTGAAACCTGTCGTACAAGCTGCAATATTCTCAAGATAAAAAGGTTGCCTGCAGAGACACAAAACTCAACAAACAATTAGTTGCCAAGCCCCCGGCAATAGCGCCAAAAACTTGATGATGGAAATTAAGTGAACCAAATCGTGAAGGATTTGATCACTAAAATTACGTGAATGCAGTATGCGATGCATGTTCTAAATGTATGCGTTGATTATCATGCGTCGGTGGTCATGCGTTGGAATGAACTACGTGTTAACAAATGTATGCGATGACTATGCGTTCCTGTCACAAGTTTTCTTGCGCTCACGCCAAGTATAACGCGAACATAAGTTTCTTGGGCGATCCAAGGTCGAACTCAGGGACTTGCAGCTAGACGTATGCGATAATGTGCATGCAGCGGTTGAATAAAAGAATGATGGAGGGATTTCTATGCTAACACTACTTCTACTCCTATCTAACAGACAATGCAATGAGAATATGAATGAGAGGTAAAGACTCGACAACTCTTGACGGGAAGTAAGTGGATGGAAAAATAGATAAAATGTGGAGATGTCTTCACTGCAACACTGAGCTTGACCGCAAGGGCAACCTCAGCCAACGCAAGCTATGCGATCATGCTACACACATTTGAGCCTAATTCTAAGACGTATGCAATGTATATGCGATAGTGCCGAGAAGCCTATGCCTGTCTAAACCTCTATAACCACTCACGTGCTCTCGTCGCATGAGTGTGATAGCCGCATACTACCATATCCTACTTCTGAACGCATGCAATATCCTATCCGTAGGGTGCATACGCTGTGTAATAGCAAACGGAGCTTATCTCTAAGTCTCCATTCTTGCTTATGCAACCCTAATCTAGCCCTCTCGAGCATCGATTCTAACCTAGCTCTCTCGAGTCTTAGGTTCTTTCTTTAGACTCTCTCTCGAGTAGCTCTAAAGGTGTGATAGACACATACATAAGACAAGGTAATCACATAAACTTGGCTGACGCAAGATTATTCCTATCTCTAGTGAACAATAGCTTACATTGCTTAATGCGACCATCCATACATTGCTTAATGCGACCAACCACTTACCTTCCTGGACAAGTAGTTGTTGCTGACTTTACTCATAGACAAGCGTTGCGTCCGCCTATAGACAGGTATTGCTAAAGCTTCACACCAAGCAAATAAGGTTTTCTCACACACTCATGCAACGCACACCTCTTGGTGGTTTGCTACATGCTTCATATCTCTAATCCACATGACTAAGTATGTGATACTCTAGCAATCTTACTAAGTGATGCAATGAAAGTTGAGGATGCTAAGTAAAGAAGATACAGATGGAATCGAAGGAAACATAGAAATGCATTGAACACATAATGTATTAATTTCTTAATCACAAAATGTAATACAATACAATATAAGAAAAAAAAGAGAAAATGAAATGACCAGCAGGAGTCTTGCTTCCAGCAGATGTTCATCAAGGCTGTCGGTGGTGCCATGGAAGGGCGGTAGAGCTGACTCTCTCGAGATCTAACTCTGGTCAAAGGCTCCGGTCATCACTCGGAATGGTGGAAGAAGATGAAGAACTCTCAAGCTTTCTTCTCATGCATTTTTCTGGATCGCAGGGATAACCCTGGATCCGCCCTAAGGCGAACCTCAGGTGAAAATCTTGGATCCTTGGATGAGTTGAAATTTTGCTCAGCGGCTTCTTTATATAGAGCTTGGATCGCCGACAGCATTAATGGACTACTCTGATTCTGACATTCGCGGCACGTTGGTCCTTTTCTGAATCTCTGCTGCTAACGGTGTGGTAGGTGAAATGTCAACATCATCTTTTGATTTTCCCGAGATATGCGTTGATGCGTTCATTCCACCAACCTTGCGTTAATCCCTCTAGTATGCGTTATCGTGTAGCTGTAATCGTGCAGTTACCACATTCGCTTAATACCGCAACTTTTACACGATGACCGCAATGGCTTGACGATCGCAACTCCTATGTGATGGACGTATGTGGCTGATTACCGCAACACCCATGCATTGATCGACTATGTTCGCCTTTGCGATGGAGAGTTTCTTCACATGCGGTCGTCTATGTAGTAGTCTGGCTTCCGCGTTTGTGTACATTTCCTACGTTAGCTACAAAAATAGACAATTCAACGCATAATAACACATAATAATGGGTTAGCCGAGATTCTCAATGTTGCACAACGCAAAATCATTTTCTTATGAATTCCTAACATAATTGTCGCATATTCTGCTTAATAACCCTCATAATTCTAAATAAAAGGCCTAAGATGACATGCATTTCTGCATGTCATCAGCCTTCAATATAATCAAGGAGAAAGATATAAGTGATTTGAGGAAAGATTGCGTAAAGAAATCTGAACCACCCGTAACGGCAACTGTTGAGAAGGGTGAATTCTCAAAACGAGTGGACGTTGCGATGAGGGTAGAAAGGAGCCTAAAGCAGGAAGATGAGGTTGGAAAGGAACATAGTGCATTTAGAACCCTAAGTCCATCTTCAGACAAACCCAGTAAAAAGTTTGTGCCATGAGTATCCAGAAAAGGGAATTTTAAACCAAGCATAAGGGCACGTCGGGTTAAAAATCGAGTTCGAGTAAAGAAACTCAGAAGTCAGGTGGATCAAGTCATTCTGTGGCAACCCGAAGGAAAAAACATAGAAATTCATCCCTTAATAGAACCTTGTGATGTTCATCTTGTAATAGATATCATTCAAAACAATGTTTTAAAGATGCTAACGTAGGTTATAACTATGGACAAGTCGATCATTATAAGCGAAATTGTCCTCAGTTGAAGCAAGAAGATCTTAATGCATAAAAGACAACCTCGCAAACAGTAAACCAATCCCCATGACCTATAAGCACCAGCGAAGGAAGAATAAGTAGAACTAAACAAAAGAATATAGCAAGCCAATCTCACCAGTAGAAGGAAAACACTTAAGGTTACAAGAAGGAGTACTCAAGTCTAGATAGTTGATGCATAGTCTTACTTTTATAATATCTATAAATAAGCTCAGTGGTCTGTAAACTTATATAAAATAAATGTGGTAAAGTAAATACTTTTTGTGGTTGCTAAAAGTTATAATACAAATATGACCATAGTTTCAACAAAAGAAGATTGGTATTCTTTAGAATAGTTCTGGTCAAATTTCAAGGACGAAATTCTTTTAAGGGGATGGTAAATTGTAAGCCCTCGATTCCTTTTTCTCTTCATCCAAACTAGAGATGCACTAAAAAAAAACATGAGTAAAGGAAGTATGATAGGCGCATACTTAGATCTTGAAAGTTAAAAAGTTGGCTAAGTGTTAGACTATGCTGTGAGGGAAACAGTGGTACTTAGGAAAACTTCTAAGTATTAGAACCATGCATTTAACATTAAGAGATAAAGGTTAAACACATAATCCATCAAGAAGTGGCAATGTGATAAGAAATAAGGACTTGGACACATGTTGGAAGTCTTGGACGCATACCATGGTCAAGAAAGGACCAATTTGGACGCATATTTTGTGTAAAGGAAATTATCTTGGTCGCATCTCGGCTTAAGCATACTTAGATGGAAATATGAGGATAAACTATGGTTGAAATCTTGAGAGTTGAGAATAAGTACATAATGAGCGCATGGTTGAACTCTTGGATGCATAGAAGGATATAATTTGGACACATACTAAAGTAAAGAAGGAAAAGAGAGAGTAAGAAGAACCATATGGAAGAAGTAACCTTAAAACCATGTGACCTATACATTGAACCTAAGAAGTAGAGTTGGGTGCATGAAGATGGAACCATGCAACCCACCTAAGGTAGGATGCGCCAAAAGAAGGAACCATGTGACCAAAGAAGGAAGGGTATGCGTTGAGATGGGAGTTACTTGGGGAGCAAGGCCAAGTTGATAGTTGGAAAGAGCATGTGGCGGATTTGGATGAAGTCTTGACCAAAGTCTAAGTAATAGGTGGTCGTCCATGGAGCAAAGAGGAGCCATGCAAGGAGCTGGAGAAGACACCTCAAGAGGTTAAAAGCTATTTTACCCCCGAAATACATCTTGCTCCTTAAGTCTCACTAATCCTCTAATGAACAATTGGTTTTTTATCCAATTACTAAACCAAGTCTCTCTCGTGCCAATGAGAGGGTAGGGCCCTTTGTTCAAGACCTGAAACCAGCACTTAAGAGAACAACCTATCTACTATCCCTAACTCGAGCAAGAGTGAATTCCATCTTACACCCTATATTCCCAACTATCTACCTGGTCTTACCCCAAAAATGGGAGGCTTATTGAGCCGGCGCTTGAGCAAACCCTCACCTATGAAAATCTAAGGATAATCCCAAATAAATAGAAGTTCATAGCTAGCTTAGGATTTAGGTCGGGTTATCTAGGTCATTGATTTGAAACAATCAATCTTAAATAGTAAACAACGTTATAAAGTAAGAGTGACTTATTTATTGGTCTCGATCTTATACAAACTCATTGCATAGGATGCCCCCACTCGCATGTCTCCACATGAACGATTCAGAATCACATTGTTTGTACTATCTACAAAGTGGGTCGCGTCCGATAGTGTTACCAGAATAAGGTACCTAACCTTATTCATATACTATAGACCATTTTGGCTATTTACTCGAACTTGATCCATCTTTATGTCTCCACATAAAGTTCAACTATTCATGTAATAGCCATGGATCTTAGTTTATTGGATTTAGTCTATGCAAGTACAATTTACCTATTTAACAACAGTTTTATTGAATAAATGTTAATAACATTCTTATTGCAAATAGAATATGTTTAACATTACAAATTGCGAGTTTTAGGATATACAACCCAACACTGCCAAGAAAACTCCAAAAGAAATTCTCTCAAAATATTTCCTCTCCATCTCTCTCAAAATTAAGATCACAGAGGCCCACACACTCCTGTGATTCGCAACCCCTAAGGAGAATACAGAGGTCTCACTTTGGGGGGGCATTCTAAATTGGAATTGGGTTTTGATCATGATTCATAAGGAGGAAGATTTGTTCGGGACCGATCAAGAGGAAACTCGTGAAGAATTATTGGGCTTCAAAAGTAAGTGTGACTAACCTTAAATGTCTCCTCTTATCTGTTTTTTGACGCATGTTGTAATTTTGTTTAGAATGCATATGTAGTTTCTAAAATTTAATGTTCTGCAGATAAAATTAAAATTGGGACCGATACCCACTTCTACTTCGGACTTCACAAGCCTTCAGTTATTACATCTAACTTCTTAAGTCCAACCGATTCTCTAATGAACAATCTATTTATAGTCCTACCATAAACAAAACCTTCTCGGGCCAGTGAGAAGGAGGGGCTCCATTGTTCAAGATCCAGAGTCAGCACTTAAGGGAGCAATTCATTTACTTACCCTAAAGACAGAAATGAGTGAATTCTATCTTGTGTAGTTATGTTCTCAGCTCCCTATTAAAAAAAATCCCCATAATAGTAGGCATATTGAGTCGGCGAATCTGGCCATTCTCACCCATATAGATCAAAGGATCACCTTCATAGACAGGAGTTCACAACTCACGCAAAATTAAGGTCGAGTCACGTATAATCATCTAGTGAAATATAAGTCTCTTCAAGCAACAGTGTTATAAAGAAAGACTAACCATTTCGCGCTCCATTCTTATAAAAACTCTTTATATAGGATACTCCCACTCGCATGTATCTACATGAACAATCAGGATCAGATCATTTGTAACACTTTATAACCATTGCAACAATTAAAAGTGGGTCATATCCATAGTGTCACCAAGATAAGGTACCCGACCTTATTTATATACTACAGACCATGTAGGTTATTACTTAAACATGATCCGCATGTATGTCAACCACATACATGTTTATGTTACATAAAATAACCTTGGATATTTATTTAATGGATTATTGCATATATAAAATAGTCAACCACTGTTTCAAACAACATATAACTATGAGGATTTAGGGCATACCTCCCAACATAAATATCATCTATAAAACCTAAGAAGTGTAAATAGATAATAAGGAAGTTCCTTGTAAATTGTTGTAAAAAAAATCACCCGGTGTTAATAAATAAAACTTTTTATACTAAAATGAATATTTGTCACATTGTAGAAATTATGCTTAGAAGCGATAGACTTCGGAAGCAACCTGAAGTCAAGGACCAAAAAAAATACTTATAGATAATGGGAAGAGAATGAAGGTGAATCCAACCATGCTCAAGTGGAGGTTGGTATGGAAGAATAAGTCTTAGATAGGTTTGTCGACCGATTAGCTGCGGGGCTAGGAATGACTCAATTAGATCTTGAGAAAAAGTTTGGGATAGAGTGCTTAAAAGCTCTAGGTGCTACACCCTTCTAAGGAATCACAGATTCAGCCGATACCGAAGTCTGGATCAATCTATTCCAAAAGTATTTTTAGGTAATGAGATGCCCTGAGAAACGAAAAGTAACACTCCCTTTGTTCCTTTTACAAAAAGGAGAGGAAGACCGGTGGTGAGTATTTGAACAAAGACGGAAGAAGATGGAAGAACCTGTTAGGATACTGATTCTTGAAAGACTTTATCAACATAACGAGTTAGTACAATCTTCCAGAATGGCAACTAAAAGATGAACGAATTCTTTATTAAACGATATGAATCAAATAGAGACTAGACGATCACTTATCAAACTACAAATGATCGTTTACAAAACTCTATACAATCGCTTACAATCTCTACATAATCGCTGAGTAATACTAGACGGTCGCTTACAAAACACCCCGCGATCGCTTACAAGATACTACACGATCGCTTACAAAATATTACCCGATCGCTTACCAAATTCTATACGATCGCCTACAAATGCTACACAATCACTTAGTAGAAGAGGTAGATGATGAGCAGCACACTACGATTGAATCTACACGATCGAGACTTCTGAACTCCCACTCTTGAGAGCTCACCTTCCTCATTTCTGATATTCAAAATCCTCCGTCCCTTCTCTTTCGATTTCTTTCTTCTTTTAAACCTCCACTTCTCCCAATAGAATTGAAAGTAGTCCTTAATCGATTCAACCGCCTCTCCTCTATTCTTTCTTTCTTGATATTGCAACATAATTGGAGGCTTATCATTCTCTCCCCCCTCCACCTTTACCTTGTCCTCAAGGTAAAGTTTTGGCTATCCAAACCATTTCTTTAGCTGTGACACATGAAACACTGGATGGATTGACACTGTTGTCTGAAGGTTCAACTTGTAAGCTACTGATCCTCCTCTGTCCACCACCTGATATGGTCTATAATACTTGGGAGATAATTTCACATTCTGCTTTTACCAAACTGAAATTTGGCGATAGGGTCGCAACTTCAGCTAGACCCAATCACCAACTTAAAATCCAACATCACGTTGCTTCTTATCAGCAAACTTCTTCATTTTCTCTTGAGCCACTCTGAAATGCTCCTTAAGCACACGCAATGAAGCATCTCTGTCTCGCATTTGTTGGCCCAAAGTCGCATTGGTCGTATAATCATTCCCATAGTAAATCAACACTGGAGGTTGTCGTCCATACACAATCTGAAAAGGGCAAAGCCAGTAGAAGCATTATACGTAGTGTTATACCAATATTCTGCCCAATGCCACCAGTTAATCCATTCTTTCGGTCGCTCACCACAGCAGCACCTCCAATATTTCCACGCTGCGATTCACCACCTCTGTCTGACCATCCGACTGAGGATGAGGAACTATATTGCGATGGAGTTTGGTACCCGACAGTCAGAACAACTCTTGCCAAAAGTTACTCACAAACTCTTTGTCTTGGTCCGAGACAATGGACTTTGGCACCCCGTGCAGTTTAACTATTTCTCTACAAAATGTATCTACTACAATACCAGCATTCAAAGGGTGTTTCAAAGGCAAGAAATGAGCATACTCTACAGATCGATATGCTTCCACAGTCGTTTCTTGTTTAATAGCCAAGAATCTTCCACAGATCGATCCCTCTCTTAAAGATTAGAATCGGGCTAACATCCTTTTCTTCAAGTCTTCCTAATCTTTAAATAGCTCTCTATCTACCTTTGACCGGTACCAGTCTAATGCGGTGCCGTCGAAACTCACAATCGCCACTGTCATCTTCTCAGATTCAGTCAACTTATGAACTTGAAAATAGCGATCTGCTCCGTATAACCATGCATTGGGATCACTTCCGCTAAACACCGGCATTTCTACTTTCTTGAATTCACTCCTATCGCAAATCGCTTCTTCACCGGATGCTTTCACCAAACTCTTTGTTCCGCACACCTTATTGGCATTCGATCCTTCTACCTCTTCTGTCACCTTTGCTTTTTCTTTGGACATTTCCGTAACATAGGAAATGAACGTTTGTTGATGTTTCTCTGCCTGCAATCCCAATCGCTCAATACTCTTCGCTAAGGTTACCAAATTCTCCTCTATGGTTGGCAATTTCCGGTTCGACTCTGAGTTTAGAGATCTCTTGGTCCAATAACTCCAGTTTCTCTTCAAAACGTTTCTGAACCATGCTTGCCCAGGTGGTTGCTCTGATACCAATTTGTTAGGATACTGATTCTTGGAAAACTTTATTAAAGTAACGAGTTGGTACAATCTTCCAGAATAGCAACTAAACGATGAATGAATTCTTTATTAAACGATTGAGTCAAACAAAGACTAGACAATCGCTTATCAAACTACAAATGATCGTTTACAAAACTCTATACGATCGCTTATCTTGGTCGCATCTAGGGTTAAGCATACTTAGATGGACATATGAGGAGAAACTAGGGTTGAAATCTTGAGAGTTGAGAATAAGTACATAATGAGTACATGGTTGAACTCTTGGATGCATATAAGGATATAATTTGGACACATACTAAAGTAAAGAAGGAAAAGAGAGAGTAAGAAGAACCATATGGAAGAAGTAACCTTAAAACCATGGGACCTATGCGTCGAACCTAAGAAGTAGAGTTGGGCGCATGAAGATGAAACCATGCAACCCACCTAAGGTAGGATGTGCCAAAAGAAGGAACCACGTGACCAAAGGAGGAAGAGTATGAGTTGAGATGGGAGTTACTTGGGGAGCAAGACCAAGTTAATAGCTGGAAGGAGCATGTGGCGGATTTGGATGAAGTATTGACCAAAAACCCTATACAAAAAGCCCGGGAACCACACTATTCTCGTAAAAGATTTCGTATGTCATGATCCAGAACTTATATACCCCATAAATGCTAGGTGATTGTTGTAGTGGGATTGAAAATTTGGTTGTACTCCATTCTACTTATGTCAGTTTGACAGTAAAAATAGAGAGTGTATTGAGTAGATAAATCAATAGGATTATGGAGTTCAATTTTGTCAGGCGTTGAGGAGCTTGTCATTGTCATGAAGCTACTTGATTCAGGTATTATCTTTAGTGATTTGCTTCTAGCTTCAATGGATATTTTGAAGAACTGTGAACGTTATGGTAAATGACAATGAAACTTCATTTTACTCTCTTCCCCATGAATTGTATTTGTCTCTATTTGTGACCTTTCGTTTTCATCTAGGTTTCAATGTAAATCCTGATGCGTGTTGTGGGTTTGGTGTCGCTACAATGATTGTATCATGTGCATGTCACCAATAATGGCTTGCATAAAATGCATTTAATTAGGATCAGCAAAAGTATGGTGGTTTCTATTTCCTTATATTTCGTTGTTGTGGTCCAACATCAATTTTACCAATATCTTCTACTTAGCTTGTTCTTGGTGAGAAACTTAATACATTAATCATGATGAAATAAATTAACAGGGCAAATGGTTGATAGAAATAGAAAATTATCAGGGTATGTTGATTGTTGGTTTAGTTTCTCAAAATTTATCTTCAGTTTTAGAGTACTTGATACCACTTTTTTTATTGTTTGAAAATATCACTTTTAGAATACTTAAGTTGAGATTCTGTTTTTTTTTCTTTTACAGCTGCATTTCACATTCTTTCATGCTTTTGAAGTTTTTCAATGAGAGTATATTTGTTTATATGCAATTCTTGTGTTTCTTTCAGATTTATTGTCGCTTGTTGTTAATGGTAAACTGAACCATGTTCAGTCTCAGTTTAGGTTTAATGCTATGTTGTTTCATGCTCTGCCATTAAATTTTAGAGGATGTAAACTTGGGAGGAAATAAGGGAGATAACTCACTTTATACACCTCAGCATGGTCTAGCCTTTATATTGCTTTATATTGCAGAGTTGGTGCAGTAGGTTTAAATATTTAGGATTTGGTGAAACAGTTTGAATCTTCTAAGTTTGAAACTTCCAATTTGTAAGATAATTTAGTTGCTAAGAATAGTAAAAGTATATTTCTTTTGGTATTGAATTTAGAAGCTGGTTACAACTATTTTAGAGCATATTTGGATTGACTTTCTAAGTACTTAAGAATACTTTCTTTGTACTTTGAAATACTTATTTAAGTATTTAGAAAGTCAATCCACATAACACTTTAATTTATGAGTAGAAATGTGCATAATTCATTACTTATAGCCTATAACACTTCTACTTCACCTCATGGTTTCTCAATTTTGTCTTTCATATTAGCTCTCAACGTTAAAGTAAAGTCTATGTCCCAAACTCTCATCTCGGACCTTCATATCTCATTTAGATGTTGGATTTTTGCAAGACTTGCATTCGGTCAAGGAAGAACGTTAGGCTTCAATGGAGATGCACGTATCACTCAACATATTTGTGTAAGTTTAATTTTGTATTCGTTTTTTTTTCTTAATGTTGGAAATTCTTTATTTTGCATTCAGATTTGTAAATTGTTGGCTTGACCAAATGTCTAGTGCTAAAGGCTTTGAATTTTCTTTAGGTATTGATCTATTTTTTCAAGAATACATCTTTAAAGTAAGTGTTTGCTCCAATCTTCTTGTTTATGTCAAATAACTATGTAAACCCTTGATATTATAGGTTTTTTGAATCGAAGGTAAAGGCTGTGATTTCTCTATTATTGAACTTTGGTATATGGTCTCTTTAGTTGTATGCAGTATTTTTTTTTTCCTCCTTATATTTGTGTTTTACAATTTTAGATTTACATTATGTTCAACACTCTATTGTAGAAAAATATTGTCACATTTGATGAATGGGTTTTGAGTTTGATGGTAAATATATTTTTTACAGCAAATAGGGATAAGAGACTTATCAGATTTTTTGATGTAAATACTAATGGATACATCATTTTAAAAAGGTGTAGACTAAAGGATACTTACGTGTCTTGAGGAAACTAGAAAATTGAGGTTGTATTGTTTTTCTCTTTATCATAATGTAATTTGTACAACATGTCAACCCCACAAAAAATATGGTTATTTTTATGGAATGTTATATTGATTGAAGCATCCATTACGATTGATATTTATATTATTGAAATTTTATTTTGATGTAAATGTACTTGCATACAATATTAAAGATTTATATGATTACAGTTGATTTTACAACTTCATTTGTAATAATTTGTTGCTGGTATAAAGTGCTATGTAAACTATATACAATTTGATCAAAATTGACTATCAAGGTGAGATTCAAAATGCAATATGATTTTTTTAGCAATTTTTTTACGAATGTGAAAACTGCAATCAAAAGTCAATTATAGCATGCTATGAAAACCTTCCATAACATTAAAATTATGCAATCAAAAATGAATATTTTATAGCTTTTTTTATAGCATTGAGAAAACGCTATGGAAAGTCAGAGACTTTCAACAACATTTCTAAAACGCTATAGAAAGTCTTTTATAGCATTTTTTTACCGCTATAAAAAATGCTATAAAAATCTTCTATAGCATTTTTTGCCAATGCTATGAAACATTTTCATAACATTAAATACATGCTATCAAAAGTTGATTTTTTATAGCATTAAGAAAATGCTATGGAAAGTTGAGAACTTTCGATAACATGGGCTACGACCGCATTTCGAAAACGCTATGAAAAATCTACGATAGCATTTTTTTAAAGCTATCGAACGTGATATTTGTTGTAGTAAATCGAAGGTTGAGAATAATAGAGAAGTTCCTCTTTGTGGTTTACTAGAAATTTGGAGATCAAATTTGTGGAGTTCAGCAAGGAATTGAAGCAAATCTACGAAGGTATACAATGTGAAACCCTATTCTATTAAAAATTTGTTTTTAAGCATATTTTGTACTCAAAGTAAGTGTAATTAGAGTGTTTAATGATTCTATTTACTTCCATTTTATGCATGTATATCATAGGGTTAATTCTTTGTCTTATTTATTTAGGAATCTTGTAAGTCTGGCTATGAGTATTGGAGCTGGAAGTCTGTGGTACAAGATGTAAAAACATAAAATTTGATTGTAATAAAGTAAATTATTGTACTTAAGAAATAATTTAGATGTTACAAAAATGGGCGAAAAGATTAGAGTGGACAACAGGTGTTGCAAAAGGGTGGTATCTGCTGTCTTCACGCCTCATTCTGGGTAAAAGAAGTAAACTCGAGAGGGAGAGTGATAAATTTGAACCTCAACATTAAAAAAGATGGTAATAATAATATCTTGATTTCATTGAACTATGCTCACGTCAACCACGTTCAATATGGTATATTATAAATTTTACCAAAAACAAAAAATTTTGGTGCAGCATTAAAAAGATTAAGAAAACGAACAAATAATTTTATTTAAAAAACCAACGAACTCAAGGTCCCAAACAAAAGAAATTCTACAAAATGAGAAAAAAAAAATCCTTAAAATGAAAATTTGAATTAATTAATTAATAAATAGACTCGTACATTAAATATTAGCTCATGAAAACTTCGTACCAACTCTAACCTTAGAGTAGTAATAATATAGCTTGACTTGATTCATGATCAAATCAACAACTTTCAATTTATTTGAATCTTTTTTCTTTAAATGTAATGTTGAGAAATTGTATTAAATGCAAATTTATTAAAAATATTTTTAAATATAGCAAAAAATAACTTTTTTAATGGACCGAAAAAACTTTTTGCTAGTTTCCTATAATTGTACATAAGTTTGGTCACTTTGCTATATATGAAAATATCCTTAAAAAATTAAAAATAATAATAAAAATAATATTCTTTAAAAATAACGAAACAAAGAAAAAAACGATATTCTACCCAAAAAAAAAAAATTCATCCATATTAGAAAATGAAAAAGAAAAAGCAAAAACAAACAAACAAATGAATGAATGAAAGAGAGTTAAATAACAGTTACATCATTCTCAACTTATACGTCAAATGTTAGTTCATGAAAACTTCGTAGAAAGTTCCTCAAATCTCTACTAAAATATTATTATTATTTGTGATTTCTAATTCTAATATCTTAAACGATTTTTTAAAAACAAAATTAGGATGACTTTTTAATATTGAAGTTTAGTGTTTTTGTTTCCAAGTTTAATAAGTTAAGAGGTTTATTATTTATATATATTCATAACCACAAACTTCCTTACTTATTCTTATGTTTTATGAATTTGACTATAATATAATCAAAATGTAATTTGACTTCTCATGTCAATATTAGATTCTTGAAAATATTAAAAATCTAAGACCATCATCACACCCGCAATTACATAATTTTGGCACTTAAAATGTAAACCTATGAAAATTTAGTACGGACCTTTTCCTTGTACAAATATCCCTTGGCTTGCAATTTGGTGCCATTTCGTAGCATCACCCAACTTTTCCCCACTTATATTTTGTGCTCTCGACTTTTCTTTTCTTATGCCATTTAATTATTCAAACCAACCATCTTCCTAAATCTTCAATTCATTCTCGAGAGAGAGAGAGAAAAAGAAAGAAAAAGAAAGAAAAAGCTTCTTTGGTTGGGGCTACAACTTGAATGATTCTTTGCTTGGACTTATAAGGATTATGAAAGTTCTTTGATTTTGATATATGAAAGTTGATTTCGATATCGATATCGAAAATATAGTTTTGGCCAAATTTCGGTAATATTGTAAAGTTATCGTCGTTGGAATATTAGTTAATAGTCAATTATACTCTGAGAATCTTTTAGAAATTATTTTCAAACTTTAAAGACCTATGAAAACTCAAAATTCAAATTGAGTGATCAAACATAAAAATCAACTCAAAATTCAAATTGAGTGATCAAACATAAAAATCAACATGGACAATGAGTTTTAGTTTCTAAAGTTTAGAAATCACATCAAAACCAAGTTTAAATTTATGGGAACAAGAGTGTACTTTAATTTAAAAAAAAAAAAAAAGTTAAAATATCATTTTTATATCTATACTGATTTTTGTTCAATTTTGACGGAAGGTTGAACCTCTAATCTCAAATAAAGAAGTGTGTGTTAATTATCGTTGAGCTAAATTCACTTTGACGTACATGTCGTTATATGACACATTAAGATATATTGGGCCACTTACCTACTACTCATCTTGATTTCAAGTATGATTTAATTAGACTATTAATGGAGAAAACGAATTTCTTATACAACTTATAAAAGAAAAGTAAGAATTATTGAAGGTTGCCTAAGACAAGGTCAAAAGTCCATGAGCGAGCCCAGGCCCAAGAGGTACCAGGCGGAGGCATGGGGAACACGCATCTCAAAAAGAAAAAGTCAAAGCCTCAGGGCTTTGGCTGACTTATCAAGCCAATAAATATATACCAATCAAAAAGTAATCGAGTTGCGCTTAGACTGGCATCCTGCAACTTCGGGGGCCAAAAACTACCCTAACATCGCTAGAGTTACGTATAACCACTAACCATGGACAATTATCAAAGAAAGAGCATTATAAATAGTCTCATTCAACGACCCCAAGGAGGAGAGGAACTCCATAAGAGAGTTTTAGCCTTACTTCTTGTGTATTTAGCTGAACTATACACTCTTTATACTCACTTAGGTATAGGCTTGGCATCATGTCAGTACAAGGATCCCTTATACAGATCAAACTCCAAAAATGAGATTAGATTGGGGGAAACATGTCGAAGGTCAAGCCTAGGCAAGATCCAAAACGCCAAAAAGAACATTAACATAAAACGAGTGAAAACTATACATCAAAAGTAGATTTATAGTTTGACATTTGTAAAATAATCCATTCATTTGTTAACCCTCTTTTGCACTCGATATGAAGTAAATGGAAACCAACTTTGTGATTTGTACGATGAAAGTTTGAACCATTTTTCTTTTATTATCATTGTTAGTATTATTTTTAAAATTAAAATTAAAAAAAAAAAAAAAAAAAAGTTTACTAGTCATCTCAAATTAATTGATTTTTAATTCTGAGTTTCTTAAAATTAAGCTTAATACTCCTTGCACTTTTAAATTTTTTTTTGATATGTTATCTACTTTCTATTAATGCTTTCAAAAACCAATCCAAATTTTAAGAATTAAAAATAATAATTTTTAAAAACTTAAAATGTGGCTAAAAATTTAACTCTTGTACTTAAAGAAAGATTAAAATTATTATAAGAAATCGATAGAAAATAAACTTAATTTTTAAAAATAAAAAATGAAAAACGAAATGATTACCAAATAGAAACTTAATAATTAGGATATATATAAACTAACTTTATCGAATACGTCAAATTGTCACATGGATTACATGTCTGTATATAATTTAAAATTCAACTTCATTAATAACATCAAACCGCCACATAGATTACATGCCCTATAAAAGAAAATTCAACTTCCTTAAGGACCTCAAACAGCCACATAGAATACATGCCGAAGGAGTTCCTTTTTACGGTTACGAAAAACCATAAAAAATTAACGTTTTTATAAGGGTCTTACTAAACGACGAAGAAGACACAGTCAAAGGAAAGCTATACTTAGTATTGAAATTATATTCTTTGTAATATAATATAACAAACATAAGCATAAAAACGTGAACCTTTTCAACTTCAATAAAAAAGTATAATTACCTTTAACGGTTAAATAATGTATGTTTATATCATGGCTAGAATAAAAACTACGTCACAGAATTAGGAACCTTATTTAAAAAAAAAAAAAAAAAAAAAAAAAAAAATTGATCTAAGAGAATAACTTAAATAATGCCAATCACGGTCTCAACAAAAAAAGAAAATCAAGTCACTCACAATTCATATTCCAATTAAAAGAAAAGGAGAAATTTGAAAAAAGAAATAAAAAAGAAAAATAAATGAAAATAAAGAAAGAAAATAAATAAATAAATAAATAAATAAAAAAGTAGTACGAATAATTTCGGGCCGCGCCCACCTTTAATGTACATTCAAAGCTTGTAAACCATCCAAGTTAAAAAGCAGATTTGGCCAATCCATGTCCTTGCTTTGTTAACGTGATATTCGGATTTGGTAATACTTTTGAATTGTACAACTAAATTACCAAAAAAAAAATGCAAAAGGAAAAAATTGGATTAGACATGAAACGCACCGTTTAATGGTTCTTAAGAAAACCCTTACTTGCCAATTTAAGCCAAAAGAGTTGATAATGTGTGTCGGTTTAATTTTAATTTTTTAATTGTATAATTTAGGAAGGTATTGAATTTCTAAATGAAAAAAGGGACGTTAATGAAGGTGTGTCCAAAAGGGAACAAAATGGGAGCTCACAGCAAATATTTGTTAGAAATATTTAATGATATATAATTAAATTTACCTTCACTCATCAATTTAAATTTTTGGATCAATTGGTAATTTAAGATGGTATCAAAACAAGTGGTTTAAGGAGGTATTGTGTTCAAATTTCTACATGATTAGTGTAGATTTGTGGTTCAAATCCCTCTACTCCTACATTGTACTCAAAATAATAATAGTAATAACAAAACATTACTTCTCATATAATATATACAATAAACGTATGGAGAATTCGGATCACATACTTCTTGATCACTATGACATTCACATGTCAGTTTAATTATGCCTACTTTGACCATATAGATCCCATTTCATTTGAAATATATATATTATGGCAAGTTATATAAGTTAAAAAATTATATGAATTCTAGTTAGTAACTTTCTCAAGTAATTTGGTATCTAATTCATTGAAAGCAAAACAAAATGTGAGCAATAAAAACAAAAAATAAATTAATAATTTAAATTGCAAGTAGCCGTGTGTGAGTAAATTATATACATGTGGCATTTAATTAATTGACATATATTTATTTATTTATGAAGAATACTTTTTTTCTTTATTTAGCAAAAAGTTACCCATACAGAAAAATTAAACAACTAATTATTTTCTCTATTTTTTTTTCCTTTTTGAGTTAGTACAATACTTGGGTGAGAGATTCAACTAATTATTGGTTGGATGATTGAGTTATGCTCAAATTACTGTTATTATTTAGGTTCCCTTTTGTTAGTTATTTTGTATTTTGTTTTTGAAAATTATGCCTAAATACTCTCAATTTCTTACAATAATTTATATTTTTCTTAAATACAGTGGTCGAATTCTTAGTTACATTCTTAAAAAAAAATTAAAAACTATTTTTTTAGTGTTCAAATTTTAGTTTGATTTTTTAAACTATCCTAAAAAAATAGATAACAAAAGAATAAATGTGGTGGTAGAAGTTAGTATCCATAGATTTAATTTTTAAAAACAAAAACCAAAAACCAAATAATTATTAGACGAGATTTTATTTATTTATTATTAATCTTGATTGTCCTAAGTAAGTTGCTATTTAGTCCAACCAACCGTCGTCCCATTATTTTAGCTAGAAAAATTAAAATAGAAGATAAGTCTACTTTCCCAACCGTTTGTTGCCAAAGAGAGCTATCTCTAAGAGCAACTTGAATTTGAATATATATATATATATATATATCCTACAAATTATTAATTATGATAGGTTATATAAATTTTTTTTTATTTTTTTTATGATATGTGAAGTGGAGAATTTTGGGAAGATTTGACATGTTGCAATTGTATCTTCCATCAAACCTGTAAAACTAAAACTTAATTAATAATTTTACCATTCATTGGATGATTTCCAATTGTCTATACATATAACAAAATAAGAGTTAAAAATGTGAATATTTTTAAATATTAACCAAAAATTATAGGTTGAATTTGTAAGCGTAGTCTAATTACATCCCAAACTAATGAATTTATTTTTAAATTCAACGAATGTGGTGAAAAAAATGTTAAGAATAAGTAAATTTCTTAAGCCCATTTGTTAACCATTTTGTTTTCTGTTTTCGTTTTTGAAAATTCAATCTATATCATCCACATTTCTTGCCATGATTTGCATATTTCTTAATCACAATTGTTGAATGAAAAAAAAAATAAAAATGAAAATAATGTCTATAGATTTAATTCTTTTAAAAAAACAAAATAGTTATCAAACGAAATTTTAATTAGTCAATAAAACTTTTGCTTAGTTTGATAGTCACCAACGTTTCCAACTAATTAAAAAAAATAGTGTCGAGAGGTTGAAGTTTAATTAATACATGTAGATGTTCGAACTATATTGTCTTTTAAAATAGTAATAGGTGTCTCAATCTAATAAATAACACTGAGATTCCCAATTGCACTATCAAATGACAAAAATAAAATTTGTGGTTTTTATTTCCATTTTATTTATTTATTTATTTTGTATGCATATGAATGGTAAATGTTAATTTGCTTCTTGATATTGGTTGCCCTTTTTCTTCTTTTTTTTTTTTTTTTTTTAGTTTATATTCTTTTTCCCCCCTTTTTACATGTTTGTTGTAGATAATATTTTATTCTTCTTCATTTTATAAACCCACATGCATTTTTGAGCAACTTGATTTTTTGTTTTAAAAAAAAAAAAATCTACAACCTTAGGTGAAGTGGTTATTATCATTATTATTAATTTTTGTTGATAAAGATATAGCTGAGTTTTTTAAAAAAAAAAAAAAAAATCAACCAATTAAAATTATAAATTAAATATATTTTTACAAGTTGATTAATTGGTAATGATATCTACTGAAGTTGAAAGTTTAATAAAGATTGAATCAATTCTTTTTAGTTTTTTTTTCTTTTTAATCATAGTTTCTATCCATTTTTTACTATCATATTGGTAAGATCTACAAATCGTTTAAAACATTAAGCTTTATCTAATACAATCAAATCTCAATATCAATTGTTTTTCTAGATAAGAAAAATATTCTTAGTAAATTTAAGTCTAAAAGTTTATAAAAGTTTACCACTTTTAAACAGAATAAATATCAATCAAAAATTCACTTTTTTGACAGAGAAGGTGTGGATATATAAAAAGCATCTCCATCTTTAGTTTAACTCAACTTATTATCAACTCTAGCTTATGGTTGATGTACTTAAGAGGATAATAAATGACTTTTTCTAGTACATACGATAATAAGTGACTTTTTAAATGAGTATTAGATCAAATTGAATATTATTATCATTGTGATTGATAACATTTTTACTTTTGAATATTCATATAAATAAATAATATTTTTTTATTCTCAGTCAAGCAAGATAATCTTTTCAGGTCTCTAACCCCAAAACCAAACAAGATAATAATAAAATATTAGTTGAAATTTTTTTAATACTTATTTCATTTTAAGCAATAAATTCTTAAATATTTTATTTTGGTCAATAAACATAGAAAAGATAGTTATTTAAGTCGCCATCATCAAATTTTCAATGATGTCATTGAGTCTAAACTAAATATAATGTTTTTTAGTCGTTTACTTTTGACTAGTAGAAATCTATAAAACAACCTTTTGAAATCGGGTAAAAAAGTCAAATATCATATTTTGAAAGGGATGATAATTGTGAATTAGAATTTTAATCCATAAGTACAAAACTCTACTATATGCTTAAACTCTAATATTCTTTCCTTTTTTTTTTTTAAAAAAAAAAAAAAAAAAAAAAAAAAAAAAAAGGAGTAAATCGTTCACAGTTTATAAATAAATTTACATATTTGAGAATATAAATTATTTATTTATTTTTCTCAGATAATATATAGAAATTATTGAATTTGGCAAGAGGATGTGACTTATTAATAGGATGAATCAATCAACGACGGCAGTGACAAAAGGAAGGCATCAATCACATGATGGACGACTTAAGCAAAGTCGTTACTGTGGTTTTGTCCGCACCGAATTCCCACCCCATACGTTCAGCGCATTGGGACCAAAGCATGTGGAAATCATGTTAAACTCGTTACTAAATTTCCATTTTTCTCAGGGGGACCATTTTTGTACGCTGTCCGCGTAAATAAAAAAGATAAGTTTCTTTTTCACCCACCCAAGTTTTTATTGCCTTCCATTTTTTTAAAAAAATATTTATTTATTTATTTATTATTATTATTAGTATTATTATTATTTACTTTTTACGTTCCCTGACCCTTTCTCTGCTGCTTTCATTGCCCCATTGACCTCTTTCCCTCTTCATTTTATAATTTTTTTTTTATCTTTTTCTTTTCTTTTTCTTTTTTATTTTTCCCCAACTATAAAGTTAATTATTTGTATTATTGAGGTTAGAAAATTTTCCAATATTTTTAAGTCCCAAAGTATTTACGTATAATACTTAAAAATGTTATAGGGTAAGTAATAGCGAGGTCTCAAACTTATGATCTAATTGAAAGGTGATTGCGCTAATTGTTGGTATATCTCGAGACTGACCTCTAAATATATTAGTTAACAATAAGTAGATGTACTTTCAAGAAGAAAAAAACAATAGATAGATATCAACACAAACATATCTAAGTTGACATTAAGTTTATACTACCGACTTTGAGGTCAGAGATTCGATTTTCTTACTTCATATGACGTAACAAAAAAATGATGAATTAATTAGATAGTCAAAATTAAATACTATTTTATATTGACTTCTAAATTTTTTTTTTTTTTGTATGTATGAACGGATTCATGAAACATGTATTCTTTATTAAATAAATCTGATATTTCTTTACGACGAACATGTATATAAAGATGATAAAAACAAACAAAGAAAATTAAATTTATGTATGGAAATTCTAAATTAAATGTTCTATATATACATGGAAACCATATATATAGCAACGGGTTCGAGTACATTTTTGCCCACGAATCCTTGTGTGATTATTCATGAAAAATAAAATTAAAGAAACGTGTTTTTTTTTTTTTTTCCTTTTTTAACTCTGCTAACTGTTCGATGAAAATTGTTCGAGCGGTCAAAAGAGACAAAAGTGAAGACCACAAAAATGAAAATAGTGTCGAAATCGATAGTGTGTCTATGTATGTGTGCGTAATATATATATGAACCGATCAATAATTTTTAGATTTTATCTTTTAGAATATTGGATAAACTGATACAGATTTTCTTTTAAGTAAGCCGAATTGACTTTTTTGCTATTGTCCATTTAAAAAATTGAGCAAATATATAACACTTCGTTTAGTAATCATTTTAATTTTAACTTTTTAAAATTAAGTTTATAAATACCTCTTTCATTTCTAAATTTTTTGATACGTTATTTACTTTTTATCGATGTTATCAAAAAACCAAAAATGAAAAACGAAATAATTATCAAATAGGGTTTAAAAATGTTCGTGTTGTATGCATTAAAATTCAAAATTTTTGTGAGTGTAACCGTTCATACACTCCATTACATTCTACGTTTGGATAAATATTGTATATGATTTATAGTTTTATCAATTAAACTCTTAAGTTTTCAATAGTAAAACAATTTAGACTTTTAATTAGTATTTCACTTGAAGATCGTTTATGCATCAATTTTAATAGTTCATTTGTTAATCCGATATTCAAATAAATCCGTATACGTAAAAATTTAGAAGTTTAATTGAAACAATTATTAGTTGCACACGATTTTTTTTCTTAAAAAAATGTAAAAGATAATATAAATTGATATAGTTACGAAAGTTGAAAGTTTTAACTTGGTATAATTATAAGTTAAAAATTTTACATTTTAAGGGGTATAAATTAATAATTTCAAATTTGAGTTTCTAACCAAATGTTTTTTTTAAATCACAAAAACTGTTGAAAATATTTACAAATGATAGTAAAATATTACAGTCGATCTACGATAAACTATTATATATATCTATTATGACATAGATAGATACAGATAATAATTTATCGTAGATAGACGATAAGATTTAATTATATTTATAAATAATTTTGTTATTTTTCTTTATTTCAAAATAGCCCTTTTTCAAATTAAAAAAATTAATAATAATAACAAATCATCTTTCATTTCATCTGACAAGCATTATTTCTTTATTAGTGGTCTCCTTTACAAGGGATGTGCTCTTACCACCAAGTTGTAATTTTTGTTACCATGAATATATATATATATATATTTAAATCAGGCACGAAATATAAGGCATGCTAATAATTATTATTCTAAATTTAATAAAATGAATTTTTCGATTCACCCGTTTAAATTTCCGGGAACAAAGTATTTTATTATATTATTTAATTTGATTCGTTTAGATCGAACCGAATAAATGGCCGGTTCAGTACCTGACAGTTCATTAAAAAAAAAAAAAAAACAACCGCGTTAACGACCGGAAATGGATGGATTTCCTAATTTAAATATCAATTTACATCCTAAAGTTATATTAATTAATATCCAAAATTAATTATTATATCACTTTAATTTATAAAATTTTATAATTGTATCAATATATACCTTCACATTATGTTTGAAAAATATCGTTTGAAATTATAATTGTATTAAATTTTTATAAGTCAATCTATTTTGACTCTCAATTAAAATTTTCTTTAATCTTCTATTTTATAAAACGAATATTTGAAAAAGTGTACGTATAAAGATTGATACATGAATGAGGTAATCACAAAGAAGAATATCAATTAATTCAAATATAAAAATTTAGGTCTCATTCAATAGTCATTTGATTTTTTATTTCTAAAAATTAAGTCTATTTTTTCCAACTTCTTACCATGATTTGTATATTTTAAAAATTGAATTTTTAGCCAAATTTCAAGTTTCAAAACTACTTCTTTAGATTCCTTTTGTAACTATTTTATTTTTTATTTTTTATTTTCTTAAATTAAGCCTATGGATACCTTCAAATTTTTTCTTTTGTTATCTACTTCTCACCATAGTTTAAAAAACTAAACCAAATTTTGAGAAATAAAAAAGTAGCTTCCAAAAAGTTATTTTTGTTTTTAAAATTTGACTAAAAATTCAATCACTGTACTTAATAAAGATGCAAATCATAGTAAGGATGAAATAGGCTTAATTTAAAAAAAAAAAAACAAAAAACAAATGGTTATCAGATGAGGTCTTGGTTTTTAAAATCTAACTTGATTTTTTAAAACACTGGTGAAGAAAAGATAACAAAACAAGAATTTTAGAGTTAGAATGGATGATTATAGGCTTAGTTTTCAAAAACTAAAAAGAAAAAATCAAATGATTACCGACTTTAGAAATTTAATTTATATACCAATAATAAGTTTCACACGACATTTATCGAAAGAAATTTAGAGAAGAGTGTCACATGATACACCTACTTAAATTAAATAATTAAATTGATTTGATTATTTACTTAAAAATTGATATAATTATTAATTTCGAATTTTAATTATTATAACTTTAAATTTTAAAATTTAAGGTATAAATTGATATTTTTTCCTATAAATTACAATACTCATTAAAGAATTTCCGGATTGGATAGCCAATGTTGTCTCTTTGGACATTTGTCCTAATTTGGTCCCTCTGGCGTTATAGATTTATTGTACCATTTTTTTATTTAACAAAAGAAAAGAAAAGAAAATTCCGCACATTACACTCCGCCGGATCGAACCGAATGAGAACCGGTTCAGCACCAAAACCAAGAAAAAGCCGCTAACGCTGACTCCAATGACCGAATCAGAAGTGAAGTATTTCTTTTTCTTGCTTTTAATTAAACGTCCCTGGTCCATCTCTCTCTCTCTTTCTCTCTCTTTCTCTCTCTCTCTCTCTCTCCTGGAAACTCAAGCTAACAACGTAACTCTCTCTTCCCTTTCTCTTTCCATCAGCATTTGGCATTTGATCGAACAAGAAACCTGTTCGGAGTACGGAGTAGCTTATGGAAGCTAATTACAGAACAACAGCATTGGATCGGTAAGGAGATTGGCGAAAGAGGTAATTCGAATTCATCTTTGACTGACTCTCTCTCATCTATTGTGCTAATGGAACCGCAAGAATATCAGAATTAGGGCTCAAATTGAGGCCTCATTATTTTATACTGTATGTTTCTGTAATCTGCTTGGATGATTCGGTTGAAGCTCAGCTAATTTCTGTAATTCTCCGCTGTTCTTCTATTTTTCTTCTTCTTTTCTCTGATTGGAGCATTTCAGCCATTGGTATGTACTTTGACCACTGCCTGCTCACTAATTTGATTTTCAATCGAACTGGATTTGTTATGTCATTTACAATTTCGATTCCTTTAGAAATAATCGAAGTAGATGATACGGAGGAGGTTGATCCAGAACTCATTTTTGACATTTTTCAGGGGATGAAACTTGTAAATTTGGCTGTCTACATAAAATAACCGCACAATTGGAAGCGATTGTAGCGGAACTGGACAAAATTGAAGGTGCATATTTCTAATTGAATTCTGTATAGTCTTGGTCCTTCGGTTCTTTCTAACTTATTCAACATAGAAATGAATTATCTATTGGGTTTTAATCTTCTACTCGGCTTTCGTAGTGAGTAAAATTGTTCTGTCATTGTTATATGTATCCAGAGGATTGCTTCTTCGGTATATCTTCATATAGCGATACTATTATTTGATTTCTAATTTCTTTTGAAGTTATCTTCTACAACTTTAGTTGAAGTGCGTTTAAAATATTAATGCTTCTTAAATTTTAGCTTGTTGAAGTCAAACTTAACCGTAAAATTTTCTTTTCTCTTCGAGTTTTTTTTTTAATAAAAAAAATCATTCAAAATTTCATTTTTAAAGTGTAACTTTACCGTGCCAAGGCGCTTGGACAAAATCTGCGATATAAACCCATTCGAATAATTTATGTTCTCTCAATAACTGCAGTCGTAGAAACTGGCCTAGAAGATTAATATTATTGAGCTGCTGCTTCTTCTTCTTCTTTTTTAATATTTTCTAATCTTTTTTAATTTTTTATTTTTGGAGTGAGCATAATTTATAAAACTGATTTTAGGATAATAATGAGTTACTAATAGGAAGGAATTTCCACTTCCATCTTTTTTTCTACTAATGATAATGTTTTGTCTACATGAAAATGGAGGAAACATGATCTACCTTCGCAAGTTTGAACTTAAATAGTTGGCTCATGAATTATATTTGTGTTTAAGTCAAGGTTTCTTTACAATGTGTTTCATCGCTGTCAATTTTATCCGAGATTGATTTACAATTTGCGTTGTTTTGATATTACGCCTAAACAAGAAGAAACTCTGCGTTTGTTTCGGCAGCTTGGCTCCAAGCAATTTGGATAATTGCTTTAATGTTCGTTGCATGCGTTGAAAGAATTGAACATGAATTCTCAAGTTAACAGCAGTGGGGATTTCTATGCGGGAAATTTATTGCTTAGAAACGGAAATCTTTATTCAAGTTCGAGACCACCAAGTAATAACAGCTACGCTCAACATGTACGCACATGTAAGTCCACGAATTATCTTTGTAATTATTTCATATAATATTTATATATTCAGTAAATTACAACTTGATGTCTCCAAGTAATAGCTTTTTCTCCCATCTCAATGATTCTATATATATATATATATATATTCATACACACACACTTGGAGAAATCTTGATTGCTTATGCTTCGATATAAAGAACTGCTCCAGGATAGCGTCAGTCACATAAGATGATGTCAAAGAAAATGGTGATTTTGTTCGTTATTTTAGACAGACTTACTCTCATCCTTTTCCATAACCATATGAAAGTTTTACACTGTAATTGGCTGAAACGTTGCTTTGGTGGTCTTGGTTTTTTATTTCACAATTGATGAGCGATGAAAATGTGTTCTGTGAATCTTCCAGATGGACTCCCAATGTTTCAACCCAACTACAACTTGAATCCAGTATCGATGACACAAACAAACCAAATGTCGATTTTTACCAACTCAGTCCATACAACACCACCAGTCTCATCGCATCTGGAAAGTTTTGCATATAATCAGGTCTCCACATCATCTTTTCTAGTAAGAGATGAGAGTTCAAGTTTCAGAAAGGATGGCGAGGACGACTTCATCAGAATGTTTCAATATGAATCACCTCGTCAACGCTGTGACGAACTTCTACAAAGCATTGTGGAATCATCATGTGTTGGCAATTCTACTCCATTCAAGGGAACGAAAGACTTTGAGAAGCAGAGAGATCTAGAAATTGATCTCAACAGGACACCAGAGCAGAGACCACCAAAAAGAAGACAGCATACTCCCATGATATTCTCAGGAGAAAGGTTTACTGATTTACTTAATCTTCCTTTGGATGAAAGTTTAAGCCTTTGCGAGGAAACACAGGAGAATTTTGTCACAGTTCCCTTAGATGAAGCAACTCAGAAACGACATGATGAACTCTTGAAAGATCTCACAGATACATTATCTGCAGCCATTTCTGAACCACCAACGAAGGAAGTGGAGAAGGGCAGCGATCAAATAATTGATCTTAACAAGACACCAGAGCAGAAGACACCTAAGCGAAGAAAACATAGGCCCAAGGTTATAAAGGAAGGAAAACCCAAAAAGTCTCCTAAGCCTGTGACTCCGAAGATTTCCAAGGACACCCCATCAGGAAAGAGAAAGTATGTACGGAGGAAGAACATCAAAGAAGCTGCTACTCCACCTGCGAATATTGTGGAGATTAAAGATTCGAACACTGCAACAAAAACAAAATCCTGCCGGAGAGTAATACATTTTGAGATGGAAAAAACTGGAGATGAGGAGCAGGAAAAGAAGCAAAATGAGAAGGATATGCCAGAAGAAAACATGGAGAACTTTTGCTTCATGACGAGACCGAACATTCCAGACTTCTGCACTCAAAGTAATGGTGTCTATGGAACAAGTCAAGATGTTCATGACGGTCCTCGGCTAAGACCAATGGTGGCAGAAAATGTTCGACCAACAATACAAAGTAACCCTACTCATATGAATCACATGACGACCTCTCCCATATTGCAATCTGAAAGGGAGGCAGCTGAAGCCCCATTAAACAAACCAGGGTACAACAAAGCAGAAAATTGGCTCAATGTTCTTAGAATTTTACATCAGGGAAACGCAAATCAATATCAAACTGGATTCAGCAATGGATACACACCTGTTCAGCAAAACATCCATGCAGAAGATATGGAGCAATATGCGAATCAAGCTAAAAGGAATACTTATTATAAGGAGCTGACCGGGATCAACTCTGGATATTGCCAACCAGTCCCAACTCATCTGTCCAATATCAATGTAGCAAGGGGCTCAAAGAGAGGGCGCCCCCCACTCACCACGCATCCAACACAGTCGTGCTCGATTACTACACTGGACTCTTCAGTGTCATCTCAAGAGGTGCTTCAAACGGGTGAGTTCCAGAGACAAGGCAGCAATATAAACGTAGGATCCTTAGAAATTCCTGGGAAGAAATTTGAGTCTGGGCTTTATGCAACCCTCCATAAAAGATATCGTACTATCCAATCAAATGAGGGTTGCTCAAGCCATCTGAATACAATAGGTTGCAATCCTACCAATCCTGTTGGTTTTACTGCAGAAATGAAGCAGGCCATGCTCAATGGTCATCATATTAGAAGTAACCAAATCACAGCGAAAGAAATTATTGGTGACAGACATATTCACTCAGTGGTTCATGAAAACAATTTTCAAAGGCGACAAGTCTCACACAATCTGCATCCAGCAATAGATAGAACATGTGTTACGTCCGGGTTGAATAAGGTTACCAGCTATCGCTCATTTCCACATCCGAAAGCTTCAGAACAAGGGTATGCATACAGACAATCTGATAATAGTATTCTGACAGTAAAGCAAGCTTGCCAACCCATGATATCAGGATCGCTAGCAACAAATGAAGTACACAAACAAGGCTACTCATTTGGCTTTCAGAAATTCCCTGCTAAGACGACAGGTAAGTATATTTGATTCTTCAGATGAGGAATTCAAACTTTTCGTGAAGGTACTAAGTTACTAACTACAACCTCTTGGCATTGGTGTAGGTCTGCTAGAAAATGAGATTCTACGCAAAATGAAGAGTCTCAGTCTTAATGACGATGAAGGAAGCATCAGGACGGAGCAAAATGCTATTGTTCCATATAAAGGAAATGGTGCAGTAGTTCCATATGCAGAGTCTGAATATTCAAGGAAACGAAAGGCACGACCTAGAGTCGACCTTGACCCAGAGACGGAGAGGATATGGAATTTATTAATGGGTAAGGAAGGAAGTGAGGGCATTGAAAGTCATGAGAAAGGCAAGGAGAAATGGTGGGAAGAGGAACGGAAAGTTTTCCGTGGTCGGGCTGATTCATTCATTGCAAGGATGCATCTCGTGCAAGGTTCATTTCTTATATCTTCCTATCAGATTGCTTGAATCTTGGAAGGGAATAACACTGAGTTTCCTGACTTGAAATTTCTATTGATTAAAATGTCAGATAAAAAAGCCAAAACGAACATTGCAGTAATGATTCTCAAATTAATAGTTCAAAAGTCCCTTCTTTTTTCCCCTTAAAAACAGAAATGGCAGTTCTAATTAAAGAGGCAAAAACCAAGATGGTTTCATTAGTTCTTTTCTTGATTTTTAATCACATGACTTGAAATTAAAAGTTTTATTTGATTAATATATGAACAGGAATCAAATTTCCTTAAAATATTAATTTTATTAGAATTTATTTGTGTATATATTTTTAATTAAATTTCTAATTCTCTTGTATAATTAAATAGGATGGAAAATGAGCATTTTGAAATGACTGGAAAATTGTTTAATGTGCATGTGCCGGGAATTAAACCTATTAATTCAGTTTAAATCTACTTTCTTTTTAGTTTAATATATGTGACGTGGATTCAAACCTCTGACCCTTTGGTCAAATGTAAACGCTTAAACCAATCAAGTGAATTGGCATTTTAGTTATGATATTTTAGAAAAAAATAATGTAGTTGAATCTACCATATAAAACCTTGAGCAGCCAAAATATTTCAGTTCCATGTTAACACGCTCTTTTCATTATCAGAGTTGAAAGAGAACTATTCTCTCGGAATATTTGTGGTGTATATATAACAAAATTCTCTTGTGCTCTTACCAGGAGATAGAAGATTCTCACGATGGAAAGGATCAGTTGTTGACTCAGTTATAGGGGTTTTTCTTACTCAGAATGTTTCAGATCATCTTTCAAGGTAGACTTATCATTTCGGTTACAACTCTAGATCAAGATTATCTTTGAAGCAAAATTATAAACAAGCGGATCACATTTTCCATTTCTTTTTTTACAGCTCTGCCTTCATGTCTCTAGCAGCACGATTTCCCGTAAAATCCACTAGAAACTTCAGAACTCAGGGTGAAGTTGAAACGAGCATAGTGGCCAACGAGTCAGCAGCTTGTGTATTGTATCCTGCAGATTCTATAAGATGGCATGCTCAGGAACTATCCACGCCAAGGTTTGAGATGCCACAGACTTCAATAAACCATCAAAATGATGGAGTAAATTCAGGGACGGAAAAAAATTTCACAGAGCTAGGTGGTCAAATTGTGGAGGAAGAAGTCATATCCTCACAAGATTCCTTCGACTCCACAATTACACAGGGTACTGCAGGGGGCAGATCATGCTCTGGATCCAACTCAGAGGCAGAAGAACCCATCGTAAGTTACAATTCTAGCAGCACCCATTATTCAAATTTCACAGATATCAAACAAATGGAGACGACCACCACGATTAAAAAATCCTTCAGTGACTTGAATGGAAGTTCAGTTATTTATGAAGTCTCGAAACATAAACAAGATTCACTAACATCAGAATGGAATGAGATTGACGATCTTAGCGGCCATTCCTTAATTAATTTCCTTGTAAATATTGAAAACCAACAAAAGCAAGTGCCAGATGCTCCTTCAAACAATCAGTTGCGCATGACCCCCAACTGTGGGGTAGTGGAGGTTGAAGGCCATGAAGCATTCAGTGAAGAGAGCATATCTTCAGGGCCGTCAACAGTATCTGGATGTTCTACAGAAAAGAATATGGCTCGTCATAGCTTAAACATTGGGGATCTTGACCGAAGATCGGATAAAACCAGTGCTGAAAAGAATGAAGCAAGATCACAAGAAACAACCAGGATGGAGCATAGCGAGTCTGTCAGTGAGCACTCAGTGGACCTGCAGGGTAATGGTATCCAATTGAGATCTCACTGTGAATATAATCTTGATGAAAATTATGTACCATGTGAGAGGAACAATAGTTCCCCATTAGAAAGTGCGTCAGTTTCCAATCCTCCCGCAGAACTAGATACACCAGCCAATAAAAGTGCCCTCTCAAATGTCGTTCATGTGCATGCCCACACAGAAAAGTTGCTGCCTGGGAAGGGCAATATAATAAACTTTTCAAATAATGAGGCCCATTCTCTATCTCAGGCAGATAATGAGGGAAATATTAGCCCTTCAAAGGCAAAAAGAAGAAAGGTCACTAGTGAGAAAAAGAGTGCAATTGATTGGGATAGTTTGAGAAAGGAAGTGGAAGCCAATGGACAAATAAAAGAAAAAGGCAAGGATGCCATGGATTCAATAGACTATGAAGCAATGAGACTAGCCGACGTTCACGAAATTTCTAATGCTATCAAGGAACGAGGAATGAACAACATGCTAGCTGAACGAATTAAGGTAGGTGCAAGCAATTGAAGTCTTTAAGGCCCACTTTTACTTAAACAAGCAATTATACCAGCCATTAACGACTACTCTTTCCATCACAAAATAATGTTGCAGGAGTTTTTGGATCGTCTGGTAACAGATCATGGGAGCATTGATCTTGAATGGTTAAGAGATGTTCCCCCGGACAAAGCAAAGTACGGATATTAATTTTGTCTTTTCTAATCAAAACTAGCTTCTTTAGCAGATTTGTTAGTTTGATTTATATTTATATAGTATTAAAAAAAAATGTAAAATGCTGCAGGGATTATCTACTGAGCGTACGAGGATTGGGTTTGAAAAGTGTGGAGTGTGTTCGTCTATTAACACTTCATCATCTTGCTTTCCCTGTATGATTTCTCACAGATGGCCAATCATTTATTTAAAAGCTTAATAGAGAGACTTCTAATATCATCTTAAATTGGCTTCTACCTAGGTTGACACAAATGTTGGAAGAATAGCTGTCCGGCTAGGATGGGTCCCTCTCCAACCGTTACCCGAGTCACTTCAATTACACCTTCTAGAACTGTAAGTAACACTGGACTGATGAATGGTCAGTTTTCGGTTGTCGGAGACTTCTAACCTCCAATCTTTCTAGGTATCCAGTGCTGGAGTCCATTCAAAAATATTTATGGCCAAGATTATGCAAACTCAATCAACGAACACTGTAACCTCTTGATACATTCATTCATTATTCATGTTTGATGACCAAAAGATAATTGAAATAAATTTCTTCTGAATTCAATTAAGATTATAACTGACCATGTGTCTATTACACAGGTATGAACTACACTACCAGTTGATCACATTTGGAAAGGTGAGTCATAGCACCCAATTCTTCAGTATATCATTGTCGTTATGATTTGTCTTTCTAAAGTACAAAAAGGGGATATGCCTAATGGAAGTGATCTGAAATTGTGACATCAGGTATTCTGCACAAAGAGCAAGCCAAATTGTAATGCATGTCCTATGAGAGGAGAGTGCAAACACTTCGCAAGTGCTTTTGCAAGGTTTGTCAAGTTCTTTCAAATTGCTCATATTGATCATCCTGTCTATACTGACCATAGGAAACTGAATTTCATATAGAACTACAAACTAGTCTAGGTATATTAACAGAAACTAGTATCACATAATATCAAAGAGAACAGGATAAAGGCAAGAGGAACTTCTTTTATAGCATGGAAGTTCAAATGCAAGAAATTCTGTTCATAAATGTTGTCCACTTGTTTGTCTATAGGCTTGCCTTTTCAACTCTCAACTAACACATGAACTGTATTTAGTGCAGTGCCCGACTTGCTCTGCCAGCACCAGATGAAAAGGGCATTGTGACTTCAACCAATCCCATCGCCACAGAGAAGCAGCCACCTATAGTCACGAGTCACTTGCCAATTCTTCCTCCTGAAGGATGCACGTACACAGAAAATACTTTGAGCACAAGCAAGTGTGAGCCAATAGTTGAAGTACCAGCGACACCAGAACCCGAGCCCAATGAGATAACTGAAAGTGATATTGAAGATGCGTTTTATGAGGATCCTGATGAAATTCCTACCATCAAACTCAGCCTGGAAGAGTTCAAAACAACTTTGCAAAACTACATCCCAGAAGGTGACATGTCCAAAGCTTTAGTTGCCTTGAACCCGGAAGCTGCCTATATCCCGATGCCAAAATTGAAGAATGTGAGCAGGTTACGGACAGAGCATCAAGTGTAAGTTTTTTTTTTTTTTTTTGGTTCATTTTTTTAATATAAAGCAAGACAGAATGAATTAAAAATAATAATAATAATAATAAAGCAACTTTAATAGAACACTAGGATCATAACAAAATAACCCACTTTGCAATTTTACGGGGTATTTGGTTAGAAAGAAATAATAGAATCTTTTATAGGGAGGAGAGGTTTTGAGACGAGACTTGGGAGAACATTAGAATTAATACCTCGTTGTGGGCTTCGTTTCCTAACTTTTTTATAGTTATGCGTTAGGCTTGATTCTTTTGAGTTGGAGTCGCTTATCGTAGTTAATGGGCTCCACTTGTTGGATTGTTTTTTCGTATGCGTTTGTTTGTTCATTCATTCTTTCATTTTTATCAGAGGAATCTCGGTTTCTCATTGGAAAAAAATAAATAAATAAATTCTAAGTAACCAAACTATGTAATGCACTCCATAACTCACGTCTTTATCTAAATGCAGGTATGAACTTCCAGATTCACATCCTCTCTTAAGAGAGGTAACATTTCCATTTTAGTTTGATACAAGTACACATAACGCACTATCGTTGAATTTATAATAACAATTAGTTATTTAAACATACAGATGGATAGACGAGAACCTGATGACCCAAGCCCATATCTTCTTGCGATATGGACTCCAGGTAAGCAGCAGTCAATCTGTTCTATAAACCAATGATTTTCTGTTCCTTTTATCTGCCTCCTCCCGCCTTTTCCCTTTTCCATCGTGGTAACCTAGTGAGACGGTGAACCATCAAAATTTTTCATTGTTCATGGAAACTAACTGTTTTAAGTAGAAAATGAGAGAACTATTATCATTAATAAACTATTTAAAATTTTCCATAAAACTCCAGGTGAAACAGCAGACTCAATTCAACCGCCCGAACAAAGTTGTGGATCTCAAGACCCGAACAGGCTCTGCAATGAGGAAACATGTTTCACGTGCAATAGCAGAAGAGAAGCGAATTCACAAACAGTCAGAGGAACGTTACTGGTAAAGTTTAAAAAAACACTAACTTGAATTCAATACAATGAGAGGCTTAGTCCCTTAAACTTTTTACATCTCTCCATTGCAAAATTATAGGTACCTTGTAGAACTGCAATGCGAGGGAGTTTTCCACTCAATGGAACATATTTTCAAGTAAACGAGGTAAGTCTGCCTAACACCTATCATTATTGGGAGAGAAATAGGCAGTCATTAGAAAACCAATAACGTTTTCAAGTTTTATAAGCTTTAATGCTCTCTTTTTTGCTTTCTAGAAAGAGGGGAAAAAATCTTTAATGCTCTGTTTGTTTCCCCCAGAATGACTGATTTAATATGAAATCTTTGCATTTTACCCTTATAATTTAAAATATTAATAAATAAATCAATCAATCAATGATGATTTCAATTCATAATGTTTTATTTGATAACTATTTCACTTTTTCGTTTGCTATTTAATTTGAAACTGTAATTTATTTTCTGTTTTTAAAAAACATAAACCAACAGTTTTGATAACTAACTTTAGTTTCCTTTTCTTTTCTTTTTTTTTTTTTTCCTTAAAAAAATACATGAAAGGAGAAACATCAGAAAAAGGAAAACAAATGTGGATGTAGAAAAGTAAAAGTTTAGAGAGAGATAAACTGTTTAAAGAGAAAAGTTAAGAGAGAATAATCATAGAGAGAGAACTATAAAAAGAGAACATTAGTTAAAGAGAATGAAATGTTAGAGAGAGAAAAGTTAAAATCGGAGCATGAGTTTGAGAAAAATAATGAAATATTAGAGAGACAAACATAAAAAAGCAATAGAATTTTGGGTAAAGAATATTAATCAAGAGTTTTTTCTTAAAAAAAAAAAGAAACAAAAAGAAATAAAAAATTTCAAAAGGATTAATACTCATAAGTCCTGGCTGCCTCGATGGAGGATAGAATATAAAAGAGTATTAATTAGAGCAAGAGAGAGAAAAGTTGTATGTATTAAGAAAAAGAAATCGTAGAGTGAAAAGTTAAAAAGTGAGGTATATGTTTAATAGAGAATATTAGTTAACGAATGACAGAAAAAATCTTACGAGAGAGAGAGAGAGAGAGAGAGAAATTATAGAGAAGTAATTAAATTTTAGAGATAAACATTAGAGGGCAAAAAGAAAATTGAAAGTAAAGTTAGAGAGTAAAGATACCTTAAAAAAGGAAGATAAATTAGAAAGCATACGAAGTTTTAGAGGGATTTTATTGGAAAAACGTTTAAGAAAAATACTAAAATTATAGAGAGAGAAAAATGCGAGCTATGGAAGAGAGTGAAATAAAAGTAAAAGGCAGATACAAAATTTTATAGAAAATTAATTTTTATGGGGGTGAATTAGATGAGAAAATTTAGAGATATATTCATTGTTAGAGAGAGACCAAGTTACAGTGAAATTTTAAAAGGAAAAGGTACGTAAAAAATTATTAAAATTTTACAGAGAGAAATGAGACAGTTGTATTAGAATTGAAATAGAAATAAAAGTAATAAAGAAATAAAAAAAGATTTAGAGGTGAAAAAATTAGCTTCCAGAGAGAATTTCTTGAGTAGGAAAAATGTAGAGAGAAAAGCTAGAAAAAAAAAATACTTGAGAGATCCATCAAGAGGAAGAAAAAGAGTGTAGAAGAATAAACAAGGTTTTGAAAAATAAAAAAGCTGTTTTTTGGAAAAGGAAAATTACTCGCGATTTCAAAAATATTTTTGAAAAACTGAAAGCAAATTACATAATTAGTTATGAAATATCTCTAAACAACTTTATAATTTTGAAGAAAAAAATAGAAAACAAAAAAATGAAATAATTATCAAACAACACTAAGATAAAATATTTCTAATTTCTAAAAAATCATTATTAATGAAAAAAAAAGAAAAAGGAAAAGGAAAAGACTTTTTTTCTAAAGAAGAAAAGAGAAACGGTTTTTAACCTCAGGATAACATGATAGTTACTGCATATTTAATCTTTTTAACTTTTTTCTTCAAAATCACAGATGTTTGCAGATCATGAATCTAGTATAAATCCTATTGATGTTCCAAGAAATTGGCTATGGAACTTACCTAGACGAACAGTCTACTTCGGAACATCAGTATCAACAATATTCAAAGGTAAGAATGCACAATGATCAAATGATTATAATTTAAAACCCCCAGGTCAAATAATGAAAATTACTTATGTATGAATTTCATGCAACTAGGCCTTGTAACGGAGGAGATTCAACAATGCTTTTGGAGAGGTATGTATTTCCTTCATTTACCAAATTTTCTTGCATAGGGTTCTACGTTGCGGTCGCCAAAATTTTTTAACCCAGTGAGATATTAAAACAGAAAATCCACCAAAGTAACTGGGCCCTTTAACTTAATATAAAAGCTGTGTGCAATACGTCCCCAATATAGACCGTTAACTAGCAAAATTTTATCACCATACCCATGCATTGGCCTGAAATAATCTATATTTGCTCTGCATTTCATTTAAATTTTTTTGAAAATTGTACATGTTTTCTCAAAATTTACAAAGTAGGTTTTAAAATTTTAGTTTTCAAAACTTGGCTTAATGAAACACCCCTGAAATGGGCACAGCTTCAATCATTCGTGATGATACAGCCATTTATTCAAAATTTAAAATTTGAATTTATAATGTTTATTTATTTTCATACATTTTAAAATTAGTAATTGTAAACAACCGCAAGACTTGGTTCACAAAAAAGTTTACAGACAGATTGCAATTGTCACCGATAATTCTTTCCTTTTCCCTTTTTAGGTCAATATTTTTACCCAAAAAATAGGTTGGTATATACTATTAAAATAAAAATAAGTATTTGTTAACTTTATTTCTAAACAGAAAATTTGGTCGTCATTTGCGTAGATATTATATACCCATGATTTCGATCTACATCTAGTCCTTTATTATACAATACTATAAGAACTATTTGACAAAAATGTGTTTTTACTCATTTCGACCTAATTATTTTAGCTCCTGTTTTTTTTTTTTTTTTTTTGATGAAAAATGAACATTTTTTTTCCTTTCGTGTATATTATATAGCATGTAACTTGTATATATATTTTTCACTCGAGCTTTGGCCAAGATACTTTCCCATTGCGATTATCAACAAGGTCGATTTTGGTAAGCCTTGCCCCCTCCCACTTCATTTTGACATTTTCTAAATCTTATTTTACAATTTTTTTAAAATGGGTTACACCTTTTGTTTAGTTTCACTTTCAGTTTTCAAAATTTAAATAAACTTTAAAACAAAAAACGAAAAGAGAATCTTAAAGATTAACACTTCTAGCTTTGATTTTTTCATTTTATAAAAAGAAATAGTTTGGTAAAAACTCTTACCAACGTTTTGTATAGTTTGCACTCTTTTGTTAAAAATTTTTAGCTTTCTCGAAAAAAGTGTTTTTAGTTTCAAAATATCAAGCTATGATTTAAATGTTGATTTTAAAAATATATCATGTTATCAAAAGGTAACAAAACTAATCATAAATTTTTTTATAAGAAAATCAAAATAACAATTAATAATTCTACTTACAACTCTAACTCATAAAACATATGGAAATTTCAATTATTTTGTTTCAAAAATTACTTTCAAGTAAATTTATATACATACATTATATATATATAATGTATGTATATCATTGAAATAATTTATTAAAATTAAAAAATCATATTAAAAATTTTCTTTATAAAAACTATCATGTCATGATTTACTAATATTTCTGTCTATTCATGATTCAAGTTTCAACAAAGATGGCTTGACATGAATGTGTACACGTGGAAACTTTAAATACAATGATAGTATAAAAAATTTTCTATACTACTATTTATTGTGGAATATTTATTGCTTTCTACATAAAGAGCTTTAAGAATTATGTGAGATCCACACATTAAATATTTATTAAATAAATAATTCTTTAGAAAATATTAAGAAATAGATTAAGAAAATCATTCTTCAATAAATCAGTTTACAAAACTGTTTTAAGAAAATAAATTATAAAAAAACACACCCAACCAGTTCCACAAACAGTTCTGATTTCCACCCCTGATAGCTTTGCTTTAGCCACCATGCTTGATGGTCTTTTAAAATTATGCAGAAAACCCCATCTTTTGTATATATGTACAAAGACAAACATTTCTTCATTTAGTTCATTTTAATTTTAGAGAAACGTAATTAAGGTGAAACATATACATTACCTTACCTCAATTCAAGCTTACTGTACAAAAGGATGCTATCAATGTTTCACCAGGCTTAAGCTTCCAATCCACCCTGATTTTAACAATATTATCTAAAACATACCGCAAACTTCCACGAAGAATCTATAGAGAGCCAACTATTAATATATACATATATAAAAAATAATAAAATAGATTAACTAGTTTTTATTTTAGTAACTAAGACCAATTAACCTTATAATCAACAAGGTTAACTTCCCCGAAATAAAGAGCTTTAATTTTTGTTTTTATTTTTTCTATGATGCAAATTAAATCTGCTTCAAAGTAAATGGGAGGCTTGAACGGTATTCACAGATACCGTCGGAAAGACCCGCTGAAGCATGTCAACAAAATTTAATGGGGATTTTTTATCCCTTTTTTTTTTCTTTTTGGACTTAGAAAACATATATTAACTCTTTTATGGTTCAATTTTTTTTTATAAAAAAAGTAAATTTTGATAGAAAATAAATAATAAATAAAAACTAGTAGTTATGACCGTTTCTTTTTTTTTTTTTAATTTTGAGAATTCTTTGATATAACAAAAGAGGCCAAGGTCTACCTTGTAAAGATGATCTTTACCAAGCATGTTGTTTGGTGTAATCTTATTTACGGGTCCAAATAACTTCCAGTAAATATGGTAGATAAATGGTCGATGCTGCTGTGGGAAGGTCACCAAAAATTGAAAAATGATAAAACTCTCCTAAATAGTCCTAGAACTATGTACAAGAGTTTCATTAAACCATAAGAATTAAATTTCTAACTTTTAAACTATAGACTATTTAAAAAATTTCATCAAACCATTGTAGCGAAATTTTTTTTTTTAATTTTATCCAAACTATAGAGGTTAAAATTGTAACTCTTGATAACTATAAGAATGGTCCCTGCCAATATTTCTTCGCAATTTGGAGATGATTTGTTAGGATTGTTTTCAGAGATATATTAGTAATTATTATTTATCAAGCTACTGGATTTTGCTGTCTCTCTCGAATCCTCAATAACCTATGACAAGGAATAAAGTGAAGGGTTCATATGTGCATAGAGAGAACTAAGCCTGTCAAACACAGTAATCTTAGTACTTTTTATTTCTTATTATTAACAATTTTGATAGAGCATTGACTTCATTATCCTTCAAATTACTCTTGCCTACCAAATTGGTGTTAAGAAACTTGAGCTAGTTAAAAGTACAAGGTTGAGACGACAAGAACAAGCTATGTTTCAGTGAGAGGAAATACGAATAGGAGAAAGTTTGAAATAGAAGGTCAAGCTAAGCCGGTATGTAATTCAAAGGAGGTAGAATTATGAGAGGAAAGGATCCGAGAAGTTAAGAGTGAGACCATATGGATTCAAAAGGACACACAAATGTTGCAAGGAAGAGAACAAAAGATTGGAATTCAAAAATCTTCACTAGGTCTGAGTTGGGAAAAGATCTGGCACTCTGATATAAGGGATTTTCACCAATTGAGCATGTACTAGGAATCTATATATATATATATATATATATATATATATATATAGTGTCTTCCTGACCATTATTCATCTCTTAACAGAAATTTCCTCATCTTGGTCCCATTAAATTTTCTTTCTATCTATCATCCCAATCGTGATTCCAAAGAACTTTGAAATGTTTCTTTATCTGAAATCTTTGTGATCATCTCATCAAGAGAAGAGGAGAGAGAGAGGAGAGAGGAGGAAGGGGAAAAAAAGACCTATGATTTTATAGCAAAATGTTGTTGATCAGGTCTCGTGGGAGATAAGGGAGGAGAAATAGGAGAATTCTTCAAATGATTAGGAGATCTTTCAGATATATTTGAGAGTTCAAAACTTCTGTGCATATTCAATATAGATTTTAGTAATCACAATAGTACCTCCATTTGTGCAAATTGCAGATGTCTTTATGTAACTCCCTCCGATTTGAGTATTTCCTTGCCTCTGCTTTTCATTTTACCGGAATGTTCCTAAATAAAGAGAAATCACAGCTGAGAGTTTTCATAAATTAAGAAATCCAATGAGATCTAGGACACCAGAGATAGGACTTCCGCACACCGCACCAACCAATGAGTTTCTTTATCTGGCCCTCGTAACATGATCTTGTCTACATGCTAATTGGTATCATTATTTAGAAGAAACATCCAAAGGAATTCATTCCATCACCTTGATAATTGGTATTCATTCCCTGATGTACCAAGCTTCTGATCATCCGGACCTGTGGGAGAAAAGAAAAACCAAGTGATTAGAAATACATGAGTGAATAAAATTTCCCAACTTATGAAATTGCATCCTATGTAGATTTACAAACAAATTTCCCAAGGAACAGGTACTACCGTTTCTTCTTAAATTTCAAGTTTTCAATTTACTTTGATAAATACAAAGTCAGTCCTGCCTATAACTCACTGCTATGGCATAATAGTAATAGACATTATCCACTTAATAAGGACATCATTGCTAGATTAGGGTACATTAAATATCTAAGCTTATTTACTCGGTATTTAAGTAGAATCTTATATATTATGTTGTGGTCGTGTTCATACTATCAAGAGTGATTGAGCCTGTAACTATATTCCCATTTGTATGTTGTTGTACAACCTGAATTTTGAGTAATATTGCAGGGTTTGTTTGTGTAAGAGGATTTGATCAGAAAACCCGAGCACCCCGACCTCTGATTGCTAGACTGCACTTCCCAGCAAGCAAGCTAGCCAAGATGAAAAATGGAAATACAGAATAGCCAACTTTTTATGCAAAAGGCAGAAGGTAAGGGCAAGAGCAACAGAAAGGATAACTGACTGCTAAAGAAGATTTTCAACTAACCTATTGTTCTAGATTTTTAATTATTCTTGGTCTACCGTGAAATGCAATCACTTCATGTTAGCCAAGCGGCAGAGGAAAAAATCACCAAATTGAAATTTTAGAATCCATAAGTGAGATGTAGTCTCTACCCTATTGATATTCTTATGATTATTCTCAATTCATGCTCGAAACAGAGCACATTCTTCAATCTTCCCTGCGTCTACATGTTCTTCCAGTAAGTTCTAACTTTTTTTGTGCTTACTCACTCTGTATATGAAAGGTCAAAAGTTGAAAGTTCCATCTATCACGTGAAAAAATCAATGCAAAATCAAAATCAATTGCTTGAAAAGATTGTAGCAAAGGCTATGATCAAAATGTAAACGGTAAAGTAATAACGACGGAATAAACTTGCCAGTCATTCATCTGTACCTCACAAATGAGACAGGATCTAGTTTACCACCGAGAGCTGCAAGTTGGAGAAAAGGTCAACTATGCGCAACAGGGTCATAATCAGAGACTTTCTAAAGTTTGAAAATGAAAAGAAAATACAAGGACAATAAATTGGCAGACAAACTCACACAATGAGCAAAGAACAAACAAAGTACAAACTATGTCCGGATAAAATGCTAGTACATAAATGTGTAGCACTAGCACTGACTAACAACCATCTATCTACTAATATCATGTTCAGTTATTTATCGTATTGCAACATGCCTGAGCAAAAAATGAAGACATACTTGACATTAAATCCAGGAAGCTATTTTACAAAATATGAAACCTCGAATAGTTGAGAATCAGAAATCCATGATAAAAATGTGGAAAGATAGCCAAACTGAGGATCCAATTAAAGTCCGTTCTAAAAACATTTAAGCACTAAAGTTATGCAAGAAGTAAACTTCAAATCAAACAATAAAGAAGACAACACGGAGGAGAAAAGTAATCCGACGGGAAAGGACAGAACAAGAGGAGTTGAGGAACTATAACACAATTGCACCAGATAGGTAGAAAGAGCTTAGAAGAGCCCTGCCATAAATTACTCCCGTTGTAATAGTTTCATATGAAAAATTGAGAAGTAAAAGCAACGGTAAAAGTAGGTATGCAATGGTCAATAACGAAAGAGAACTTTAACAAGATTGGGGCCTCTCATCCCTGTGATCTCCTTTTATTATGATGAATATACTTTGTTTTATGTTTATCAAAATGATAAATGAGTAAATAGAGAAGAACACGAAGAAGAAAAAAGAAAAAGAAAGCATCGACAGTAACAATGAACAACCAATGCTTGAAGGATACTGATTCCCAAAACTTCCCTTTTCACTCTAAGTATACATTATTGGATCCATGTCATCGATAAAAATATAAGCACATACAACACAACAGCAAATGATATGGGCACATTTAGACCAAGAAAAAACCAGCTAAACACCACAAAAATATAAGTCTTACCCATCTATAGCTAAAAAATAAATAGAGAGGAAGGAGAAGAAACAGAATTAATCTTTTTACCTGACTTCTGAGTTCAGATACATTCAGTATCCTTCAAGCTTACATCCCAGATGGCAATCTTGTATTGGATCATGACACGGTAAACTAGAAGTAGAAAAGGCATTATCAAATTAAAAACTCATACATTATCCAAATGCATGAACAAAACAAAAGAATTTAAAGTCCAGATGGCAATACGCACCAGAGCCAAATTTATGTACTAAACTATTTCTATAGCTTACCAAAATATACTGAGCTATATTTATAAGCTACAATTTGGCTGTGGTAAATTTAAGTTCAAATGTTAAACATAAATATGTGGAACTAAATAATACTCTGATGTGTCACCAGAAGGTTGATTATTACAAACAATCAAATAAAGACAAAGGTGGTATTTAAAAAAAAATAATAATAATTAGCATGTTGATGAACCGAGGTACAAAATTTTCCAGACTAGTAATTAACACATTAAGTAACAACATCCTTTACCAGAACAAATAACAGAAATTGATCCAATATATCAATATGTTGAATTAAGATATGAACGATCTTGAGTTGTTCAAGTGTGTTTCCCATTGGCCATTGACATGACTGTTTGTATTCCTTTCCAAATATGATGGTACCATGCTCATGAAATTGCTGTTTTACACACCCACATTTCTGAAGGAAGAATACTTTAGTTCTAAAAGGAAAAATGGTTCGGTTTTCAGAGAGAAAGGAAAACAAGTTCAGAAAAATTGCTGTATTATCCAAATACATTGTGACCAATAAACACGTTTTACTTTTAAGAAACAAAAAAAAAAAAAAAACAAACAAACAAACAAAAAAAAATTAAGCTCCCCCACTCCCCCCCAAGACAGGATATTCTATAGCTCATGGTTCTTTTCTTTGAAGTTCTGTTCTGCATAGCGTAATACAATAAGATGATGAGCCTAATAGCTTCAAACGACCTCTTATAACATAGCTTCTTATATTAGAGACCATGGTGTCAATTTCTTTGCATCAACGACAATAATTCAGTTCTCTAATATCAAAAGATATTTTGGGAGTTCAAGTAATGTTCTGAAAGCAATCTAAATACAATGGAAACTTTCAACCTTTACTGCATTTATTATGAAACTAGAAGAGTCACAGAGGATTTGAAGAGTAAAGTCAGGGTTCGGTCTGTCAGGCTGGAGGAGGGGTTTATATAAATTTTCGGTCACACAAGGTAGTATCAAACCAAAAAATATATGGCTATAGCACAAACTATCCAAATATACAGATTGACTACATGCAAGTAAGAGATCATCTCCGGAAGCATTTTCATCAACAACATGCTAAATTATCTCAGCTCACGCTCTTTTATATTGGTAATTGGTAAACCTAAAACAGTAAATCTTTCTCACGAGTGATGCATTAAAAATAACTTCTAAAGATATCCAGTAAATCTAGAACACTAACAACAAGGAAAACTGAGCTTAACACTTGTTACTCACCCCATACGTATTCTTAATGTTCAGTCAAATCTATTGCAGTGTAAAAAATGTCATCGAAGTAGATCCACTGTTAAGACAAGGTAGGCACACTAGCTCCCAGGAGCCGGACCATAGATGAAGCACATAATGCACATTAATTAAACGAGGGAGAAAAAATCTCCAAAAAGATATCCAGCAATCCGTACATTTTTTATGTTCAATGTTTCCTACACACAAACAAGAGAAAAATAAATGATAATACCAACCATTAATTTACTAAATAAATTTCATTGATAAATGAAATGTACAAAAGAAGTCAAGGCCTAGAAAATCAAATTAAAAAAAGGCTCACAACTTGTGTCCATGATCGTTGAAGAAGGAAATGATGATATTATATTTAGTTGACAACTTAAAAGGAGATAAGAGAGTTAAAGATGAAGAAAATTCTCAGAAATGGTGAGTTTTCTACGTGAATTGAAGAGGAAAAGGAATTTGGTGTCAAAACATGCATATGGATCTCATTAAGATACATGTTCAAGTGAGATTGCCGTTATTGACACAATATGAGATGTCAAAGATCAGCCTTACTGGGTTGAACCAAATGTGCGCCTTACTTGCATGCATGTGCAGCTGTATAGTTTACAAGTGTGCACTTAAGAGAAGCTAGACTGTGGCTATATGCATATCTTCCGCATAAATGTTAAGATGTATGTACATGCTCAATAATGAGTGTCAACCAACTACAAATCTGTAATTACAGTTCCTCAATGACTTAATCTAACAATAGGCAGCCAATTATGCTAAATGATTCTAATTTCACAGATCAAACAATTACACCAAAAAAATGAATTAAGATTTAATAAAATGACAGTCACGCATGCTGTATAAATTCTCCAAACAAATTTTAAGTTTCCAAGAAGGTTCTCACGTGCTAACTCCAAAGTCAGACAATCAAAACCAACAGGAATTCATATGTTAAAGACGAAAATCAGCCAAATATTTGTAGATCTTTTACTAATTTATGTTAAATCCTAACCAACAGTTACTTTGTAACCAACAGTTACTTTTACAACTAACCTAGTTCACACATAAAATGTGAATTTGAGTACTATGACGGTTGATGGATACGATCGAGGACTAAAAAGATAAATAGGGGAAATTGTTCCACGGATACCCCAAGTTTTCAGCTCAGAACTGAGGTACGAAAATTGATCCAAGATTTACACGATAACAATGAATCTTCGCTTCATCTTGACTACTTTGTACTTAAACATCATACAAGCATTTTATTGAAAAATTATTCTATTCTTTTTCTCTACGATGCACTCTAATCAAGATTCATAAATTCGTACATTCTTCCATCGACATTTAACAGTATTCGTCAAATTTTCGCACAACATCAAACATCATCCGTAGCCATAAAGCAAATGGTGCAATCATACAACAATTTCTAAGAAACTAACGCGAGGTCTCGATCGTCCATAACGATCAGATTAATTAAATCACACCACCGGAAGAGATTAGAACTAAATAATCCAAAAATATCAATCGTAAAGAAAACGAAGTAAAACTACGCCAGAAAAAAAATACAGAACACGACGTTTCCTCATTACAGATCGTACGGACACTTACAACTTCCACAAACACAAGTTCTCCGCATACAAACGAGAAGATTCCGGGAAAACGAAGGAACAGAGATTTAAATAACAAACGAAGAAGCATGGATCACGAAACCTAGGGTTTTTCAATCGCATCACGAGTTCCGATTCGAAAGAAGAAGAAAAAAAAAAGAAATCTAAAAAGTTAGAGCGCACCTGTGAATGATCCGGCTTAAATCATAAGAATCCGAAGTAAACATCGACGAAGCTCCGAGAGTTCGGCGATGAGATAACCAGAGAGACGGAGAGAAACCGCGCTGGCGAGAACTGATAAGTTTCTAAATATGGAGAGCTCTTTTCGAGGGACGTGTTTCGCGCCTCTTTGTCTTTGCAAGTTCCCTCCGAACTATATTTAAGCGCGCGGATGCATGCCTTTTCGGCGAAACTTGGTGGGAAACAAAATCGCTTTTCTTCCTTGAAATCGGGGATGTGGGAACAGAAAAAAATTAAAAATTAAATTAAATTTAGCACTATGGTCGAACCACTCATAGACCAATTAACATGTGGAACAATAAAACAATTCGGAATTTTTCTGGTACTTACACCTATACTATATTCTCATTTTTTCATGCTATAAATTTGTTTTTTTAAATATTTCTGTATTGATGTGGTGCATATAGTGAATATTCCCAAAACAACCCTAAGCCAGATCTAATCATTCAAATTAATTTGATTTTGATGATTTTTCTTTTCAAGGATGGTTGAGGATTAACTATATCTTTGGGATAAATTATTTGGTGTCCACTGCTTTTTTTTTTCTTTAACAAAACAACATGAGAATATAGGGTAAATTAGGTATTCGAACAAATTTTAAAGGTAAAAATTGAAAGCTAAATATTCTCCTATTTTCGTACTTTTATATATATAGTAAGATTCGATAGTCAATAATTATTAAGTAATTCAAATATTACACGCGATCGAGTCATACTTCTAAATTTATCGTCTATTTGAATAAATCTTTGAATAATTCTTTCTCTATTTTTAGAAATGTTTGAATATTTAATATCATTTATTACCTTTTTGTTTAAATTTGCGATAGGTCAAACCTAGTTATTTTTCTTGTGTTCACTCCCCCAATGTAGAGAATTTTTACACCACTTGCTTTTTGATAAAATAAACTATATATATATATATATATATATATATATATATATATATATATATATATATATATATATATATACTTTTTTTTTTAGTTTAACTTGGGGTGAGGGTTTTTTTTTGTCAATAGTATATATTTTATTATGTTTGAATTATACTCACTTTTAGCTATCCAATAGTTTTTATAAAATATGTGAATTTATTCACGCTGTTATTAGAAACATTCAAAATTTTGTTAAAACGCAAAGTCTAGAAGTGAGTTGTTAATCAAAGGTATATTTAAATGTGCTCACCCGCATTCCATACCTATCCCTATAAACGTCCATGGGTGGTGCGGGGCAGGGCCGGCTTCCTTGTCCCCATTCTCCATTTCATTCTTCAATTAACTTTGTAGGGATTGGTTCCATCAAGAAGTTTATTCCTGTTTTGTTTTAAAAGACAATTAATTTAAATAATCATTATTGAAAAGTTTAATTAAATATTTAAATTCTCTCTACATTTTTTTATACGGTTATTTAATGAAAGAAAAAAATGGAAGCTAAAGAGAGTCTAATTAAAACATATTCATTATACAGATGATCAAACTATATAACTTTAAATTTAAATATAAACTTTATATAGGGTTAACTATATTCTTAGAATAAATAATTTGGTTGTTATTACTTTTTTTTTTCTTTTTTTTTTTTTGACAAAACAATATGAATATAGGGTAAAATAGATATTGGAACAAATTTTAAGAGTCATATTGAAAAGATAAAGATTCTCCTATCTTCGTGCTTTTACTAAAAGATAGTCAACAATTGTTAAGTAATTCAAATATTACACGCAACTGGGTCATACTTCTAAATTTATTATCTAGCTGAACAAGTCGTTGGATAACTATCTCTCTATTTTTAGAAATATTTGAATATTTAATATCTTTTATTATCTTATTGTTTAAATTTATGATAAGGTCAAACCTAGTCATTTTTCTCGTGTTCATCCCACAATGTAGAGATTTTTTTACAACACTTCTTTTTTATAGAAAAAACTATAAATAAAATATATAACTTGGGGTGAGGTTAATCTTGTACTTTTTGGTCAATAGTATATGTTTTATTATGTTTAAGTTATATTCACTTTTAGCTATCCAATAATTGTTATAAGGTAGGTAAATTTTCAAATTCACGTTGTCATTAAAAACATTCAAAAATTTGTTAAAACACAAAGTCTAGAGGTGAGTTATTAGCCATCGAGGTATATTTGGGGCCGACTTCCTTGTCATCACTCTCCATTTTATTATTCAATTAACTTTGTGGGGACTGGGTTCCATCGAGAAGAATAATTTAAATAACCAAAGTTCAATTAAATATTTAAATTCTCGCTACAATTTTTTTATAGGGTTATTTCATGAAAAAAATTGAATCTAAAAAGAAATTACTCAATTTTTTAGAATGAAATAGTTATCTATCGAGCTATTGATACATAATATAATTTTAAACGTCCAATTAAAATATATTCATTATATTAACTATTAAACAATAAAACTTTAAATTTAACTATAAACTTTATACAATAATAATAATAACAATAGTTATTATAATAAAATTAAAGAAAAAAAGACAAAAAGACGAACTGGACAAGGACAGGAACAAGGATGAAAATACATTCTTCGTCCCCATCCCCATTTGGCAAGTAATTTTTTCTCAATCCCTCTCCCACTTCCCGCTACACCGTCCAAATAGGGGATCCCAGCCACAAAAAGAATGAACACTTCTACCTCACAACTCCCATAAGAAGGTACATATCTTTTGCTAGCATTAGCATTTTAATTTTAGAGCAATACTTTAATGCATCTCATTATACATTTTTCTCCATGCATCTTATTCTAATCATAGACGCGCAAAATTAAAAAAATAAGACAAAAGGTTCACCACATGACATATCCATATTAAAAACTTGAATATGACACTCATAGATAAAGATAGTATTAGGATACACTAATGTATTTATAACGCTAGTTTCCGTTGAATAAGTTCCAATTTCGTTTCGAAGATACGCGTAGTCAAATTGTCAAATCAAAATTAAATGCACAACACATAAGGAAGCGCTATCATCATGGCTTTATTACATTTTAGTTTAGTTAAAATACTATCTTAGTCCCTACATTTTAAGAGTTATTCAACTTTAGTCCACATACTTTGTATTGTTCACATTTAGTCCTCATAGTATCAATAGACCTAAAAAAAAAGTAGTCATATATATATATATATATATATTCTCTCCAGCTTTCTCTCACCTCCCTTCTCACTCCTCTTTGTTTTCTCTCTTCTCTCTTCTACTCTTTTATTTTCTTTCCCAACTTCCTTAATCAAGCCACCCATCTTGTTGCAGCCTCTTCCTTCATCATCTAGTTCTAATGGAATTTTTTACTCGAACACCACGAGAAAGTAAGCAAAATTTAAATAAGAATTAGTTCTTAACTTCAAGGAAGAGTTTTGGGTCATCCGTTACATGATGAACGAGAGGATTTCTGTCTTTTTCTATGGCTCTTTGCTTTGCCAAATGTTTTTTACCTCAAGAAAATGTTATGGGTGTCCAACCCACTTGTTGATAAGCAAGAATTTATTTTCTTTTAAACTTGTGTTATGTGAGCCCAAAATGTTGGGTATATGTTTAACTCAATTGGGGCTAATTTTTGGGTTGGGCCATTTTGAAAACCCTACACCTTAGGAGGTGAAGAGTGGAAAAGAGACAACAAATCAGAGAGAAAGACAGAGAGTTGTGCAATTTGGTTTTTCAGCGACAACTTCCACAAAGTTGTCAATTGTCAGAATTTCAATTGTTGGTTCGTGCTAATTTTTTGTCAGTCTATTGGGGATACATAGGGCCTAGTTTTGAATGGTAGCATCGTTGTTTTGAGCTCTGATTTGTTCCCAATCGTTGTTGTACAAAAACTGTAAAACTGGGTGATATTTTTCGTTCTTTTATCTCTCAAGCGTTGATCTCTTATGAATGAAAGTATTGGTGGATTGAATCTTTTTATGACTGTTTTGATTCTTTTTTCCTTAATTTTATCATAATAAGAGAAGTTGACAAGGGTGGACTCCTTACAAGTCCCGTGGTTTTTACTCTTCACATCGAAGGGTTTTCCACATATAATTCGTGTGTGTTATTTATTTTTAGTCTTCCAAATTTGTACGTTTATTATTGCCCATTATTGGTGTTGGGTTGATGCCCTAAATCTCGTAAGTCCTGTAGTTTGTAATTGTATTATACAAATATTTTATTTATTTAATAAGATATGAAATGTTTTATTTGACATTTAGTAGTATTAAACCCACAAACCAATAAACTAACACCCAAGGTTATCTTCTGTAGCTTAAACATGTATGTAGAGACATATAGGTGGATAATGTTTAAGTGAGAACCTAAATGGTCTGTAGTAGATGGATAAGGCTGGATATCTTATTCTGGTGACACTACGAGTATGACCCACTTTGTAGATGTTACAATTGTTGTAAAGTGCTACAAATGATCTGATCCTAATCATTCATGTGAAAACATGTGAGTAGGGGTATTATATACAAAGGAGTTTGTATAAGACTGAACCACGAAATGACTAGTCTCATCATTTAATACTGTTCATAATAGAGACTTACATTTCACCAGGATGACCATAGGTGACATGATCTGAATCCTAAGTGAGTTGTGAACTCCTACCTATGAAGGCGATCCTTTGATTTGTATAGGTGAGGGTGGCCAGATCGACAACTCAACAAGCCTATCATTTTGGGGATTTGTTTGATTGGGGAGTTGGAAACACAGCTACACAAGACAGAATTCAGTCCTTCCCCGAGGTAAAGGAAAGTAGATAAATTGCTTCTTTAAGGGTTGATTCCAAGGCTTGAACAATGTGGTGTCACGCCCTCTCTTGGTCCGAGAGAGGTTTAGTCATAGTTGGACTATGATTTATTGTTCATGAAAGGGATCAATGGGAGGGCCGAGTTTATCGTCGCCCGTAAACCCTCACTACACAAATAATATTTATAAATCACCAAACTAACTACTTATACTAACTAGTTGTACAAGCGGCAAGTCCGAGGTCGAACCTCAGGGAAACGCGGAAGATTAGTTCATCAAAGCTCGTTTTCAGTTAAAGAGATAACTAGGGGGAGGGGGGCGGGGGGAAGGGTTTGGTGTGGATTGATAAATGAAATTGCATAAAATAAAGTGTAGGGAAAGTAAAGATAGAAGTGCAATTAATTGAGATATCTTAACTTAGAGGAATGGATTCACCCGATGTAATTTAAATCATTGAACCAATTTATGATTTAAACTTCTTGTTTATGCGTAGCCCAATCGATTGGAATCCCAACCAATGGTCCTAATTATCTAATTAATCAAAATGCACAAAAAATGAATCCGCTCCATACAAATTGATAAATGGCATTAAGCTCAGGGATTACGCTAAGATGAGTGTTTAACTTCCAACATCTAATTAAACAATCAATATGGTTTTTCTCTAGGTTGTTAGGAGCAATCCTTTTTGCCTAACTAACCTATTGCTTCCATTGGGATTAACCTATAATTATATGTCACATATTACAATTTAATCACAAAGCTTTAGAATTACACAACAAAAACATTGTCTGTCAATCAACAATTAGAATCATGCAATTCATAAATGTAAATTCGGATTAAAACCTATAGACAAGTATGTGTACATCATAAAATCGAAATCTCACAAAATAACATTAAGTTCCTCCAAATCCCTAAACTAAGAAACCAAAACTTTACTTTCCCATGGAGATGGAGAAGCTACAATCTGGCATCTACTCGATAAATTACTAAAGAAACATCCAATACAAAGTGGAAGATAAAAGAGATAGGAAATTCGGCTGAAGGCCAAAGATAGGCATCCTCTTCTGACCGAAAGTGGAGAAGCATATATATATAGGACAGCGTCGCAGCATTGCAATGCTGCACAGATTAGCGTTGCAACGCTACTTTGGCTTGCAACGCGCTTCCGTCTTCAATTTGTAGCATTGCAACGTTGTCCTATTTTGCCCAAAATAGGTAGTTATTGACTTATAGCGTTGGCAACGGTCGTTTGAGTGTCATGCTCCGTCCATGGGTGTTTATGTCCGTTCACGTCCTTTTGAAGTTTGGTTACTCAAATTAGCTCCTAATTGCTCCAAATTAACCCCGAATAGCTCGTAACGACTGATTCTACCTCCAAGATGCTCAATACCTACAAAATCATCAAATAAACACGTTAAACATACTAATGACCTAGAATTAAGAATAGGAAAATAGCACTTTTTTGGTGCTATCAAACACCCCCAACTTAATTCTTGATCGCCCTCGAGCAAGGTAGAATCGCACATTTACACAGAAAAAATTATGTTTGCTCAATCACAAAGGTCGTTACTCTAGTCTCAACAGACTATAAGGATGAGATTTGCAATTAAAAACGAAATCTGATTACAATCAATTAATGAAGCACATTTTAAAATTGATTATAAACTTTTCATGCATGAGTGAGTCAAAAGCCTTACTAATTAGGCTCACAAAATCCGGAATGGTTTTATAGGGCCCTCAATTCGTTTTCCCCTACACTGGCTTGAAGGTTCAAGAGCCAAGCTTCCTACCCTCAACTTTGTAATAACACACTTAAGAAAACCAAACTTTTATTTTATTTTATTTTATTTATTATTTTTTCATTTTATTTTCTTTCTCTCTCTCTCTTTCTTTTTACTTACACAAAAAAGGAAGTCTTATCTAGACACATCACCTTCATTTTGGCTTGCCCATACGGGTGTCATGTAGGTCATCCAACTACGAGCAATGTCTCCTAACAATGTGCCGAAGCTTACTCATTCCTTAATGTACTTCAACTCAGAGGGAAACTACAAGTGTCATAGCCGCTCTAGGTTAATCATAACCCTAAGAAAGAGGAGTAATCCCCTTAAAAAATAACATACAAACTTGCTTTTAATTTACAACACACTCTGCCTTTTACAAACTACTTTTTACATACTTAACACTTGGCTTTTACAATACATAACAAGAGTTGGCAAAAACTTAGGCATGCATTACTAGGTTGGGCTATCAATCACTTAACACATATCACCCAGGCCTTTCGAGGTGACAACAAAAATATAAGCCCAATAACACAATTCTAAGCACACAAGACCTAGCTTTATTGGAAAAAGGACTTAAAGATGCATGAAAGTTAATAATTTTTTTTTAAAACAGGCTAAAAATCATGATCATGTTCTTTAAACTTAGTTTCATGCAAACCTAATCATAAAAAGGGTGCGCCATCAACTACTCATCATAACAAACCAAGCAAGAGAGCAAGCAAGCAAATTTAGCACAAAGACATCGTCCGAGCACAACGCTCAAGGACCCCAACAGTTACAACATACCTCACCCCCAACTTAAACTAATACATTGTCCCCAATAAATATATATTTCTAATCTAAGCCCAATAAAATAAAATAGTCAAAGGAACAGAAAACCTCCCATGATGACGTTTCTGCACATGGGATGGTGGTAAGAGGGCTACGTTAAATTAATCTTCTTCTTCTTTAGGATAACAGTAAAGGAAAGCAGTAAATTTTTCACCTGGCTTCTGTTGGACAAATAATTGAGCTATACAGTGATGCACACACGAGACACAAGTCCATTGATATGCACTAACGACCTGACCTGACTTGACTCAATTCATGCAATACTATTTCTAGATATGCGTTATTAATGGATGCTCTTGTAGTATGTTGTGCGTTGTCACAAGTTTCCTTACGTTGGAACCAAGTATAATTCCACTGCAAGTTTCTCGGTGTGATCCGAGGTCGAACACAGAGACTGTTTGAGGTTATTGCGTTATGTTTATGATACATGCGACCAAGTTTTTCAATTTAATAAAAGTATTCATATACAAGTATATAAAGTTGCGATAAAGTAAAGGAAAGAAGTAAAAATGCGATAATAAAATAAAATGCAGTAAACCTAAGCTAAGATGGTACAAGATACAGGCGGTATGATACAAAATACTGAAGGTAAGGCTGGCTATGAAGATTATACACAGATCATGTGATGCGATGGCAAGACTTATGTATGAAGCAGAAAGAGAAAGATAACTAATATAAACATCGCAAGTTCCTTAATTGCGTTAAAGTTATAACTACGGTTCCGTTTTTCCCTTAGCGTACACCTTTCAGAGATCAGCCGCGTTCCCACATGTCTGTGGAGAAACAGAGACGAACATAATGAATGCAAGGTTGTTTCAATCTCTGGAAGTACTACTCGCTCTAGTTAACACATTCTTCTGACCTTCTCTCGATAGATCATAATGACATCTTCACTTCTGCTCTCACAGGTGAAGATGTGGTTTAGCATGCCTTAGCTAAACACAATTATCTCTTTAACACAGATCTAGTTCTTGTTTAATTCATATTGACTACCAGGGGATTAAGAACACTTCATGAAGAAAACGATAAATGGAGGAACGAAAATAGATAGAGAAGTGGTAATGAAAACGATCGAGACATTCAATATATCTATTTAGCGTCTGATACATGGTGTGTGAATGAAGAGATAAAGAAGATGAGATACAGTGATGATAAGAGATAGAAACAAATACAAACAAGTGCCAACGTCTCGACACCAATTTGGATGGAGATTTACTTGCCGGAATGGATGGATCGTGTGGAAGGATGAGCTTCCCTCTCAGGCTTGCTCAACCGGTAGCAAGGATCTAAGTACAGAGCTTCACGGTAGGGATCTAACAGATTAACATTGAGACTCACCTCTTGGCCTTGTCTCTTCTTCTTCCCGTATTTCTTTAGTTTAACACTCAGCTCAGCCTTTTTCTCAATATAATAGCAATAATTAGCCCTGTATCAAGTAGCCTCTTTTTCTGTAAATTCTATGGGGTATTTATAGATGAAGATCTTTGACTCTGGCCTTGTGGTCCCCACTTGTTGTTATGAAAATTTCGAAGGTGGAGGGATATTATTCCTTCTGTTATGCAATCAGACCGTCAAATCTGCACAACAGTTAGACATACACGTGGCATAATCCTTTGCATTTGCGTTGCTCAGCTGCATCTTTCGATCGAATGTTCGCATGCGGTGTTGTTTTTATTCCCGCATGTGGTTGAAAGTCAGCTCTGGATCGACTGTCGCATTGCGCCATCATTGTGTTAATCGTCTTTTCATTGTTGATTGGTGGGCAATGTGACAGAGATCGTTGGTCAATTTGTCTTGAGCCTTAATTGCAAGCGATGACTTGGTTTCCTGCAAAACAGAGTAGAAATCTCCCTTTCTTCCATCTTAATGATGTTAGTGGGTGTAATTGTGATAATTCATAATTATTGTATTTCTAAGCTAATTTTCATACAATTGGCGCATATTTATTCTCTTTCGGCCGCAATATCTAGATAAAGCAGTATAAATAAATTGTATTTCTACAAGTTATCACACCCCTAAATTTAGATATATGCTTGTCCTCAAGCATATCTTCTACTAAGGCAATAAAGCTCAATTCCTATCCTATATTTCTGTGTCAATTGGTTGCTTCGAATGTTATACTTAGGCACATTTCTTGACATCGCAATTTCTTTCTATCCTTGTTAATTCTTAACAAACCATACTTTGTTCTTCTATATAACAAATTTCTGCTCAAAGATGTTTTTCTAGTTTTTTTCAAAATAGAATGTTTATCCCTTCTTGTCTAAACACTTGATATATTTACATACAGTGGTCAAAACTTTTGCGTCATTTACTAGAGACAGTTGGTCATGGTTACACTCTTCATTTTGGCCTGTCCCTACGGGTGTCATGCGAACATCCAACTACGGTTGTGTGCCAATCTCAACTTTAACTCATGATATTCAGAGGAGTTGTCTCTTGCATTCTTTTATTATATGTTTTTTTTTCTTTTTTTTTCTTTTATTTTTTTTTACTGCGTTGCTCTTGGAAACCCACCTTCGTTTTGGCTTGCTCCTACGGGTGTCATACGAACATCCAACTACGAGTAGGCTCCTTTCACAACTAGACTCTTATCAGGTTAGGAACATTTTTTTTTAAGGATTTCCCTTGCGCTGACATTGAAGTTTTGCATAATTTTTTTTAATAGAACATGAACGCATCGCATTTTCTTAAATACTGCATATTCTTGATCTTATCTGCTCAAACCTTCCCCACCCCCAAATTTAAAGATGAGCAAGATCCTCATTACGTTGTTTGGATAAACTAGACAAACACTTAGAAGAAAAATTTCAAAAAGAAGGTTTGAGCAGAACTTTGAAAGATAAAAGGTAAAGTACTGCTAAACTAAGAATTAACTAAGTGTTAGTCAGAATTTACAAAGTATGGGAAATGTTTCTAAGTATAAACATATATTACATCATAGCAATACAATGAAGAACACAATAGTAAAAGATTAAGAGCATTGCAAATATTGACAAATGATGATAAGGAGAAAGGCACAGGCAAAAAATGGAGTGAATATGTACTCATTGTATTGAATATTAACAAAGTATACAAATAATTACAAATTAGCGCAATACAAAAGTTGTGCCTGTACAAGAATCAAAGAATAGATTTGTTATCTTTTCTAATTTGATTCAGACGAGTGCACGATAAAAATTAGCACCGCGTTTCCATTTTTCGTAAATACATTTTTGCCGAGGACAGGCAACACGCATGTACTCCCATAACACGCCCCTTAACTAAATACATTTCTGGAGGATACCTCAACATAGTGCATCTAGCTAAGGATGGGCAAAAAGCACATATGCGTGCGACATACCCCTGAACGCAATGTATTTGGGTGTAATGGACGCAAGGTGTCTCGTGTTAATACACAACGCACCCATCATCTCATTTCATATTAGTATTTATTTTTCTTTTTAATTCATCTAAAATGCAAGTCGACAAGGACTTTGCGGTGTTTAATGATTCATCCAATCATTCACACAAATTTACGAATGGCACTACTAAATCTAAGGAATAGAAATGCATACGAAAGTATATTGAAAGGAAACGCAGAAAGCATTAAAGACTAATTCTAATGAGCAGTAAATAGCGAAATTTAGAAGGCGGTAAAAGAAGACTAGAGAGAAAGCATTTAAACATAGATAGGGATGCTGATTGTCAGATGTTTCAGAATTACCGCAATCGCTTCCCCCGCAAGCGGTTTAATCCTGCTTGCCCAAGTCAATGGTGTCCATGCGTCATTCGAAGTTGCCTCCATAGTAAGGCTTAATCCGTTGACCATTGACTTTAAACGCGTTGTTGCCATCTAAAGTTGTTAGTTCTACTGCGCCGTGAGGAAAGATTGTCTTGATTCGAAATGGCCCAGACCAGCGGGACTTCAACTTTCTTGGGAAGAACCGCAAACAAGCGTTAAATAATAATACCTGTTGACCTTTGGTGAATGTCCGATCGTTTATGCGGCCGTCATGCCACTTTTTGGTTTTCTCCTTATAGATCTTGGCATTTTCGTAGGCGTCCCATCACTATTCGACCAGCTAATTCAATTGCAGCTTCCGGACTTTTCCCGCACTTGCTAAATCAAACTTCAGCTTTTTACAGGCCCACATTGCCTTATGTTCCAACTCGAGTGGCAGATAACAAGCTTTTCCAAAGACCAGGGCGTACGGGGACATGCCAATTGATGTCTTATAGGCAGTCCTGTATGCCTACAATGCTTCATCAAGCTTGGGTGACCAATCCTTCCTGAAAGTACTGACTACCTTCTTCAAGATAGTTTTGATATCTCTGTTAGAAATTTCCGCCTGCCCACTAGTCTGTGGGTGATACGCAGTCGCAACTTGATGGTTGACGTTGAATTTAGTCAATAGGTTGGCAATTATGCGGTGATAAAGTGGGAACCCTCATTGCTGATTAAGGCCCGTGGTGTCCTTTATCGAGCAAAAATGTTCTTCTTTAGAAACTTCGCCACTGTGGCCGCATCATTTTTGGCGTATGCGATGGCCTCAACCCATTTTGATACATAGTCAACCATGACCAGAATATGGTGATGACCTTCTGATGGTAGAAACGGGCCCATGAAGTCAATTCCCTAAACATCAAATAATTCAACCTCTTAGATTAACGTCAGTGGCATTTCATTTCTTTTAGACATACTCCTCGTTCTCTGACATCTGTCATGCACAATATGGGCATGGGCATCCTTAAACAATGTTGGCCAGAAGTAGCCACATTGTAGGACCTTTGCTGTGGTCCGCTGCCCCCCAAAATGCCCTCCATATGGGGACTCATGACAAAGCTCTAAAATGTGCTTGACTTCGCGTTCAGGAATGCATCGACGTAATATATGATCAGGTTCGAGTCGATATAGGAATGGATCGTCCCAGAAATAAAATTTGGCATCATGTCTTAGCTTTTTCTTCTACTAGTAAGTATAATCATCTGGTATTTGACTACAAACGATGAAGTTTACTATGTCCACATACCAGGGAACATTAATGTCTACTGCCATCAGCAGCTCATCGGGGAATCTTTCCTCAATATCTTTTTCTGTCCCTTGAACCTCGCAATTCTCCAATCTAGACAAATGATCTGCGACTCGGTTCTCGGTGCCCTTCTGGTCTTTAATCTCTAGGTCAAATTCTTGCGGTAGAAACACCCACCGTATAAGCCTTGGTTTTGCATCTTTTTTGTCATCAAATACTTGATCGCAGAGTGATCCGTATACACCACAACGGTTGTTCCGATTAAGTACTGTCGGAATTTCTCCAATGCAAACACCACTGCAAGTATTTCTATCTCTGTGGTTGTATAGTTCTCCTGCGCATCATTCAATGTTTTACTTGCATAATAAATAGGATGCAATACCTTGTCCTTGTGCTGACTCAAAACTGCACCCACAACATATCTTCTAGCATCGCACATCAATGCAAATGGGTGTGTTCAATCTGGCGCAATCAAAATAGGTGCGGAGATGAGCGCATATTTCAATGTGTTGAATGCTTTGGTGCACGCGTCATCAAAATATATTCTCGGTCAGCTTCTATTAGTGCACTTAGGGGCCTTGCGATCTAGGAGAAGTTGCGAATAAATCTTCTATAAAACCCAACGTGTCCCAGAAAGCTCTTAAGTATTTTTACGTTCACTGGTGGGGGTAACTTGGAAATTGCGTCAATCTTTGCCTGATCAACTTCCAATCCGGCTTTGGAGATTTCGTGACCCAGAACCATTCCTTCTTCCACCATAAAGTGGCATTTTTCCCAGTTCAAAACAAGATTTGTTGCCACGCATCTCTTCAAGACTTTTTCAAGGTTAGATAGACAGGAGTCATAATTATTGCCGAAAACTGAGAAATAATCCATGAATACCTTGACTGACTCCTCCAAGTAATTTGAGAATATTGCCATCATGCATCGTTGAAAAGTGCTTGGCGCATTGCAGAGTCCAAACGACATGCGTCGGAATGCAAACGTACTAAATGGGCACGTGAAGGTTATCTTGTCTTAGTTCTTTGGTGCAATTGCTATCTGGTTGGACTTGAATAACCGTCAAGAAAACAGAAGAATTCATTCCCCGCAAGTCTGTCTAACATCTGATCAATGAACGGGAGTGGGAAATGGTCCTTTTTAGTGGCCAAATTCAGCTTGCGATAATCCATACAAATTCTCCACCCCGTAGTCGTTCTTGTGGGAATTAATTCATTCTTTTTCTTGAATTCATTCTTGTCATTAGTGATGACTGTCATCCCTCCTTTCTTTGGAACACACTACACTGGGCTTACCCAGCTGCTATCAGATATCGGGTAGATGACACCTGCGTCTAGCCACTTCACTATTTCTTTCTTCACGACCTCATGGCAGGGTTCAAGCGGCGTTGCCTTTCTACTGATCCAGTCTTTTCTTCTTCCAGACGAATCTTGTGCATACAATATGAAGGACTGATTCCTCGAATGTCTGCCAAGGTCCATCCTAAGGCCTTTGCGTTACTCTTTAGGATCTGTATGAGCGCATCTTCTTTTTCCTTACTCAGTGATACGAAAATGATAACCGGTAGTGTGTCATTACTTCCTAAGTAAGCATATTAAGGTGCACGGGCAACGATTTTAACTTTAGCACAGATGGTTCTTCCAGAGATGGCTTAATCCGTTCAGATAACTTGAGCGATTCAAAATTTGATTCAATATGAATTGCGGTGCAGTCTTCTTCCAACATTGCGTTGATTTCCAATTCTTCTTCCTCCAGCTTCTTCAGGGGTTCGTGCCAAGGCTTTTCTCGCAGTTCCTCAATGTATTGGCAATTTTCCACATCACCTGGGTATTTCAACATATTGAATACGTTGAATTTTACTTCTTGATCATCGACCCTGATGGTCAATTCTCCTTTTTGCACATCGATCAGTGCTCGCCTTGTCGCGAGGAATGAGCGACCCAAAATGATAGGGATTTCTCTATCCGCTTCGTAATCCAATATGACAAAGTCTGTCGGGAAGATAAACTTGTCCACTTGCACGAGAACATCCTCTATCTTGCCCTCAGGAAGCTTTATCGATCTATCGGCCAACTATATTGTGATAGAGGTTGGTCTTGTGTTACCGATATCCAGCTTCTTAAAAATTGACAAGGGCATTAGATTTATGCTTGCCCCCAAATCGTACAGTGCGTTCCCAACCATCTTCCCTCCTATCGTGCAGGGCAATGTGAAACTCCTAGGATCTTTCATTTTAGTGGGGAGATTGTTTTGAAACAGCGTGCTACATTCATATGTTAACGCAACTGTTTCATTTTCCCCGATCTTTCTTTTATTTGCAAGAATATCCTTGAGAAATTTTACATAACTCGGCATTTGCTCTAGAGCTTCTATCAAGGGAATGTTAATGTGTAGCTGTCGGAGAACATCCAGAAACCTCTGAAATTGCTTTGTATCATCTTTCTTCTTCAGCCTGGATGGGAAAGGTGGAAGATCCTGCCGTATTTCCTGTTCACTTGGCTATTTGCTGATGCTTGCTGCGCTTCATTAGTTGGAGGTTGCGTTGATTTAGCGTTCATGTCTTGAGGAGCTTCATATTTTGTAGATGAACTTACTTCTGAACTGTTACTTTTTCCAATATTAATTGACTTGTCATCATCAACAGTCAAATTGACTGGTGTTATTGTTGCATCTGGTACTGATGACATAGGAGTTGTTGTTTTGCCACTCCTCAATGTCACTGCATGACATTGTTCTTTTCCTCGTGGCCCCTGTGCTTTTGAACTGCTATGCTTCGTACCAGGCGCTTTCTTCTTTAATTCCCTCGTAAGCTGATCTATCTACTCTTCTAATTCTTTAAGGGTGTCAGCTTGCGATTATCTCATTGCCTCGCTCTTTTCAATATAGTGCTTTAACGATGTCTCCAGAGACGAGGTGCTGCCAGAGTTATCATATAGAAACGGTTGGTCACAGGGTGGTATACCTTGGGCATTACTTGGGTTGTAGTCTGAATTAATGAAGACCGGAGGGTTGCCCCGATCGCCTTGATAACTATACTGATAGAAACTATGGCTCTCCTGATTGTGATTCTTGTCCCAACCTATAGTTAGGTGATCTCACCAACCAGGGTTGTAGATGTTGCCAAATGATTCATCGTAGACGATATACACGGGTTGTTGATTCCATGGGTAGAACTCTACTAGGTGTCCCTCTTCGCATTGTCCGTAATTCATTGTGGCCACGTGAGTCAACGCATTAACTTGCGCTGATTCTTGAGAGAGAGTTCTTTATTGGTTAGTCATTGTCTGGAGAATTGAGGTCATTGTGGTCATCTGATCGACCAATGTGCTCATTGTATCGGTTGACACATTGACACTTTCTACTCTTTCTTACTCTAGACCTCTTACCTCAAGCCTAGTATCAATCCACTCATCAGAATGCCGCGAGATGCGATCCAATATGTTCTTTGCCTCCGTATATGACTTGTTCATCAATTTTCCTTCTACAGAGGCATCGACAACTGCTCGTGTTGATTAGTCTAAGCCATTATAAAAGGTTTCCATCAAAATACTATCAGGAATCCTGATATGCGGACAACTTTTCATTAACTGTCGGAATCGCACCCAGGCGGTACTCAAGGTTTCATAACCCTTTTGTTCAAATTTCAGAACATCCCTCCGCCTCCTTGTGTTGACTGCTGGAGGAAAGAATCTGTTCATGAACCTATTAACCAACTGCTTCCAACCATTAATCTCGGCTGGCCCTAACGCTTGAGCCCACCTCTTTGCTTCATCCCACAATGTGTACGAGAACAAATATAATTTAAGCCTTTCTTGAGTTACACCAAGCATGAGAATGCACTGAAAATGTCTACAAAATTCGTCAAATGAGCGTGTGGGTCTTCTCCTTGTAATCCTCCAAATTGACCCACATTCTGAATCATCTGCAACATGATAGGTTTTATCTCAAAGCTTACATTCCCCTCAACCATGGGTCTTGAAATTCCTTGTGAGAAGTTATAAAAATCCGGCACCACATATTCCCTCATAGGGATGTTATGGTCAACAGTAAGAAAAGCTGGATCTTGCACTGGCACATTTTCCTTTTGGTCTCCTGCAGGTGCCACATTCTCATCAGCCATGCTTCTTTACCGATTAATTTGGCCCTGATGAACTCTTGCGCGAATAATACACTTGATCTCTGGGTTCGCTTAGAATTACCAGATCACTCCCACATTCATAAGTTGTCAGACTGCTCTCCGCGTTGAACAATCAGTACAAATAGATCTGTCCTGCAAAATACCACAAACACACTCAAACAATAAACCGTTAACCAGTCCCCGACAACGACGCCATAAACTTGTTGGACAAATAATTGAGCTATATAGTGATGCACACACGAGACACAATTCCATTGATATGCACTAATGACCTGACTTGACTCAATTCATGCAATACTATTTCTAGATATGCGTTATTAATGGATGCTCTTGTAGTATGCTGTGCGTTGTCACAAGTTTCCTTACGTTGGAACCAAGTATAATTCCACTGCAAGTTTCTCGGTGTGATCCGAGGTCGAACATAGAGACTGTTGGAGGTTATTGCGTTATTTTTATGATACATGCGACCAGGTTTTTCAATTTAATAAAAGTATTCGTGTACAAGTATATAAAGTTGCGATAAAGTAAAGGAAAGAAGTAAAAATGCGATAATAAAATAAAATGCAGTAAACCTAAGCTAAGATGGTACAAGATACAGGCGGCATAATACAAAATACTGAGGGCAAGGCTGGCTGTGAAGATTATACACAGATCATGTGAAGAGATGGAAAGTCTTATGTACGAAGCAGAAAGAGAAAGATAACTAATATAAACATCGCAAGTTCCTTAATTGCATTAAAGTTATAAGTACGGTTCCGTTTTTCCCTTAGCGTACACCTTTCAGTGATTAGCTGCGTTCCCACATGTCTGTGGTGAAACAGAGACTAACATAATGAATGCAAGGTTGCTTCCATCTCTAGAAGTACTACTCGCTCTAGTTAACGCATTCTTCTGACCTTCTCTCGATAGATCAGAATGACATCTTCACTTCTGCTCTCACAGGTGAAGATTTCGTCTAGCATGCCTTAGTTAAACGTAATTATCTCTTTAACACAGATCTAGTACTCGTTTAATTCATATTGACTACTAGGGGATTAAGAACACTTCATGAAGAAAACGATAAACGGAGGATCAGAAATAGATAGAGAAGTAGTAATGAAAACGATCGATACATTCAATATTTCTATTTAGCGTCTGATACATGGTGTATGAATGAAGAGATAAAGAAGATGAGATACAATGATGAAAAGAGATAGAAACAAATATAAACAAGTGCCAACGTCTCGACACCGATTTGGATGGAGATTTGCTTGTTGGAATGGATGGATCATGTGGAAGGATGAGCTTCCCTCTCAGGCTTGCTCAACCGGTAGCAGGGATCTGAGTATAGAGCTTCACGGCGGGGATCTGGCAGATTAACACTGAGACTCACCTCTCGGCCTTGTCTTTTGTTCTTCCCGGATTTCTTCATTTTAGCACTCAGCTCAGCCTTTTTCTCAATATAATAGCAATAATTAGCCCCGTATCAAGTAGCCTTTTTTTTTCTGTGAATTCTATGGGGTATTTATAGGTGAAGATCTTTGACTCCGGCCTTGTGGTCCAACTTGTTGTTATGAAAATTCCAAAGATGGAGGGATATTATTCCTTCTGTTATGCAATTAGACCGTCAAATCTGCACAACCGTTAGGCGTACATGTGGCACAATCCTCCGCATTTGCGTTGCTTAGCTACATCTTTCGATCGAATGTTCGCATGCGGTGTTGTTTTTATTACCGCATGTGGTTGAAAGTCAGCTCTGGATCGACTGTCGCATTGCGCCGTCATTGCGTTAATCGTCTTTTCATTGTTGATTGATGAGCGCAATGTGACAGAGATGCGTTGGTCAGTTGTCTTGAGCCTTAATCGCAAGCGGTGACTTGGTTTCCTGCAAAACAGAGTAGAAATCTCCTTTTCTTCCATCTTAATGATGTTAGTGGGTGTAATTGTGATAATTCAGAATTATTGTATTTCTAAGCTAATTTTCATATAATTGGCGCATATTTATTCTCTTTCGACAACAATATCTAGATAAAGCAGTATAAATAACTTGTATTTCTTTAAGTTATCAGCTCCCTCCAGGAAGGGAAAATTTTTAACGTCGATTGCTTGATGTGACCTATCCCCTGTCAAGGTACAAAGAAATTCTCGTATTTCTCTGGTCCTTTCTTGGATGAGTCAATGTAGCCCGGTAAGACTATAAGACTTCTTATCTTCTGAAGAGAACTAGACAGGCCGAATTTGGGTTTTTTAGTATATGAAAAAAAAAGGTAAAAAGAAAGAATCAAAAGACTCAAGTGACCCAAAACAAATAAAAGACTTAACAGACTCGTGAGGACTAAGGCAACAAAACTCGAATATATACGAAATACTAGAAGTCAGAACAGGGCAAGGTCTTTTGACCTCTAACTCTATCACCTGGATCTCATCAGATTTAGGCTCTAAATTCTCTTTAACCTCACAAACTAGCAAGCATTGAGTGACGTTGTCATCATCATTGAAGTAGTAGCACTTCGCAAGGAAGTCGGCCTCCGAGGTACAGATGATGAACTGCTCTGGTGCGCTCTCTCGTCTCTGCATGGCCTCAATTAGCTGGGCAACATGGGTCATCAATCCTTGCAGCTGATCTTGAAGATTCTGCTAAGACTAAAGAGTACTATTAGTAAGTTCATAAATTGAAAACTATATAGTCATACTTGGACACGAATCTCCAAGAAGTGGTTCCTGCTCCTCCACCGTGTCAACATAGACTACCTCATCCCCCTGAGCCTCTGGAAAATCAAAGGAATGGTTTGGCAACGGCTCATCCGTCCTCCAACTGAAGTTGCAAACTGAGTAACAAGGTTACTCAGGCTTTGCAAGGCAGTTCTAGCCTATGCCTCGGGGCAAAGACTCTCCTACTAGATGCACTCAAACTTTTGCTGCCTATGGAGGTTGTCCTGCTCAAACTTAAAAGCTATGTTAGCAAGCTCCATAACCAAAGCCTCTAAAGACTTACCTGACCCTAAAAACTGAGCATGAGTCGACTAGTGTGGTGTTGTGAAATCTTGGCCGCAAAAGCTCTGTTGCCATCCTGAGTATCCATGGTCAAAGAACTCCTCCCATATAGGATGATGAGACTCGCAGTTCATATGACCATAATCCTCCTCCTCAGCGAATCCATAGGGTGTTGACATCCACTGCAACCTCAGGCATGCTTGGTGGGATGCCTCTCGAGTAGGTAACTCCCGTATACCTCTACTTGTTGCGATCTCCTTTTCACCAAATGGCTAACCAAGGAAGTCAACTTGGCAAGCTCGTGGCGAAGGCCACTTACTATTGGGGTTGATGCCCTAAATCTCGTAGGGTCCTGTAGTTTGTAAACACTTGTATGAACAAACATTTTGTGATTTATAATATATGATATTTTATTCACTTCAGTTTATGAAATATTTGATATTTTATTTGCATTAACCACAAACCAATAAACTAAGATCCATGGTTATCGTTGTAACTTAAACATGTATGTGGAGATATACAAGTGGATCGTGTTTTAAGTGATAACCTAAATGGTCTGTAGAATATGGATAAGGAGGGATACCTTGTCCTAGTGACACTACGAGTATGGCCCGCTTTGTAGGTGTTGCGAATGTTGTAAAGTGCTATAAATGATCTGATCTGGATCATTCGTGTATTAGACATGCAAGCGAGGATATTCTACACAAATGAGTTTGTATAAGACCGGACCACGAAATGTTTTAGTCTCGTTATATAACGTCGTTCATAATTGAGACTTTCATTTCACTAGGATGACCATAGGTAACATGACCTTAATCCTGAGTGAGTTGTGAACTTCTGCCTATGAGAGCGGTCCTTTAATTTGCATGGGTGAGAGTGGCTAGATCGTCGACTCAACAAGCCTACCAATTTGGAGATTCATCTGATTGGGGAGCTGGGAACTCAGCTACACAAGATGGAATTCACTCATTCCCCGAAGTAAGGGTAAGTAGATAAATTTCTCCTTTAAGGGCTAATTCCGGGGCTTGAACAATGTGGTGCCACACCCTCTATTGGCTTGAAAGGGGTTTAGTCATAGTGGGACTATGATCTATTGTTCATTAGAGGAATCAGTGGTACTTAAGGATTTAGAAGTAACTACAAGGGCAAAACGGTAATTTGGCCTAGTTGTACTTACGAGCGATTTGTGAAGGGCCATCGTACTATTGATTGGTTATATCCAATGGACACAAAATATATCTATAGTGTGAAGAGTGCAACTGTCGGTCTTTATGGAGTGCTCGACAGTTAACGAATGGTGGATAATGTGATTAAAGAGTTTAGTCAGTTATTCACATACCGTTGGAGCTTCAAGCTACATGTTCCCAAGGTCCCTTTGGTAGCTCAATGGATTCAAGTTGAGAATCAGTTTTTTGGTTAACTTGAAATGTTGAAATTAATAAGAGGGAATTTGATTATATATGATATAATTCAATTAATTCAATTATATATGATATAATTGACATAATGTATTTGATACATTATTGTATGATTGGAGGAACTAGTATTTCAATATGATTCAAATATAAATTCTATGAATAAGATTCATAGTTATTAAATTTAATATAAATATGATTTATATTAAATGCCATAAAAGAGAAAAAGAACTATGGTTTATATATTGTATATGATACAATATTAAGACTATTGGTTATAAATATAATATGATAAGTTAGTTATTGTATTTATTTATCATTTATTAATTATATGATAATTTAATTTCTTTTTCTCCATAACTACCTTTAATGGGTGGTTACACGATTTTATGGCAAATTGAGATAAAAGGAAATTTGATTTCAAAATCTCACACGACTGACATTATTGACTATCGAGTGACTACATGATAACATTGAGTTTACTAGACGATAGCTTGTGAGTCTAAACGATCGAGTATCCAGTCTATGCGATAGACTTTCATCTTTTACACAATAATTCACTTGCTTACTCGATCGTATTCCTCCTTCATTCCAATCCTTCCCTTAAACCAAAATAAGCCAGAACCCACAACTCTTGGATTCTCATACCAAGAATATCAAAGTAATCTAGTGGTTGTGTTCAGATCTGTTCAAGGATCGAGTTGACACTCGTTGCTGTTCGAGGGAGTTTGATTTCTTGCTCGTTGCATTCATGACTGATCGAGGGATATACTTGAAGAAAGTGTTCTTGAAAGGTATTGTCTCTCTAACCCTTGTGTTTATTTCAAAAAGCATGCTGTAATTTATGATTTAAGCATAATCTATTTAGTATAACTGTGAATGTATGTGTTCTTTCACGATGGAGTATGGATGATCTGTTTCCGCTCATAGGTCCTCTGTAATTAGAGTTCCTTCAGTTACCTCGTCATCAAAATTTACAACTTGGCTTTCAGACATCTAAGATTGATTCGAAAATCCTGTAATGCTTAACTGACACAAAAAGAAAATAATCAAAGCAAAAGAAACTTTAACTAAAAACTAACTAAAAAGAACTAATTGGCTTCTCCGGCAACAACGCCAATTTGGCAGAGCCGAGTTTACCGTCGT